>NC_141698.1:1070759492-1071359492 GCF_964263255.1 Lissotriton vulgaris | reverse complement strand
AGGGGTGCCGTTGTAGTTAGGGGGAGCCCGCAGAGGGCGGTGCTTCCGTATTCTATGTGCGGTATGACTATAGCTTGTACTGCAGTTTGGAAGTCTTTGGCTGGAAGGAAGGCTTTAAGTTTTCTCAAGGTATTGATTTGGAAGTTCGCTCCTTTGGTTGCCTTGCTGATGTGCTGCTGCATGTTGAGATTGGCGTCAAGTGTTATGCCTAAGGATTTTGCTGAGTCTACGATGGTAGGTTGTACATTTAACGCCGTTAAGTGCTTAAGCCATGCTTGAGCCGTAGAGATTTTTGTAGGAGGTGAGATTAGGAGGAACTCAGTCTTCAGAGCATTGAGTTTGAGGTGATTCTCTGCAAGCCAGGATTGGGTGTTTCTGATCGTGGTGTTCAGAAGCACGATGTCCTTGGGGGATTGTATTTTGAGATAGAGTTGGGTGTCGTCGGCATACATGTGAAAGTAAACGTTGGATGTCTGTAACAGAGTAGTGAGCGGTTCCATAACTAGGTTGAACAGTGTTGGGGAGAGGGAGGATCCTTGGGGGACGCCTAGCGATACAGGTACCGGAGAGGACATCAGGTTGTTGCTTTTGAATCTTTGTGAGCGGTTGTGTAGAAAGGAGGTGAACCACTTGAGAACAGTCCCTGATATGCCCATTCTTGTGTTTAGCAGTTCGAGTAAGTTCTCATGTTTAACTGTGTCGAATGCTGAGGAGAGATCCAGAAGTATGAGGAGGCAGGTATCATTTTGGTCTAGGATTTGGAGGGCGTCGTCCACAATGTGAGTCATGGCTGTTTCGGTACTGTGCCCTGCACGGAAGCCTGACTGATGAGCATTGAGGAGATCAAACTTGTCTATGTGTTTAGTCAGTTGTAGCTGGACGCATTTTTCCAACAGTTTAGCGAGGGTGGGAATATTTGTAATAGGGCGGTAGTTGTTTAGATCAGTGGGGTCTGCTGTTGGTTTTTTTTAGTAGAGGTGTGACTTGTCCGACTTTGAGGGCGTCAGGGATGGATCCTTGTTGAAGAGAGCTATTGATGATTTTAGTCCAGAGTGGGAGGAGCAAAGGGGTAAAATCTTTTACCGCGTTTGCAGGAAGGGGGTCAGTGAGGTGATTGGAAGGTTTCAGGGTGCTGAGCAATCTGCCAATTTCTTCTTCGGAGTAGGTGCCAAAGGATGACCATGTAGCGTTGTTCTTTGGTCCAGGCGCTGCTGTGAGTTGGGGGTTGGAGTAAAGGATTGCGTCATTGAGGAGATCGCTTCTTATGTTGTCAGTTTTTTGGTTAAAGAAAGCAGAGAAGTCTTCACAGGAAGGTGTGATGCTCATGGTGTTGATTGTCTGGGGTTGTTCTTTGGATTGTGTTCTGATTAACTCAAACAGTTTCCTTGGGCGGTTTTTTGCTTGGGCGAGCTGGAGGCTGAAGAAATCTCTTTTTGAGCGTTTTATTTTTCTGAAGTAGGCGTTTCTCTGTTTCTTCAGGCTTTTTAGGTGCAGTGCAGAGGGGGCTGACCTCCAAGTGCGCTCTGCCAGTCGCATGGCCCATCTATCTTCATTGAGGCTCCCGTCATACCAGGGGTTGGAGATCTTGGACGAGACTCTTTTCAGTTGCAAGGGTGCAGCCTCATTGATTATTGTGGACATAGCATTTAGATAATGGTCAGTCAGGTGTTGAACGTCCGAAGCGCCGGACGGGGGAAGTAGGAGATTGCAGCTGTTAGGCGGTAAGGAGTTTGGGTTGAGTTTCTTCATGTCCCTTTTCCAGACTTTGGGCTTGGCGGGTTGCACTGCGTTAAATTTGATTTTTTCTTTGATAAGGAAGGAGACAATATGATGATCTGACCAGTCACAAGGTTGGATTGACTCCAGTTGAATAGCGTCTTCTTTGGAGATGATAAGGTCGAGGATAGAGCCTTTCACGTGGGTCGGGCTATTACATATTTGGGTGAGATCAAGGGCGTTGAGGAAGCTTTTGAGGCTATTTACCACTTTGTCGCTGCTGTCATTCAAATGAAGATTGCAGTCGCCAAGGAAAATTTGGGTGTTTTGCCGTCCTGAATTGGATGATATTGTGTCCATGAGTTGTTGGCAGAAGGAGAGCTTGTCCCCAGGTGGGTGGTATATGATGTGAAGTGAGCAGACCGGTTTGCTTTTGCTGATGACATCAAGGCAGAAGTATTCACAGGAAGTCAGAGAGGGGGCGGACGCTTTAGTAACTGAGAGGTTGCTTCTGTAGATACAGGCAATTCCCCCGCCTGTCTTTTTAGGCCTGTCAAGTCTAATGATACAGTAGTTGGGGGGGACTAGGATATCCAGGATAGGTGTAGAGGTATCAGACAACCATGTTTCAGTCAGAATGGCCAGATCTGGTTCCTGAGACATGATGAGCTCGGCGACCCCCGCAGAATGCCTTTGGGCCGATCTGCAATTGAGAAGTAAGCATTTGAGGCTAGGGGCGCAGAGGGTGGAGGAAGGTCCTATAGCGATGGGCACATTAGTGAGGTTGTTGGGGACGGCACCTCTGTTGTTATCCTTTTGGTGCCTGAGGGGGTTAGAGATAATCGTTGGGATGGACAGGCAGTTGGTGGCTAGGTGATTTTGGGGGGCCGAGACGTAAGATTGGAGAAGGGCGTGTGTGTCATGGTCTGAGACCGTATTGGTAGTGCGTCTGGGGCGATTGGTGGTGTTGCGAGCGGGGATAGAGGTCCAGTGTGGGGGGAGTTGTGTGATAAGGCGAGTAGGCGGTGAGGAGGAAGTGTTGTTAGGTGTGGGGGGAGTATTACAATTAGTGGTAATGCGATTGCGATTGGTATTGTGATTGTTGGTATTGCGAGAGGGGATAAAAGTCCGGTGTGGGGCGTGTTGTGTGGTAAGGCGAGTAGGCGGTGAGGAGGGAGTGTTGTTAGGTGTAGAGGGAGTATTACGATTGGTGGTAATGCGATTGCGATTGGTATTGTGATTGCTGGTAATGCGTGAAGGGATAGAAGTCCGGTGTGGAGCGTGTTGTGTGGTAAGGTGAGTAGGAGGCGCGGGGGAAGTGTTATAAGGTGTAGAGGTGGTGGTGGGAGGGGGGTGTCTGAGGTGTGTGATGAGCAACTCTTTGATGGAGTGTATTTCTTCTTTCAATTGGAGGATGGAGGACATAATCATGTCCAGCGTGATGTTGGGCGCGGATTTGGGGAGGGGTGCAGGCGTAGAACCGGCGAATAAGTTGCTGGTGACGGGTGGGGATCGGTGTGGGGAAGTGGAGCTGGTGAAGGGGTTGGGAGTGTTAGAGAGAGGGTAGTTGCTAGGGACGGTGTTGCCGTTATCGGGAAGGGCATCAGTGCTAGGGAGGGGGGGAGGAACGGGGGAAGTGAGGGTGTTCTGTGTGTGGTGTGGGGTGGTGTGGAGTCTGGTGGTAGCGGGGGAGGTGGTGGGATAGTGGGGGGTGAGAGTGGGGGGTGAGAGATTGAAGGAGGGGTGAAGGCTAGGCGTGACGTGAGTGCTAAGAATGGGGGGCGAGATAGGCGTAGAGAGAGTAATGTTGTGTGGGGAGCAGTTGGGAGAGGAAGGGTGTTCTGATAAGATTGATGTGGAAGACGGGGCGGGAATGCTAAGTGTGGGGAGGGAGATAGGCGGTGAAAGAGATCTGTTGTGTGTAGTGCAGTTGGGGAAGGAAGGGTATTCAGAGAAGATTGGGGTGGAGGACGGGACGGGAGTGCAAAGGGTGGGGGGGGGTATGGGATGATGAGCGGCGAGACGAGGGTAGGTGGGGGGATGGGGGAGTGGGTGGTGTGTGGGGGGGCGGGGTCTCTGTCTGAGATTGACAGTTAACTCTGATGTAGTAGAAACTGCATTTTATTTCTAGGGGTGCATTATAATCACACTTGCAGAGCACACCCACATATAATACTTTGTCGTATTAACGTGAAGTGTTATAATTCGAAATGTAATAACGTGAAATGTGATGTGTTTAGGCCATTGAATAGTAACATGTAGAATTAACGTAGAAAGTGCATGCAGAAATCATTAACGTGAAAAATGTGTGTTGTGCATCTGACAATCATTAATTTATTAAATGTGATTATTAATGTGTCATTTTACGTGTAGGTAGAAATATTAACTGAACGTGCCTTAAATTCTTTTGCAATTCATAAAGCTCACATGCCATTTTCTTATGTTAGCTGAATTTTGTAGATCTGAAATCTCTTTTTCCCTGGAAGCTCTCGTTTTAGAACTATTAGCTGAACTATTAGCTGAATTTCATGTGTGCTGTGGAATTTGTTCTTTCTCACGTTTTGTGTTGCAGGTGAAGCAAGTGCTCTTGTTAGCAAGAATAATGCCTTTGTTTTATTAGTCAGGCAAGGAGAGAAAAAGTTACATTGTTCGGTCTGAATCGATAAGAGAAGACCGTTGCCCTTTGCACGAAAGAGAGCTTGAGAACCAAGGACAAAATATGGTAAGAACAATAACATCGCGGTCCCATGGAAAACAACCTTCAAGATGATATTCAGAGCGGATGGTGTGACCCACAAGGATCCTTGGGAAGGATACCTGTAATATTGGGACGTTGCAAGTAGGGAAAGTGACCACTTCTCCATCTGTTTTCGGAGAGAGAGCATCTTCAAACGAGCTCTGTCTCAATATCTTTATGCTATTGGTCCCATCGGTGGTGGAGAGACTTCTTAGGAAGACTCCACATGCTGACACCTTTTATTCCTTTTCCTGAAGATGCTTAAGTAGGGATGTCATTTTAGTGCTAGTGTAGGGCTAGACTGATGCTATATTTTCATCAACCCTTGATGCAGGGAAATTTTGACTCATGCTTTCTGATCCTCTGCATCTTATTTCTTGAGTTAATTGTTTTGTGCATGTTGCATTGCCTCAACAGATTTGGCTTCATGCTGATTCCGATGTGCTTTTACACTCTAGTTTTGAGGTGCCTTTATGTCCGGTTATTTTTGGCCTTGTAATAAATTAACTAACCTTACGTAGTTGTCTGTGGTTACTATGTGTCCATAGAACTTCCTGTTGAATTGATTGGCATTAATAACGACTTTCTATCCTTCCATTCTGCTAAAAAGAAGCATCAGATTCTGATTCTAGAGTAGGTCCAGAACTTATGGGCCTGGCCCTTTCAACTCCCTGGTGATCAGCAGTTTACTACAGTGTTCTAATGAGCAACTGGAGTGCTAACATTCTGAATTTATGCCAAAAGTGTGGCACATTTGACCGCCATCTTGATGGAATCAAAGTAGAAAACTGAAAGCATTTTCTACTTGGACACTGCAGTAAATGAGGAGATTCAGTAGCTTCATAACAAATAAGTGTCCCAAGATGGCTCTAATATAACACAAATATCACCCACATGCAGCCCAAGCATAGCCAGTGACAGAACTCTGTAAAACATGTATAGTTTTTTTGTTGCAATTTTATATAGTGCACATGCAGATTTGAACCAAGGGTATTGGAGTGCTTTACATGAGCATCAGTTACATTACACAAGGACATGCTTTAGGCATGGAGAGATTAAGTGATTTGCACAGAATCACAGGATGTCAAGCTGATGCAGAAACTCGACCCTGGTTACCCAGTTGAAAAGTCTGCAGCTCTGGCCGTAATAACACATTCTCTTCCCTAAGTGCAGCATATAATCAAATGATCAACTGGATAAAAAATCAAGATAGCAAATAATTTAAAAGTGCTTTGTTGCTATTTGGGAACATTTTAATTTTTAGAGCAATAATCATAATTTCTATGGGAATAAGATCCTCTCATATCTAAAGGAAATGCTTTAGGTATTACAGTTTTGATTACATCAAGATGACGTCAGGTGTGCCACACTTTTGTAATAAATATAGAATGTTAGCAATCTAGTTATTCATTAGAATACTCTAAGGAGGCAGAAGTCAGGAGCACAGACTTGGATACTTGAAAGCAGGGAGAACGGTACAGAGGCAACAAGTTGACCACGCTGGGTAGGCGGGATGGGCATTGGCAGCACAACAGACCATGGAGGGCAGGGGAAAGAGGGATTGGGGCAACAAACCAACCATGCAGGACAAGCAAGAGAGGCTGTGGCAATATAACAGACTATTGAGGGCAGAAGGAAGAGGCAGGGGCAGTACAACCATACATGCCAACATAACCAATTCAGGCTGGAGACTCCCAATCTTTTTAAGCCCAAGTGGATTTATTTTCTCTGTCTCCTGCCTAAAATGTCCTCTTTTTCAGTGTAAGTCAATGGAGACAATAAATTCCCAGGTTTTGTTTCAAAATCTCCCTCTTACCAAATTCAATATGTTGTTTAGTATGGTATCTTGGATGACTGAGGGCAAGAGGAATGGGGTAGGGAAATTAACTTGGATAACAGATGGCAGGGGCATCAAACTGACCTTACAAGGCAGGCGTCAGGAGTCGCAGTAGCACAATACACCACATAGGGCAAGTGGGGCGGACGTGCGGCACAACGGACAATGGAAAGCAATAGGGGTGGGATAGGGTCATACGTGTCGATAATAGAGAGCAGAGGGGAAAGAAGCAAGGGCAGCAAGCTGACTATACCTGACAGACAGGAGGGGCAGTTGCAACATAATGTACCATGAAGGGCAGGAGGGAAGGTGCAAGGGCACGACAATGGACCAGACAAGGCAGGAAGGACCAACAGGAGCCTGCACATGGAAAACAGATGGCAAGGGGCAGGGCTAGAGCAGCAAGCTGCCCATTGAGGGCAGGCAGGATGGGCACTGGAAGCACAACACACAATGGAGGGCAAGTGTGAGACTATGATGGCATATACACAGACAACAGAGGAAAGGTGGGAGGGTGGGTAGGGTCAGGGGCAGCAAGCTTATTAGACAGGGCAGAGGGGCTGTGGCAGTGCAGAAGGCCAAGCATGGCAATCAGGAGGGTTAGTGGCAGGGCTGGATACTGGCAAGAAAGGGAAGAGGCTTCCTAACAGACCATGCTGGGCAGGCAGGCAGAGCAATTGCAACACAACAGATCATAGAGGGCAGAAGGGAGTGGCAGCAAAATGAACCATGGAGGACAGGAGTGAGGGAGCAGGGGCATAGAACTAAGACAGGCATGGTGGAGGTGGAAGGGTCAGGTGGCAGTCATCTGACTATGATAGGCAAGTGGGAGGGGCAGTGGCAGCTCAATAGAACAGTCAGGGTCCGATTATGATTCTGCCAGTTCACGGACCGCCAGACTTATGGGGGCACAGCGGTAGCGGTCTCCCGACTGCCTGATTACAAGTCGGCGGTTGGACTGCATTAGCCCAGCCACAGCTGCCATTCTCTGATGATGTTGCAGTGGTCAGGAGGCCACAATATGCTTGGCGGGACTGCCACGGTCCAACCAAGCATATTACGAGTTTTCTCTCTGCCGGCGGTGTCATGGAGGTTCTTAGTCCATAAACACCATGGCAAAGAGCGAACTATAACTCTTGTCCTAAGGTAACTATAACACGCACTCTCACCATGAACTGCTAATTTCCCCAGATATTACATCACTCATGACATCTTCTATGACATCATTGATAATATTACTGTAACATTTGCAGTAATAATATGGATGAAATACTGTGCATGGCGAGGGTGTGAGTTATAATTATTTGAAATAACTCTAACAGCTGAATTTCTATGGTTTTGTGCGCGTAAAATCTGATCCTAACTATAACATCCCTGTAACCTTTAGTGTTTTATATATCATAATACGAGCTACCTCCTTGCCTCCTTCTTTATCTATCTGTCTAGATACCTACCTGCATACCTATTTATCTCTCCATCCATCTATCTATCTATCTATCTATCTATCTATCTATCTATCTATCTATCTATCTATCTATCTATCTATCTATCTATCTATCTATCTATCTATCTATCTATCTATCTATCTATCTATCTATCTATCTATCTATCTATCTATCTATCTATCTATCTATCTATCTATCTATCTATCTATCTATCTATCTATCTATCTATCTATCTATCTATCATTATAAGAGCCACAATTAGGTGCCAACAAAAGTTTATTAGCAATAGCGGAACCATTGGCTGTCCATCCACACAAGCGAGTGCCCAGTATAGAACACTTATTAAATCATAACTACGACCTAAAATCAGAATCCTGAACATAACTTTCTTATGTCACCAAGAGATGCAAGTAGGTGCCAACATGTACAGGATGACCACCAGCTCTCCGACCAAAGCAATAGCAGGTTAGTATGGAATTCTCTTTCGCAAATAAGAGGGGAGCATGGGCCTCGAATAATGAACAGAACTTTGCTATGTCACCAAACCCCCGCATCCTTGCACCTACCTGTATATCCTTTTGATAAATTATTTCCACCTCAAAGTTTCATTTAAGAAAAAAAAGCCTAACTCCACATTGATGCATTGCTGCTTTGATGTCACACACACCCTGCATTGCTGCTAAACATTTACTAAGACCCAGATCCGGAAGTTAAAGGGTTTAAATCCATGCAATGAGATAGAGTCTCCGTACACGAAACTTCCATATACACTTGCTACTCATTATAGTTATGATCTACAGAGTGAAGTTATGCCCTCAGAGGAAACTGTCAGGGTTTGGGGAGCCGGACATTCACTGAATGACCGGATGTCCACCATGGACCAAACAAAAGTATAAAGACAGCCTTAGAGGTGTGGATATACTATCTGAAGAGGAAACAACATGGAACCAGCGGCATATTCCAGCCTGCTCTGTTGTATATGAATTTAGGACCCTAGTGTACTTTTCCTGATTCATGCCCATGTATAGGTATAAATCACCCTATCCTTATATAGGCATAGAAATCATAACCATATTTAGACTTAGCCTATGCAGTCCAAATACGGCATGGCTACTTCCACTAGTTCCGAAAATCCACAACGATTTCTTGGAAAAACCCGCCTTCAGCAGGCAGGGACTTCTCCTTGCTTGAATATTGATTAATCCAAGAACTCATGGAGTTTTCAAAGAACTAAGCCTTTGATGACATTATTATGTCCAACCTTACGACAAACTCAGCACCTTCAAGGTATAAATATGCCCACACTTGCCCAGGCAAACACACAGTGGTTTGGAGAAGTTCAACTATCTACCTACATGACACAGCTCGCGGCAGCAAGTGCCGAAGGAAGCCGACACTCCAGCAGACGCACTGAGAGAGACGCTGTCTTTTCTCCTGCCAAGAAATCCAGCTCCAGTGTTTCCAAGCTACCCTTGCGGGTTGTTGGGAAATCGAGTCCTGAGAGAGGGATACCAGACCTCCTTCATTCTAAAACCCAGGTACGGAGCTGATTAGACCCTTAGAGAATTCTTGGATAGATTCTTGGCAAAAAATACTAAAACTAAGCTACACCTCACTTACTTCTTCCCTTGTACTAGACCTAGGTTAGGTACACCGGGGTAGGCGTATTTTAGAAGCACCACTTGAGTACTTTTAGTCTTTATTTATTAATGTATGTATTCTATGTATTTTATGGCTTAGAAACCATATCATGCTTTTACAGTATTATTTTCTAATACTCTTCGTACTGTACGCATTGTACTTTGCTACCAGTATTACGATTGTAGCAGTTCATTTCCTCTGCATGAGAAAGAAGAATGTTCAATGAATACCTTTTTATTGAAAACTCCTGTCTCTCTATTTCTCTGCACCTCTGGTGAAACGGAGCATGCACGATTAACTGAGTGAAATAACTATCTATTGTTTCCGTGACTCTAGAGATACATTTCTTATTCTTGGGAAACAAACTTGTCATGTTTATGTGGTTATCAGAAACTAATCCCTTCATGAGTATTCAAGAAAGTTTCTAGTGATCTCTAAGCTAGCTGGCACTCACAGTTAAGTCTAATATATTAGAGATCTAGTAGACCTCAGTCCTACGTCAAATCTATAGTATATATTATTCCAATGCGCATAGCCTATTGGGAATATAGGAACTACACTATATGGCGCCCAATGTTTGGTAAGGCGATCATTTAACGCTAGATACTAGAGTAACTCAGTCGCGCTTTTCACACAGACCCCTTTTTCCCGTAAAATACTGAGTAGGACGAAAACCCTATGTATTCGTTTTTTGGTTTGTTCAACATTGAAGGATACAGTGTTCCAAAATATTGTGCACCTAATCTTTGTTTCCTTGAAACTTGCTCTGCAAACTTTCGGTCAACAAAATGTCAGATGGTGACGACGAAAGGGAGAGAGCTGCAGCAGCAGCTCAAGCAGTTTTAGACTACACAAGTCTCCAACAAAATAACCCGGATGCTATACTCATCCCGGCAAATATAAGGAAAACAATATAATTTATAGAAAATGGAGTATCATCGAGAGGTGGTAAAGTAATATTTGTTAAAGAGGCACATGAATATCGGCAGACGAGGTATTCTATTCATGGATTCTATTTCCTGCAGCAAATGCAGTAACACAAGAGTTCCACTACTACAAAGTAGAGGAACCTCCAGTGGAATACGTCCCTTTAGAGGACGTTGATATTCAACTAACTAACCAAGAACATCAGCTCTGGTTTAATGGCGCCCTACAACATCAAAATCACATTACCAGGCGGAGTCCACTAGGTAGACCAGGAGCGACATTGCCGGTAATAGCCAGCTATACACCACATCCTGACATTGAAAGAATGACAGGTCCAGAACTATTAGCTCAACTAAAACAGCTAATAAAAATACACAGACAATTGGTTCCATATGTCATGCGACTTTAACAGTCCAACCTACTATAAGTATTCCGCAGCACACCCCTCATCAGGGGAACACAAACAAAATACCACCACAGACTATACAGTCAGTCATTGGTAAATTGCCCGCAAAACGGGAACAAATTCTGTTCTGGCTAGCTCAAAAAATTACTCAAATAGAGGCAGTATTCCCTGATAGTACACCTCACGAGAAACACAGGATTCTGACAATCTGTTTACCCATGGGGATTGCACCACACGTGGAGGACTGTGACACTTGAGGTACCGTCTTTGCTTCAATCTACACAAAAACACATGGTGTTCCATCTATGGTGGTAATACCAGACGTCCTAAGACAGATTCAAAATTAATACGGACCAGAACCTTCCTTAAATCTTGGTATGAAGTTACTAAAAGATTTCAAACAGGTCTCGGCTATACTATTAGCTAACATCAAAGGCGAAGCAGCATCCCTGGCAAACTGCCAAAAACTAAAAGAAACAGATATTACTGAGCAACCGTATGAGCTTGCCAGAATTATTGAAAAATCCTATGAAGAACTAGGTAGAGATAGTTTGGGTGGGAAACCAGTAAAACCCCAACTAACTGAAAATCCTGGAAAAGTTTTTATTAAAAATAATCTCACTACTCCTAAAAAGAAGTGGGAAAACACTAAACAGACACTTCCTAAAAAGAAGCTGTGATACAACCCCGTTACTCACCCCGCCTGGACTTCCTCCCCTCAGACGACTGCCCTTCTCAGAAACGTATCCCGAGGCGTCCTTGGAAGCAACCCTGACAACAAGATCCCCGCCCCTCTCTTTCTTGCAGGAACCAATCGGAGGAGGTCACGTACCCGAAGCACAGCGCCCTGACCCTGGGAATCCTGCCTCGACTACAGCACTGGAACAGGGAAAAGACGGAAGCCGAGAGAGAGACGTCGCCAGAGCAGCAATCTCGTGGCAGGAGACTCGGACCGCAGCGGAGGAGGAGCAGGCGAACGAAGAAGCGGACGTGTGGACGGAAGACTGGTGGAGTCCCCAGGAGGGGGCTGAAGAGCGGCCGCAACTCATCGGAGAGTTGCGGCGGAGCGTGTGAGTACCAACAAACCTCCCCCTTTGTAGCACATTAGGTGCTCTGTATATAGTATCTCTGTATATATTTAATCCATCTCTTTTAGGCACGGACCTGATAGCACTGTAATATCCTGTAAAGCACCCGGCGCCCTGTAAAGCACTAACAACTACTCCATTTCCTTCACACCTTTCACCGGACACTCTTCTTTCTTTCTCCATAAAGCCTACTGCCGATTCCCTTCCCTCACGGTCGTCTTCCGAGTCCCTCACTACAACCCTGGTGTTGGTAACGGTTGTGACTATAGCAAGCCCAGCAGGACTAACAGCTCCTTATTTCTTTTCTCTTCCTGACCTCCGAGGACCTTCCCCCTTCTCTGGACATCCCGACTTCCAGAGGACCCAAGACCCAGCCCCACCTCGAGAGGATCAAGACGCCTTACCTTGGAGCCTCGCTTTTGTTTCCCTATTATTCCCTGAAAACCGACTTTGTGTTGCAATAAAAGAACCGATATTGCCCACTACATCCGGCCTCCTTGCCTGCTTTTCCAGCCCGCCGTCACCCCACGTTCACAGCTGGTGTCAGTAGTGGGATCCGCTGGAAGCATGGAGGCCGTGGTAAAGAGGATGGCCAAATCTCAGGAACAGTTGGGCACGATAATGGAACGGTTTCTTAAAACCGCTGAGGACAATAGAGGACAGCTACATGACGTTCCACACGAGCAAGTCATGGGGAAGCTGACGGATGCCCTGGGACACCAGAGACCGATTGCCTCCCTCCCTTCAGTGGTATTGCAGAAGTATGTGCCGGGGGACGACCCGGACTACTTCTTTACAAATTTTGGAAGACTAGCCCTGGCCGCCTCGTGGCCCGTTGACCGCTGGGGCCAATACCTAGGTCCTCTGCTGACCGGCGACCTGCAGGCCGCGTATCAACAGGCCAACATCCAAGGTAACACTCCCTATGATGATATAAAAAAGTGTATCCTGGAGCACCTGGGAATTGATGATGAAACATACAGAGTGAAACTGCGACAGGCCAAAGAGGGACCCCAAGAAACCCCCAGAGCCCTCTCCTTCCGGATCAAAGACCTGACCAACCGGTGGCTTAGACCCGACACCTCCTCAAAAGACGATATCCTGGGGAAGATATACTTAGAACAGGTTCTGGCTTCCCTGCTCCCGGGCACCCAGAGATGGGTAAGACAACACGCCCGCCTTACGCTAGAGACTGCTGTCGAGATTGCAAGCGCCTACAGTCGGGCCCAAGAGCTCCAGCGAGGCAAAGATGAACACCCGCATAGACCCCACAACACGACAGGCATTCGCCCTCACCGGCCACTGCTACAGAGGAGACCAGAACCTCCACCTCTCTTACCCACACCTGTCCTGTACCGTCCTCCCAACCCAGGACCACAGTGCCACAGTTGTGGGGGTTTTGGCCACATCACCCGCATGTGCCCACAAAAGGAAGAGCCCATGGAGGTTGGACTCATTCAGAACTATGTCTGCGCTACTCCGGGGGCTACACCACCCCCGTTCCGTTTTCCGGTGAACATAGATGGACAAACCGTCCTTGCCCTAGCCGACACGGGGTGCAGGCAAAGCGTTCTAAGGCCGCAAGACATGTTTCCCCCTGTTGGCCCTCCTACTGGTATGGTAGCCATACCATGTGTCCATGGGGACACCAAGAATTATCCAACTACACAAGTAAGAGTGCAGCATCTCACGGATCTGGGAACCACCCTCACAGTGGGTGTCGTGCCGGCCCTTCCTGAACAGGTCATTCTGGGGAGCGATTACTCCGGTCTACCAAAACTCCTACAAGACACAACGGACTCACTGACCCAGTGGTGGAATGAAGCTCCTTTTCCTCAGGGACTATCTCCCCCGGCTACAGCTCCCAAACCCCGCAAATCCAGAATCCAGAAGAGAAAAGAGAAGAAGGAATACATCAGTGCATACCCTGCGATACCCGACGAGCATCCCTGGCAGACGGACAGGGAATTCAGGGCCTCACAACTAGAAGACCCCCTTCTACAAGAAGCGTGGGGAAGGGCCCTGGACCACGAGGACCCCTTGCAAGTAGGTCCCTATTTCTTCAAGAGAAACGGGCTGTTATATAGGAAAGGTGGGGCCCGACAAAATCCACAACTATTGATCCCCGGGCCCTTCCGAGATAAAGTCCTGTTTCTTGCCCACAGCCACCTCTTGGGAGGCCATTTCGGCAATGAAAAAACAAGCCAAACCGTATTAGAGAAGTTTTACTGGCCAGGCGTACACCAACAGATCAAAACATATTGTGGAGTATGCCCGGTCTGTCAAAAACATAGTAGATATTGACCCCCTAGGGTACCTTTGCAACCCCTTCCTATCATCGATATCCCTTTTAGCCGGGTCGGGATGGACATCATAGGACCCCTCCTGCCTTCCCGAAGTGGGTGTCGTTATGCCTTGGTTCTTGTGGACTATGCCACCCGCTTCCCTGAAGCCATACCCCTACACCAGCCAACTACTCAAAACATTGCCAACGCCCTCATCGCTGTTTTCTCCAGAGTGGGGTTCCCCAGGGAGATCCTGACAGATCAGGGCACTCCTTTAATTTCTGCCCTCATGAAACAGGTCTGCTCCCAACTAGCGGTAAAACAAATTAGAACCTCCGCGTACCATCCACTAACCAACGTTAGTGGAGCGGTACAACGCCACGTTAAAACAGACACTGAAGAAGCTATTGGGCCTAGAAGCCAGAAGGTGGGAGGAGATGTTGCCATTGGCCTTATTCGCCATCCGATGCAAACCTCAGAGTAGTACAGGCTATTCCCCCTACGAGCTGTGGTATGGCCGGCCTCCCCGTACCCTTCTGGATATGGCTCAAGAAGCATGGGAGACAGAGCCAGACTGTACTCGTCCCCTTCTTGAATACGTTGAAAACCTGAAAACCCACCTGTCAGTAAGCAGGGATATAGTTCGCCAAAACATGGAGAGCGCACAAAATACCCAAAAGAGGCAGTACGACAAGGGCACCAAAATCCGTGTCTTTGACATCGGAGACCCGGTCCTCTTAATGATGCCATCGTCTGATCAGAAATTACTAGGCCAATGGCAGGGCCCCTATACCATCCTCCGACAAGTGACCCCTGTCACCTACGAGTTGGAACTGGATCCCAACCGGGGTACTACCCAGATATATCACGTAAACCACCTCAAGAAATGGGAAGGTCAACCTAAGATTCTGGCGAAATTATTGGCAAATCGATTAATTAAAGTGATTGGAGACCTGATACACCCGGATCAGTCCGGATTTATTCCAACCCGCAACACTGCGCTGAATTTACGTCGCCTTCACAGCGTTCTTGCGAGGGCGGAGACGTTGCGTGAGCCGGCCATTTTGGTCTCTCTAGATGCCACTATGGCCTTCGACACTGTGGAATGGCCATATCTATGGGCGGCCCTTGCGAAGTTCGGTTTTGGCCCGGTGTTCATCAGTTGGGTCAAACTTCTCTATGAGAGGCCGCTGGCTCAGGTGGTTGTTAATGGTAGGGTCTTGGAGCCTTTCACTCTCGGGAGAGGTACGCGGCAAGGATGCCCCCTATCTCCATTACTGTTTGCGCGTGCCTTGTAACCCCTGGCTGCATGGTTGCGGTGGGAACCATCGCTCAAAGGTATCAGATGGACCCCCGACTTTGAAGACCGCATATCGCTATATGCGGACGATATTCTCCTGTACCTAACCTCCCCTCGGAAATCGCTGGGGGTACTGTTTGATGTCCTTAGCTCCTTTGGTAAGAACTCTGGTCTGGTGATCAATTGGAATAAGTCCTGTGTCTACTCACTTACTGGTGAGATACCTCTCGTGCCTCGTAATTGCCCAATACAGATCTCGTACACCGGCTTCAAGTACTTGGGGATACACGTTTCGCTTGACCCTGCAATTCGGGATCAGCGTAATTTGCTCCCTCCGCTTCTTCGGTTGAAATCCGACGTGAAAGCTTGGTGTAGATTGCCGTTGTCTCTGGTTGGAAGGGCAGCCCTATTCAAAATGATGTCCCTGCCCAGATTTTTATACGCACTCCAAAATACACTTGACCTTGTGCCCACCAGCTATTTCCGCGAGATCGAATGCCTTCAGAGGAAGCTACTGTGGGGCGGACGACCTCGTATTGCCTTGGCTAAGTTAACACTGCCTTGGTATGACGGGGGCATTGCGTTGCCTGACATCAGACGTTATTATTGGGCCTCCCAACTGAGCGCAGTTAATCACGCTATGTACGGCCCTGTGTCCAACCCAGCATTCGCTATGGATAAATGGCTGCTTCCAGGAGGGGACTACAACAGGGCGCTATATTCCAAGCAGCCGGGTAGGACTTTCACGGGACCCACCGGAGTTGTGGTGCAGATTTGGTATAGTGCGAATGCAGCTATGGGTTGGTCGGACGTCGTGACCCGAGCGGCTCCGCTCTATGTCACTGAGAAACTAGGCAATTTATGGACTACCAAGGGTTTTGAGAAGTGGGACCTCATCGGTATCAGTAAGGTTGGGGATCTCTGGGTCAAGGACAGGATAAAGACCTTCGATGAATTAAGAACTGAATATGCGCTTAACGACAGGGAGTACTTCCGTTACCTACAGATCCGACATGCGATTGGCTCGGTCTTCCCGGCAGGCACCCACACCCCGGAATCTTCCCCTTTCGAAGATAGAGTGCTTGACGGCCACGTCCCGGATAGTACTATCTCTCTAATATATAAAAAACTCATAAATGACCGAACGGATCTTCTTCTGCAACTGCGTGAGGCTTGGACCGGTGATGGACTGGAGCTAGATAATGAGGATTGGCAGGCTGCGATATCCTCTCCTAAGGAGGTCGCTATCCCGGCCCGTCTTCGACTGGTGCAATTAAAGATCTTACACCGTGTTTACGTGACAGGCCCCAGGGTTGTTACGTATGGGTTACGCTGTGGATGGGTTGTGTAAGCGTGGGTGTGGTATGATGGGTACCTTCCTCCATATTTTATGGGAATGCCCCGAGGCCGTGTCCTTCTGGAACCATGTGCATGTTGTCATGAAGGAAGTTACGGGAGTTTCGATATTGCCTGAGGCCCGGAGGTGTCTGTTGAATGTGTGGGAACCCAACGATTATAATGTGGCTCAGACACAATGGGTCACTTTAGGGAATATGGTGGCCAAAAGGGATATTGCACAGTTATGGGGGTCCCTGAGGGCACCCAGGCTCGCAGCCTGGACAGAGTACATGGACTGGTGCATGTTTCGAGAAAAAACGGTATATGTCGCACAGGGTAGGCCCAAGAAGTGGGGGAGAATATGGAACCAGTGGAATCTGTACCGCGGAGAGATCTGTACTCCCCTTTTTGTGAATTCACCGGAGGTGCTGCAGTCCCCGTAGCCAGATGTTCCTTCTACAGTATTGAGCTTAGTTGATACCATGATTGCTTGCTCTCTTTCCCCCTTCCCCCCTCCCTTCTGCTTACATCTCCATCTACTGATTACATAAGAATCTTCGGATGCGGTTATCCCCCTCCCGGGAGGGGCACTAATGTATATAATTCCTGTTTTGCCTCGCTATTTTATATAATTTCTCTTTTTTGTTTGTTCACACTTTTTAAAAAACAAAAAAAGAAAAACCTTGATTTATCCTGTGTCTTAAGGTATATTGTTATGACATGTAAGCTTAATCGCCGCCGGACCCCCGGGTTGCCGGCTGAAGCGCTGTGTAACTGCACTATACTATGCATTTGTCTGTGTTGGCGACGGCCGGCCCTAGTGGTTGTAGGCTTGCTACTGTACCATTATAATTGTCAAAGATTTTCCCCAAAAAAAAGAAATGGGAAGGTCCCGCCCAGTCCTGTCAGGGTCCAGAGTTCACTCCCCTCTCCCCTTCGATCCCTGCTTAGACCCCGAGCTGATCGAATCACAAACGCTGGAACTTCGGCATGTTCTGTTTCCAGTGCGTCAAGTGTTTTCCTCCTCTCATGGACGTACCTCTATCATAGAACATTCCATACAGACAGAACCAGGGAAGGTGGTTCGGTTAAGACCCTATCGAGTCCCTGAAGCCCGCAGAGCGGTCATACAGCAAGAAACCGACCAGATGTTACAAATGGGGATCATTGAGCCCTCTATCAGCAACTGGAATTCACCTATAGTCCTTGTACCCAAACCCGGCGGGTCGGTCAGATTCTGCATCGATTTTCGCGAGGTCAATAAAATTTCCAACTTCGAAACAGATCCCTTGCCTCGCGTCGACGAAATGATCGAATGGATAGGGAAGGCCAATTATATATCTACGCTTGATCTTTGCAAAGGCTATTTGCAAATACCCCTCAGAGAACAGGATAAAATAAATACAGCCTTCTCCACTCCTGAGGGGTTGTATCAATTCACTTTTTTACCCTTTGATCTTCATGGCGCACCCGCCACCTTCCAGAGAGCCATGAACCACATCCTGAGGCCCCACGCTCTGTATGCCGGGGCCTACCTTGATGACATCATCACCTACAGCGATAGTTGGGCACAACACCTAGAACACCTGTATTGTATTATTACCTCCCTGGGGTCCTTTGGATTCACCATCAACCCCGCCAAAACCACCCTAGCAGCCCAGACAGTGAAAAATCTCGGATATCTCCTGGGCGAGGGCATGATACAACCACAGAAAAACAAAATAGAAGCCATCCAATTCCTTCCGTTTCCCCAGACCAGAAACGACCTCCGAGCATTCTTGGGCCTTTTAGGCTACTACCGAAGGTTTGTTCCCAATTTTTCCCAGAAAACCGACCCCTTACGGACCTTCTAAAGAAAACAGCCAGAACTGATGTGGCCATAAAACACCCTACTCCATTGCTATGGCGTGCCTTTACCGACCTCAAACAGGCACTGACCTCCAGTCCTGTCTTAGTAAGTGCAGACTACTCACAACCATTCGTGCTGCAGACCGATGCTTCTGACCAGGGTCTGGGAGCAGTCCTGTCGCAAAGAGATGGCCTGGGGAATGGAAGACCCATCCTCTATCTTAGTAGGAAATTGTTCCCCCGTGAAATGAATTACGCCGTGGTGGAAAAGGAGGCACTCGCAATCAAGTGGGCTGTCGAAAGCCTACGCTACTACCTGGAGGGCCGAGACTTTATCATTTATACAGATCACGCCCCTTTGGAGTGGATGGCCCAGAACAAGGGACACAATGACCGGGTCCTCTGCTGGTTTTTGTCCTTACAACCCTATCGCTTCAAGACTATCCATCGGAAGGGGTCAGATCAGGGCAATGCAGATTTCCTTTCCCGCTACCCCATTTCCCCAGCCCGTACAAGAAGGACAGCTAGGGAAAGGGGATGTGATGCGACCCCGTTACTCACCCCGCCTGGACTTCCTCCCCTCGGACGATTGCCCTTCTCAGAAACGTATCCCGAGGTGTCCTTGGAAGCAACCCTGACAACAAGATCCCCGCCCCTCTCTTTCTTGCAGGAACCAATCGGAGGAGGTCACGTACCGGAAGCACATCGCCCTGACCCCGGAAATCCCGCCTCGACTACAGCACTGGAACAGGGAAAAGATGGAAGCCAAGAGAGAGACGTCGTTGGAGCAGCAATCTCGTGGCAGGAGACTCTGACCGCAGCGGAGGAGGAGAAGGCGAACGAAGAAGCAGACGTGTGGACGGAAGACTGGTGGAGTCCCCAGGAGGTGGCTGAAGAGCGGCCACAACTCATCGGAGAGTTGCGGCGGAGCGTGTGAGTACCAACAAACCTCCCCCTTTGTAGCACATTAGGTGCTCTGTATATAGTATCTCTGAATATATTTAGTCCCTCTCTTTTAGGCACGGACCTGATAGCACTGTAATATCCTGTAAAGCACCCGACGCCCTGTAAAGCACTAAGAACTACTCCATTTCCTTCACACCTTTCACCAGACATTCTTCTTTCTTTCTCCCTAAAGCCTCCTCCCCGATTCCCTTCCTTCACGGTCGTCTTCTGAGTCCCTCACTAGAACCCTGGTGTTGGTAATGGTTGTGACTATAGCAAGCCCAGCAGGACTAACGGCTCCTTATTTCTTTTCTCTTCCTGACCTCAGAGGACCTTCCCCCTTCTCCGGACATCCCGACTTCCAGAGGACCCAAGACCCAGCCCTACCTCGAGAGGATCAAGACGCCTTACCTTGGAGCCTCGCTTTTGTTTCCCTATTATTCCCTGAAAACCGACTTTGTGTTGCAATAAAAGAACTGCTATTGCCCACTACATCCGGCCTCCTTGCCTGCTTTTCCAGCCCGCCATCACCCCACGTTCACAGAAGCGTTCTCAGTCCAAGGAAGGTCTCCTCAACATGAGCCCTCTGAAAAGAGGTATACCCTCAGAAATAGGGATAATTTGAGAAAACCTGATAGATATCAAGATAATGATACACGTTCCTCTTGTACCTTTCTGACTTCCTCGCAGAAATCTGAAAGAAGAGGACGATCAGAACAAAAGGAAGAACGCGTGAAGTCTAACGACAAACAGCACATTCCAAAAAACAAGAAGACCCAATTTACCAAAAAGAAGGTAGCCAGTCTCAAGATCAGACATGCCGAGGATCTTGAGGACACAACTCAAGAATGGGGAGTGGGCCCAGACAATGCTAGACAGCGCAGCAGAGGTCACCATAGCTCACAAGATCCTGAAGGATCATCTGGAGACAGTGGACTTGAATAAATACATTCAAGTTGAAACTTCCGACACCAGGGTTAGTGTACCCCATAAGTTATATGAAGTAACACTCCGGATGGAGGGGGACATAATTAGGAAAATAAAGGCAGTCTTTTGGGAGAAGCTATCTAAGGGTTATGACATTCTTCTAGCTGAACAAGACTGGCCTCCTAAATTTGTCAGGGAGTGTCCACATGGCCAAGGGATAATGATGCCAGCCTTTTCAAATCACATTCCAATTCATAAAAAATACACCTATGCCAGAAAATGGGCTGTAGCCCAGGCTCGAGCATTATACAAAAATCATTTAAGATGGGATGAGGACTCTCCTCACCATAAAATCCAGTTAAAAAATCAACCTACTGCACAAAGGCAATATCCAGTTAAGCAAGAAGCAAAAAAACTGGTCAGGGAGATCTTAGATCCACTTGAATACCAAGGGGTGATTGAAACATGCACCTCATCCATGAACAATCCTTTGTTTCCTGTTTCCAAGCCAGACAATACATATCGTCTAGTTTTGGACTACAGACACTTAAACTCTTGTTGCAAAACTTTTGCAGTACAAAATGCACATAGTGCAGCACTGATGAATAACATTGTGTGGAAAAAATATAAAACCACATTAGATATTTCTAATGGTTTCTTCTGTCAAAACATTGCACCAGAAAGTAGGTACTTGACCGCTTTCTCAATAATGGGGACACAGGGACAATTTTGCCATCTCCCCCAGGGATTCAAGAATAGTCCAGGTTTATTTTCAGCCAGAGTAACAGAGTTACTACAAACGTACGATGATGAGGCATTATCTTATGTCGATGACATCTATCTTACAGACGATGATTTGGACGTACACCTGAAAAGAGTGAACACCATAATACTTGGGTTTGCTTCTGAAGTTTACAAATTCAATTTTAAGAAATCGCAAATTGCCCACCTCAACGTCCTATTCTTAGGCTACGAGTTATCAAGTGAAGGCAAAAGCCTGGCAGCCAACTTTTTAGAGAAATGTGCGCTGCTCCAACCTCCAAAAACGCTGAAAAACGTAGTCAATTCGAGGTTTCCTGAATTTTGGAAGAACTTATGTTCTAAATTACGCAGAAAGGGTTAGACCTCTCTACGAACTAATCAAACCAGATTTCAAACCAACTAATTGGACACAAAAACACACAGAAATTTTGCGTTCAGTGCAAACAGACATGTTAGCAAAAACACAGCTACAAACACGCGACAACGTACGCAACCTTGCGATCCGAATCATCCCAGGGAGATGCGGATTCACATACCTAACCTTTAATAAAGGTGAAAAGGTACCAATAGCATCCAAATCACACTTCTACACACAAGCTGAAATGAAATTCACTTCAACAGAAAAGATTCTGACAGCGGTTCAAACTGCAGTAGCAAAAGAGAGCGCTCTTGTGCAGGGTAAACGCATAATGATCGTTACACCTGTACCTGCCTTAGAGGCTGTGACAAAAGCGAGCATTCCAAATGCTAAATCTTTACATCCAAGATGGATACAATGGGTTAACTCGCTTGCTGCAACAGACGTTGAATACGTTTTTTACCCCTACTTGAAAACACAAGAATTTCTCCAATACGAACAAGAATGTCCTCTGCCGACTGAAATTCTGCCTCTAGAACATTACGGATGTATAATTTATACAGACGGATCAGCACAGCCCACAATTGGGGGTAAACAAGCCTATAGTGCTGCGTGAGCGATTGTTAAAGGTCGCTGGCGCTAAGGTAAATTTCGACCTATGGTCACTAAAACTCAATCACTCGAAGACTGTACAGCTCAGCGAGCTGAACTACAGGCTTTCAAGATGGCGCTTGAAAATACCGATCGCCAATTCCCCACACTCATAGTGTGCAATTTGTATCACTGCGTCCAGTCTTACCATGAATATCTGCAGAACTGGGTTCAAAACGGTTTCAAAGACGCAAAAGATGGCACAATTAAGCATAAAATGCTTTGGGAACAAGTAGTTCTTTTGCAAAAAGAACTACAAAAGACTCACATAATTCATACACTGAGTCATCAGCGTGATGGCGTTCACGTTGCAGGGAATTCATTGGCTGATGAGGCCGCGAAGGCAGCTGTGCAAACGGTTTCCGTAGCTGCAATCACTCGTTCAAAAATAAAAATAGACAGTGAAACAATGCTTGCAGTAAATGCCTCAATGAAAGGCAGCTATGCAGCATTACCTCTACATTATCCACTCGGATATACATACATAATTGATTCAAACTCCGTTCCTTTTGCTCAAATCCCTGGAGTGGGGGATAGAGTAATTCCAAACAGGAACCAGAGAGGTGCTTTGGTTCAAAAAAGCACATATGGGAGAGGGTCTGACACATCAAGGGATATTAAAATCTCTAATAGAATTAGAAGAGATGTACTGGTGGCCGGGAATGAGCGTCGAAGTTTACAAATTCAGAATTAACTGTGATACCTGTTACAGAGATCATAGCTTTGAAAGCCACCAGGTACCTGACTACAGTGTAGCCAGCCCAGTACAGACACCACTGTTAGACAGCATTAGACTTTCTACACGCAAACATCACCATGGACGGATGTGGTCCCACAACTTTTAGAACAAGATACATTTGGATGTGGCCTCAGCACTCGGCTGACACCCGAACTGTTATAAAAGATTTGCGAGTCTTTATCGGCACATAGGCAATCGGCAGGCTACATTCTGACCAGGGTCCTGCGTTTAGCTCTCGAGCTTACAAGGAGGCCATGGCTAGTTTGGGCGTTGCATTGCGGTACTCAAGTCCATTCCATCCTGAGGGAAATGCGGTAGTGGAATGAAAAACCGTGACATAAAGCAATCTATAACAGCTAGGGTATTAGGCTCGGGTGACGGGTGGGTCAAACATCTAATAAGTGTCCAACATAGTCTTAAAAATCTGCCAAGAAATTCTCTGGGGGGAATCACTCCATATGAATTACTATTTGGTAATAGAATGCTCATCCAGGATCTTGATTGTCAAACTTCAGTGGTGGAACAAAAACCCTTTGATATCAAAGACCGTTTGGCTGTTTTACAGGACTTAAATGAAACAAGAAGATGTCTGAGTAACACAACACAAAAGCCAAAGACCACTGAAGAAAAGCCACCTGTCCCAGCAAAGCCTGTCTGGATTCCAAAGATTGGGGATCTAGTCAGGGAAAAGATCGCGGTGAAGAAGGAATTTGGGCCTTCTTACATAAAACCAGTACCCGTACTAGCAATCCACGGATCAAGAACAGTACTACTGCCGCCCCTTGCTGTAAAGAAGGAGAACCGGTCTGTGTCAATTGACCTGGTAAAACCACACCATGTGGCCGATAATAAGTAGTAGGCCCAGAGGACTCCCAAGATGTAGCAGACGACCAAATCTTGCTACAATCCAAGAGGTTCAAACTGAAAGACTCATCACCTTTGATAAGCCTGCAGTAAGAAAAGAAGGACTATGCAACAAAGCAATGGAACTTGTACCTCTTGAGACCCAAATAACAGTTTGTCAAGAAACACCTGTCTACAATGATATAGCCTCTGACTATACTTATATGACAAAGGAAGAAACAGCTTCAGCGATTCCGAAAAATCCGGATGCCATCCCAACAATTGATAGAACTGCCTCTGGCAATTTCATCAACTTTGATACATTTTCTGAGGATCCCAGTGAACCTGAAACTACGCCAGCAAATAAAACTTTCAATGAAAAAATAACAGAACTCTTTCATCAACTTGAAAATACATATCTGGTTTCACCATGGGTTGAATTTTGGATTGTGTTAGATGTACTTTTTCTCCTGCTCTGGCTCATTCTTGTTTTAAGTATGGGAAAGATGATAGATGGAAAATACAGTACAATGGACACAGCAAGTAAGAACATTAACTTGCTCCTGAAACCTCACAAATCATCTGATCGTGAGCGAAGAGACCTGTCGTCAGTGAACATCACAGCCGTTCCTATACCTGGTGGTATAGCATGGGACACAACTCATTATGACATTTATGGCCCGGTGGAGCTGTTGAAGATTCCACACCAGTTTAAGGTTTCTTTGAGTGACTTTGTTACACCGAGCACATTTTCTGATGATTGGGACTTTGAGACTGTTACTAACATGATGGCAGATTTAGAAATGTCAGCTAAGTTCACAAACCATGAATACTTCAAGGTTCATCAGATTATGAACAAATGTATTGTTTTAATCATTATGGTCATCATTATTTGCACAAATCTGCAAACCCTAGAGATGTTTTTACTTATAATCAATGGGAACATTGTCCAACGCGCCAAAGGGCAGCTCAAAAACATTTAATGAAAAGTTTCCATACTTCTCAGGTTTTAATTTCACAATTCCAGAAACGTTTTATTTAACCCCTTGGCTGCTGAGGTCATTCCCCTGCTGTGCTGGGGGGGAGGGGGGCCGCGCACAGCGCCAGGTGCTCATGACAAGCTTAGCTCGTCATGAGCCACGGTGGTCGTGTGCTCATGACGAGCTGAGCTCGTCATGACCACACCCGTTTAATTAGAACGTTCGCACAGCAGGGGAATTTGCCCAGCGTTCGAGCGTTCTAACGGTCATGACGAGCTTAGCTCGTCATGAGCACACGAGAACCGTGGCTCAAGACGAGCTGAGTCCGTCATGAGCGTGGGAGGGGTTAAAAATATGAATGAGACAGGAAGGAAAAACATGTTGACTAATGCTAAACAAATTTATTCTGTGGCCTTTTATGCACAGCTGTCTGCATTAGGTTTTAACTTTTGGAAAGACAACATTGAGACAAAAACAGTTTGGGGCACAAAAGACTGGCAGGTGCAAGCTTTAGAAGCCTTATTCAGAGCCTGCATTATCCCAGAACAAATAATGTTTTTAAATGACACTGTTCAACAAACAACTTGTCTTGGCTTAGCTAAGATAAAAGATTTAAACAAACCGTCCATACTTAAAGCCACACCTGATAGTAATGGCACTGCAGATGAGGAGGTAGACGTAAAACAGATTTTACAACAGAACAGAACAAACCCTGATTGGAAAAAATGTTTAATCTGGCCCACAGACACGAATAACTGTAAAGATAGATTCCTGAACAAAGCACAAGGGTTCACAGTAACTAGGCCAGATCCAAGATATTCCCAAAGACAACATCCAGGGATAGTTACAACATACAGTGTAGGAAAACTATGCCTTGATTGGCTACAGAAATCCACACTTCCAGAAAGGAAGCAACACTTAACTTTACTTAAAGAAGGCGTTGACTCACGAGACTTCTTACTTGGACCTCGTAAACCACGTCAAAAACGTTTCATATACGCCGGTATATACTCAGCTTACAATGAAGCATGGAAAGTCACGCAAATGGAAACTGCAGAAAAAATATGAGAAATTGATTGTATTAATTTAGAGAAAGCTCTCTCTGTAGTGGACAATGGGTTAACGACTCTGTCCTCCAGAATTTATTCTTTGGACAGCATTGTATCATCTGCCATTGACATAATAGAGCAGGACTTGCTAATTTTACAGCATGGCCAGTCTCAATTACGTTCTATAATGCTGCTAGGCTGGACGTTACAAAATCTCTGTTCAGGCTACGTGCCATGGCGTCTAATCAACAGCACGTCATTGTTTACTGTCTTTAACCTTACAGATAAGAAATCTCTTTGGCACAAAGAGGAGTAGACTATAAGGTGCTGAGCATAGAAACACTGGAAAGATTACCATTAACTGTTTCTGAGAAACTGGTCGGGAAATGGATAATACATAGCACCATCACGATACCAGTTTCAGTATTGCTTAAGACACATACCAGCGGGCCTGTATGAAAGGTTGGGTAAAGAATACATTAAGTCGACCTGGAATTTACCATACACACTAAAATGTTGGATTGGGGGAAAGGAGGTATTGGAAAGGGGAGACCTCTCGGTCACCCCGAAAGTATGGCTGGGTGCCCCGACCGCCCGGGAAACTTTTGCAGGCGGGGGGGTGTCCCTGGCCGATATGCCCAAAGTGGCATGGTTGGAGCAGGCCCCCGCCGCCGAAGAGGATTGTCCTAACACCCGCCCAGAAATCCGTGCACTTTTGGGCGGGAGGGGGATGCCGCCCCGCCTCCCCGCTGCAAATTAAAAGGCGCGGGGTCCAGGCAGGCGTCCTCTTGTTCCTGCGCTCTGAAGGCTGCACCACTCGTCGCTCGTGAGCCCTCAAGGGAACAAGCAGCAGTTTTTTGAACGTGGTAATCATTGTTTTTTCTGTTTCAGTCGTCGAGGCGTATCTGGGATCCGAGGACCTGCACAGAACGTCGGATATGCCTGGAAAGAAGAATGGGAAGAGCTCTGAGATGGAACGGATGCTTCGCACACTGGTAAACCCAGTGTCGGCGATGGACAGAAAATTTGGTAAAGTAGACCGATTGGGTCGCAGCTTAGCGGCGCTCCAGAAGAAAGTGGAAGCTCAAGCGGGGCCCTCAGGGAGACCTAAGAGGATTGTGGGGCCTGCTTTGACAAACGTTACTCCAGGAGGGGACAAGGGGAAAAAGAAGAAAGGGAAAGGGGGTCCTAGCAAGGTCCCAGTCCCGATGGAAGTTCCGCTGGTCCCAGCAACCCCAGCGGCCAGCCCCGTGCCCGCACCGGATGGGGGATTGCCAATCCCTGTGATTATCACACCACTGGATAAGGAACAGGTACCCCCCGAACTGGCGATGCATCTAGCGGTGGTATTGCCTTGGTTGAAGAAGGGAGCGGGGGATCCGCAGCTGCGGAAGATCCAGCTGAGGAGGCCAGGCAAATTATCGACCAGCTCAGGCAGGCAAGGGGCTCTGGGGAAGGGAACATACCTTCTATTCCTCTGCAGGTGGCGAACACGGCCGCGGCCGAGAACCAGAATAAGGCGACGGATACGACCGGAGGTACGACATAAAATGGCAAGAGGTCGCTCCCAATAATGGGGGAGGGCGCTATACCTTCAAGGCGGGAATGCCTGGCACAACATGTTCCGATGGCCACGAAAGAGATGGTGTGGGCGAACAAATACATTAATATGTTTTCATTGTTAACGGACAATCGTGAATTAGAATATGCCAAAACTCAGAAAGATTTGTGACACCCCAGTGAATGGAGGGCAAAAATGGCAGAATTCAGGGTGGAGGAGTCTATGATGAACTGGATCAGGGCTTTTTCTGTGTTTGTAGCAATTATGGGTGAGCGAACACAAGAATTGTTGGGAGACCTTGCATGCTACCAGAGCAGGATCACGGGCTTCCATGAGAAAGATGGAGGGGACGCAAGGAAAGGGTACGATGTGTCGTTTAGAAAAGCAAAAGAGTTTAATGAATCGCTGACTTGGGATTGTTTGGACACTGTATCTTGGCATGCGCAGTTCACGCCAGGCTCGGCGGGAGGAACAGGGTCAAGTGTGAATGGTTTCAGGGCTTTTCAGCAGAAGCCTCCACAGCCCTTTCGACCAGCCCACGGGGGAGAGACTCAGTCTAGATCAGGCGGGAATGGGAATAAGCGAGGGGTATGTTGGGGTTTTAACAAGGGAACGTGTAGTAGGCCGCAAGGAACATGAAGGTTCAGGCATGCCTGCGCAGGTTGTGGTAACACCTCCCACCCCGAAACTAGCTGCCGATCCAGAGGCAATGTTGCCGGAGGAAAAGGGGGTACCAAGCAGGATTGACACGGTGCCTCGGATGACTAAACAATCGCCCCTGGATATTTTGGCTTTGACTCCCTGGCTGAACAAATACCCTGATCATGTGTCTGCCGGGATCCTGTGAGATGGCTTCTCGTATGGCTTCAGGATCCCGGCGGGTGATTTCCGGGGGGCCCCCACTATGCAGAAACCAACTGTCCGTTATGCACAACCCGACGGTGGTCGCCACGAAAATTGCAAAAGAGGTTCGCTTGGGGCGGGTTGCAGGACCATTTGGTGAAATACCAGCGGCCAATTTTGTGTGTTCCCCATTAGGGGTAGTTCCCAAGAAGGAGCCGGGCAAACTCAGGCTCATTCATAATCTATCTGCACCAAGGGGGGCTTCCGTGAATGAGGCAATCGATGCAGGCATTTGCAGTGTGAGGTATGCATCATTTGATGATGCAGTAGTCATGTTGAATCGCCTAGGCCCCGGTGCATTGTTAGCAAAATCGGATATTGAATCCGCATTTAGGTTACTACCGGTACATCCCCAGGATCAGCACTTGTTGGGTTTCGCATTCCAGGGGAAGTACTACATGGATATGTGCTTACCGATGGGTTGTTCAATTTCTTGTGCCTATTTTGAAATGTTTAGCTCATTTCTGGAGTGGGCATTCTCGAAGGCCTCAGGGCACCAACATGTGATGCATTATCTCGATGATTTCCTGTTTCTCTGCCTGGCGGGCTCTCGGACTGTGCACGGGCATTGCAGGAATTCTGCGTGCTCATGCGGGGTTTCGGGGTTCCGTTGGTGCCCGGTAAAACAGTGGGTCCAACTACCTCCCTGGAGTTTCTGGGTATTGAACTAGACTCCGTGGAAGGTTGCTTCTGTTTGCCGGCGGAGAAGATCGCCAAATTCAGGGCCTCCTTGCTACAATGTCTTCGGAACGACAAGGTGACACTGCATCAACTACAGCAAACGGTGGGACAGCTGAATTTTGCACTCAGGGTTATACCGATGGCTCGCCCTTTCTCACAATCCATTGCCCAGGCCATGGTTGGCTTCAAAGAAGGGCACCATCGTACAAGGCTGTCGGCAGAGGTTCGCCAGGACATGCTCATTTGACTGGCATTCCTGGTGGATTTCAATGGCCGGGTAGTCTGGAGCAAAGCCCCGGCCTCGTAGGCAGAGTTAGGTTTATGGACCGACTCTGCGGGCAGTGTGGGGTTTGGCTTGATTCTGGGTAACCGATGGTCAGCCCAGAAATGGCCAGCATGGTGGGAAGCAAGTGGCTTGACGAGCAACATTGGTTTCCTGGAGTTATCCCCCGTCTGGGTAGCGTTGTCGGCCTGGCCAGAAGAGTTCCGAAACCGCTCGGTGATATTCTGGTCTGATAACATGACGGTGGTTGAGTGCATTAACCAGCAGGCAGCACGCTGCAAGTGGATATTGAGATTGTTGAAAGAAATTGTGTTGAAATGCTTGAAACTAAATGTACAATTCAGGGCAAAACATGTGCCGGGAGTACTGAATAATGCAGCTGATGCGCTCTCTCGTTTCAAAATGCAGGCATTCAGGGATTGTTTACCCTCAGCGGAGCTAGTGGCAGCGCCATTTCCCGAAGCATTATGGCAAATCGGCGCCCCGGACTACAAAACCTCGTGGCAGCCAGTTTAGTGCCCAGGACAAGGAAAGTTTATGAAGAGGCGTTCCGCTTGTACTGCGCCTTTTTGGGCCCTGCATGGGAGCATAGATGGGGTCAGGAGGGGTCCTTTACCCAATTTTTAGTGGCACTTCATGAGGAGGGCCGGTCGGCGGCAAACGCCAGTCGGTATAAGGCCGCCATATCGTTTATGGCTCAGATTCAAGGGATCAAGGACCCAACGGACTCCTTTATAGTCAGAAAGGCGCTGCGCGGCTGGCGGCGCCTAGAGGGGCGCAAAAAGGATACTAGGCACCCGATAGGTTTTGACAGGTTGACCGCCTTGCTGGCTAAACTAGAGGAGACATGCTCCTCACCTAGTGAGGTTGTCCTATTCCGGGCAGCATTTGCACTGGCATTCTATGGGGCCCTGCAGGTTGGCGAACTTGTGGCTGCCAATAAAAAGGATACCGAGGGGGGTCTGCGCAGGGACCACACGCAAGTGAGGGGGGATTCCCTGCTGATCACGATTGCCAGGTCAAAGCCAGACCAGGAGGCCCAGGGGAGTAGCATTGTGTTGCAGCGAGCTCCGGGTAGTCCCTGTTGTCCAGTGATGCACGTCGAGGCCTACCTAAAACAAAGGGTGGCGACGTGGGGGGGGGGGCCTTGCTGCGGCATGCTGACGGCGCCCCATTAACAAAGTTTCAATTCCAGAGGGTGCTGGCAATCACGATTGCAGCTGCGGGCTTGAACCCGAGTGATTTTGGAACTCATTCATTCAGGATAGGGGCCGCTACAGAAGCGACGGCCAGGGGTCTACAGGCAGACAATGTTAAACAGTTTGGCCGCTGGTCTTCAAACTGTTTCAAACGTTACGTGCGGTTGCACATGTTGTAATTTACTGAAGAAGTGCACTCACGCCTGTTGTCTTTTGTTTGGATTACAGTTTCACGAGCCTGTGACGCAGGGCGGAAATTGGGACCGGCCCAGTATCAGCTAACCACCATCAGGAGCAAGGAATGGAAGACGAGTGGTCTGGGTCGTGGGCCACTCATACGTGAGACGTGCCGCGGACATATTCAGGGCAGGTGATGCGATTCACACATCTGTGGAATATGGTTTCAGGGTGTCCTTCCATGGGAAGGGCGGTTTGTGTATTGACCAACTGCAAAGTTTTGTCGAGGAATTGTTAGGGCGGCACAGGTCACCGCCATCAGTAGTCATAGTGCACATTGGGGGCAATGACTTGGTGAGGTTGGGCAGACGGGCTTTAATCGAACACATACTTTCAGCAGTTAGTTGGCTAGCCAAGACACTCCCGGGGTGCACAATAGCTTGGTCACACATGATTCCGAGGAGGGTGTGGAGGGGTGGGAGGTTCACGACTGTGTTGAACCATTCGGTAAAGAGGGTCAACAATGAAATGGAGAAATTGTTTCGATCTAACCACCTTCAAAGTATACCTCAGGCGTGCATCTGGGGGGACCGCTGTTATTCAGACGACAGGGTACACCTGTCCAGGGTGGGGAATGACATTTGGATAGGAGACATGATAGCTTGGCTAGCGGGATTGAGGAGACATGACCTATAGGAGTTGTGAGGGAGGCCAGATAGTCGGTCAACTACCTGGCCTGTGGCGGTAAGGTCATGATCGGTGAGCAGTGATTTCAAGGTCCCTAGAGGGGGAGGCGGCCATTTGCCCCTCCCACGGGGGCGGCGCCCATTACGGATGGGATCGCCCAAGGGGAGACGGCCATAGGCCCCTCCCAGGGGGGAGACGGCTATATGCCCCTCCCACGAATTTCCCGGGGGGCAGATATCCGCTGCGGCGGAAGAGAGTGCGGGGAAAGGGGGGGAGTCCACGCTGTCCTTCTTACGGTTACCCCGCACGAGAACTCGGACGACCTTAAGATGGCGCCGAGAGGAAGGGGGCCCCCATGACAAGGGAAGTTACGGTTGGCTACGAGGGTAAAGCCCTCTGCGCATGCGCCACTCACACGTGAGGGCGGAAATTTGGTGATAGGGATCTGACACCGGTTAACACCTTGCCGTTGGCCCCTAACGATAGGATGTACAAAATTCGTATGCAATGCATGATGTCATGATGTTAGACTCGGTTAGGAAAATCTTTCTATTAGAGATTTGTTAAGGTTAGCCTGAATACCTGTCTTCATCAAGTGTAATGAAAGTTGAATTTTGTACATGATAAATGAAACGTTTTTAATTTAAAGTTTAAAATTTTGTTTCATATTTTAATAAATACAACCGGGGGGGTCGTGAGGCCCCCCTGCCTTCCAAAATTTCAAACTGTGTCTGTCTCCTACCATTGGGATTGGTGGTGGAAGGGGTGGCGGGCATCCCGGACCATATGGAAAGGGGAGACCTCTCGGTCACCCCGAACGTATGGCTGGGTGCCCCGACCGCCCGGGAGATCTTTGCAGGCGGGGGGGTGTGTCCCCGGCCGGTATGCCCAAAGTGGAGTGGTTGGAGCACGCCCCCGCCGCCGAAGAGGGTTGTCCTAACACCCGCCCGGAAGTCCATGCACTTTTGGGCGGGGGGTGCCGCCCGCCTCCCCGCTGCAAGTTAAAAGGCGCGGGGGTCCAAGCAGGCGTCCTCTTGTTCCTGCGCTCTGAAGGCTGCACCACTCGTCGCTCGTGAGCCCTCAAGGGAACAAGCAGCAGTTTTTTGACCCACCCACCAGCCCCTGTTGCAGAAGTTTGAGAGTAATCGAAGTTGTGATATGCAATTGATTGTGATGCATGAACGTTTTGTCTAGGCCTTGTCTCCCATTGTAGATTGATTCCAAGATTGTCTATGCAACTGAAAACTTGTCTGCAGGCCTTTTTTCCTTTCGAGAAGTGTAATAAACAGTATGTAATAAAATGGTTTCTCTGTGATAGGACCTTTCTCTCCTTTGTAGCACTGTTTACAGTAAGTTGGGTACTATTCTGGGGCTTCCGCTCTACAAGGACGGGATAGCAGTGAGGGATATCTCTAGCTGTGATATAAATTTTGCATAATTTTTTCCCAATAGTAGGTCATTAACTGTCGTATTTATTAGTCTTCGGTCGGGCGGTAGGGTCATGATCGGTGAGCAGTGATTTCAAGGTCCCTAGCGGGGGGAGGCGGCCATTGGCCCCTCCCACGAGGGGGCGGCACCCATTACGGATGGGATCACCCAGGGGGAGACGGCCATAGGCCCCTCCCAGGGGGGAGACGGCTATATGCCCCTCCCACCAATTTCCCGGGGGCCGGATATCCGCTGCGGCGGAAGAGAGTGCGGGGAAAGGGGGGGAGTCCACGCTGTCCTTCTTACGGTTACCCCGCACGAGAACTCTGACGACCTTAAGATGGAGACGAGTGGAAGGGGGCCCCCATGACAAGGGAAGTTACGGTTGGCTACGAGGGTAAAGCCCTCTGCGCATGCGCCACTCACACGTGAGGGCGGAAATTTGGTGATAGGGATCTAACACCGGTTAATGCCTTGCCGTTGGCCCCTAACGATAGGATGTACAAAATTTGTATGCAATGCATGATGTCATGATGTTAGACTCGGTTAGGAAAATCTTTGTATTAGAGATTTGTTAAGGTTAGCCTGAATACCTGTCTTCATCAAGTGTAATGAAAGTTGAATTTTGTACATGATAAATGAAACGTTTTTAATTTAAAGTTTTAAATTTTGTTTCATATTTTAATAAATACGGCCGGGGGGGTCGTGAGGCCCCCCTGCCTTCCAAAAGTTCAAACTGTGTCTGTCTCCTACCATTGGGATTGGTGGTGGAAGGGGTGGCGGGCATTCCGGACCATATTCTTAGTGGAAAAATTGTAATAACTCACTAAGTGGTACACTTTTGTGTCAAGGTATTAATTTACACCGAGCCTGCGTGGGGTCTTCAAATAACCTTCCTTGCCACCTGTACGGTTCACCAGCAGCAGTGATAGAACCAATTTTCAACTTAATGAAGTAGTTCCACTTTCACCTACTGTGGTAGACGATTTCTTTGCCAGATTAGACGATTTGACGTTTTCTCCCGACACCGAGAATAACTTTTGAAATCTGCACACAGCGTTCCATGAACTCTAAATTTGGCCTTCACTTTTCGTAAACAATCTTTCCAAAGCTTTGGAACTCTATTTTTCTACAGCTAATTATGACTTTTTCCCCAAAAACCTGAAAACATTTTTTGTTGGCACAAAGTCATCTGCTTAAAGTAGAACTATTCTTAGAGAACAAGAAATTCCTAGAGACAATATTTGACCTTGTCCTCAAAACCAAAACAGTATATTATTCTGCTATGGGATGGTCTCAACCATTTTTTCTGTTATTAAGAGCCATTTCATGAATGTACATTTCGTTACTGATTTTAGTTAGTATTAATACTTTCATGCTTTATACTTCATATGAAAACACTATCCTTAAATGCGTACGTGTGCAACCTTATCAAATGCATTTTGTGTATTTTAGGTGGGATTGTAAACGCATGCTTTAGATATGTTTTAGTGCTTATAATCTAGTAATGTTAAACATAATAAAGTGGAGTGGGTGTTGTATATGAATTTAGGACCATAGTGTACTTTTACCGATTCATGCCCATATATAGGTATAAATCACCCTATCCTTATATAGGCATAGAAATCATAACCATATTTAGTCCAAATACGGCATGGCTACTTCCACTAGTTCCGACAATCCACAATGATTTCTTGGAAAAACCCGCCTTCAGGAGTCAGGTACTTCCCCTTGCTTGAATATTGATTTATCCAAGAACTCAAGGAGTTTTCAAAGAACTGTGTCTTTGATGACGTTATTATGTCCAACCTTACGTCAAACTTGGCACCTTCAAGGTATAAATATGCCCACACTTGCCCAGGCAAACACACGGTGGTTTGGAGCAGTTCGACTATCTACCTCCACGACACAGCTCGCCGCAGCAAGTACCGACGGAAACCGACCCTCCAGCAGACGCACTGAGAGAGACGCTGTCTTTTCTCCTGCCGAGAAATCCAGCTCCAGTGTTTCCAAGCTACCCTTGCGGGTTGTTGGGAAATCGAGTCCTGAGAGAAACCAGACCTCCTTCATTCTAAAACCAAGGTACGGAGCTGATTAGACCCGTAGAGAATTCTTGGATAGATTCTTGGCAAAGAATACTAAAACTAAGCTACACCTCACTTACTTCTTCCCTTGTACTAGACCTAGGTTAGGTACACCGGGGTAGGCGTATTTTAGAAGCACCAGTTGAGTACTTTTAGTCTTTATTTATTAATGTATGTATTCTATGTATTTTATGGCTTAGAAACCATATCATGCTTTTACAGTATTATTTTATAATACTCTTCGTACTGTACGCATTGTACTTTGCTACCAGTATTACGATTGTAGCAGTTCATTTCCTCTGCATGAGAAAGAAGACTGATCAATAAATACCTTTTTATTGAAAACGCCCGTCTCTCTATTTCTCTGCACCTCTGGTGAAATGAAGCATGCACGATTGACTGAGTGAAATAACTATCTATTGTTTCCGCGACTCTAGCGATACATTTCTTATTCTTGGGAAACAAAGTCGTCATGTTTATGCTCAGTCCTACGTCAAATCTATAGTATATATTAGTCCAATGCGCAGAGCCTATTGGGAATATAGGAACTACACTACAGCACCAGGGGTCAGCTCGCGGAGTGGGACAACCAGTGCAGTAAGAGCTCAGTCTTTGGGTAATTCAGTTTTAGATTATGTGGGTGCAGGACTAAGAGTGCTTTAATTGTCACAAGGTTTCACTTCCAGTTAGATGGCACAATCTCTTACGGTGCCTTTGCAGCCTGTAGGGTATGATGTTTGTATCTGCTAAATGAAGTGTGTGGTGCAGCCTACATGCAGCAGTGGCATCGGATGTCATGCTCCCCTGAGGTTATTACCATAGGTCTACATTAGTTTATGGTTACAGGACATCTATCCATTCTGTACTGCCATTTACCACTGATATGCTAGGGCCTCACGCACTACTGTACTCTAAGTGGATAACCAAGCTACTCTATCTGTATCGTGGATTCTCCGAGAGTAGGAGCAATCAAGCTTATTCCAGAAAGTGGCCATAGATTTTGAACTCAGGCGCAGTATGTCCCAAGTAATTGCACACCATAACTGCAGTGTTAGAGATTTAAGGATCTGTCGACCCAGAAGTGCAAATTCAACCCAGAAGTGAGTATATCTAACCTGGTTAGGCCTCCTGACAATCTTTTTGCCTCTACTACCCCATTCTCAAAAGTCTCCTACTCTGCCCCGTATGTATATATCTAGATCACTTGGAACGTCCTCCCCCTGGGCCTCTTCTCTGCCCCTGCCATTTTCTCTTTTAATTCTCCCACCTTGCTTTCCTTCTTTGCCCTGCTCCTTTGTTGGGATCCTCATCCCATCCCTTTAATCACTTGCTCCAAATTTTGAAATTTCAAAGGCACTCATTTTGATTCAACATTCGCTTTCTTTTTCTCCTGTGAAGCTATCAGTGATTGGTAACTGTCTCTAATTCTGTAGGTTTCTGAATTTGCCATCTAATACATGGTGGTCAACTGGTTCTTAACATTCGGTAAAAGCACAAAAACAGCACCAACCTCTTCCTGGGCCATCTCCGTTGGGCAGGCTGTACAGAATACCTTTCAAACACATCTTTAAGTCTGTCCAAATAATCAATTGGTACCTCACCCTTATTTTGCTAGCAGTTTGATCTCTTAGACTAAAAAGGTTTCACATGATACACCTCTGGAATCGCTTTGAACAATACATCTTTCACAGCAATCAATTCCCCACTGTTCGCAGGGTTCGCTCTCAGCCGTGGCACTACCTCCACCAGTTTTGTCTTGACATCACATGGCACTATCAATCATAGTAACTGATCAGCATCTGCCCAGTTAGGTCTATACACCTCAAACACTCTGTTGTTCTTCCTGGAACTGGGTTGCATTTTCTTAAATGTTTGGGAATTAGTTCCTAATGCTCATCATATCAAAGAGAGTCCAAGGGACATGGACCACAACTCCTCCCCAGGCTGCTGTGTATTCCCTCAAAGGGAAAAGAATAGAAGAGGATCGACTATCATCAACTGTGCCTGTTGGATTGGGAAAAGGGGGTAAACCTTCTAGACAACTGTCTTGCGGCGTGTCTCAAGCTTTCAAGGGTGATTGTAGGACTTCATTCTCATCGATCTCTAAGCCACAGTAGTGGATGCCGCCTCCGACCAGGTTGCTGTATTGCTAGCCAGTAGCATCGGCACGTTCACTTGCTCAGTACCTCCTTGTGACTCAGCCACTGGCGGTCTCACACTTGCTCCTTCGTTTCTGGGTGCATCACCTGCTGGACTCCTAGCCTTATCAGCCAGCATGGGGAACATAGACAAAAACACAGGGGAGAAGGATGTTTTGGATGTCGGCATGGGGTTGGCTGCATGCGGTGAGTTAGCTGCAGGGTCCGGCCACAAGTCAAGTCCTGCTGGGGGGTTGAATTTATGTATGGTAATGAAATATTACGTAACGTTTAAAAAAAACTAGAAGTTCACTTATAAAACCCATAAGATTAAAGTAACGTTATAGTTAGGTGTGTAAAAATATCAGTTTAAAAAACAAAAATATAGAAATTCATTGAAAAAACTAAAGTAGTGTCACAGTTAAGTTGATTTGTCAGTGACAACATTAATGTTTTGAACTAAAAATAACCACAAAACTTCACCAGTTATAGTTAGCAGAACTAATGATAACTTGCTCCCCTGTCATGCACTGCTTATGATCTCACATATGACATCACTTATGACATGTTCTATGACATCATCTATGACATCACTGATGACATTATCCAAGCTTCTTTTGTATCAGTAAGTCTCTCATTCACTCTATAAGTATTTGAGTGAATGTGTGCGACGGTGCATCAGTCTATCAATGCTTCTGTAACGATCTGTGTGACTGCCTCAGTGCATCTATGTGTGGGTGCATCAGTGTCACAATGTGTCTGTGCTTGGTTGCATAAGTCTCTCTCTCAATCTGTGAGATGGTGCATAAGTGACTTTGTGCATTTGTAAGCATATACCTGTCTGACTGGATCTGTGAGTGGATACATGAGTGTCTAAGTAGGTGTCTGAGTGGGTGAATGACTGGGTACATGAGTGTTTGTTATAGTGATGCATGCTGTTATAGATTACACTGAAAAGGTTATTCACTGTTGTATAGAGATATTAAGGGAGTTGTGCAATCTATTATACACTCATTAGATAGTAATGTGTTAAGTCTGTTGGTTAAAATCCATTTTGCAGTTATAAGTTTTGAATGTGGTTGTGACTATTGAATGTCTGCATTTGCTTTGTTATTTTGCAATGTATGCGCAGTGATTCTAACTACTGATATCATCGTGGCGCCCGGAATCATCGTGAAAATGGAAAATAAGATTGAAAGATTGTTTTTATGCAAACTCCCTACAAAAATATAACTTTAAACAATGCAATAATAAATCGCCAGTCTCTAAAATACTGTAAAATGTGTGTATATTTGTGTTTTACACCTCTTTAAAAAGGCGCAACCGCAGCGATTACCGGAGTCATTGAAGCTCTTAACATAATTGCGAAAACGAGAAGTAGGGTTCAAACACAATTTCTTTAAAAATTACTAGAAAATGTGTGCACAAATATGTTTTTAAAGCTTTGATGTAGTTAGTACTGTGTACATTGTAATGCTTAGATGATTTTTTTAAGTTAAAAACTTTTAATGTGGTGATGGTCGTTGAATGTCTGCATTTGTTGTGCTATTTTGCAATGATCGTGTTCATTGTGACGTTGTTGGGAATTTCAAAAATTCTAAGGAAAAAATAACTTTACAAAAAAATGAACAACATTTTGGGCTCTTGGGTGGCTCTAACAAGTGCCTTTTTGTTGATAGTGTGTATATGACAGCTACACATAAGACTAGATGCAGAGTTTCAGGTTACTTAGAAACACCCTGTTGCCTTCGTCTGTAAAGTGCAGCTATAAATTTCATGCATGTCAAAACACAGGTTTTTCTTGTAGATAGAGCCCCTGTTATGATCTCTGAGGAAAGCAGAAACCGTTTTATTAACATGTGTCCTGGCTGTGTCAATCTGTGGACAGAATTTATTTGACTACTTCCATTTTGGTCTTTGGCATATATTAGAGTACGTCAGAAAACAAGGTTGGTGGAGGGTCTAAGGGGAAAATTATTTAAAGACCAAAGGACAGACAAACCCCTTATTCACAGTATAACAATACAAAAGGCCTGTCAATGGTCTGTACAACTAATGAGGGCAAAGAAAGATGTGACGGACTCTGTGTCTACCTATAAAGTGTGTACAAGAAAAAGGAAATGAATCCCATCAGCCCACCCAAATGGCAGAGCTTCATCATCTGGGATAGAACCAAAGATGGTCCTGTTAAGGAGCCACACACCTGTTGGAATTGGTTGTATGATTAAACAACTACCTCTATATTCACGAGTGCCTAAATCACGAAGGCTAAACAACGACCAATTCCCAACCACTATGTTTTTAACCACGACTCACTGAACCACGAAATAAATTCTATTTACATTTAAACCGAATCTACTACTGTGTTAAAAACGATGCTTCATTTAAACTTGTAAAAACATTAGTTAGCATGCTTTTCAGATATATCTTCCTGTCATTTTTTAAAATCCCAAGTTACAAAATAAATCTCGGTACAATACAGTAAATCATTTCTAGGCCTTTCTCTTCCCTACGCTCTGTTCTATCTTCCTTGCGCATTGTTTAAGCTTGTAGAAACGGAGCTACAGTGTCCAGAATATAATTTCTATTTTCCTAGCTGTGACATGTGACGATATTAAGTGGACATGGCAGTACCAGCAGCATCTGTGGCTGTGCCCAGTGTCTCACAATCCTAGGTGACAGCGGGCTGTGAGGGTGGGGGCTAGGGAAGCCAGACAGCAGCAGCTCTGTGGTTCTTCTGCAGCACCTCAAAATATTACGAGGCGCAGACACTGTCAGGTGGGAGAGCCCACACACATGGCAATAATGAGTCCAAGGAATCTCAATCTATAGGGCTGAATGAGGCTGTAACACGGTCGTCTCTGAAGGTGGTAATTGATTTTGTGCCTGGAGTAGACAGTGAAATCCCTGCGCCCATACTCCTTGCCCGTGGTCCTCCCGCCTTAAAACAATCCTACAGTGACATCTACTGGCCAATTAAAACCAGGTAAATTAAAACTGACTACATTAGTCGGCATTTTATAAAAAATATCAATATATGTTTATTAAAAATAATAAATAATAGTAATAATAATAATAATAGTTTACATTTGAAGTGTAATTTAAATAAATGAAAAAATGTTTGTGTTTAAATTTGGAGTCGTTGCTTAGGTCACTCGTTGTTTAATGAAGTAGTTGTTAAGGAGGTCGTGGTTCAGTCCCAGGTCGTTGTTTATGAATCGTTGTTAAGCCCCCTCGTTGTTTAGAAATCGTTGTTCAGGTCGTTTCCCGTTGGAATTATGTGCTTCTCCAAACCCAAGGAACCACCAGTGATGGATCGTACCAAAAGTCAGATCAGTTTGGAATGGTGTGGGATGTTAAATTGCAGTGAGAAAAAAGTGTGCAAAAAGAATCAAAAAGTGAGATGTAAAATTGGCTACCACGATTTAAGGAAAACTTTTATTAGGGAAAATTATGTTGTCAAGATTAAAATGAGTGTGAGACAGTTTGACACAATAACTGTCTATTAAGGATGGTATTTGGTCAACATGTTTCAGCCATTGTAGGAAAGTGTACCCGGCTTTCGTCAGGACCTCTTGAACACTACTGCAATTAAGCTTGACCTAAGCTTAGTGAAAAAAGCAAAAATTAACACAAATTAATGATACAAAACATCCTACCGTACATTGAATTTTCCAGACGGGGATGTCTGTTTCATAAGGTATTTAGGATTCTTTCCTAGAAAGGAAGATACACAACAAGGGACAACAAATAGGTAGAACACAGACACACATTTCTATTATTTTTGCGCCATATGTTTCTTTATGCCAATAGGTCATTCTCCAAAACGATAGAGATATGTTTTTTAAATTTATTTTTACTCACCCAAAAATGCTTGGGAGAAAGCCTCACCTCTTCCTGGCCACTGCTCAGGGTTGGAGGCCCCGCTCTAATTTGTGCAATAGAATAGTGGGTGTCTGGTTAGATCGCATCCATACTAATGATTCGCTGGCACAAAGTGCTAAAAACCTAGGCATTGGTTCTGAGTACATGACAGACAGCAACTGCAAGGGCTGCCGTGAGAGTGAGACATAGTTAGTAACAAATCTCTGATTCTAACAATATATCAAAGTAAGAGCAGTGAAAAAAGCTCTTCAAGGCTGGCTGATAGCGAACCTAGTTCATTTAGTAACAATAATACATAAGGAGCTCATCAAACTCCGCTTTGTAATTGTAATCCAACAGCCTATATGCTGATATCCAGAGCGCTCTCCTAAGAATGAAAATAGAGAAACGCTTCGCTGTGTAAAGCTGGAAAATGAGCGCTCTCCTAAGTATGAAGTAGGAAACCGCTTCGCATTAGAGAGCTGCATGAGCTTGGCTGGCGTCGCTTCCTCACCTGTCCGTCGGTGCCCCTGGACTGATCCTGAGCCGAGGGGGAGGTACCGACTGGATCAGGGAGGAAGTTAATATATGTTACATGGGCCAATGGGGATGCTCCATAGCTGTAGGACCAGAGTGGAAACTGTATTATCAGCCTATAGAATCGTTTTGACTTGACTGGAACAGGGAGGAAGTTAATAAGTGTTACATGGGCCAATGAGGATGCTCCATAGTTGTAGGACCAGAGTGGAAACTGCAGTATCAGCCAATGGAATCGTTTTTACTAAAACAGGAAATGGAAACTGCATTATCAGCCAATGGAAGCGTTTTTACTTGCCTGGAACAGGGAGGAAGTTGATATGTGTTACATGGGCCAATGAGGATGCTCCATAGCTGTAGGACCAGAGTGGAAACTGCAGTATGAGCCAATGGAATCATTTTTACTAGAACAGGACGTGGCTGCTTCTCAAAGGAAGTGTGCCACAGTGCTTGGATCACCCCACACACAGGGTAGCTTTAGGACCGTAGTGGAAACTGCAGTATTAGCCAATTGTAAATGTTTTATTTATTTATAAGTAGTTTCGTAGGAAGACCTGCACACACTAAAAGGAATCACCCATGTTGGTGGGTACAAACCCAAGTCCTCTATTGAGAACTTGTTCCTCAAGGTCACTGAGGGTCCAAGAGCTAATATTCACTATGAAACTCTCCCCTCTGTGCTGGGTCCTGCTTGTTGTTGTTGTTGCTGCAGATGGCCTTCCTGCTTCGGGTGTAGGGAATGGATGGTTCGTCTTCCCAATGAACCTGTGGCTGGCCTCTCCTTCTGCCTCCGCTCCGTCCACGGCCCTGTCCTGAAACAGCCTGGTCATTAAACCATTGTGGTGGAGGCTGAAAATTGGGCATTGGTTGTGGGAATTGTGGCTGATGATATCCCCAAGCAGCCGGAGGCCACCAGGGACCTTGTTGGTAAAAATTACCTCCTTGTCTGGCCCCCCTACGATTGGGCCTATTGAAACAACCTCTTCCCTGCCCCGTTGATGTACTACTACGCGGTGAGTCTGAGTCACTGGAGTGTGGGTCTGAGGAAGATGTGGAATAATTAGACCCATGCCGTTTCCCCTTCTTGTTGTAATCTGGAGGGTTATAGGTGTCACTTGTGTATGGGTAAATTTTCTCTAACAAAAATTTGGCCAGTTCTTTACGAAATTTTTCAATTTTGGAAAACAGTATAGACTCTTTGTACTCCTTGTTCGCTTTGGTAGTTTCATCAGAATTTTCTTAAAGACAATATTGGTTAAAGTGGTCTTGATCTTCCCCTCTAGGGTTTGTATTTCTATCAAGATGGCATCTGCCACTCTTTTGGCTGTGGTGATAATCAAGATCAACCAGTCGCGGGTACATCGCCATGCGATGAGCGACCAGTCTTTCAAAAACATCTTATCTGTAAGAAAAAGCCGGGGAGCATTGGTGACTATGAGTCCTGTAGGAGCGCACTTCCCATGGAGATATTCAGCCATAATCTGCCCGTGGATGCATGTACGTGAATAAGTTTTCTTTAAAGTCAGAACAGTACCCCAATCGTCCTGCTGACTTGGTCCCCCCGTCGGTAGGGCATCCAGAAAACTAGGATTCTCTGAAAGAATGGAATTGAGTGTCTCATCATCAAACGACAAGCTGGTGAAGTCCGCCATCATACAACCTCAGAATAAATTGCCTAGGCGAGCAAATGCAACTCTAAAGTGAGAGCTGCTCAAAATATATATATTCAAGGAAGAAGACCCACAGCCGTGGCTGCTCTAAATCGTCAAAAAACAAGGTTGGTAGAGGGTCTGAGGGGAAAATTATTTAAAGACCAAAGGACAGACAAACCCCTTATTCACAGTATAACAATACAAAAGGACTGTCAATGATCTGTACAACTAATGGGGGCAATGAAAAATGTGACAGACTCGGTGTCTACCTACAAAGTGTGTACAAGAAAAAGGAAATGAATCCCATCAGCCCACCCATATGGCAGAGCTTCTTCATCTGGGATAGAACCAAAGATGGTCCGGTTAAGGAGCCACACACCTGTTAAAATTATGTGCTTCTCCAAACCCAAGGAACCACCAGTGATGGATCGTACCAAAAGTCAAATCAGTTTGGAATGGTGTGGGATGTTAAATTGCAGTGAGAAAAAAGGGTGCAAAAAGAATCAAAAAGTGAGATGTAAAATTGGCTACCATGATTTAAGGAAAACTTTATTAGGGAAAATCATGGTGTCAAGATTAAAATGAGTGTGAGACAGTTTGACACAATAACTGTCTATTAAGGATGGTATTTGGCCAACATGTTTCAGCCATTGTAGGAAAGTGTACCCGGCTTTCGTCAGGACCTCTTGAACACTACTGCAATTAAGCTTGACCTAAGCTTAGTGAAAAAAGCAAAAATTAATACAAATTAATGATACAAAACATCCTACCGTACATTGGATTTTCCAGACGGGGGATGTCTGTTTCATAAGGTATTTAGGATTCTTTCCTAAAAAGGAAGATACACAACAAGGGACAACAAATAGGTATAACACAGACACACATTTCTATTATTTTTGCGCCATATGTTTCTTTATGCCAATAGGTCATTCTCCAAAATGATAGAGATATGTTTTTTAATTTATTTTTACTCACCCAAAAATGCTTGGGAGAAAGTCTCACCTCTTCCTGGCCACTGCTCGGGGTTGGAGGCCCGCTCTAATTCGTGAAATAGAATAGTAGGTGTCTGGTTAGATCGCATCCATACTAATGATTCACTGGCACTGGCAGAGTACATGACAGACAGCAACTGCAAGGGCTGCCGTGAGAGTGAGACATAGTTAGTAACAAGTCTCTGATTCTAACAATATATCAAAGTAAGAGCAGTCAAAAAAGCTCTTCAAGGCTGGCTGATAGCGAACCTAGTTCATTTAGTAACAATAATACATAAGAAGCTCATCAAACTCCGCTTTGTAATTGTAATCCAACAGCCTATATGCTGATATCCAGAGCGCTCTCCTAAGAATGAAAATAGAGAAACGCTTCGCTGTGTAAAGCTGGAAAATGAGCGCTCTCCTAAGTATGAAGTAGAAAACCGCTTCGCTTTAGAGACCTGCATGAGCTTGGCTGGCGTCGCTTCCTCACCTGTCCGTCGGTGCCCCTGGACTGGTCCTGAGCCCAGGGGGAGGTACCGACTGGATCGGGGAGGAAGTTAATATATGCTACATGGGCTAATGGGGATGCTCCATAGCGGTAGGACCAGAGTGGAAACTGTATTATCAGCCAATAGAATTGTTTTTACTTGACTGGAACAGGGAGGAAGTTAATAAGTGTTACATGGGCCAATGAGGATGCTCCATAGCTGTAGGACCAGAGTGGAAACTGCAGTATCAGCCAATGGAATCGTTTTTACTAAAACAGGAAATGGAAACTGCATTATCAGCCAATGGAATCGTTTTTACTTGCCTGGAACAGGGAGGAAGTTGATATGTGTTACATGGGCCGATGAGGATGCTCCATAGCTGTAAGACCAGAGTGGAAACTGCAGTATCAGCCAATGGAGTGTGTGCAGGTCTTCCTACGAAACTACTTATAAATAAACTAGCAGCCCGCCCCAGCGTTGCCTGGGGGGAAGGGGACTGGGGGCAGCATTTCAGGCTTGCGTGCACTCCCGCCCCGGCCCCCACCTGCCACGACATTGTCTGTGTCCCGGACAATGTCGTGGCGGGGGGGCCAGGGCGGGAGTGCACGCAAGCCTGAAATGTTGCCCCCAGACCCTGAGCCTTACCGCAGTTGTTCCGGCCCAACCTCCCACACCGGCTCCCTCCCGTCCCGTGTCCCAGAGCCTTACCTGAGCCGCCGCTCCTCCCCGAGCTCCTCACTTCACCGCCGCTCCTCCTCGTCATCACGTACGTTGCGGCCAGGGCTACGTCATGGCCGTCAGCGTCAAGGCCGGCGCTACTTTCAGGGCACTACTTTTTTTTAAAGTTATATTTTTAAATGTACGTTTTTTTAAATTTTCTATAGCCTATGTCCATCTGCACACCCTGAGGATTACAACAATGTATTAGGTGTGTGGATTGGTGCTGTGGTTCCCGAGTTTACCTTGCCAAAAGGTTTGTGTTCTCTCTTTATAATAGTAGTATAGATAAATATTTTACAATTGGCTAATACTGCAGTTTCCACTACGGTCCTACAGGTCCCTGTGTGTGGGCTGGTCCATGCACTATGGCACACTTCCTTTGAGAAGCAGCCACTTCCTGTTCTAGTAAAAACGATTCCATTGGCTGATACTGCAGTTTCTACTCTGGTCCTACAGCTATGGAGCATCCTCATTGGCCCATGTAACACTTATTAACTTCCTCCCTGTTCCAGTCAAAGAAAAACGATTCTATTGGCTGATAATACAGTTTCCACTCTGGTCCTACAGCTATGGAGCATCCCCATTGGCCCATGTAACATATATTAACTTCCTCCCCGATCCAGTCGGTACCTCCCCCTTGGCTCAGCATCAGTCCAGGGGCACCGACGGAAAGGTGAGGAAGCGACGCCAGCCAAGCTCATGCAGCTTTCTAAAGCGAAGCGGTTTCCTACTTCATACTTAGGAGAGCGCTCATTTTCCAGCTTTACACAGCGAAGCGTTTCTCTATTTTCATTCTTAGGAGAGCACTCTGGATATCAGCATATAGGCTGTTGGATTACAATTACAAAGCGGAGTTTGATGAGCTCCTTATGTATTATTGTTACTAAATGAACTAGGTTCGCTATCAGCCAGCCTTGAAGAGCTTTTTTCACTGCTCTTACTTTGATATATTGTTAGAATCAGAGATTTGTTACTAACTATGTCTCACTCTCATGGCAGCCCTTGCAGTTGCTGTCTGTCATCTACTCAGAAACAATGCCTAGGTTTTTAGCACTTTGTGCCAGTGAATCATTAGTATGGATGCGATCTAGCCAGACACCCACTATTCTATTTCACGAATTAGAGCGGGCCTCCAACCCTGAGCAGTGGCCAGGAAGAGGGGAGGCTTTCTCCCAAGCATTTTTGGGTGAGTAAAAATAAATTTAAAAAACATATCTCTATCGTTTTGGAGAATGACCTATTGGCATAAAGAAACATATGGCGCAAAAATAATAGAAATGTGTGTCTGTGTTCTATATATTTGTTGTCCCTTGTTGTGTATCTTCCTTTTTAGGAAAGAATCCTAAATACCTTATGAAACAGACATCCCCCGTCTAGAAAATCCAATGTACGGTAGGATGTTTTGTATCATTCATTTGTATTAATTTTTGCTTTTTTCACTAAGGTTAGGTCAAGCTTAATTGCAGTAGTGTTCAAGAGGTCCTGACGAAAGCCGGGTACACTTTCCTACAATGGCTGAAACATGTTGACCAAATACCATCCTTAATAGACAGTTATTGTGTCAAACTGTCTCACACTTATTTTAATCTTGACACCATGATTTTCCCTAATAAAGTTTTCCTTAAATCATGGTAGCCAATTTTACATCTCACTTTTTGATTTTTTTTCACACTTTTTTCTCACTGCAATTTAACATCCCACACCATTCCAAACTGATTTGACTTTTGGTACGATCCATCACTGGTGGTTCCTTGGGTTTGGAGAAGCACATAATTCCAACAGGTGTGTGGCTCCTTAACCGGACCATCTTTGGTTCTATCCCAGATGATGAAGCTCTGCCATATGGGTGGTCTGATGGGATTCATTTCCTTTTTGTTATACACACTTTATAGGTAGACACAGAGTCTGTCACATTTTTCTTTGCCCCCATTAGTTGTACAGACCATTGACAGTCCTTTTGTATTGCTATATATTAGAGTACACCAAGACAGTGTGGGGGGAAAAGCAACATCAATTATGCAAAAGTATACTTCATTAGGATTTCCAGCCCTACCCCAGTCAATTTGTTGAGTTCTTTTCCACCACAGTGCACAATCATGAGGTGAGGAGCTCGGTAATCCACAATGGTCTTAACCAAAGGCAGCAACTGGTGACATTTTAAGCCTGTCTGGCCAAACCAAGTAATCTCCACATTTGGCAAACCCAAGTCCCTGTCAATACCTCTCTTTATTGCAGCCTTTTTAGCCCAATAGACATAGCTGTGGTCCACAATCCACACTCTAGGCATTTTGAGTGAAGGAGCAATGGCGGTCAGGAGAAGGCTGGAGCAAAATGAAGTCCTTTTGCAAAGGAAAGGGAGTTAAAATGGAGGTGTTTTTTTGTTGTTTTGTTCAAAATATATATTTAATTGGATGTTGTCAGCATGAAAGTTAATAAAATAAAGGGAGTGTGGTGGGTGTATTAGCAAGAAGTCCAATTATTGGCTGTTGTTTGAAGAAAGAAATGTGAAACAGACATGGATATGCTTTTGAATCTGTGGAGTAAACCACACCTGCTGTATCTCTTTTTGAAGTAATATGTTCCTTCTATAATGTGCTGTGAACTTGTGACCTACTGGTTCCACTGGGTTGCTAGGTACACTGAGCTAAGAATGTTTTTTTTGGGGGGGGGGGAGGGTGTTAAAGAGACAGAATAGTTTTTAAAAAGTTGAGGAGTTATGACCCAATTTAAGTAATGGCAAACTTTAATTTCCAACTCAGGACTATGTAATAAACTGTTGTGCAGTATTTATATTTAAAAAACTGAAGCTAAATATCGGTGTGCAAACCTGTTTTTTATCACGATTTCTCCACAATGATCGCGAAAACATCGAGAACAAGCAGAGACAGGAACCTAGGGGCATATTATCAAGGACCGGTGTTAAAATTATCGCCGTTTTATTGGCAGGAAACTGCTGATAAAACGGCGATAATGGGCTTGATAATACGCCCTTGTTAATTCTCATAGAAGCCCATGTTCTGATGTTAACATTGGCTTCTATGGGAATTAACAAGGGCGTATTATCAAGCCCATTATCGCCGTTTTATCGGCAGTTTCCTGCCGATAAAACAGCTATAATTTTAACACCGGTCCTTGATAATATGCCCCCTCATTTTGAAACAGAGGGAAAGGGTTAACATATGGTAACCATTCACAAGTTGCGGTACAGTAGTCTAAAATGAAAGACATGATTTTATTTGCTGTCTTTCTCATGATCATAGAGCGGAAAGTTGAAGAGGTTGCCATTTTATAATTGCTTTCTATGAGAGTGGTGTACCATTCTTGTGCTTAGTTTTTACAAATTGTAACAGTCTCAAAACTATCCAGAAAGAGCTAAAACAACAATGCCTTTAAAAATAACAATGCTTTAAATGTCTAAGCATCATGTGCAGAACAGACAGATCTATGTTATTTGCATTCTAGGAACTGCAGTCCTTTTAGGCACATTATTAACTAGGAGTAGTGTAATAATGAATAAAACATAAGAAAATGTGCTGTGCCTGTAAATGAATTATAAAGTAGTAATACTTGTTAGGTATGTATTAGGAAGTGTTTGTCAATGTGATTTTTAACTTATATGACCAGTTTGCATATGTATAGATGGTGAGATATGTTTTTTCTGGCTGCAGATAGTTATATGTATGATGAGACTCTTGAGTTTTCTTAAAGATGTAGAGAACTATATATTTTTGGAAAGATGGCCTGAGGGTGCATATCTATTATGAAATCACATGGTGATCTATGTTCTTTAAGGCTGTTGAAAATGTCCTGTACATGGTGAGGGTGGTGCATTTCTTTAAAGATGCTATGTTTAAAATTCCGGAGGTTACTAGTGCAGAATGTCTCACAAGAGTTTTTGTGCTAGCTTCAATTTGTGTGTAACCTTTCTTTGAGAAATGGTCGAAATAGTTTTAAAGACACAAGACATATTTGAGAAATAATGTAGGTAAGCCATTAGGAAAAGGATTTGTGCTTTGAAAAAGTGAGAATTTTTGTTTTCAGTTTTAGAAACATACCAATGCATGTGCACAGTGAGCAAAAGAGCAATGTATGCTCGTAGAGAGCCATGCATCCAATTATATATCACGTGTGAGATCTAGACTTCACTCACACATAGCTCAGTAGAAAAAGATATATGTACTAAAACAGGTAGTTTCACACTGAGAGGAAGACTTAAACAATGAGTCATAGATGTAGTCACAACTGTTATGTATCTAACAACAATGGAGGTACTTTCACAGTAAGCCAGGCACTAATCAGGCACTTAATCCAATCAGTCAGTCACTACTAAGGCAGTCATTGAATCACTTAGGCACTGTCTACGCATGTATTCAATTAGCCAGGCAATACATATGCAATCTTCAATCATGCAGGTACTAATTATCTAATCATTGAACTATGCAGGCACTACCCATGCATACATCCAATCACTCAGGCACTAACCATTCACTTATACAATCACCAAGGCTGTACCTATGCAGTCATTCAAACACCCAAGCACAACCGATGCACTCATCCAAAAACCCACTTACAACCTATGCCCTTATCGAAATACTAAGGAACAACTCATGCACTCATCTAATTTCATAGGTAGTACCATTGCAGTGAGGGGAACATCCTTTACAGCGAAACTATTACAACGCTGTACCATTCCAACAAAGGTTTTACAACGAAAGTCGTTACAACGAATTTCGCTGGAGGGCGCTCTAGGATAGGGAATAGTTTAATTTACTATCCCACACCTTCCCTACTATCCACGGGGACTGGAGTTGGAATAGTAAATTAAACTATTCACTATCCAGCGACCCCCAACGCAAGTCGTTGTAACGACTTGCGTTGTAAAACCTGCGTTGTAACGGTGCGCGTGGTAATACCACGAGTGGTACCATCATACATCCTTGCAGTGAACCTATCACCCATTCAGTAGCTATGCGCTTATTCAATTACTGAGGCAATACTGTTGCACAAATACAATCACCTCAGTAGTAGCTTTCTTGCAATCACACAAACTTTAACAATGGACTCATGCAATCATTCGGACACTAGTTATGCACCCATCTTATCAGCCAGGCACTACTGATACGCTAATTTAATTATCCAGGCACTACCGATGTACTTATCTAAACACCCAAGCACCACCTGTTCACTCAACCAAAAACAAAACACTTCGACAGCAGCCATGTACTCATGCAATCACTGAAACACTACTCATGCACTAATCCAATCTGACAGGTGCTATGTATGCACTTAAACAATCACATATGCACTATCCATGGTCTCTATAAATCATCTATATACTATGCATGCAGTGGCGTAATCATCCAGGCACTACAGATACACTCATTTAATAATCCTACCACTATCTATGCATGTATTGAATTATTGAGGCATTAGTGGTGCTATTTCCTAATCATTCAGACACTACTCATGCACTCATCCTAACACCCAGATAGTAGCTATATACTCATGCAAACACACAGGCAGCACTTATGCAGATATGGAAGGACCCATGGAGTTTTCACATACTCAGGGAATTATCCAGGCACTACCTATATCCTCGGGGAATCACCTAGGCGCTACCTAAGCACTCATTCAATCATTCAGGGAGCATTGATGTATTTAATCATAAACACATATATTTCTAAGTTTTATTAAGGAATATGTAGTCTTTTAGGATCATCTGGTGAAATAAATATTGAACCTGTCAAACACTCTTTGTATTTACTCTGAAGAATTAGTGCGGTGTATGCGCTGATAGAGATTAATGTGCAGATTTTATATGCACAGTTTCGCAAAGTTTAAATCTGATACATTTAAGTTGAAATGTACTGAGATACTAAATACACCAGTGGCACAGTGGTAAGGAGCTGATTGAAAAACAGGGGACCCCTGTATACCTAATGGACTTGCTATACATAGGGAAAAAGGCACTGTAGAGAAAGGTCTATCGCTCAGTCAAATTAGCTAATTTGACTTAGCTATAGACCTTTCTCTACAGTGGTAAGGAGCCACATAAATAAGTCTTATGTTGTGTTTTGGGAATGACAGTGTTGAGACGCTGTTTATACTTCTGCACTTTGGTGGATGCTCATTTTAAAATTTACTACAGAAGGGATCAACTGGTATTTCACCATGTGTAAGTGAACAATGAGATATGGTGCCACTGTGTTGTAGGAAAGGGTCCTATAATGTTAAAAGGCAACTACTAAATAACGTTTTGTGTTTTTCTTTGGGCTTGGTATATTGAAGTACGTGCATGTAGTTATATAGCTAAGTTCATCTGTAAATTTAAAACTGCAACATAACATAAAAACTATTTTTGTATTATGTGTAAGTCTGTAGTAAAGTAGTTGGAACGTTAGCTAGAATAAAAAGTTTAATATACTTTTTTTTTACAGAACAAAATACACATAACTAGAGATTACAATACCTACACACGCTGTGAGGGAAAAGCAACAGAGGCAACTACAGTATCTCTGTAGAACTGACATACAAAAGGGAAAAATGCAGAAAAAGTGGTGAAAGAAAAAACATTTACTGGTAAGAGTCATTTCTAAAAAATATATCTGGACACCTGTAAAGGTTTGAAAATAATGTAAATAAAAATGAAACAATGAGAAACAATAAGAAAAGACAAAACCTATATTACAAGAACAGGAAAGAATCTAACAAAGATGGACACACCTTAACCAGAAGACAGTAGCAGTTTAACGAAATAAGAGCCAGGATGTTTCAAAGTACAGTGGTTGTAAATGTATTGAGAAATATGAAGAAGTATAGATCAAGGACAGAGCCACTGAAAAAGGAAAGAACAAATTGAGGGAGTAGTTTATAAGGCCTTTACTTTGAACAGGAAGCTTTTCATTTTGATTATACATAGAATGAAGAGTCTAGACAAAACAGTGTTGTACATCAGGAGACAAAACCAGAAGAAAAGATTAGTCAATAGAAGTAACATTTGTACAGTTTTTAGTGGGAAATGGATGCATACTTCTACTACAGAGCCTTTCTTTAATAAAGAAAGCTATCTTCAGGATAACACATTAGTTCATGCTCTTGATGAAAGAGGACAATGTTATCAAATTGACTGATTTGCATATGGCCATGTCGGAGGTCTGGGGTGGCAGAGTGAGTGAAAGAATGATGATGGATTAAACCCAGATCAGTTGACTGGGGGTGAGTGCTTGCAATGTTTAACGCTCCGTCCATCATCCCCTTTGGTTTTGCTTTATCAAATTAAGAATGGCACACCTATAGCAAAAGAGGTGATGATATCTGGAAATGTAGATCAAGTTATTGCAGAAGAGGTACAGGGAAGGCATAGTCAGGGCCTGTATATGAATGGTATTGTAGTAGTGTTTGTAGTATTTGACAGTAATTGATATACTAAGAAAATGTCTACACATCTTTCTAAGGTAAAATTTAAAACACAAAATAAGTACTTTACAAGGATTGGATTCTTGCAAGGTTAGAAAGCATACAAATTTGGAGGGACACTGTGGGCCAGATTCACAAAAGTAATCAGAGACAAAATCCTAACTTTACAACTTTCGGTATTCACAAAGGGCATTTAGGAGTAGTAAAGTTGGGATTTTGTCTCGGTATTAACAAAGGGCATATAGGAGTGGTAAAGTAAGGATTTTGCCTCAGTTAAACTTAAGTTTTACTTAAGTTAAACTTAAGACCAAAACTTAAGTTTAACTGAGACAAAATCCTAACTTTCCGACTTTTGGTATTCACAAAGGGCATTTAATAATTGTAAAGTTAGGATATTGTCTCATCTGTACTTAAGTTATGGTCTTACATTTAACTTAAGTAAATTTCTGAAATTAATAAATTACTGAATTTCTCTGGTTTTGAACGAGTGAATTGTCCACCTAACTATAACGTCCCTGTAACCTTTTTTTTTTTCATTGAATTTCTAAGCCTTTTCTAGTTCTATTTCCTAACTATAACATCCATGTTACCTTTGTTTTTTTCAGGGAATATATATACATATATTTTGTGTGCCTGTGTGTGTATATATGGACATCCATTTTATTTTAAAATACTGGTGCATTCTTGCATCACATTTTTATAACATTAACACTATATGTCATAGGAGTAAAAAAGAATATGATACAAGCAGAATTTAAGTGTTCACAATGCCTGTGTGAATTGGCCCTGGAAAATTCAAATCCTATAGGAAATTGGGTTATTAGTTGTTCAGGTTTTGAGGCCTGTGTAAGAAATAGGTCCACTATTCCCCCTTACTGGGAAACAAGCACCCAATTTTAGCGCTTGCTTCTCTCAGCGTAGTGAAGCAAAGTAGTCCAAGGCCTACTTCGAGGATGTGGTGTGGGCTTGTAATCAACATTCGCTTGCACACAATAATAACACTTAATACATCATTGTCCAGTCTCTGCTTTTTCTTTAGAAAAGGAAAAGTGCATTTATTACATACACACTACTAAATACTATACATTAATTTACAAATATATACATAAGGCAGATTAAAAATACCTTAGATTACATTCTCTTATCATATTGATCCCTTCTGGGTCATGACCCTCAAAATCACAATATCACCCCATACCAGATGGACATCACAAAATAAGGTGTATCACATTAAATAACACAAGTCTACTGACCTTATCAAGGATCATCACAACATATAATGCAACAATTTTCGCTTTGGAAAAGGTTCACCATATAAAAAGACAAATTATCCACATGTTAAAAACCACCATGATTTCACTGTATTCAATCTTTAGGTATTAATGCAGTCATTATGCCAGTAAAGCATTTCAATATTAATCAAAAATCACTGTCCGCACAAAGAGTTAATAAAGTATTGAATATAAACATAACATGTGTCTATGTCTTTTTTTACTCACCTTCGGATCACAAAATGTGCAGCCATAGAACCAACCACTAAAGAGCACTGCACTCCCAGCTGAAAAGTAAAATTATTTTAAAATAAAGCTGAAAATCCTGGGAGGTCATCACTTCCATGACCCTGTAAACTTAGGATCTCTTTTTAAAAGTGACTTCTAGGAGACTGCTGTAATGCCTACAGCCGCCCATAACACTTCCAGAATTCATTGGTGGTGCCCTGACCATCCTGCAGCCACCACAAGCAGGAAAATATATGCAAAGTAGGAAGCCCCGCAGGGCATTATAGGACGCTTCTTCGAGGACCAGTGAGTACTTAATTATCGGCTCTTCAGCTGCTTTTGGGAGAGCTGCACTGCAGGCAAGTGTCCTGGCAATGCGGTTTTCCTAGTCTTGGCAGTATCCGGTCCCACTTGAGCACCCCAATATTTTCTTTGGCTAGGGCAGCATGGGCTAGCACACCCCTGCGCTGCCCCCCAACTCTCTCTTCATTGCTGGCGTGGGAGCCGGCAGTTGAGGTTTCCCATGCCTGCACCATGCGGGCAGGGTGCTTTATTTGTGAGGACTGCCACCCCAGCACGGGTACAGGGAGCAAGGGCAAGTCCAACACAGTTGGAGGAGCACGACGGTGCTTTCCCTGCCCTCTTGCTCGTTCGAGTCATGCAGCTCAAGTTCCTCTTTGTCGGGGTGCGACAGCGCTCCCCTATTAATTTTATTCACAGGTTCCTGGGAATGGGGTCCCAGGCCCCATTGACATAAACTCGCCAGTGGGTTTGGAGCCCTGGACCTCAAGAGCTCGGGGGGGGGAGGGGGTTCCACGCAGGCCCCTCCTGAGCTCATAAATATTTAATGGGGCGCACGTCGACCCCCATTGGCACTGGGTCACCCCAGGGGTAATTTTAGATCTGGCAGTGGAGCTCCATGCGCTCTGTTTCCCAAAAAGGTCACAAACACTAAAAAGGCCGTAACTCTGGCCCAATTGAGCCGATATGAACGATCCTGGGCTGATTTTACTTTTGGCTGTGAGCTCTAGCCACCAGGAGCGGTACCCGCAGGCCTCCTGGACCAAAGCGCAGCTTAAACTGCAAGAAGATGGTTCCACTGGCTCTCTACACCAGCTGTTCTCCGTTTCTTGGCCAGTGGGAGCTCCTCTTCTTCTTCTCCTTCTGTGGTGTAGAAGTCCAGATCTTACCTCAACTGGTCCTCAGCGGGTGCAAAGATGTCAGCCTCACTGGCCCTTGGAGAGATGCACTGGTCCTGGGGTCAACTGTGAGCAAAGTCCTTAGTCCTTCTTGGGGCTTGTCCTTCCAGTTGTCCATGGCTGCTGCTGCCGTCCAGTTCCAGTGTCCAAACCTCACAACAATTCCTTGTCTCCCTCTTAAATAAGAGTGTTTAAATTAGGGTGGAAAGTTCTAGAAGCCAGGTACCCCAGGCCAATGCTAGGGTACCACATAACTAATCAAAATGCCTTTGTGAATAGGCTCCCTGGATTGTACCATAGAAGGCATCCACTGTAGCCTGCACAATACATATCTTTCAGTCAGGGTCATTGCAAATATGTGATTCTGCAGCTTTTTTGTGTGCATAATAATGGATTTACGGGATGTACCAGACAGTTCTTCATCTGCTGCATAATCCGAAGATTTTAACAAAAAAATGTTTCCACCTCAGCTAGATCAAAAGGTAATTAAATATGTGTAATGTGTTTGCGTGCAGTGAAAGGCCCTTCACAGATATTAACTGGCCACAAGTTGCTTTTTTCTATATTTGGTCTAACTGGTACTAATGAAGTGAAATGTTTGCTAAAACAGGATTAACATTTTGAAGTAAAACTATCAAAAAGCGTGCCGTATTGTGCCTTGTAATTTGCCCTTTCCTGTCGCCTAATTTGATGCTTCCCTGCCGCATAATTTGGCCCTCCAATACCGCATGATTCCAGTGGCCCTGGTTAAATATATCACCACGTAGCACAGCATAGCACAGCTCAACACTGGCTTGGTCTATAGGGATGCATTTGTACCTCGGTTGCTCAGCTACTGCAGACTGAGTGGCGGTGCCTTCCTCTGGTACCAAGATGTTGTAATATAATGCAGTCCTTCCTAGGCCAGGCAGCTGCTGTGCGCCCACCGCTCCCACCAATCGGCTGCTCGTGACGCAGCCGCGCACCATCCCCGGTGGCCTTGGCCAGCAAGCGTGGCACCGACTGCCACTTCCAGAGGCGAGAAACGTCCGTCTCCAGGCCCACATGTGAATTAAAAAAAATGTGCAATTAGGCGCGGAATAATGAATTACACCGAAGAGAGGAGAAACAAAGAGACCACCTGACGTCTTATTTCCTGCCCTTCCTGGGTTTCTTTTGAGAGCGTCGAATAAGTGATGCGTGCCCCAATTACGCAGCTTTGCCTCGGGGTCAAATTATATATCCGTTCACCCCGATCATAATTAGCAGGCGCTGTTGAGAGAAAAGGGTGGCACTTGTATCTGTCCTGGGTAAGCTCTTTCATGCCCACATAAAACGGCTTTCTTTCTTTCATTTCTTTTAATTGAATTTCGTGCTCTTCAAAGAGAGCCCCAAGTCTGGGTCCCCTCCCCACCCGTGCGGAAATGATGCGCGCACTTCGACTGGCGCGTGTCCGGCTCTATCTGTGCCTCTGTCCCTGCGGAGGGGACGGTGGGAGGCCTGGCGCGGAAGGAGACGCTCCACGCCCTGTGAAGGGCACTCCTGCCCAGTGCTTAGTTTAAATACAATGGGCCTCATTTATGAAAGCCTTGCGCCACCGGTGCGTCACTTTTCCCCATGTTAAAAGTGACGCACCGGCTGCGCAAGGCCTTCATAAATAAGGCCCAATAAGTGCAGGGCCCAAGTGTTTTTTTAAGGAGACCATTGCCTGCGCTGTCGTATGTTGGGGCTCTCAAACACAACGCAGTTTTGATTCCACCTCGTGCCTCTTTCTTCCACCACCCTAAACTCCCCTCTCTTTATCTCACTCTTTCCTGTTCTTCTTCACCCCTGCTTTCTCACTTCGTCACTGATTTCACATCTATCTCTTCCTCCTCGCCTCCCACTTCTCTCTCTCTTTCTCTCCCTTTCTCTTTCTCTCTCTCTCTCTCTCTCTCTCTAGCTCTCCCTGTGTGTCATTGACTGATGGATAAAAACATGTCATAGTTCTCAACAAACATTTACAATGCAATAGGTCTCACATTTGTGAGAGTTAAAGCTATTGGCGTAGTTGATGATAGTGTTTTTTATGCATGTGTTTTGTTTTGGAGTGTAGTGGGTGTACAGAGCAAGAGCGAAAAACACACAAAGGGGAAAAGAAAAAATAGGAGGAAGTTGACAAAAATGTGCCAAGTGGAGGAAGGGGGAACCCAGGGGGAGCTGAGATCGAGCCGGTCTCCCCCTGGGTTGGTTCGCACGGTTAGAACGGCAACCAGGTGCATTAGGCTAATTAGGTAGTGGGCGCGGGAGTAGTTTATTTATAGAGACCTGGCAGGGGCGGGAATTTCATTGTGCCTGAGGGTGGCCGGAGGAAAGGGCATTTTTTTGTCCCACCCACCCTCCCCTTTTACTATATATATATATATATATATATTTTTTTTTTAGGTTTTCCCTTTAGCAGTCTTCTGTTAACAACAAGGTAGTCACACAATAAGACAGGTTCAGGTTATTTAGGTAGAAGTGGTAGGAATAATATTCTGGGGGAGGGGGGGCAGTCTTGAACGGATTTGTCCGTCCTCCAAGGGGGGAGGTGGGGTACACAGTTCAAGGGGAAAGGATAAGGAAATTAGGGGGTTCTCTCAACAGGAGTCAGTTCTTCTGGGTTTGCTTGGGTCAACACATTTTTGGGGGTTATGTTTTGAAAATATGTCAAGATGAGTTTGGGGATTGATTTATTATTTATTTGTTAGATGTTTTGAGAAATATATTATGCACCTGTCTTAATAAAGTGGCCTTTTTTGCTAATAAAGAAGTTGTGGATCGTGAATTATTGTGCGAACTAAACCCAGCAAGAGTGAGTGAAATAAAGGGACAGGCAGTGTCTGGTGATGGATTGCGAGGGTGGAATGAAGACCAGCAGTCTATGTAATCAGCAGCCCGACCTTCGATAGTCCTGGGGCACCTCGGCCCCAAGCCAGCAGCTTTTAATATTTAAAGGTTATTACAGAAAACTAAATCAATTGTTATGATCACGTGACTAGCATAAGAGTCATCACTCGTTATAAATACATTTAGAAAAGCGGCCACGGGGGCAAATTGGTAACTGGCAAGTTGCGACCTGAGAGGGATGGTGGCGGCGGGTTGTGGAGATGGGTGAAAGTGCTGGATGGGACGCAAGGGAGCTTTGAGAGTGCAATATGAAACGCTGTCAGTAACCACACTGCTCTCGTATTTCAGTTCTTTGGATGTCCATACATAAGGAGTGCGTGCCGTCACTGCTCGTTTCTACAGCAATACTCCAGGGGAGTGAACGTTTGAAAAAAGGTGGGACATGCATCAACCATTAGCCCTTTGGAGGCTACGATTTTTAAATGACACAGAAAAAAGCCAATCCAAAGTGGGGGAGGAGTCAGATCCCGTAAAGTACATACAACAGATCACCTGACAGCACAAGCGCTGTCTAAGTTTGACCTAAAAAGGAGTGCAGGTGTGGACCACCTCCTGCAAGCACCGGCACAACTTAAGCAGGGTTCCTAGGATTGCTCTCAGGGCAGCTACCACTGAGCTTATTTTAATATGCTAAATTACAATACTTCAATCCTGTTTCATAATTTTTGGGGAACTTTTAACTTGCCCCAAAATATCCCAGGACGTAAGTGAGAATATTACATTTGGCGACTCAAACTCTGCAAAACCTATGCTGCCTCGAGGGTGCATTGGAAGATAGAAAGAGGATTGGTGGGCGAGACAGACAGCCAGCACTGGAGGTCCATGTCACTGAAAAGCTTAGGCATTTACAGCAATCCCAATTGGCGTATTTGCATTACAGACCACGTAATCAGGCACAGGCAGCAGGAATTGACTCTCAAAATAGTCACATTTTCTTTCCTTCTATGTCTGCAGTACATTTCCTGCGTCGATTGTCACGCGGAGTATAATGGTCCATGGAAAGAATATTGTAACGGTCACGTGTGAGTTTCGTCTGCATGGGGAAACCATTTTATGAACATGAACTAGGAATAAGTCTTTACATTAATCTCCTAACAGAAGGACCAACTATAAAGCAGTACTTCATTGATTTTAATATTCCCCCACATGGTTAGGCTGGGCCTGGAGTAACTTAATCCCTACAGACTCAACAAATTGTTTTTAAGTAGGTCGATACGGCTGATCTGCCTACTACTCCTCAATTGGAAAAGGGATGTACAAAGAATTCTTATGGACCTATATCATTATTGGTTTGAATTAGGGCAAACGGCTGATTCATCAAGTACACAATTGTGAACGATCTATAAAAGGGAACGTCACATTGATTTTAAAGGTTGTTCATAAAAGAGTAGATAACACATTGTCCTGAAGAAGGTGGTTTTATTCTGCTCTTATACCACGAAACGCGTCAATGCTTGTCTCTGTGGGGTTGCATTCGAGGAACAAAGTATTGATTGTAAAAAATTAAATGTCGCCAATACTGTTATTGATTCTTTCGGAATAACCACTGTTAATGACGAATATATTTGTGTTTTGATTATATCTCTCTTTGATGTTTTTTAATGTGTAAAATTATTGTACGACAAGGTTTTATCATTTTTTTTAATGTGATTTGATGTACTTTCTTATGTTTAAATTAAAGTAGATGTATACATACATTTGCTTTGATTTTCCCTTTCTAGACTGGTGAAGTGAAATGCTGTGAATGATTGGAGAATAGTGTATGCAAAAGTTGGATATTTGCTTGCCAAGAGTAGATTTTTTTAGAAATTGCAGTACATTTCCCACATCATACCACATGCAATTTCCCATCCACCCCTCTCCTTTCTACTCATTACATTTATGTTTTACCTGAAATGCCTTTGTTCTGTAAATGAACAGAGAATATTAGTTAATATTTGTTGTAAGTAAAAGGTGCAGGGCCCGAATGCCATGCAGAATGCCATACAGCGCAGTGCAGCAGCTGCATATGCTGTGCTGTGTGAGAAGGAGAGAACAGGAGAGCGTCATATTTACAGACCTATGGTACTCTCTTTCCCTCTCCCTAGCACCGGCGCAGACATGTGGAAAGGGTGTATCTGTGAGTCTAGCGTAGGTTTTTTACTGGAAGGATACCCTTCCAGGACAAAACGCTATGCTGAGACTCACTTTAAGCCTTTTCCCACCTTGCATGTGTGCTGTACAGTGCAGCACACATGCAAACTCTTTAAAGAGAGGAGAAATGGAAGCATTTCTCTGTGATAGGGCCTGGTTGAAGTGGGTGCTACTTTCTGACGCGAAACCTTGTCTACTGTTTTAAGTAAATATGGTTTAGAGTCGAAAACCCATGCAACACCTATGGTACGCCCCTTGGCACTAAGTTATGCAAAGCAGCACTATGGGCTGCTTTGCATTACTTTCAAGTTCTTTTCCAGTGTAAAAATAGATGAAAAAAAAGAATTTGCTTTAATTTACGTCAATTTTGTGACGCAAACATGATGTTCATCTTAGTAAATAGACCCCCAAAGTGTTTCTGAAATTATAAACCAAAGAATTTGAAGTCTGTTAATGCAAGGCCACTTGATTTTATGAACTTTTCTTTACACATATTTTATTCCTTTAAGATGTTTGAGTGGAGATATTTCTATTTCTAGAGTAAAACACTGTGCTCACTGTTAGTAAATGTGTGTCTAGAAGAATGTATTTCTTTAAAAACTGTTATGTGACCATTTTTGGTGGCAAGGTAAAATTTAATCATAAAAATAATGTCCTGGTTGAGGGTGTTGAATTCTTCAAGAGAAGAAAATGTGAAGTTAGTGGTTCAGTATATATAACTATGTGACTGTTGGTGAAAAATGTAAAAAAGCTTTACAGTATATAATGATGTATTACTGTTATCAATCATTGATCAGTATGTAAATTAAAATGGTTTGGTTATCTTGTCAGCTGTGATGACATGTTACAATTTATTTATGAGAAAAAGTGCACTGGGTGAGGGTGTGGAATTTTTCAGGAGAAAGGAATAATCTGTTACTGGTGCATTAGATATAAATATGTGATTGGGATGTGTTAGATTTGGGGGTCTCTAGGTGGCACAGGTAGGTACTTGTGACAAATAGGAACAGTTGCCTCTAGACAGGATAAGGAGATTACACTCCTAAAATAACCCCTGCTCACCCTCTTGGTAGCTTGGCATGAGCAGACAGGCTTATGTAAAGCATTTGTGACCACATACAGTAACCCAGTGACAACACTAAAGATGGACCCCACACAAGGTTTTATATAAAAAATAAGTCTACTTTATATAGATTTACCACAAGACCATAAACGACAAAAATACACAATACTGTTACTTTAAGATGGTAGATTTAGGTAAGTTCAGTTCTTAAGATGCGACACTTTGCGTCAGTGTACCTTAGGTTGCGTTGCGCTGCCACGACAAGCAATGTTGCAGCGAGGGAAATGCGGCACAGTTCAAGTACAAAGAAATAAAGACGTGAAGATCTTCCAGAAGTTGTACGCTTCTCCGGGGATGCGAGAATTTCTCGGTTCGATGCGTGGGCTGCAGCGGCGACACCCTTGTTCCGCGATGCGAAGGCAGCAGCTCCACTTGCGACACTCTTCTCCCACGATGTGTGAACCTTCCTCACGGTAGGACAACTACAGCGGCGACATCCACGATGCGACGGCAGCAGCTCCAACGGCGGTGCGCTTCTTGGGATGCGAGGCGCTTTTCTTTGATGTGGTGCAGTGCGACAATTCAAGTGGCGACACCCTCACTTGGAGTTGCGACAGCAGGCACAGCGACGGCGACACGCTTCGACCTTGTTGCAAGACTCTTCTCTTGATGTGGTGCAATGCGACAGCTACAGTGGCGACACCCTCCTTCGGAGTTGCGACGGCAGCAGCAGCGACAGCGCCACGCTTCCTCTTCATTGCGGCACGCTTCTCTCGATGCGGTGCAGTGCGACAGTTCCAGCGGCGACACCCTCCTTTGGAGTTGCGACGGCAGGCACATCGACGGCGACACGCTACTTCTTGATGAGTCGTGCTTCCAGCTCCTTGTGACAAGCAGTTCCTCAGAAGGCCCAAAACAGCAGCAGGCACTTCCAAAAGAACTATGGGGAGCTGGGGTTTGAAGTCTGTTGTCCCTGAAACTTTAGCAGGAGGCAAGCTCTTTTCCAAGCCCTTGGAGATGCTTCACAAGTTGAAAGTAAAGTACACAAAGTTCCTTTCTCCTTCCTTTGACAGTAAGGCAACCAATGTAGGCCAATCCCCCAAGCAGCACTTCAGCTTGGGTAGAGTCTCTCCTCAGTTTCTTCAGGTTCCTCTCCTCAGTAAAGAGTTCTTCTTGTAGTCCAAAGTGATCTAATTTCATGGGACCAGGGTCCCAATATTTATACCACAAAATCCTTTGTTCTCTGAGGGGAGAGGGGTCTTTGCACAGTCCAAACCAGTTCTGAAGCACTCTGTTTACCAGACTTCTCCTTTCCTTTTCACAGTGCAGGGCAGAAACATCAGACGCCCCACAGGAGATGGAGCCAGCATTGTGGAAGGCAAGTACAGTCCTGGAGCACTTTGTTTACAGGACTCCTTCTCTCCTTTCAGTGTGCAGAGCAGAGACATCAGCCGCTCCCCAGGAGGTGGAGGTGGGGAAGGCAGGCACAGCCCTTTTCAAGGTTCCGGTGCAACTCCTCCCTCCCATCTAGATGCAGATCTGTTTATTCACCACTGGGCTGACTCATCCTGTCTCTTGGAATCCCCCAGCCCTGTCACTCACAAAACCAGACAAAGGAATACACAAACTAGCAGAGGCAGGCTTGAAAGGTTAGACAAGAAAATACCTACTTTCTAAAAGTGGAATTTGCAAACACAGAATGTTAAAACGAACTTCACTAAAAGATGCATTTTATCATTCTGAGTCCAGGCATACTAAACTTGAATTTCAACCACGTTTTCTGAGTCAGTTAGGATTATAAAATCTAATAATTCTAACAGCCCATTCTGGCTTATGGAAAACAGCTAGCCTTGCAATAGTGAAGAATGACAATTGCTGTAATTCACTAATAGGACATGCCACACACATCAGGGCCTGTCCTACCTTATACTTACAATACACCCTGCCCTTGGGCCTACCATAGGGGTGACTGATATGAAGAAAAGGAAGGTTTAGGGACTGGCAAGTGGGTGCACTTGCCAAGTCAGTGTGACGGTACCAGACTGCACACAGGCTCTGCAATGGCAGAACTTAGACACATTTTACAAGGCTGCTTCTGTGGGTGGCACAACCAGTGCTGTAGGCCCACCAGCAGCATTTGGATTTATACGACCTGGGCACACTCAGTGCACTAGACTAGGGTCTGACAAGTAAACCAAATAGCCAAACATGGAACCACTGATTAATACATCAATTTACAATAGGGAGCACTTGCACTGTGGCACCTAATAGCAGTGGCACTGAATAGCAGTGGCACAGTGTCCAAAGCATCTAACACCAGCAAAAATACATGAGGCAACAGCAAAAATGAAAGGGAGACCCTCACCAATGGTGCCAGGTCTAACAGGATGAAAAATGTAGAAATGTTTATAAAATATACTGATGCGTCGTTGTTATCAATTATTGACCTGAATGTAACTTTTATCTTTTTGGTTATTATTCCTTTTTTAGGAGGATAATGGAAAGTTGTCTCTGAGGAAATAGTTATCTGTTTTCTTAAGCAGCAAAGGAGAGCCTTATTAAAAGAAGCAGGATTATTGTGCTGTTTAGCAATAGGTACTTCTTCAGGCACAGTGTATTCAGGTTGGAAGTATGTGAATGCCCCTGAGGAGTTATCAATCTCTGCAGGACAGCCTAACTCAGCCCGAGCAAGGCATTGAGGGTGCATAGCCCTTAAATGTTGCCACATCCCAGTGGTATTCATGCTGTATTGATTGTTATGGTTGCCGCTACTGAACTCCTTTTTGCATATTTTACAAATCACATATTTCTCAGATACTTTTTTCCTACCAGGTAATGCGTGCGTGCGTGCCGCGATTAAGGTAGCGATTAGGCAAATCGCGCTCTGACAGTATTACCGCTAACAGTGTGCTCTTTTTAAATCCCCATTTTGTGTATTTTATTTTAACTGAGTTGCATTTCCCCTGATTTTAAAACTTGGACATCTGCATACTTGCACTGTAATAGTGACACTCACCGCTCTTTTGGCGGGTCCCTTTCCTCCCGTTCTCCTTTCACTGCGGCCATCTTGGGGGTAACTCGGGACGCCCAGCGGCGCCATCTTTGTCAGCGGGCTAGTGGTCCCTGGACACCATCGACAGCTACTTAAGGTGGGCAGTCCTGGTGCTCACCCCTGACCAGGTAATGCGTGCGTGCGTGCGTGCGTGCCGCGATTAAGGTAGCGCTTAGGCAAATCGCGCTCTGACAGTATTACCGCTAACAGTGTGCTCTTTTTAAATCCCCGTTTTGTGTATTTTATTTTAACTGAGTTGCATTTCCCCTGATTTTAAAACTTGGACATCTGCATACTTGCACTGTAATAGTGACACTCACCGCACTTTTGGCGGGCCCCTTTCCTCGCGTTCTCCTTTCACTGCAGCCATCTTGGGGGTAACTCGTGACGCCCGGCGGCGCCATCTTTGTCAGTGGGCTAGTGGTCCCTGGACACCATCAACAGCTACTTAAGGTGGCCATGCAAGCGCGCAGCGTGTGCGCGCAGCGGGCGCGCGCCGGAGTCGCGCCAGAGTCCAGCCCGTCTGTCCGCGCACGGACGGGCCCAGGGGCCTGGACTCTTGGTCGTAGGTTGGTATATACATCGAGAGAGCTATACCAACTGGATACAGGTGCGCAGAGTCTGGATTCTATAGCCATGACCAAACTAAAGGAGAATAATATCCTACGACCTTATAGTGGTAAATCTAGGACCCAGTCTTCCTCATTGAAGCTAACTAGCCTGAATACGAGGTCGCTTCATAAACACTATTTGGAAATCTTCACCCTTCTTCAGGATGGAGATATTGATATTTTAACCCTTACAGAAACATGGATGGGTGATAACTCCCTGCCGGACATCATAGCCACCCTCCCAAACAATTACGATGCGCTATGGCACAATCGTGCAGATAACGCCCGTGGGGGAGGAGTAGCAATCCTTTTTAAAAAACACTTAACAGTAGTTAAAATAATTGCTGAAACATTGGACCTCGCGGTCCTCACAGTCTATCGTCCGCCTAACTCCACCCCATCATTTAATGATTTATTTTCCCCTATTATGTCGGATATCTGTACAAGATATCAAAAAGTTGTAGTAACTGGGGATTTTAATATGCATTGCGACAATTCTCATTAAGATCTGGCAGCTCGCCAACTGGAGACGACTATGACCTCACTGGGTACCAAACAACTTGTTGAAGTACCTACACACATCAAGGGTCATATCCTTGATCTTATATGGACCTCAGATTCAAACGTGGTCCTTATGGATGTTCTACCCTGTATGTGGTCGGATCATCATTTGGTGAATTGTGTTATCCATATTGATTCTCTTTCAGGCCACCCACCTTTTAGAGATAGGAAAGTCCGCCAATGGAAAAAAGTTGATTTAAAAACTTTGACAGACACCTTTCCGAAATATGTCCGACCATTGGTCGCTAGAGATGACCTGGATCTGAGTTACACGGACCTCACATGGAACCTGAGACAAGCCATTGACCAGATAGCACCTGAAAGGACACAGAAAATAAAAGGGTCAGGTAAAGGAGCCCCATGGTTTACCCCGCTTCTGAGGGAGCACAAAAGGAAACTTCGTGGTTTGGAGAGAAACTGGAGGAAAACTAAAGAGGCCATAGATCGGGAACAGTATAAAGCTTCTCTTCAATCATACAAAAAGCTTATCTTGCTAGCTAAAGCAGAATACTATGAGTCCCGTATAAATAAGGCTGAGAACATTCAGAAAGAAAAATTCAAAATTCTATCAGAGTTGAATAAGAAACCAGAAAACTCTGAAATAACAATAGACTGTAACACTTTCCAACGTTGTTTTTTGGAGAAAGTGGATACTATTCTCTCCGATATTAAAAATAACACCTTGAGGGGTCTCGTCTTACCGTCGGACCCCCAGAGCCCTTCGGAATTCACCATCTCGAAGTTCCCAGAGATAGATGCCTTAAGCCTTGAACAGCTGATGGGTAGAACCAAGTCAGGTTCTCCAGCGGATCCGTGTCCCCCTAGTGTTTTTCGCTTGGCACGCCCTATTTTGGAGGAGCACATCATCTCTCTCCTTAACAGCTCATTGGAGACCAGCCATATACCAGCAGGTTTCAAGGAGGCTCGAGTCAAGCCCCTGATAAAAAAAGTCAGGTGCCGACCCTGCTGTCTTAAAAAACTATAGGCCGATCTCCCAACTGCCTTTTCTGTCTAGGATCTTGGAGCAGCATGTCCTGAAGTCCCTGTCTTTATACCTGGAGTCTCATCATCTACTCCATGAGCGACAGGCAGGGTTCCGGGCACATCACAGCACCGAGTTGGTGATGCTCTCGGTGTTGGATGAATTAAGAGGCATGGCTGACAGTAAGAAACCGAGCGTCCTGATACTTTTAGATCTTTCAGCGGCGTTCGATACTGTCAGCCATACCCTGCTCCTGGACAGATTGGCTGCCTTTGGGGTTAGGGACGTGGCCTACAAGTGGCTTCAATCATTTCTATCGGGGAGGACGCAGAGGATCCAATTGGGGGACTGTAGATCTGATGTGGGCACCTTGGAGTGTGGGGTCCCGCAGGGCTCCGCACTATCCCCATTACTTTTTAATCTGTACCTGCAACCATTGATTGATTCTTTGGCTAACATGGGCTGCAAAGTATTTAACTACGCTGATGATACTCAGCTGCTACTTAGTATTGATAATACAGTTGCGGCGCAGACCATGCTCAGAACATCCTCAGACACCCGGTCGGGTGGATGACTGTAAATCTGTTGAAAATAAATCCGGATAAAACGGAGGTTCTGGTATTTTTTTCAACTACTAATTCACCTTGGAGTGACCTATATTGGCCACAGGAGTTAGGTCCTACCCCAAAATCATGTGCAAATTAAGCTCGACCACGAACTGTCAATGGGTAGTCAGATTTCCTCTGTCGTAGGGAGCTGTACCAACTTAATTAGACAGCTGCGCAAGCTAGTTCCCATTCTTTCTTCGTCCATGCTCCGTTCGGTTGTTGTTGCAACCATTATCTCAAGATTAGACTATGGGAACGCCCTCTATTTAGGTCTCCCCAAAATCCTGACCAATAGATTGCAGGTCGTTATGAACGACGCTGCACGATTAATCTTTAGGCTCCCTAGAAGGACCCATGCCTCCCCTCTACTGCAAAGCCTACATTGGCTCCCTATAAAAAAGAGGATAGAGTTCAAAAGCCTATGTACAGCTCATAAGGCAATTTATGGGCAGGCACCTGCTTATATCAAAGATCGCCTGGAGGTGTATAACCCCAAGCGAACACTTAGGTCCTCTGATACTCAGTTACTGGCTTGTCCTCGTTACAAGCTGGTAACTAAGGGAGGGAGATCTTTCTCAGTCCAGGTCCCTCAGTTATGGAATAAGCTACCAGAAGCCCTACGTAGAGAAGTAAATCTCTTGCGTTTTAGGAAGTTGCTGAAAACATTGTTGTTCAGGAAAGTTTTGGGTGCGATGTAAAATCTTACCTTCGTTGGCCTGTATTACGCATTAAGCCGTTGCTGGAGTTTCCATCTGTCTGAGCGCCTAGAGACCTGTCGGTGATTTGGCGCTATATAAACTCAAGGTAACAATAACAATAACAATAACGTGGCCTCATTTGAAGAAATTCCCACACCAAGGACTCCTTTGGTGAATGAGGTGCCTGAGTTGTAGGAACACCAGTAGGGTTCTCATCTGAATCAGAGGATGACATTCTGGTGACAGAAAATCATTAATGATAAAGAGAAAAAGTTTGCTCTTCCTAGGGGTAATGAAAAGAAAGAGCTATCCCTGGACGAGTACTCCCATCCCTGCTCTGTACAGCACCTTGCGGAAACCAGCCATAACTGACGTGGCCCGCCCCCTTCTTTCTTTCATTTCCCCTAGGAACAGCAAACTTTTTCCCTCTATCAGTCATCTAGGGGTCCGTTTTCTGGACCTATTAAGCTCCCTGTCCTTTCCTGTGAGACGTAGAAAATCATTAATTTCACAGAGCTAGCCAAAAATGTCTAATCACAGCAAAACCAATAAGTAAATGAAGCAACAAGCAAGGAATCTTTCTTTGCTAAATAAAGACATCCATATAACCAATCACAATCCTTCCATGGGATGTCTTTCCTCTTCCGGGCATCTCGCTGGTGACTCGTGAGATTGTAAACAGAGAACTTTCTTAATATCTCAAATGCAACAGTTCATCAACTGTTTTTCTACTTTAAGCAACACTTGAAATGTCTTAGAACAAAAATATACTCTTATGAACTTAATTTCAAATGTACAATCTCGGGAGTGGATCACCAGAGGCAAACAGGAAGTGCATCCTCCTCGCAGTCCACACAGGGGATTGTGTATCCGACTCCTGCAAGCATCTTGCAAGAGCTGTAAGTTTGTAAATGAAATAATTAATACAATATATATACTGTAATTTCTTTATTATTAAAATTTTGCATTCAATAATAACTTGCTGACCCAATGAAAAAGATCTCTGTCCAACAGATTATAATAAAATTTATGACTACGATTTTACAAGCCTCCCCTGAGCCATCCATGAGCATCCCGCAAGAGCAATCACACACCTTAAAAGTGGATGTACATAGTGACAACACACAGCGGCACAGTTACAAGTCTCAAACGCCACTGGAGTGTCACGTTTTTTGACGCTCCATGAAACATCGCCCATTCCTCATATTTACAAGGTGGCGCTAAGCCGCTTAACATGGTTTAATGCCACCTTATAAATATGTCTCTTACCCCTGCAGTCTGCTTCAGCAAAGGAGAGGGCAATGGGTGGTGCTGCAGGAATTCCAATGCAATGCTCATTGCTTTTAGATGCTGCCCCAGATTAACAAGGCTGGAAAAGCACCAAAAACTAAGGCAAGTTAATACCTGGTCTTAGAAAGGTGATACGAGGAGAGATTATTAATTTCTCCTAATTTATTGCTCTTTCCATGTGTGCTGCATTCTGAATTTCACATGAAAAAGAGCAAATTGCCATTATTGATTGTTTATGTGCAGGAAGGGGTCCCTTCCTGCACATAAACAATAGCCCCAGCAACACATGCACCCTTGCACTATGGCACAAGGGTGCCTGCGCTGGCGATAGGCCGCTTTTTTAGTGCCAGCGCTAGGGGAAATAAATGGGTGCACAGTATTTTTGTAAATATTGTCCATTCCTGCGTTTAGAAAATGTCAAAGCACAACATGGCTAAATTTGGTGTAACAGCCCGCCCCAGCATTTTCTTCTAAATATCCCCCACAGTTTACACTATCGTTAAAACTGATCTGTGTATTTTGGAAATATAAATATAAAGTTTATGGAAAGATACACACAAAGACTCAGAAAACTATGCTGAGAATATTTCTGTATATGTGAGTTACAAAAACTAAGAAGTTGAACATTCTCAGAGCAAACATTGTTATGGTTAAATGTAAATAGATACTTGTATAGCGCACTACTCACCTGCAAGGGTCTCAAGGCGCTTGTACGAATACCGCTGTGGAACCCGTCCTGGCTTGTCCCTGTGAGGCGTCCACTCCTGATCACCCCAGGGTGAAGGCCAGGCATCCTTAGCGTTGTGGGGGCCGTTGTAGAGATTAAGCAAGCTATTGCCCAGAGGGACTCTATGATTGGAATAGGCACCGAGGCGAGAATTATCAGGTCCGTGGAATTTTGAGCCCAAGACCCGCCGAGGCGGGTAATTGAACCCTGGTCCCGGGCTAGACCTCTGCATCAGGGTCTGCCGCTCTAACCATTGAGCAGTTTGTTACTGCTTATCACATCACATATAACATCACTCATGACATGGTCTATGACATTTATGACATCACTGATGACATCATTGATGTAAAGAGTTATGTCATGTGAGGTCATAAGCAGTGTATGGCAAGGAACAAGTTATAGTAAGTGCTACTAACTATAACTTCTGAATTTCTATGTTTTTTACTTCAAAACATTAATGTTGTCACTGAGAAATTCTGCCTAACTATAACGTTACTGCAACTTTTGTTTATTTCAGTGAATTTCTAATGTTTAAAAAAAAATAGAAAACACATTTGTATTACACGCTATATATATATTTATAAATATATATATAAAAAAAAATATATATATATGTATATATACAGATATATATATATATATATATATATATATACACACACATATTACCTACTGGCGGTCGCCAGTAGGTATATATAGTTAGGATTTTTTCCCTATGGGATTTCTGAAAATTCTATGCCTAATAACTTTTGCGTTCGTGGACGGAATTGGCTGAAATTTTCAGGAAAATGGCACATTTTGTTTCTGAGCAGACCTTGAAAATTTGGGGGGGTTTTGTGGAGGGGGGGCCGAGAAAAAAGGGGGGTCCCAAAACGCCTTTTTCCCATGTTAATTTCCATAGGGCGGTTGGACTCACTTTTAGCCCGAACGGCTGAATGGATTTTCACGAAACTTGGCAAAATTGTAGGGACTGTTAGCCCGATGTGCCTTTGCTAGGTCTCAATATATGTGCTTCAGTGGATTTTGAGAAATTAACGTTTAAATCAAGATATATATCTGTAACAGCGCTCCGGGCAGCGATCCGGTTCGCGAACCTTTCGCGTAACGGAACTTTGCGATGAGAAGCTGATTGGCCCTCCGGTGTCTGTCAACATTCTAAACAGTCCGGAGCGGCCGCCATCTTGTCTCTCGGTAGGATCGAGAGACAAGAGGAGGCCAAAACAAAGGGGGAAATTACCATAAGGGGGCATAGTAGATCCTCGTTGACCCCCTAGGTTTTATGTGGAGGTTTTAAAAGGGCCTAGGAGGGTCCAAAAAAAAAAATTTTTTTTTGCGTGGTAAGCGCCAAGTTCGCGAACCGGATAGCTTTCTGGGCAGCGAACTTTATGGATAAAAGAATGAAAGACTTTTCTAATACTGTATGTTAATTGTTTGTTGTTTTTCTTGTTTTTTTTTGTTTTCTTTATTTATTTATTTTTTTTATTATGATTGTGTTTCATACTTTATTAAATTTTCTAACATTTCATTGTCAGAAATGTCATAATTTATTATAGGGTGTAATTGTTTTTCATTTTGAAGCAAGTTGTCTACTGCTTCAACACATTGTAGAAGTTCGTGGTCTCTACTGTCATCCATAAAGTCATCAAGTTTGTCTTGGCTGCTCTCCTTCAGTTCAATCGAAAATGAAACTTGCTGCTCGCCTTCCATTTTGCCTGAAATTTGGATTAAAAAAATATATATTAGTAGAGATAGGGCACTGTTGGGATTAATTTTAGATAGGCAGTTTTTATCAGTGAATTTATCTTTTGGCAGTGTATAGTATGAGAGTGGAAATAGGACTAAAAAAAAGTGTATGTGATTTAACCAAGACACTACTACTACAGAGGGATAGTGTATATGTAGCAGAAAAAGTCTACTATATTAAGTCATAGTGCACAATATATTAAATTATAACTTACCTTCACAAAGAAGTTGAAGTTTTTTGAAGCTTTTGAAATAGGAGGTACAACAAGAAGTAGTAGTCAAAATGGCTGTGTTTCCTTCTCTCCCTTTATATATATACAGGTATATAACCAATCAAATGTCAGGTATTAAAAGTAGAAAATGAAAGTAACATTTTCATTGGTTGTCAATTCCAACAATTCAGATGTGTTTTGTGAAGTAATTTACCTCACGGTACTTGGAGAGGTCTACAGGCTAAATGGCTAAATGGAATTTCAATGAAATTTGTGAGAATGGAAGGGATTGTTATGTAGTATGAGCTAATCTATATTTGGTGAGAGTGTTTCTAGTCGTTATTCTGTAAATTACTTTCCCGCCTTTTTTTAGGACCGCTTTCCGGGAAGCTGCCCGGTTAGCGAACCTTAAGCGTCACGGGAGTCCACCATTTTGTGTTTCGTTCGCATTAAGATACAAGATGGAGGGCAAATAATGTTTAGAATGGGTAGAAGGGGTCATGGTAGACTTATCTTGACCCCCTAGGTTTTCTGAGCGTGGCTGAGGAGGCTTATATGTGCGGAAAAAAAATTTTTTTTAAAAAAATTCCGCGAGGTTAGCTTTCGGTTAGCGAACCGGGTAGCGCTCCGGGGAGCGAATTTTGTGGAAAATTAGTGAAAAAAGTTAGAGAAAAATAATAATTGTGAGTGATCAGATGTAGGGTAGCTCTGAGAAGAGCTTTTGGGTTTATGGTACATTTAGGTACTTATAAGTAGGTACCAATGCAGAGTCTTAAATTCAGAATGAAAATTCTGTTGCCCTCATCTGAGAAGTGAACTCCATCTCCTCTGTAGATATCTTGCATGTAGTAACGCAAGTTATTGTTGTACAGAGAGCCCATTCCATGGTCTCTCATGTAAGCTGAAACAGATTTGTTTACATGCTTCCTCGCTTTCTCAATTTGTGGACAAAATTGGTTGGACCACCTCCATTTCTGTCTTTGGCATATATTGGAATATACCAAGGCAGTTTGAGGAAAAAGTGCCATTAATTGCTCCAAGGTGTCCTTTAAAAGCATTTCCAGACCTACCCCTGTCAAAGTGCCCAAATCATTACCTCCACAGTGCACTATTAACAGGTCAGGTTTTGGCAAATGCATAAAGGTTTTCACCAATGGTATCAATTGGTGACATTTTAATCCTCTTTGGCCCAACCACTTAATTTCCACATCTTGTAAATTGAGGTTGTGTAAATTTCTGCTCTCAGCATACCTTTGAGCCCAGTGGATGTAACTATGTCCAACAATCCAGACGTTAAACATGGTGGAAGAAGGTTGTTCTGCAGTCAGATGAAGTGTGGTAATGAAAGGGCAGTTGAAACAGTAGGAGTTTCTAAAGAAAAAAAACTGTGGATTTACAATGCTAATGATTCATTAGCAGTGATTGGTGCATTTCCATTTCTGAAAACAGAAAGTTAGGGTGCATGGATGTGTTCTTTGAAAGATGTAATTTGAATGGTCAAGGAAGAAACATTTAATGAAAGATTGCACTGGATACGCAGGTGCACTGAGAGTTCAGAGTTCAATTGAAACATTGTTGTGTGAATTTGCAAACATGAGAGGTCTTCCAGGAGGTGGTTGCTATGGAAACAAGGCAGACAGGGCAGAGGGGGGAAGGGTTTTGATTTGAAAAAAGTGAGGGAAGAGGTATGATTGGCTAATATGAGAGATATGTGAAAAGAATATCTGTATTTCTGTGCTTTCAATAGCTGCAGCCTTTGGAGTGCATCCTTTTTCTTCTGCTGAAGACAATTTGGTGTATTTCTGAGACTGTTTTCAAAACTCAAAAAATATTTGCTAAGGTGAGAAAAGATTTATTTAATTTAGATAGAGAATAGTATGATTTAAGGAGAAAATGATGAAGAAAGCTGTGTTTTTAAAATGTGGTTTTGTCTCTAGTGATATACTAATAGAATTAGTTTCAAAGAGAAATTATAATTGCATATTTGGTGTAACATTCTGGCATGCAGTTACACAAGATATTGTAATACATGGAGGCCATTTCATGGTCTGTTATGTAAGCTGAAACAGATATGTTGCTTTTAAAAACGATTTAAGAAATCAATTACATTTCTAGATATGTACTGCTAGAGCTTCATAGGTTGTTTTGGGCCATATTTATAAGGTATTTGAGTGTCTAAGATGTTGTGTTCGCCTTTTAAAATGTAAAGTGTTCCTCATGGGACAAGTGTCTTGTAAATACGCTCCCACTTGTGCTTGGCAAATTTAGATTTTGATTATGGGAGTTACCTAGCCATGTTAATAGTGTCCCAAAAATGGTGCTAGGGCATTCCAGAAAACACTTTCATGTGTCTCAAGGACATTTTTAGTCATTTCTTCATGAATGCAGGTATACAATTGATTTATATGCTGTGTTTAAAAACGAATTTTGAAATGAATTAAATTTCAGGATATGTACTGTTAGAGCTTCATAGGTTGTTTGGGGTCATATTTAGAAGGCATTTTAGTGTCTTTGAAGTTATTTTTCCCTTTTTAAATGGAAAGCGTTCCTCATGGGGCCCTGAGCAGTTCTTAGCCATGTTATTTAATTGGAAGTGGATAACATGGCTAAGAGCATTTGCTGGAAAATGCATGAATATCGCTGATTTTTCTGCTATATTCATGCATTGTGGCCGTTTTTTTCACATTGCTTCATAGGTTGTTTGGGTTCATATTTAGAAGGCATTTTAGTGTCTTTGATGTTATTTTTCCCTTTTTAAATGGAAAGCGTTCCTCATGGTGCCCTGAGCAGTTCTTAGCCATGTTATTTAATAGGAAGTGGATAACATGGCTAAGAGCATTTGTTGGAAAATGCATGAATATCGCTGATTTTTCTGCTATATTCATGCATTGCGGCAGTTTTTTTTCACATTGCTTCATAGGTTGTTTGGGTTCATATTTAGAAGGCATTTTAGTGTCTTTGATGTTATTTTTCCCTTTTTAAATGGAAAGCGTTCCTCATGGTGCCCTGAGCAGTTCTTAGCCATGTTATTTAATTGGAAGTGGATAACATGGCTAAGAGCATTTGCTGGAAAATGCATGAATATCGCTGATTTTTCTGCTATATTCATGCATTGTGGCCGTTTTTTTCACATTGCTTCATAGGTTGTTTGGGTTCATATTTAGAAGGTATTTTAGTGTCTTTGATGTTATTTTTCCCTTTTTAAATGGAAAGCGTTCCTCATGGGGCCCTGAGCAGTTCTTAGCCATGTTATTTAATTGGAAGTGGATAACATGGCTAAGAGCATTTGCTGGAAAATGCATGAATATCGCTGATTTTTCTGCTATATTCATGCATTGTGGCCGTTTTTTTCACATTGCTTCATAGGTTGTTTGGGTTCATATTTAGAAGGTATTTTAGTGTCTTTGATGTTATTTTTCCCTTTTTAAATGGAAAGCGTTCCTCATGGGGCCCTGAGCAGTTCTTAGCCATGTTATTTAATTGGAAGTGGATAACATGGCTAAGAGCATTTGCTGGAAAATGCATGAATATCGCTGATTTTTCTGCTATATTCATGCATTGTGGCCGTTTTTTTCACATTGCTTCATAGGTTGTTTGGGTTCATATTTAGAAGGTATTTTAGTGTCTTTGATGTTATTTTTCCCTTTTTAAATGGAAAGCGTTCCTCATGGGGCCCTGAGCAGTTCTTAGCCATGTTATTTAATTGGAAGTGGATAACATGGCTAAGAGCATTTGCTGGAAAATGCATGAATATCGCTGATTTTTCTGCTATATTCATGCATTGTGGCCGTTTTTTTCACATTGCTTCATAGGTTGTTTGGGTTCATATTTAGAAGGTATTTTAGTGTCTTTGATGTTATTTTTCCCTTTTTAAATGGAAAGCGTTCCTCATGGGGCCCTGAGCAGTTCTTAGCCATGTTATTTAATAGGAAGTGGATAACATGGCTAAGAGCATTTGCTGGAAAATGCATGAATATCGCTGATTTTTCTGCTATATTCATGCATTGTGGCCGTTTTTTTCACATTGCTTCATAGGTTGTTTGGGTTCATATTTAGAAGGCATTTTAGTGTCTTTGATGTTATTTTTCCCTTTTTAAATGGAAAGCGTTCCTCATGGGGCCCTGAGCAGTTCTTAGCCATGTTATTTAATAGGAAGTGGATAACATGGCTAAGAGCATTTGTTGGAAAATGCATGAATATCGCTGATTTTTCTGCGTTATTCATGCATTGCAGGCCTTTTTTTATCACATTTGCAAGCATTTCTTAGCCATGTTATCCAATGGGAGGTGGATAACATGGCTAAGAGCATTTGCTTCAAAGGTTGTTTGGGGTTATATACCATTTTTGGGAAATTATTAACATGCCTATCTAACTCCCATAATCAAAATCTAAATTTGCCAACCGCAGGTGGGAGCGTATTTACAATAAATTTGCACCATGAAGAATGTAAAATAGCATACTAGATACTCAAATAACTTATAAATATGATCCAAAACATCTTATGAAGCACTAGTAGTGCATATTTCCAGAAATGTATTGGTTTTCATTTAATGATTTACTTCATTGGTAGGCCTTCACATGTTTTTTTACCTTGGTTTTTTTTCAGTGAAAATCTTATCTGCAACCATGTGTTGGCCTCACCTCAAATAAACAAAACAGGTGATGGACTGAATGTGGATCAATGACACACATTCACCCCAGTCCAAAGATCTGGGCCTAAACAAACCTTTAGATAGGCTACATCTTATCGTCATCCTGAATTAATGATTTAAAATATTAGGGAGTGATTTATGAGTGTTGTATGCCTGTTTTGTACCATTGAGTGTCATTTTTGTGATGCAGTGCTGGTGGAAAATATTTGCTATGTTAAATAATTAGTACAGCATTAAGTTTTAGATGACTGTTATTTATTTACTGTTTGGTAATAGTGGTTAATAACATTTTATATTATATTTTTTCACAGATTCAACTGCAGATTCTTTCATAGTTTGGAAAATGCCTTCCAGAAGTCGAATACGAAAGGCTAGAAAACGTCAAAGACAGCAGGATGATGTTTTATTGCAGCAGTCCTCTTCCCCAAATACTTGTCAAAACACCAAGAAAGGTCCGGGTAAGAGCACGAAATCATTCTTAAGAAATATTTGTAGTAAAAAAAATTTTGCTCAAAAAAATGTGTCTCTTAACAAAAAGAGAAGTAATTTAAATGGAAAGGAGAGACCCATCACAAATGTTACTGGTAGAGGAAGAGATAACTCTGTGCATGATAGTAGAAGGAAACAACAGTTTAGGGACATTCGACAACGAATGTTCCGTAATAGGATATTAGTTAATTTATTGAAAAATATTAAAAAGAAAGGCCAACAGAAAGCGGCATTTTATAGGAAGAAGAAAAATGTAGAGAAAATTATTGATCATGCTTTTGAAATCAAGCGAAAGTTGTTTATTTTGGTAATCAATAGAATTAGGAAACTAAGCAAGGTAATTTCTGATTTCAAAACAAAAAGTAGATGGAAGAGAGTAGTAAATCGTACTAACTTTTGTGAAGTTTTTTCTGGAGAATGGATGCATAGTTCAAGTTCTGAGGCATTTTTTAATGAGGAGACTTATTTTCAGGATAATGATTTGGTGCATGCAGTTGACATCAGTGGTCGAGCTTATGAAGTGAAGGATGGTTGTCCAGTTGAAAAAGAACTACTTGTGACAACAGAGACAGAAGAGGCGCTAAGTGATGAGGTTTTAGGAAGACGTCCTAAGGGTCCTGTGTACATTTGGAAGTGTAGTTCTATTTGCAGTGTGCGACAGGTTTCCATCAATTTGCTATGTGATTTTATACGGACATTTAATAAGAAAAGTTTGAAGCAGAAAATGAAGTTGTTGCAAGATTTAGATCCTTGCAGAGTGAGACAAATGACAGGTTTGCGTGGTCATTCACTGGCTTGTCTTTCCAGGAGAGTATGCCAGAGTGTTTTTCATCATTTCAGGATGCTAGCAGTGCATCATAATAAAGTGAGAAAATTAGTGAGAATGTTGTATTATGCTAAGAGTCCAGCAATTATGCTTAAACAGTTATGTGCTGCTCTTTTGCATGGTTCTGAAATAGATGTGAAGAATCTTTGTGAAGAAATTGAGTTTTGTTACTTTGGTAGTAAAGATGAGAATGTTCAAATTGACCCTGAAGTAGAGGGTAATGTGGAAGATAATGTACAGGTTTCCAGTACAGATAATTTTCAGAAGGAAATTGCCACGTTTCAGATGAAATCAAGTGAGAGGCCTAATTTCACTTGTGTATGTTGTCGACGCACTTATTATAAGAATCAGACTAAGGTAGTGGATTTATATGCAAAAAGTGAAAGGGAAAATAATAGTGAATGGAAGGATTTAGCCACATACTTGATGGTAGAAAATTATTTTGATTTGGGATCGGATCAACGTGTGTGTACTTATTGTTGTAATAAATTAAACCAAAACCAGATGCCTGCTAGGGCAGTTCATAATAATCTGGAATTGGTTGAGATTCCTTCTGAATTGAAGGATTTAAATACTTATGAATCTATTTTGATTCAAAGTATCCATCCCTTTCAGGCTATTGTAAGAATGGAGCCAAAGACAGGGAAATTGCCTCCAGCAGATTTACAGAGAGGATTAAAGGGAAGAGTTGTTTATTTGCCTCTAGATTTGAACAAAAACATTAACACAATTGGAATAGAAAAAGTGGAAGAGGAACCTCTGGTTATCTTGGTTAATGGGGTTCCGACAAAGAATAAGAAAATATGGCAAGATTTAGTGGATGTTAGGAAAGTCAAAAAGGCAACAGTGTATTTGAAGAAAAATAATAAGTACTATAAGAATGTATATGTTGCAGAAGAGGAAGTAAGTGATGAAGAGGATAGCGATTTGTGTGCTGGCCAAATTGAGAAAGTAGAGGCCTCTAAAAGTGAAGAAATATATGAACATTATAGTGTTCATCCTTTGCATTCCAAGGAAGTGATGGGGAATGCTATTGAGTTGTTTCAAATGAAACAAGCCAAAGGGAGTCCCATTAGTGTTTGGGAGGAAAGTTTGGAAGCTCGGTGTTTCCCACAGCTATTTCCCACAGGTCAAGGAGGAAGATATGATGAGCGACCTCGTGAAATTCCTGCGTCTGAATACCGGACTTTACGATTGTATGCAGAAGATCCTAGGTTTCGGCAATGCATTCCCTATTTGTTTCATCTCCTGTTTGAAAGCGATCTGTCTGGACTGTCATATGCAGTGAACCACATCTTAAAAAGTGGTATACAGATGCGAAACATCTCGGCAAGTGACTTTATGCATAAAGTCAATGTCCAAGACAGTATTTTGGATTCTCACTTAATTAATCTCATGGCGTGTCAGCGTGGTACTAATGAGTACTGGTACCGTCGTCATGGTGACTTAAAATGTATGCTGAGGAACTTAGGAACTCCGACATGGTTCCTCACTCTGAGCTGTGCCGAGTATGGCTGGGATGACTTACTTGAATTTCTACGAGAGGCAAATGGAAATATTGAAAACATTGAATTCAAGACACCTGGAGAACTGTGTTCTTTGGATCCTGTGAATGTATGCAGGTACTTCAATCATAGATTTGAAGCTATGATGTCTTTCATCACAAATAAAAAGAATCCACCTCTTGGAGAGGTGTTGGATTTCTTCTGGAGAAAGGAGTACCAAGCAAGAGGTGCCCCTCATATACATATGTTGCTGTGGATCAAGGATGCACCTAAATTTGGAACAGATCCGGATGACTTAGTGATGAATTTCATCGAACAGTATTCTACGTGTGCTGTTCCAAACGCAACGGAGAAGAAAAGTCTAAGAGAACAAGTTCTACGTTTCCAAAGCCATCGTTGTGGAAAGTACTGTCGTCGTAAATTCAGAAACAAGGACAAGTTCTACACCAAATGTCGTTTCAACTTTCCACGACCGGTGATTTCTAAAGGAAGAGTGAACAGTTTGATGTCTTCGCTGCGACATAATGTGACGAGGAAATCACCCAAGAATACATACAATTTGAAAAGGAACGAAGAGTCCAAGTACATCAATGACTACAACCCAGTGATTTTGTCCATGTGGAATGCCAACATGGATATACAGTTTGTGGCTGACAACTGTATGGCTGTGGCTCGGTATGTGACATCTTACATCACCAAAAAAGAAAAGACCGAACTGAAGGATATGTGGGAGGACATTTCCCATGAAAAGAGCCTCAGCAAGAAGTTGTACAGTTTCAGTCTGAAGATGTTGTCGCATCGAGAAATCGGAGCTTACGAATGTTCTGATCGATTGTCTTCAGCAAGTCTCTATGCCAAATCCAGGAGTCTCGTTTGGGCGAGTCTTGGTCTTGCTGCAACGCGAAATCGAGTTCTTAAACCTGTTCGGGAAATTGAGTATTTGGCAGAAAAGGAACCAAACAGTACCGACATTTTGAAGACCAACATGTTGGATACATATTATCCAAATCGAAGCAGTCACCTTGAGAATATTTGTCTATATGAGGTTCTCCAAAATTATATATTCAAGAGGAACATCAAAGAAGATATTGAGAAAGGAGTGTATGCTGTAATTGGAAGTGAGGGATGCCTGGTCAAGCAAAGAAAATGCCAATTAGTAAACCATCGAAAATTAAGTGGCGAATCTCCAGAAAAAAAGGAGTTTTTCTATTTAGCACTTTTGCAACTTTTCAAGCCTTGGCGTGCAGAAGAGGAACTGCTTGGAGATTTCCTCTGTTACGAAGACTCTTTCAATGCAGCCAAGGAGTCCATAGAATGTCCTGCTTTTTCTAAATATCAAGAAATGCTAACTTTGGAAATTGAGCAGGAAGCAACGATTGCAGCCGAGATTGCCAGAGACAGTTCTCAGGACAGTCAGAGTTCTGTTTCATTGAGTCAAGATCCACTTGGAGGACCTATTATCGAAAATGAAGCTGCCACTGCTATGAATGAAGTAGAAAGAGCCATGGCACATGCTCAGGAGGATTCAGTTAACTTACAAGACTTGGAAAAACAACTCAACGTTGAGCAGAGGAAAATATATGATGAAGTTACCAAGGAAATTGAGCACGGATTAAGTCATGAGAAGAAAGAGTGCTCGTGTACGTCGTTGAAGCCTGTCCGACTGTACGTGAGTGGAGAAGCGGGAACTGGAAAAAGTTTCCTCATTAAAGCAATCTCTTGTTATTTGCAGGAAAGGACTGAGTCATCGCTGTCTTGTGTTGTCACCGCTCCTACTGGACTGGCAGCACATAATATTAAAGGTATTACTTTGCATCGTCTATTGATGCTGCCGGTGGAGCATGACAACAAATTACAATACAACAAGTTATCTGGAGATGCTTGCTGTGAAGTTTCAAGAGTTTTGAGGAAAATGAAACTACTTATCATTGACGAAGTAAGCATGGTTTCCAATGTCATGCTTGCCTTTGTGCATTTGAGAATGCAAGAAGTACTTAAAACTGAATATGATGTCTTATTTGGTGGGAAACACATTATTGTTTTCGGAGATCTTCTACAGCTGACACCAGTAAAAGGTCAACCTGTGTTCAAAATACTCACGCATGAAGATACCAGGAAGTGCCTAGGGAGCATTGGCAACGTCAATATATGGTTAAACTTCAATTATGCAGAACTGCATCAAAATATGCGTCAGGCAAAGGATGAAGATTACAAGAATATTCTACAAGATATTAGAATTGGAAAAGTGACCGAGCATGGGAAAGAAGCTTTAAATGCACGGTTACTGTCAAATTTGTATCCCAAACAAGATATTGTGCCTGAGAATATTTTTCAGAAAATTACTGAGAAGAAATCCGGGATATGTCTCATGCCAACTCTTGCAGAATGTGCCATCTTCAACAACAAAATGTTGAATTTAGAAAAGCAAGAGATTGTGAAACTTGAAGCTATCGACAAATTAGAGCATATGGGATCAACAATTATTTTGTCAGACAATTTGAAATCAAAATTGGATTCATTAGAGAAGACTATATCTAAAACAGCGGGTTTTGAAAAGACTTTGAATGTGTGTTTAAATTGCCGAATTATTTTGAGAAGGAATTTACATGTAGAAAGAGGTCTGGTAAATGGATCAATGGGTAATGTTGTTGATTTTGAGAAATACAGAAATAGAGATGGAATAGAATTTTTAAAAATTAAATTTGATGGCATTGAGGAAGTACAGCAAATTGGTCGTTGTTCTGCTAGGTTTTTGCTTGTTAAAGATTTATATGTTCGCCGTAAACAGTTTCCTGTTTGCTTGGCATATGCGGTGACAATCCATAAATCGCAAGGTTTAAGTGTAGACTGTGCATTGGTGAATATTGGCAGTTCTGTGTTCAAGGAGGGTATGGCATATGTGGCATTGTCACGAGTTAGAACTTTATCGGGATTGTACTTGATTGACTGTGATGTCACAAACATTTGTGCGGATCTAGATTGTGTTAAGGAATACAATAGGTTAAGAAGAGAGTATGCGCCACATTTGCCTCAATATCCTTTGTTTGAGAAACGTGTGGTAGGCCGCAAACGTAGAAATAGCAGTAATAGTAGGGAGGTTGTTGCAAAAAGACTAAAAGTCAATGAACCGAAAATTGTTAGCAGAAAGAAAGTGGATTCTGTTGAAGATGTTGTCGGTTTTCAATTTGAAAACAGTTCTGGTGTCAACTGCTATGCAAATGTAGTGGTTAATGTTCTCTTTTCACTAGAGAGTTTAAAAGAACAGATTCTGTTGAATTCTGAACAAATTTTATGCTGTTTGTTGAATTCTGTTTTCGAGAAATGTAGCAGTGATCGAACAAAAGTAGAAAGTGTGTCTGAAGTTCGTTATCTGTTAGATGAATGTTCAGGTCAAACAGACTTCTCTGAAAATAATCAGCAAGATTGTCAGGAGTTTTTAATGTATATGCTTGATATATTGCAAGTTGAGGGTGTAGATGTAGATCACCTGTTTGGGCTTTCTTATCAATGGCAGCATGACTGCGAGAACTGTATGGTATCAAGTACTACTAGTGTAGACTCAGAAAGATTTATATATTTAACTTTGCCAGACAGTAAATCAGTCTCCTTTAATAAGCTAGTAAATGCAGCGGATCACAACATGGAGTGTAGCCAATGTAAATGTGATATGATGTCTATGTGTTGATGATAGTGTTTTTTATGCATGTGTTTTGTTTTGGAGTGTAGTGGGTGTACAGAGCAAGAGCGAAAAACACACAAAGGGGAAAAGAAAAAATAGGAGGAAGTTGACAAAAATGTGCCAAGTGGAGGAAGGGGGAACCCAGGGGGAGCTGAGATCGAGCCGGTCTCCCCCTGGGTTGGTTCGCACGGTTAGAACGGCAACCAGGTGCATTAGGCTAATTAGGTAGTGGGCGCGGGAGTAGTTTATTTATAGAGACCTGGCAGGGGCGGGAATTTCATTGTGCCTGAGGGTGGCCGGAGGAAAGGGCATTTTTTTGTCCCACCCACCCTCCCCTTTTACTATATATATATATATATATATATTTTTTTTTTAGGTTTTCCCTTTAGCAGTCTTCTGTTAACAACAAGGTAGTCACACAATAAGACAGGTTCAGGTTATTTAGGTAGAAGTGGTAGGAATAATATTCTGGGGGAGGGGGGGCAGTCTTGAACGGATTTGTCCGTCCTCCAAGGGGGGAGGTGGGGTACACAGTTCAAGGGGAAAGGATAAGGAAATTAGGGGGTTCTCTCAACAGGAGTCAGTTCTTCTGGGTTTGCTTGGGTCAACACATTTTTGGGGGTTATGTTTTGAAAATATGTCAAGATGAGTTTGGGGATTGATTTATTATTTATTTGTTAGATGTTTTGAGAAATATATTATGCACCTGTCTTAATAAAGTGGCCTTTTTTGCTAATAAAGAAGTTGTGGATCGTGAATTATTGTGCGAACTAAACCCAGCAAGAGTGAGTGAAATAAAGGGACAGGCAGTGTCTGGTGATGGATTGCGAGGGTGGAATGAAGACCAGCAGTCTATGTAATCAGCAGCCCGACCTTCGATAGTCCTGGGGCACCTCGGCCCCAAGCCAGCAGCTTTTAATATTTAAAGGTTATTACAGAAAACTAAATCAATTGTTATGATCACGTGACTAGCATAAGAGTCATCACTCGTTATAAATACATTTAGAAAAGCGGCCACGGGGGCAAATTGGTAACTGGCAAGTTGCGACCTGAGAGGGATGGTGGCGGCGGGTTGTGGAGATGGGTGAAAGTGCTGGATGGGACGCAAGGGAGCTTTGAGAGTGCAATATGAAACGCTGTCAGTAACCACACTGCTCTCGTATTTCAGTTCTTTGGATGTCCATACATAAGGAGTGCGTGCCGTCACTGCTCGTTTCTACAGCAATACTCCAGGGGAGTGAACGTTTGAAAAAAGGTGGGACATGCATCAACCATTAGCCCTTTGGAGGCTACGATTTTTAAATGACACAGAAAAAAGCCAATCCAAAGTGGGGGAGGAGTCAGATCCCGTAAAGTACATACAACAGATCACCTGACAGCACAAGCGCTGTCTAAGTTTGACCTAAAAAGGAGTGCAGGTGTGGACCACCTCCTGCAAGCACCGGCACAACTTAAGCAGGGTTCCTAGGATTGCTCTCAGGGCAGCTACCACTGAGCTTATTTTAATATGCTAAATTACAATACTTCAATCCTGTTTCATAATTTTTGGGGAACTTTTAACTTGCCCCAAAATATCCCAGGACGTAAGTGAGAATATTACATTTGGCGACTCAAACTCTGCAAAACCTATGCTGCCTCGAGGGTGCATTGGAAGATAGAAAGAGGATTGGTGGGCGAGACAGACAGCCAGCACTGGAGGTCCATGTCACTGAAAAGCTTAGGCATTTACAGCAATCCCAATTGGCGTATTTGCATTACAGACCACGTAATCAGGCACAGGCAGCAGGAATTGACTCTCAAAATAGTCACATTTTCTTTCCTTCTATGTCTGCAGTACATTTCCTGCGTCGATTGTCACGCGGAGTATAATGGTCCATGGAAAGAATATTGTAACGGTCACGTGTGAGTTTCGTCTGCATGGGGAAACCATTTTATGAACATGAACTAGGAATAAGTCTTTACATTAATCTCCTAACAGAAGGACCAACTATAAAGCAGTACTTCATTGATTTTAATATTCCCCCACATGGTTAGGCTGGGCCTGGAGTAACTTAATCCCTACAGACTCAACAAATTGTTTTTAAGTAGGTCGATACGGCTGATCTGCCTACTACTCCTCAATTGGAAAAGGGATGTACAAAGAATTCTTATGGACCTATATCATTATTGGTTTGAATTAGGGCAAACGGCTGATTCATCAAGTACACAATTGTGAACGATCTATAAAAGGGAACGTCACATTGATTTTAAAGGTTGTTCATAAAAGAGTAGATAACACATTGTCCTGAAGAAGGTGGTTTTATTCTGCTCTTATACCACGAAACGCGTCAATGCTTGTCTCTGTGGGGTTGCATTCGAGGAACAAAGTATTGATTGTAAAAAATTAAATGTCGCCAATACTGTTATTGATTCTTTCGGAATAACCACTGTTAATGACGAATATATTTGTGTTTTGATTATATCTCTCTTTGATGTTTTTTAATGTGTAAAATTATTGTACGACAAGGTTTTATCATTTTTTTTAATGTGATTTGATGTACTTTCTTATGTTTAAATTAAAGTAGATGTATACATACATTTGCTTTGATTTTCCCTTTCTAGACTGGTGAAGTGAAATGCTGTGAATGATTGGAGAATAGTGTATGCAAAAGTTGGATATTTGCTTGCCAAGAGTAGATTTTTTTAGAAATTGCAGTACATTTCCCACATCATACCACATGCAATTTCCCATCCACCCCTCTCCTTTCTACTCATTACATTTATGTTTTACCTGAAATGCCTTTGTTCTGTAAATGAACAGAGAATATTAGTTAATATTTGTTGTAAGTAAAAGGTGCAGGGCCCGAATGCCATGCAGAATGCCATACAGCGCAGTGCAGCAGCTGCATATGCTGTGCTGTGTGAGAAGGAGAGAACAGGAGAGCGTCATATTTACAGACCTATGGTACTCTCTTTCCCTCTCCCTAGCACCGGCGCAGACATGTGGAAAGGGTGTATCTGTGAGTCTAGCGTAGGTTTTTTACTGGAAGGATACCCTTCCAGGACAAAACGCTATGCTGAGACTCACTTTAAGCCTTTTCCCACCTTGCATGTGTGCTGTACAGTGCAGCACACATGCAAACTCTTTAAAGAGAGGAGAAATGGAAGCATTTCTCTGTGATAGGGCCTGGTTGAAGTGGGTGCTACTTTCTGACGCGAAACCTTGTCTACTGTTTTAAGTAAATATGGTTTAGAGTCGAAAACCCATGCAACACCTATGGTACGCCCCTTGGCACTAAGTTATGCAAAGCAGCACTATGGGCTGCTTTGCATTACTTTCAAGTTCTTTTCCAGTGTAAAAATAGATGAAAAAAAAGAATTTGCTTTAATTTACGTCAATTTTGTGACGCAAACATGATGTTCATCTTAGTAAATAGACCCCCAAAGTGTTTCTGAAATTATAAACCAAAGAATTTGAAGTCTGTTAATGCAAGGCCACTTGATTTTATGAACTTTTCTTTACACATATTTTATTCCTTTAAGATGTTTGAGTGGAGATATTTCTATTTCTAGAGTAAAACACTGTGCTCACTGTTAGTAAATGTGTGTCTAGAAGAATGTATTTCTTTAAAAACTGTTATGTGACCATTTTTGGTGGCAAGGTAAAATTTAATCATAAAAATAATGTCCTGGTTGAGGGTGTTGAATTCTTCAAGAGAAGAAAATGTGAAGTTAGTGGTTCAGTATATATAACTATGTGACTGTTGGTGAAAAATGTAAAAAAGCTTTACAGTATATAATGATGTATTACTGTTATCAATCATTGATCAGTATGTAAATTAAAATGGTTTGGTTATCTTGTCAGCTGTGATGACATGTTACAATTTATTTATGAGAAAAAGTGCACTGGGTGAGGGTGTGGAATTTTTCAGGAGAAAGGAATAATCTGTTACTGGTGCATTAGATATAAATATGTGATTGGGATGTGTTAGATTTGGGGGTCTCTAGGTGGCACAGGTAGGTACTTGTGACAAATAGGAACAGTTGCCTCTAGACAGGATAAGGAGATTACACTCCTAAAATAACCCCTGCTCACCCTCTTGGTAGCTTGGCATGAGCAGACAGGCTTATGTAAAGCATTTGTGACCACATACAGTAACCCAGTGACAACACTAAAGATGGACCCCACACAAGGTTTTATATAAAAAATAAGTCTACTTTATATAGATTTACCACAAGACCATAAACGACAAAAATACACAATACTGTTACTTTAAGATGGTAGATTTAGGTAAGTTCAGTTCTTAAGATGCGACACTTTGCGTCAGTGTACCTTAGGTTGCGTTGCGCTGCCACGACAAGCAATGTTGCAGCGAGGGAAATGCGGCACAGTTCAAGTACAAAGAAATAAAGACGTGAAGATCTTCCAGAAGTTGTACGCTTCTCCGGGGATGCGAGAATTTCTCGGTTCGATGCGTGGGCTGCAGCGGCGACACCCTTGTTCCGCGATGCGAAGGCAGCAGCTCCACTTGCGACACTCTTCTCCCACGATGTGTGAACCTTCCTCACGGTAGGACAACTACAGCGGCGACATCCACGATGCGACGGCAGCAGCTCCAACGGCGGTGCGCTTCTTGGGATGCGAGGCGCTTTTCTTTGATGTGGTGCAGTGCGACAATTCAAGTGGCGACACCCTCACTTGGAGTTGCGACAGCAGGCACAGCGACGGCGACACGCTTCGACCTTGTTGCAAGACTCTTCTCTTGATGTGGTGCAATGCGACAGCTACAGTGGCGACACCCTCCTTCGGAGTTGCGACGGCAGCAGCAGCGACAGCGCCACGCTTCCTCTTCATTGCGGCACGCTTCTCTCGATGCGGTGCAGTGCGACAGTTCCAGCGGCGACACCCTCCTTTGGAGTTGCGACGGCAGGCACATCGACGGCGACACGCTACTTCTTGATGAGTCGTGCTTCCAGCTCCTTGTGACAAGCAGTTCCTCAGAAGGCCCAAAACAGCAGCAGGCACTTCCAAAAGAACTATGGGGAGCTGGGGTTTGAAGTCTGTTGTCCCTGAAACTTTAGCAGGAGGCAAGCTCTTTTCCAAGCCCTTGGAGATGCTTCACAAGTTGAAAGTAAAGTACACAAAGTTCCTTTCTCCTTCCTTTGACAGTAAGGCAACCAATGTAGGCCAATCCCCCAAGCAGCACTTCAGCTTGGGTAGAGTCTCTCCTCAGTTTCTTCAGGTTCCTCTCCTCAGTAAAGAGTTCTTCTTGTAGTCCAAAGTGATCTAATTTCATGGGACCAGGGTCCCAATATTTATACCACAAAATCCTTTGTTCTCTGAGGGGAGAGGGGTCTTTGCACAGTCCAAACCAGTTCTGAAGCACTCTGTTTACCAGACTTCTCCTTTCCTTTTCACAGTGCAGGGCAGAAACATCAGACGCCCCACAGGAGATGGAGCCAGCATTGTGGAAGGCAAGTACAGTCCTGGAGCACTTTGTTTACAGGACTCCTTCTCTCCTTTCAGTGTGCAGAGCAGAGACATCAGCCGCTCCCCAGGAGGTGGAGGTGGGGAAGGCAGGCACAGCCCTTTTCAAGGTTCCGGTGCAACTCCTCCCTCCCATCTAGATGCAGATCTGTTTATTCACCACTGGGCTGACTCATCCTGTCTCTTGGAATCCCCCAGCCCTGTCACTCACAAAACCAGACAAAGGAATACACAAACTAGCAGAGGCAGGCTTGAAAGGTTAGACAAGAAAATACCTACTTTCTAAAAGTGGAATTTGCAAACACAGAATGTTAAAACGAACTTCACTAAAAGATGCATTTTATCATTCTGAGTCCAGGCATACTAAACTTGAATTTCAACCACGTTTTCTGAGTCAGTTAGGATTATAAAATCTAATAATTCTAACAGCCCATTCTGGCTTATGGAAAACAGCTAGCCTTGCAATAGTGAAGAATGACAATTGCTGTAATTCACTAATAGGACATGCCACACACATCAGGGCCTGTCCTACCTTATACTTACAATACACCCTGCCCTTGGGCCTACCATAGGGGTGACTGATATGAAGAAAAGGAAGGTTTAGGGACTGGCAAGTGGGTGCACTTGCCAAGTCAGTGTGACGGTACCAGACTGCACACAGGCTCTGCAATGGCAGAACTTAGACACATTTTACAAGGCTGCTTCTGTGGGTGGCACAACCAGTGCTGTAGGCCCACCAGCAGCATTTGGATTTATACGACCTGGGCACACTCAGTGCACTAGACTAGGGTCTGACAAGTAAACCAAATAGCCAAACATGGAACCACTGATTAATACATCAATTTACAATAGGGAGCACTTGCACTGTGGCACCTAATAGCAGTGGCACTGAATAGCAGTGGCACAGTGTCCAAAGCATCTAACACCAGCAAAAATACATGAGGCAACAGCAAAAATGAAAGGGAGACCCTCACCAATGGTGCCAGGTCTAACAGGATGAAAAATGTAGAAATGTTTATAAAATATACTGATGCGTCGTTGTTATCAATTATTGACCTGAATGTAACTTTTATCTTTTTGGTTATTATTCCTTTTTTAGGAGGATAATGGAAAGTTGTCTCTGAGGAAATAGTTATCTGTTTTCTTAAGCAGCAAAGGAGAGCCTTATTAAAAGAAGCAGGATTATTGTGCTGTTTAGCAATAGGTACTTCTTCAGGCACAGTGTATTCAGGTTGGAAGTATGTGAATGCCCCTGAGGAGTTATCAATCTCTGCAGGACAGCCTAACTCAGCCCGAGCAAGGCATTGAGGGTGCATAGCCCTTAAATGTTGCCACATCCCAGTGGTATTCATGCTGTATTGATTGTTATGGTTGCCGCTACTGAACTCCTTTTTGCATATTTTACAAATCACATATTTCTCAGATACTTTTTTCCTACCAGGTAATGCGTGCGTGCGTGCCGCGATTAAGGTAGCGATTAGGCAAATCGCGCTCTGACAGTATTACCGCTAACAGTGTGCTCTTTTTAAATCCCCATTTTGTGTATTTTATTTTAACTGAGTTGCATTTCCCCTGATTTTAAAACTTGGACATCTGCATACTTGCACTGTAATAGTGACACTCACCGCTCTTTTGGCGGGTCCCTTTCCTCCCGTTCTCCTTTCACTGCGGCCATCTTGGGGGTAACTCGGGACGCCCAGCGGCGCCATCTTTGTCAGCGGGCTAGTGGTCCCTGGACACCATCGACAGCTACTTAAGGTGGGCAGTCCTGGTGCTCACCCCTGACCAGGTAATGCGTGCGTGCGTGCGTGCGTGCCGCGATTAAGGTAGCGCTTAGGCAAATCGCGCTCTGACAGTATTACCGCTAACAGTGTGCTCTTTTTAAATCCCCGTTTTGTGTATTTTATTTTAACTGAGTTGCATTTCCCCTGATTTTAAAACTTGGACATCTGCATACTTGCACTGTAATAGTGACACTCACCGCACTTTTGGCGGGCCCCTTTCCTCGCGTTCTCCTTTCACTGCAGCCATCTTGGGGGTAACTCGTGACGCCCGGCGGCGCCATCTTTGTCAGTGGGCTAGTGGTCCCTGGACACCATCAACAGCTACTTAAGGTGGCCATGCAAGCGCGCAGCGTGTGCGCGCAGCGGGCGCGCGCCGGAGTCGCGCCAGAGTCCAGCCCGTCTGTCCGCGCACGGACGGGCCCAGGGGCCTGGACTCTTGGTCGTAGGTTGGTATATACATCGAGAGAGCTATACCAACTGGATACAGGTGCGCAGAGTCTGGATTCTATAGCCATGACCAAACTAAAGGAGAATAATATCCTACGACCTTATAGTGGTAAATCTAGGACCCAGTCTTCCTCATTGAAGCTAACTAGCCTGAATACGAGGTCGCTTCATAAACACTATTTGGAAATCTTCACCCTTCTTCAGGATGGAGATATTGATATTTTAACCCTTACAGAAACATGGATGGGTGATAACTCCCTGCCGGACATCATAGCCACCCTCCCAAACAATTACGATGCGCTATGGCACAATCGTGCAGATAACGCCCGTGGGGGAGGAGTAGCAATCCTTTTTAAAAAACACTTAACAGTAGTTAAAATAATTGCTGAAACATTGGACCTCGCGGTCCTCACAGTCTATCGTCCGCCTAACTCCACCCCATCATTTAATGATTTATTTTCCCCTATTATGTCGGATATCTGTACAAGATATCAAAAAGTTGTAGTAACTGGGGATTTTAATATGCATTGCGACAATTCTCATTAAGATCTGGCAGCTCGCCAACTGGAGACGACTATGACCTCACTGGGTACCAAACAACTTGTTGAAGTACCTACACACATCAAGGGTCATATCCTTGATCTTATATGGACCTCAGATTCAAACGTGGTCCTTATGGATGTTCTACCCTGTATGTGGTCGGATCATCATTTGGTGAATTGTGTTATCCATATTGATTCTCTTTCAGGCCACCCACCTTTTAGAGATAGGAAAGTCCGCCAATGGAAAAAAGTTGATTTAAAAACTTTGACAGACACCTTTCCGAAATATGTCCGACCATTGGTCGCTAGAGATGACCTGGATCTGAGTTACACGGACCTCACATGGAACCTGAGACAAGCCATTGACCAGATAGCACCTGAAAGGACACAGAAAATAAAAGGGTCAGGTAAAGGAGCCCCATGGTTTACCCCGCTTCTGAGGGAGCACAAAAGGAAACTTCGTGGTTTGGAGAGAAACTGGAGGAAAACTAAAGAGGCCATAGATCGGGAACAGTATAAAGCTTCTCTTCAATCATACAAAAAGCTTATCTTGCTAGCTAAAGCAGAATACTATGAGTCCCGTATAAATAAGGCTGAGAACATTCAGAAAGAAAAATTCAAAATTCTATCAGAGTTGAATAAGAAACCAGAAAACTCTGAAATAACAATAGACTGTAACACTTTCCAACGTTGTTTTTTGGAGAAAGTGGATACTATTCTCTCCGATATTAAAAATAACACCTTGAGGGGTCTCGTCTTACCGTCGGACCCCCAGAGCCCTTCGGAATTCACCATCTCGAAGTTCCCAGAGATAGATGCCTTAAGCCTTGAACAGCTGATGGGTAGAACCAAGTCAGGTTCTCCAGCGGATCCGTGTCCCCCTAGTGTTTTTCGCTTGGCACGCCCTATTTTGGAGGAGCACATCATCTCTCTCCTTAACAGCTCATTGGAGACCAGCCATATACCAGCAGGTTTCAAGGAGGCTCGAGTCAAGCCCCTGATAAAAAAAGTCAGGTGCCGACCCTGCTGTCTTAAAAAACTATAGGCCGATCTCCCAACTGCCTTTTCTGTCTAGGATCTTGGAGCAGCATGTCCTGAAGTCCCTGTCTTTATACCTGGAGTCTCATCATCTACTCCATGAGCGACAGGCAGGGTTCCGGGCACATCACAGCACCGAGTTGGTGATGCTCTCGGTGTTGGATGAATTAAGAGGCATGGCTGACAGTAAGAAACCGAGCGTCCTGATACTTTTAGATCTTTCAGCGGCGTTCGATACTGTCAGCCATACCCTGCTCCTGGACAGATTGGCTGCCTTTGGGGTTAGGGACGTGGCCTACAAGTGGCTTCAATCATTTCTATCGGGGAGGACGCAGAGGATCCAATTGGGGGACTGTAGATCTGATGTGGGCACCTTGGAGTGTGGGGTCCCGCAGGGCTCCGCACTATCCCCATTACTTTTTAATCTGTACCTGCAACCATTGATTGATTCTTTGGCTAACATGGGCTGCAAAGTATTTAACTACGCTGATGATACTCAGCTGCTACTTAGTATTGATAATACAGTTGCGGCGCAGACCATGCTCAGAACATCCTCAGACACCCGGTCGGGTGGATGACTGTAAATCTGTTGAAAATAAATCCGGATAAAACGGAGGTTCTGGTATTTTTTTCAACTACTAATTCACCTTGGAGTGACCTATATTGGCCACAGGAGTTAGGTCCTACCCCAAAATCATGTGCAAATTAAGCTCGACCACGAACTGTCAATGGGTAGTCAGATTTCCTCTGTCGTAGGGAGCTGTACCAACTTAATTAGACAGCTGCGCAAGCTAGTTCCCATTCTTTCTTCGTCCATGCTCCGTTCGGTTGTTGTTGCAACCATTATCTCAAGATTAGACTATGGGAACGCCCTCTATTTAGGTCTCCCCAAAATCCTGACCAATAGATTGCAGGTCGTTATGAACGACGCTGCACGATTAATCTTTAGGCTCCCTAGAAGGACCCATGCCTCCCCTCTACTGCAAAGCCTACATTGGCTCCCTATAAAAAAGAGGATAGAGTTCAAAAGCCTATGTACAGCTCATAAGGCAATTTATGGGCAGGCACCTGCTTATATCAAAGATCGCCTGGAGGTGTATAACCCCAAGCGAACACTTAGGTCCTCTGATACTCAGTTACTGGCTTGTCCTCGTTACAAGCTGGTAACTAAGGGAGGGAGATCTTTCTCAGTCCAGGTCCCTCAGTTATGGAATAAGCTACCAGAAGCCCTACGTAGAGAAGTAAATCTCTTGCGTTTTAGGAAGTTGCTGAAAACATTGTTGTTCAGGAAAGTTTTGGGTGCGATGTAAAATCTTACCTTCGTTGGCCTGTATTACGCATTAAGCCGTTGCTGGAGTTTCCATCTGTCTGAGCGCCTAGAGACCTGTCGGTGATTTGGCGCTATATAAACTCAAGGTAACAATAACAATAACAATAACGTGGCCTCATTTGAAGAAATTCCCACACCAAGGACTCCTTTGGTGAATGAGGTGCCTGAGTTGTAGGAACACCAGTAGGGTTCTCATCTGAATCAGAGGATGACATTCTGGTGACAGAAAATCATTAATGATAAAGAGAAAAAGTTTGCTCTTCCTAGGGGTAATGAAAAGAAAGAGCTATCCCTGGACGAGTACTCCCATCCCTGCTCTGTACAGCACCTTGCGGAAACCAGCCATAACTGACGTGGCCCGCCCCCTTCTTTCTTTCATTTCCCCTAGGAACAGCAAACTTTTTCCCTCTATCAGTCATCTAGGGGTCCGTTTTCTGGACCTATTAAGCTCCCTGTCCTTTCCTGTGAGACGTAGAAAATCATTAATTTCACAGAGCTAGCCAAAAATGTCTAATCACAGCAAAACCAATAAGTAAATGAAGCAACAAGCAAGGAATCTTTCTTTGCTAAATAAAGACATCCATATAACCAATCACAATCCTTCCATGGGATGTCTTTCCTCTTCCGGGCATCTCGCTGGTGACTCGTGAGATTGTAAACAGAGAACTTTCTTAATATCTCAAATGCAACAGTTCATCAACTGTTTTTCTACTTTAAGCAACACTTGAAATGTCTTAGAACAAAAATATACTCTTATGAACTTAATTTCAAATGTACAATCTCGGGAGTGGATCACCAGAGGCAAACAGGAAGTGCATCCTCCTCGCAGTCCACACAGGGGATTGTGTATCCGACTCCTGCAAGCATCTTGCAAGAGCTGTAAGTTTGTAAATGAAATAATTAATACAATATATATACTGTAATTTCTTTATTATTAAAATTTTGCATTCAATAATAACTTGCTGACCCAATGAAAAAGATCTCTGTCCAACAGATTATAATAAAATTTATGACTACGATTTTACAAGCCTCCCCTGAGCCATCCATGAGCATCCCGCAAGAGCAATCACACACCTTAAAAGTGGATGTACATAGTGACAACACACAGCGGCACAGTTACAAGTCTCAAACGCCACTGGAGTGTCACGTTTTTTGACGCTCCATGAAACATCGCCCATTCCTCATATTTACAAGGTGGCGCTAAGCCGCTTAACATGGTTTAATGCCACCTTATAAATATGTCTCTTACCCCTGCAGTCTGCTTCAGCAAAGGAGAGGGCAATGGGTGGTGCTGCAGGAATTCCAATGCAATGCTCATTGCTTTTAGATGCTGCCCCAGATTAACAAGGCTGGAAAAGCACCAAAAACTAAGGCAAGTTAATACCTGGTCTTAGAAAGGTGATACGAGGAGAGATTATTAATTTCTCCTAATTTATTGCTCTTTCCATGTGTGCTGCATTCTGAATTTCACATGAAAAAGAGCAAATTGCCATTATTGATTGTTTATGTGCAGGAAGGGGTCCCTTCCTGCACATAAACAATAGCCCCAGCAACACATGCACCCTTGCACTATGGCACAAGGGTGCCTGCGCTGGCGATAGGCCGCTTTTTTAGTGCCAGCGCTAGGGGAAATAAATGGGTGCACAGTATTTTTGTAAATATTGTCCATTCCTGCGTTTAGAAAATGTCAAAGCACAACATGGCTAAATTTGGTGTAACAGCCCGCCCCAGCATTTTCTTCTAAATATCCCCCACAGTTTACACTATCGTTAAAACTGATCTGTGTATTTTGGAAATATAAATATAAAGTTTATGGAAAGATACACACAAAGACTCAGAAAACTATGCTGAGAATATTTCTGTATATGTGAGTTACAAAAACTAAGAAGTTGAACATTCTCAGAGCAAACATTGTTATGGTTAAATGTAAATAGATACTTGTATAGCGCACTACTCACCTGCAAGGGTCTCAAGGCGCTTGTACGAATACCGCTGTGGAACCCGTCCTGGCTTGTCCCTGTGAGGCGTCCACTCCTGATCACCCCAGGGTGAAGGCCAGGCATCCTTAGCGTTGTGGGGGCCGTTGTAGAGATTAAGCAAGCTATTGCCCAGAGGGACTCTATGATTGGAATAGGCACCGAGGCGAGAATTATCAGGTCCGTGGAATTTTGAGCCCAAGACCCGCCGAGGCGGGTAATTGAACCCTGGTCCCGGGCTAGACCTCTGCATCAGGGTCTGCCGCTCTAACCATTGAGCAGTTTGTTACTGCTTATCACATCACATATAACATCACTCATGACATGGTCTATGACATTTATGACATCACTGATGACATCATTGATGTAAAGAGTTATGTCATGTGAGGTCATAAGCAGTGTATGGCAAGGAACAAGTTATAGTAAGTGCTACTAACTATAACTTCTGAATTTCTATGTTTTTTACTTCAAAACATTAATGTTGTCACTGAGAAATTCTGCCTAACTATAACGTTACTGCAACTTTTGTTTATTTCAGTGAATTTCTAATGTTTAAAAAAAAATAGAAAACACATTTGTATTACACGCTATATATATATTTATAAATATATATATAAAAAAAAATATATATATATGTATATATACAGATATATATATATATATATATATATATATACACACACATATATATATATATATATATATACACACACATATATATATATATATATATATATATATATATATATATATATATATATATATATATATATATATATATATATATATATATATATATATATATATATATATATCCAGTCTTGCCAAACTTATCCGATATGAAGAAGGCGCTGACACCATGAATCTCAATCCAAACTCGATTTATTCACTCAATGTCTGCTTAGACGCGTTTCGGCGTTGCCGCCTTGTTCACTACATCTGCATTCAAAATGAGCTCATACATATATACTGTAGAGATATGGGCGTGTCTAACAATTAACACACAGGTTCAGACCAGGTATTACCATGGTTACATTGTGGTAAACCTTGTATGTTGCACAGAGTCTTTTCTCCATCCTTATTAACGAGTATTCATTGCAGAAATATATTTACAAAAAAGAATTAAGATGCGTAAATCACCTAAACAAGTGTTTAAAATAATAGTAATAACAACCTCTTCATCAAATAGCATGTTACAATTCACAGCTGTTGAAAAGGTAATTTAAAAAAACATTCGCTGCCATTTCTGTGCTTAATTAATAAGTTGACACATTTTTTGCCGCTTTTTTATATATATATATCAGCAATCTTCACTCCCTCCACCACTGCGGCGAAATGAAGAGACAGACCCCACGGCTTCAGGCAAGGTAAAATTTTATTTTACCTTTCACGGGCGACGCGTTTCGAGCAACCACGTGCTCTTGTTCACACGTATATATATATATATATATATATATATATATATATATAGTGTAATGATAAGCACTCAACTGCAAGCGTATTCAGTTTATTTCATCTAGAACATGAGCACTGGTGTGCCTCTCCGGACGCGGTTTGGTTCCATAATCTTGATCATGGGTTCAAACGGCAGTTCAATCAACTTACAAAGTGACTGACGTTCCTTCATATCTGCAAAGGGACAACTAATTAGATTCATTTTCAATGCATTCTGGTCCTTCCTGATGCATTGTGGTCATAGTAGTAGGACACCAAATGTACTTTGCCCTTCAAAGTTCAATCACATATTCTGGTATACGTCACTAAAGTATAATTTATAACTTCAAAAGCCCAAGTGGGTTCACCTTGGTCACGTTCTTTTAATAATTCATCAGCTTGCTGTCCCAAATGTCACATATATTCCAAGGGTAACATGAGCCCTCTACAAAGTGAATCTGTGATGGCTCCAACCACCTACATTTCTTCCGGTGGCACGGTGCCAACTTTTGTCAAGGTGGTGCACACTCTAACGGCGTCAGGCTACGCCACCAATTAATCAAACAAAGTCTCTTCAATACCCATTAAGAGATATTAGAACATTGGAATGTTGGGAGCTCCATTGCAGACAATGGAGTGCTCCCTGCTTCTACGGGCCGGTAAAGGGCAGCAGAGCAACATTCCAATATTCTTCAAAGGCTTCTCGAAGCTCGAGGGGATTTATATCCCCTCGGGCTTCGAGAACCCTTTGTTTAATTTGTTAGAACATTCTGCCCTCTAGTGGCAGAATGTTCTAATAGCCTTATAGCCCTTCGTAGCAGGGCTATACCGGCTATTAAAGTCCTGCTGTCTCGTTAAAGTCCCTCGCCTTCGGCTCGGGCCTTTAACGATTCTGCGGGTCTTTAATAGCCGTATAGCCCGCTACGGCGGGCTATATGGCTATATGAGACACCCTCAACTGCAAGCATATTCTATGAATTCCATCTAGAAAATTTTCATTGGTGTGCCTCCCCGACATTTTCGGTTCCATAACCTTATTCATAGGTTCAAGCAGTAGATCAATCAACTTGCAAAGCTACTGATGTTCCTTTTTACCTGCAAAGGGACAACCAATTAGATTCATTCTCAATGCATTAGGGTCCTTCCTGATGCAGTGTGGTCCTAGTAGTAGGACTCCAAATGCACTTTACCCTTCAAAGTTCAATCATAGAAACCAAAGAAAAAAAACAGTGGGTGCCTCTGATGGGCCAGAGCCGCTCATTTATTATTCACTGCTCCTACTAAGGAGTGCCCCATAATGCCTGGTCTATAAACGTTCCTAAAGGCCAGTAAGTCAGCCTCAAACTTCAAATCCAGTGGCAAAGAATTCCACAGTTTGAAAGTGTAGATACCAAAGCTCCTATCACCCCATTTAGAACTTTTGAATTTTTGAATTGTGGGATAAATAGGCTGGAGGCAGAAGATGAGCACAGCAGTCTAGTGGGAGAATGACGCTGAAAGCGGTGTCTGAGGGATTCAGGTCCGGATCCTTGCAATGCTTTAAAGGAAATGCAAAGAGCTTTAACATCGATGCGCTTCTTGACCAGGAGCAAGTGAAGGTGGACCAGAGCCTGTGCAGCCGACCTAAGTTTGGGAGTACCTAAAGCAGGTGAGCCACTGCATTTTGCACAATTTGTAATTTTTTAGGAATCTTTTCTGCATATTAGTGAATTGTGCTCTGCAATACTATATTTTCGAGATGATAAGGGCTGTGATGACCTTTTTCTGCAATTCCTTCTGAATGAACAAAATAATTTTCCATAAAAGTTTAATAGTAAAAAAGCAAGTAGGACATGATGGAACTGATGTGGTCTTCAAAAGATAGCTTTCTGTCAAAAAGAACCCAGAGGTGTTTTACCTTCAGGGCCGGCGTTGGGGGTGTGCCAAGTTTGTGGGACCACCATGACAAAAACCAGAAGAAAGTATTTCTGCCAAATAGAAGTACTCAGTTTTAGAGGCAATCAACTTTAAATAGTTGTCATTCATCCACCTCCTGATTTGAGATATATAATTCTCGAATCTTGATGCAGTTGTCTTTGAGTTACTGGCTACTGACACCACTATTTGGGTGTCATCAGTGAATGAGATGAACCAGAATCCAAACAATTCTATCAGTCTAGCCAAGGGAGTGACATATAAATTAAATGGAGTTGAACTCAAGATAAGCTTTGTGGAGCCCCACATGGTGATGTAAAGGAAGAGGAGATGAAATGGTTTATGGCAAAAAATTGATCCCTGTCAGTAAGAAAAGATTTTAGCAGCAACAAGGCCCTGTCCCTGATACCTGAGGAGAAAAGGCGGTCAATGAGTACAGCATGGATAACCCTATCAAATGCTGCAGTGAGGTCTAACAAGATCAGGGCCGTAATTCCAGCATCATCAAGGGTCTGTCTTAGTTCCTCTGACGCTGTGATCAGGGCCAATTCCGTGCTATGTTGACTTCAGAAGCCAAATTGATTTGGGCATAAAAGATGGTTGTCATTAATAAAGAATGTTAGTTCCAAATTAATGGCTTTCTCGACAATTTTGGCCCGGAAAGGAAGACTGGAGATTGGCTGATAGTTGTTTGGCACTGCAACATCCAAGTTTGGGTTTTTGAAGAGAGGAGGAATGGAAGCATTTTTCCACTCTTTTGGAAAGAATCCAGAAGTGAATATTCTATTAAATATGTCCATAATATGCATGGCTGCAATTTTCGGTAGTCATGAATGATCTTGGGCGGGCAGTGGTCCGTTGGGGAACCCAACTTTATTTTCTCAAATGAATCCTGACTTGGTGCCATGGATAGTGGTGAAAATATGGCTAAAGTAACAAGGTTATCCAGGGATGGAGAAGCCTCTGTATCGTTGGGATAGATATAAACCCTACTGTTCAGACATGTGCCTCCAACAGGAGAAATGTACGGTGATTCCTGTGCCGCAGAAGTACCTGTCATGGCGTTGTCAGCCAGGAAAGGCGAAGGCTCAATGGTAGCTGAGAATATGTCAAAAACTGCTTTGACCATGTTATGTTATGTTATGTTATGTTATGTTATGTTATGTTATGTTATCAGCACTTTTATAGCGCACAGCTGCCCCAGCAAAGGGGCGTCCCGGCGCTTTGGACAGTCATAAGAAACATAACACAAAAGACATCAGAGAATCAGAGAGCAGGAAAGCAGAACGCTAAAATACAGAAGGGAACTAATGGGTTTTTATAGCCCTCCTGAAATCAAGCAACTCATCCAGTGAACGAATTTGGGGTGAGAGTGAGTTCCATAATTTAGCAGCTAAAACACGAAAGGATCGTCCTCCGGCTCGGCAGAGCTTGAACCGCGGGACCACAAAGAGGTTTTGACCAAAAGACCTCAGGGAACGAGAAGGAACATAGGGAATGAGAAGGTTCTCGAGGATCTGGGGGGAGGACAATTTAAGGATCTTAAAAGACAATCATAAGGACTTAAAATCAATTTGTTGCGCCATAGGCAGCCAGTGTAGCGTCCGGATAGTTTCTTTCACGAACAGAACAGAACCTCGGTAGACCCACCAGGGCTCTGGCAGCAGCATTTTGAACACGCTGCATCCGGGCGACTTCTGCCTGATTTGCCCCTAACAGGAGCGAGCTGGCGTAGTCAAGCCGTGATACAATAGTAGCTTGCATAATCAGCTGCCTGGTAGTGGCGTCAAAAAATTTCACGATGGGCCTAAGCTGTGACTTTGGGTCAGTGGTACTGGGCGGAGTCAGTCACATGTCGGGACTTTGAATGGGACAAGCCTATTGGGTAATCATACATTTTCTGGTAAAATTAGAAAATAGCCTCTAAGTAGATCAGCTCAAATTTCAAAGTTGCCAAGGTGGCCATATTAACTGGTTAGTGTAGTTGATGCTCTGTGTGGGTTACAGGGAGGAGGACAAGGTTTTGCCAGCTTCATCAGTGGCGTAGGAAGGGTACCATGTGCTCCAGTGCAACTAAGCAAAAAGGGCCCTTTGGAATTAAAATACATCAATATTCATGGTGTATCCTCAGGACCCAGGTACCACTGCAGGTGCTGCAGCATCGATAGCTTCGCCTGTGTGCTCCAGAACATCCTTCAGTATCCTTCAGTATCCTGATGCCGAGTAACAATTTTTCTAGGCCGAGGCAAAGTTTATTCTTTACTATCTGGAGAAGAAGCTGTAATTTTAGCTGTAACTGAAACAGTTGTGCAATACCAAAATGCTGCATTGTGATTGGCTCATGGCTGGTCAATATCCTCTAGGGAGAATCATAGCCAGAAGCTAAGACAAGCCTGATGACAGACAAAAAAAATATATATGTCACTACGCCTTGTGTCCATAACACCTCTCTAGGGGCCAGATGTAGGTAATTCCTATTTATCGACTCTTAAATACCAAATTTTACCGATTCAGTATTTATGAGTCGGTAAATAGGAAGGGAGGAGATGTAGGTAATTTGATTTTACGAATTACCGAATCGGTAGGATTCGGTATTTACCGATTCGGTAAATACCGACTCGGTATTGCCCATTGATTCCTATGGGCCATGAAGCCCATAGGAATCAATGGGCAATACCGATTCGGTATTTACCGAATCGGTAAATACCGAATCCTGCAAGGGTGCAGGGGGTGTCACTTTGACACCCTCTGGCACCCCAATTCCCGACTTGTGTGAGTTTGACCGGTTGTCTTAGGACGGCTAAACCGTCATGCACACTTACCATTTCCCCACCTGGCTGTGTTGCAGAGCCAGGTGGATAACAGTCCCAGTCTCCCAGGCACTGTCTGAGCAGCAAACCAGGCAGCTCAGACCAATCGCGATGCTGCTTTCATGCTGGTAATACTATTATTAACAGCATGACAGCAGAGTTGTGATTAGCTTAGGGGAGACTGGGAGTCTAGGAGCCTGTGTGCTGCTGGGAGTCAGGAACGAGAAGAGGATGAAGGAGATGTGGCAGCCATGTTTTCGGCCAACATGAAAGACTGAACACTAAAGAATGTTAATTGTATTATCTGTATAAAAATGCAGGGAATTTCCGATCCAGAGGGCTACCTGCCATGGTTGCCCACTGTTTACATTGTTGTTCGCCTTGGCGGTTGAGCCTCTGGCGGCCTGGGTCAGAAGTGACCCGGTGTTAAAGCGATTCGATTGGTCCCGCTCAAGATCTGATCGCATAACATTATATGCGGATGGCGTTCTCTTTTTTACGACTGATCTTTATGAAATTCTCAGAGTATTTGGCTGTACCACCGGCCTCCACGCTAATCCAGCTAACTCCATCCTCTTCCCAGTGTGTGGATATCAAGGCCGTGAATCATGGTCCGCGCAGTTGTCCCGGGCCACAGATGGACACACAATATCACCCCACTGTTGGTCTGTCTCAAAAACGAAACTACAATATTGTCTGCTCTCCCTTTATCCCTCTATGGGCGCTCCGCCATCTTTAAGATGGTATCCCTGCCTCGGATTCAATACCGCCTTCAAAACGTCCCTTACCCTATCTCTTGTGCATGGTTTTCTCAAGTCAACGCAATACAAAATAAGTTCCTTAGGGGTGGCAGCACTGTTCGTGCGGCGCTCTGCATCTGCGCACAATCCGCGTATTGTGGAGGGATCGCAGCAGCTGACATTTATTCATATTACTTTGCGGCCCACTAAAGGACCGGGTTTTAGAACCCAGCGGCGTCAGGGAAACCGCCTGATGCCTTCGAGTTCCCCTGCCTTGGCAAACAGAGACATGGGACACTTCTCGATGACGTCAAAGACCAAAGTTTATTGGCTGCAACCAGGAACAGAGGTCTACGAAGCACACACGGGTGGTTCGCTAGAGACTGCACAAATTCAATGAGCGGAGCATGGTCTTTTATGCCAAAAATCAAGCCTCAGGCAACATTCCAAATTAGCATTGGGTTCATACAAACTGACCAATAGAAATGTGACATTTTGTAAGTAGCGTATGACGACAATCCCACTTTCCGTTGTCCAGCCCACCAGAAATGACCAAGCACATTCCAATATTCTTGTTCGATCAGGCCGGACAAACCCATCATAAAACCCTCAACCCAAATCAGTTATTATGTCGTAAAGGAAGGAACAGAAACAGATTGGAAGTGAGATAGAAAGGTGGGAGCAGTGTACCATAAACTTCGGCATGTCCTACTCTTTGATCTTTATCTGACCAGCTGTTTAACAAGGAACTGGTTCAGCGAGGTCAGCCCCGGGCAAGGGAGTCAGTTCGGCCAGGTCACTCAGAAGTCAGCTAAGGTGTACGTGTCCCAAAGACTCGTTCGGCCGTAGTCATCGGCCTATGTGAGGGCAACCACACAAAATGGCTGCCGTACACAAAATGGAACACGAAGGTTCAAACGAAATCCCTGAATACGTAGTGTTCTCATTGATCGATTTATGCGAAAACATTCGTACACTACACTCGTGATTTGCGGTCTGCTGACACCAAAATCGTCTATTTCCGACGACCTTTATTGAACGGGTTCGGAACCACCGAACCTCACCCACAGACTACGGAACTACACCACATCCTCATAATCAACAAATTATGGTAAAACAGACCTCCTTGCGGCAAGGTACGTACCTTAGACCTTTTAACACACTCAGCGGGTTCCGTTTGTGGGACTTGGTGGGGATTTCGAACCTTGGAGAAGATTTGAAGGGCACTACTTTAAAATCATTACAGCAATTACAAACAGATTTCGGGCTCCATAAATTACGATTTTACAAATTCTTATAGCTTCGACACTCACTCTTCCCCCTGATCCGCAATATGGAGACTCCCTGAGTTCCAGCCCTTGGAAGGGCGCCTGTTGATGGGAGACCTCGGACTACACAAAATTAGGCAAATATCCCAAACTTTGACAACACACACTCCCACCACTCTAGACAAGACCCGACTGGCCTGGCAAACAGATGTTCCCGAATTGACGGATGATGATTGGGCTGAGGCGATTGCCAGTCCAAGGCGCGTAGGTTTCCACACATTACAGGCTCATCTAATTCAAATATTTACATAGAGTTTATTACACGAGGGTACGACTGTGGTGAATGGAGTTATTCAATCCCCAGTATGTCTGCAGTGTGGCAGTGAGGACGGATCCTTCTTTTATACAATATGGACCTGCACAGCCCTACAGCCCTTCTGTAATAGAGTTAGGTCATGTCTTAATGAAGTGTTGAGGTGGCTGCTCCCACTGGACCCACGCCTGTTTTTATTGCATTATACTGATGACAAAGGGGGGAACCGATACAAACAACATCTATTGTTCCTCGCCCTCACTATTGCCAAATGAGACATAGCACAGGGATGGAAGGCATTCTCTCCCCAGACTATAGGCAAATGGAAGACCGAATTAGATAGGTACAAGGGAGCCGAGATTGCGGTGTTGGAGGCTAGGGCTGCATCGCAAGATATGGTCACGGTGGACGACATTTCGTGGAATTGACCTGCCCCCTCTGCCTGAGGAGGACATCCGAGTGGCATTCTCCGCTCCTGGCTGTGTGTCCCCTAAGTTCTTACTGCTTGATTGCTCTATTGTCTCACAGGATTGTGTATTCTATATCTTCTGAATCATGTGCTGTACTTCGAAGATTGACCACTGTCTGCATATTGTTTAGAATATTATTTTACCTGCATGTTCAGCAGGGATTGTTTAATTTCACGGAAATGGTTATTGATGCAAATATTGCCTGAAGGATTCATTGTGTTATTGTGGGGCTCTTGCCCAATGTATCGCAAAATGACCAAATAAAAATTGTTGTTAAAAAAAAATGCAGCGAAGAGGAGCCAACTCACAAGAGACTATAGCCCCAGAACTAATTCCAGTTTTTAGTTCTCTCTTTTGTGGCAAAGACTATGAATAAAGAAATACCTAAGACACCTTATAACTGTCTCCAACGTCATTTTGTGGCTGCCCCATACTCAGTCTTTAAAGTCTTCTCTTAAAGCTTTACAGAAGGCGAGCAGGTTAGAAGTGCATCTGACATCTTCAGGTGGACCTCGACAGGAGAGGGTCTGGTTCACAGTTGGGTTTTTGGTCTTCTTGGCCGAGAGGATCAGACGGGATTTGCTTCTTATGTTTGTTTTGCCTTCTGTGGTTCATAGTTTGTCTTTTAAGCAGACGGGTGAACCGAAGTGTGGTGCTTGGTGGGCGATAGAGACCGCCTCAAGGGTGATGTTGTTTTCGGGGGGAGTTTATGACGATCTTTTAGAAGGGGAGTGATGTGATCTGACTTCTTGGTGCCTGTGACTTGTAGAGCTGCAGCATGTGGGACGACCTTTAGAGGAACAGACAGTGGCATGACTAGACCTTTTGGTGCCCTTGGTGGTCGGGCGTTTACCACCCCGCGATCGGCGCAGGTGACAGCTGGGAGGGCGGGGGGCAACAGTCCCTGAATCTGCCACCCCTTGATGGCCACAGGTAAGAGCGGGCGGGGTGTCTGCCAACCCCAAAACTCATGCTGCCCGGGGTGATTCCCCGACCCCTTGCTACGCCATAATTGTGACCAGAGCAGATTTAGCGCGACAGGCTTGTACTTTATTGCTACTATTAATGTGAGAACGCGCTAACGCTGGCTCTGCAGTCCTGGAATCTGAGAACCATTCTTGCATTGAATACAGCTGTGTTTACATAAAGATTAAGAACTTATGCTGAGCAATGTGAGAGAAAAAATTACATTCAAATTCCAAATAGTTTCTGTAATGAGAGAAAAATGCTTTGTGTCTGTGATCTTAGCAACTCAGCTAAAAAATATGCTTTTTAGGGGTAGTTATTTTTTGGTGGGAAATTAACTTTTATTTTTATCTCTGATAGTAATGATTTGGAACAGAAGCTGAACAGCTTGGGAAAATGTAGTTAGAGAAAGGATGAAATATTCTGACGCCACTGCCTGCACCTAAATTAGACACCCGTGCTTTAAATTATTTGGAATAGCTAGTTATATCCTAGGTTCCCTAGTCCCATCCTCAGGTGCTTAGACACTTGACCATGTGACTTTGGGTCAGTGGTACTGGGCGGAGTCAGTCACATGTCGGGACTTTGAATGGGACAAGCCTATTGGGTAATCATACATTTTCTGGTAAATTTAGAAAATAGCCTCTAAGTAGATCAGCTCAAATTTCAAAGTGGCCAAGGTGGCCATATTAACTGGTTAGTGTAGTTGATGCTCTGTATGGGTTACAGGGAGGAGGACAAGGTTTTGCCAGCTTCATCAGTGGCGTAGGAAGGGTACCATGTGCTCCAGTGCAACTAAGCAAAAAGGGCCCTTGGGAATTAAAATACATCAATAATCATGGTGTATCCTCAGGACCCGGGTACCACTGCAGGTGCTGCAGCATCGATAGCTTCGACTGTGTGCTACAGAACATCCTTCAGTATCCTTCAGTATCTTGATGCCAAGTAACAATTTTTCTAGGCCGAGGCAAAGTTTATTCTTTACTAACTGGACAAGAAGCTGTAATTTTAGTTGTAACTGAAACAGTTGTGCAATACCAAAATGCTGCATTGTGATTGGCTCATGGCTGGTCAATATCCTCTATGGAGAATCATAGCCAGAAGCTAAGACAAGCCTGATGACAGACAAAAATATATATATATGTCACTACGCCTTGTGTCCATAACACCTCTCTAGATGTTGAACACAGGCATCCTTGAAACAGACTGAAATAGCAAAAAAACATTTTTTTTCTTTCCCTTGCTTTTTTCCCTCTTCCTAATATATTTTGTAATGTATCAGTTTTTCTACTTGTTTGTGAACACGTGAGAATAGAACACATGTATGTCAGGATTTGAAAAATCATAAAAATGTTACTAGACCTGCACGTCTAATATCTTGAATAATCTACTTGACCTAAATGTGATGTACTTGACCCGTAAACTGGACTCAAATTGCGTGATCCTAAGCAAATATTTATTTTACAAAGCCGCCTTTTTCTTCATGATCACAAGAGCACCTTCAAATATGTGAGTTCAGCATTTCTGCTGTACAAAAAACATATTTTGTTTGATTTAATAGACAAAGGGGCAATTTATCGAGGGTTCTCGTTGCATTTGCACCACGCAACGTGGTGCATGTGTGACACAAATCCTAAAATGCGATTTATCAAGTAACGCAATGCAACTTTGCATGGTCTTCAGTGGCCTGATAAATCAGGAGTAATGCAACACAGTCCACATCGCTGTGTTGCGTTACTCTGCCGTGGGAAGGTGTACCATGGGTTTTGGGTGGTTGTTACCGCACAACTCCCATAGATTTTAATGCCTTCCCAAATGTATTATTGCTAGTAGACCCGGGAATGTGCCAAAATGCTACCCCTTCCCAGGTGAGGCATAACGAGGAGAAATATCGTCATCTCTCCTCTTTACTTCCTCTTTTTAATTGTGCTGCAATCTACAGCTCCCATAGATAGAATATACCCCAGGGGGTTGTATTTGTGCAGGAAGGTGACCCTTTGTGCACAAAGACAATCCTTCATGCAACGCAGGCACCCTTGAACCATGGTGCAAGGATGCGTGTGTTGCCGCTGTGCAGCCCATTGTGCCCGAGAGCTTGCGAGGATAGAAATGAGATGTATTGTAATAAATACAGCACATTCCTGCGCTTTCTCTGGAATGCAGAGTAGGGCAGCAAGGTGACTTGCTGGTTTGCATTACTTTTACATAAATATGGCCCTAAATGTTTACTCCACAATAAAAATCTAGCTCACATATAGGGTGCACATGACCCCTGACTTGTCCAATAGTTCACTCTTAGCATTTCCTTTAGGACGGGGGCCAGAAAGTTTCCTAATTCATGTGTAAAAACTCACTTTCAGCAAATATATTTCTAAAGCATGATATTGTAGTGCACTGCCGTTTACAGACAGCACATTTTCTATTGCACTAAAATGCAGTTTTACTGAGAAAACTATATAGCGTATAAACAATAATCTTTGGAAACTGGGTTTCAGCAAAAAAGATTATAATTTGCTCATCGCCAAGTAAAGTGCTCTGATTTGTTTTCATCCTATTGAAACCTTGTTTTTCATCACAGAAAGTTACAAAAAATGTGCTTTTATACCTAGTTCACTTATTAGATATTTAAATGTTGTTAGGAAAAAAACTGACATCCTACAGCCTTTCATTTCAGACTCTTTGTAGAGCATGATTTTCAGACTGTTCACTGTGCAAAATCCTTTTCTTTCTTTGACTCCAAAGTTAATTGTATGAAGGCATAAATTGACTTTGACCTCTGAACTCAGAGCTCAGGTGTTAAGATAAAAACAAGATTTAAAGGCATCTTTATGCTCATTCACTTTGTAAGTGAACAGAACACCTGTTCTTGGCAGTTAGAACTGGCCAGCAGGCCCTAAAATTAGATTTTACAAGGCCTGTATATGTTTATTTACTAGGGGTATTTTTATGCGGCAGACCTCACCACATGAATAAGGTTCATTTCGCAAGTAACAAGGAAAAATTACATTACAGAAGAAGGAAAGGTAGGAATCAGTCAATATGAACTGAAGCAACTCAGTGTAAAAGGTCACCCTTTCTTATGGGGAATCATGGATAGTAAACCCCCCAATATCGAGTACAACCATTGTGTTCTAAGCAGTGGCTGCTCTTCTGTTAAGGCAGAGGAGCGTCCCCACCCCCGCTCTCAGAGCAGTGCAAAAAGGAAAATAACATTATAATAATACAATGTTATTATCCTTTTATTTTTCAGTACTGAGCCAGGGTTGGTGGGGCTGTGCTGTCCCGATGGACGCAAAAATAATAATAGTTGATGGACAGAATACAGAACAATGTCCTACATTCAACCCAGTACAGAGATCTGGGCCTAAATCCATCGTTTTTTTGCACTCCACACCACCCCAATTCAGACATGGCCATATGCAAATCAGCCTTGACCCTGTGCCTCATGGGAACAGTCCAGCCCGAACTGTCCTGATGGACAGCAGCAGCCAGCAGGGAGGAGGAGTGGTTGACGGTTTGACCGGCTGTCTTAGGACGGCTAAACCGTCATGCGCACTTAGCATTTCTCCACCTGGTTGTGTTGCAGAGCCAGATGGAGAACAGTCCCAGTCTCCCAGGCACTGTCTGAGCAGCAAACCAGGCAGCTCAGACCAATTGCGATGCTGCTTTCATGCTGGTAATACTATTATTAACAGCATGACAGCAGAGTTGTGATTAGCTTAGGGGAGACTGGAAGTCTAGGAGCCTGTGAGCTGCTGGGCAACGAGAAGAGGATGAAGGAGATGTGGCAGTCATGTTTTCAGCCAACATGAAAGACTGTGAACACTAAAGAATGTTAATTGTATTATCTGTATAAAAATGCAGGGAATTTCCGATCCAGAGGGCTACCTGCCATGGTTGCCCACTGTTTACTTTGTTGTTCGAGTTGGCGGTTGAGCCTCTGGCGGCCTGGGTCAGAAGTGACCCGGTGTTAAAGCGATTTGATTGGTCCCGCTCAAGATCTGATTGCATAACATTATATGTGGATGACGTTCTCTTTTTTACGACTGATTTTATGAAATTCTTAAAGTATTTGGCGGTACCACCGGCCTCCACGCTAATCCAGCTACCTCCATCCTCTTCCCAGTGTGTGGACATCTAGGCCGTGAATCATGGGCCGCGCAGTTGTCCCGGGCCACAGATGGTTTTAAATATCTAGGAATATTCATCTCCGTGTGCCCTAAGATTTCATGGACACACAATATCACCCCACTGTTGGTCAGTCTCAAAAACGAAACTACAATATTGTCTGCTCTCCCTTTATCCCTCTATGGGCGCTCCGCCGTCTTTAAGATGGTATCCCTGCCTCGGATTCTATACCGCCTCCAAAACGTCCCTTACCCTATCCCTTGTGCATGGTTTGCTCAAGTCAACGCAATACAAAATAAGTTCCTTTGGGGTGGCAGCGCAGTTTGCGTGGCGCTCCGCATCTGCGCACAATCCACCTATTGTGGAGGGATCGCAGCAGCTGACATTTATTCATATTACTTTGCGGCCCACATCCTCATAATCAACAAATTATGGTAAAACAGACCTCCTTGTGGCAAGGTACGTACCTTAGACCTGTTAACACACTGAGTGGGTTCCAGGTGTGGGACTTGGTGGGTATTTCGACCCTTGGAGAAGTTTTGAAGGGCACTACTTTAAAATCATTACAGCAATTACAAACAGATTTCGGCCTCCATAAATCACGATTCTTACAGCTTCGACACTCACTCCTTCCCCTGATCCGCAATATGGAGACTCCCTGAGTTCCAGCCCTTGGAAGGGCGCCTGTTGATGGGAGACCTCGGACTACACAAAATTAGGCAAATATCCCAAACTTTGACAACACACACTCCCCCCACTCTAGACAAGACCTGACTGGCCTGGCAAGCAGATGTTCCTGAATTGACGGATGATGATTGGGCTGAGGCGATTGCCAGTCCAAGGCGCGTGGAGGTTTCCACACGTTACAGGCTCATCCAATTCAAATATTTACATAGAGTTTATTACACGAGGGTACAACTGTGGTGAATGGGAGTTATTCAATCCCCAGTATGTCTGCAGTGTGGCAGGGAGGACGGATCCTTCTTTTATACAATATCGACCTGCACAGCCCTACAGCCCTTCTGGAATAGAGTTAGGTCATGTCTTAATGAAGTGTTGAGGTGGCTGATCCCACTGGACCCACGCCTGTTTTTGTTGCATTATACTGATGACAAAGGGGGCAACCGATACAAACAACATCTATTGTTCCTCGCCCTCACTATTGCCAAATGAGACATAGCTCAGGGATGGAAGGCATTCTCTCCCCAGACTATAGGCAAATGGAAGACCGAATTAGATAGGTACAAGGGAGCAGAGATTGCGGTGTTTGAGGCTAGGGCTGCATCGCAAGATATGGTCACGGTGGACGACATATCGTGGAATTGACCTGCCCCCTCTGCCTGAGGAGGACATCTGAGTGGCATCCTCCGCTCCTGGCTGTGTGTCCCCTAAGTTCCTACTGCTTGATTGCTCTATTGTCTCACAGGATTGTGTTTTCTATATCTGCTGAATCATGTGCTGTACTTCGAAGATTGACCACTGTCTGCATATTGTTTAGAATATTATTTTACCTGCATGTTCAGCAGGGATTGTTTAATTTCATGGAAATGGTTATTGATGCAAATATTGCCTGAAGGATTCATTGTGTTATTGTGGGGCTCTTGCCCAATGTATCGCAAAATGACCAAATAAAATTTGTTGTTAAAAAACAAAATGCAGGGAAGAGGAACCAACTCACAAGAAACTATAGCCCCAGAACTAATTCCAGTTTTTAATTCTCTCTTTTGTGGCAAAGACATATGAATAAAGAAATACCTAAGAAACCTTATAACTGTCTCCTACGGCATTTTGTGGCTGCCCCATACTCAGTCTTTAAAGTCCTCTCTCAAAGCTTTACAGAAGGCGAACAAATTAGAAGTGCATCTGACTACTTTAGGTGGACCTCGGCAGGAGAGGGTCTGGTTCACAGTTGGGTTTTTGGTCTTCTGGGCCTGTAGGATTAGACAGGATTTGCTTCTTATGTTTGTTTTGCCTTCTGGGGTTCATAGTTTGTCTTTTAAGCAGACGGGTGAACCGAAGTGTGGTGCTTGGTGGGCGATAGAGACCGCTTCAAGGGTGATGTTGTCTTCGGGGGGAGTTTATGATGATCTTTTAGGAGGGGAGTGATGTGATCTGACTTCTTGGTGCCTGTGACTTGTAGAGCTGCAGCATGTGGGAAGACCTTCAGAGGACCAGACAGTGGCATGGCTAGACCTTTTGGTGCCCGTGGTGGTTGGGCGTTTGCCACCCCGCGATGGGCGCATGTGAGAGCATCGGGGGGGTGAGGTGTCGACAGTCCCTGCATCTGCCACCCCGCGAAGGCCACAGGTAAGAGCAGGAGGGCGGGGTGTCTGCCAACCCCAAAACTCATGTTGCCCTGGGCGGACCACCCCCCCCCACCCCCACCAGGGGCGGCTGTAGGCTCATGGCGCCCTGGGCAGAGAGCGTAGGTATGGGGCCCCGGAAGAGGGGGTCCGGGTGGGGCAGAGCCCCCCGGAGCTCAAGAAGGTGGAACAGAGCCGGAGGCCGCCAAATCCCTGCCAGGGGCCGCAACGCAAATATGTAACCATCCTCAGAGGATTATTATATTAAGGATATATATAATGGCGTGGTGGCCCCTGGGGTTTGGTGGCCCTGTGCAGGTGTACAGCTTACGGCAGGCTTGTACTTTATTGCTGCTATTAATATGAGAAAGCACTAACGCTTACTCTGCAGTACTGGAATGCGAGAACCATTCTTGCATTGAATACAGCTGTGTTTACATAAAGATTAAGAACGTATGCAGAGAAATGTGAGAGAAAAAATGACATTCAAAAGCCAAATAGTTTCTGTAATGAGAGAAAAATGCTTTGTGTCTGTGATCTTGGCAACTCAGCTAAAACATATGCTTTTTTGGGGCAGTTATTTTTTGGTGGGAAATTAACTTTTATTTTTATCTCCGATAGTAATGATTTGGAACAGAAGCTGAACAGCTTGGTAAAATGTAGTTAAAGAAAGGATGAAATACTCTGACGCCACTGCCTGCACCTAAATTAGCCACCCATGCTTTAAATTATTTGGAATAGCTAGTTATATCCTGGGTTCCCTAGTCCCATCCTCAGGTGCTTAGACACTTGACCATGTGACTTTGGGTCAGTGGTACTGGGCGGAGTCAGTCACATGTCGGGACTTTGAATGGGACAAGCCTATTGGGTAATCATACATTATCTGGTAAAATTAGAAAATAGCCTCTAAGTAGATCAGCTCAAATTTCAAAGTGGCCAAGGTGGCCATATTAACTGGTTAGTGTAGTTGATGCTCTGTGTGGGTTACGGGGAGGAGGACAAGGTGTTGCCAGCTTCATCAGTGGCGTAGGAAGGGTACCATGTGCTCCAGTGCAACTAAGCAAAAAGGGCCCTTGGGAATTAAAATACATCAATAATCATGGTGTATCTTCAGGACCCGGGTACCACTGCAGGTGCTGCAGCATCGATAGCTTCGACTGTGTGCTCCAGAACATCCTTCAGTATCCTGATGCCGAGTAACAATTTTTCTAGGCCAAGGCAAAGTTTATTCTTTACTATCTGGACAAGAAGCTGTAATTTTTGTTGTAAATGTAAATGTATTGCGACTTATATAGCGCACGTATCACCCGAAGGCATCAAGGCGCTTGCCTTGGGAACCCGTCCTGGCTATTCCCTGTGAGATAACCCCTACTGGGCATCCCCAAGGTGAAAGCCAGGCATCCCGCAGCGGGTGGGCCGCCGTAGTGGAGATTAAGCAGCTATTGCCCAGAGTTGCAGCGTGGGACCCCATGATTAGAATAGGCACCGAGGCGAGAATTATCGAGTCCGTGGACATTTTTTTTTTGGATTCAGGACCCTGCCGCGTCGGGAATTGAACCCTGGTCCCGGGCCAGACCTCTGCATCAGGGTCTGCCGCTCTAATCAGTGAGCCACACTTCACCACGGCATTGGAGTTGTAACTGAAACAGTTGTGCAATACCAAAATGCTGCATTTTGATTGGCTCATGGCTGGTCAATATCCTCTAGGGAGAATCATAGCCAGAAGCTAAGACAAGCCTGATGACAGACAAAAAAAACATATATATCACTATGCCTTGTGTCCATAACACCTCTCCAGGGGCCAGATGTAGGTCGCCAATTACCGGTCGGTAACGGCCGAATTCGGCCATTACTGACCGGTAATTGGTGATTGAGATGTAGGGGCCATTATTTTACAGAATCGGTAAATTTATTGAATCGGTAAATTTACCGATTCTGTAAAATACCGAATCGTTAATTTTACCGAATTCGGTAAATCAAGATGTAGGTGGCACTCCACAGAATGCCACAGGCCCTTAAGAGTCGGTATTTTACCACCCAATCCTATTGGGTGGTAAAATTCCGAATTCAGGTGTGCATGCACATCTGTGCATGCACACCTGTGCCATGTGACACACAGACATGCCCTTAGGGCATGTATGTGTGCCACATGGCACACAAGCCTGCACTTGGGGTGCTAGAGGGTGTCAAAGTGACATCCCCTGCACCCTTGCTGGATTCGGTACCAAATCAGTATTTCCCATTGATTCCTATGGGCTCCAAAGCCCATAGGAATCAATGGGGAATACCGAATCGGCATTTACCGACTCTGTAAATACCGAATCTTACAGATTCGGTAATTCAAAAGAAAAAATTACCTACATCTCCCTCCTTCTAATTTACCGATTCATAAATACCGATTCGGTATGATTCGGTATTTATGAGTCGGTAAATTAGATTTACCTACATCTGGCCCTAGATGTTGAACACAGGCATCCTTGAAACAGACTGAAATGGCAAAAAAACATTTATTTTTTTCTTTCCCTTGCTTTTTTCCCTCTTCTTAATATATTTTGTAATGTATCAGTTTTTCAACTTGTTTGTGAACACGTGAGAATAGAACACATGTATGTCAGGATTTGAAAAATCATAAAAATGTTACTAGACCTGCAGGTCTAATATCTTGAATAATCTACTTGACCTAAATGTGATGTACTTGACCCGTAAACTGGACTCAAATTGCCTGATCCTAAGGAAATATTTATTTTACAAAGCCGCCTTCTTCTTCATGATTACAAGAGCACCTTCAAATATGTGAGTTTAGCATTCTGCTGTACAAAAAACATATTTTGTTTGATTTAAGAGACAAAGGGGCAATTTATCTAGGGTTCCCATTGCATTTGCACCACACAACGTGGTGCACGTGTGACACAAACCCTAAAATGCGATTTATCAAGTAACGCAATGCAACTTTGCAAGGCCTCGAGTGGCTTGATAAATCAGGAGTTATGCAACACAGTCCACATCGCTGTGTTGCGTTACTCTGCCGTGGGAAGGTGTACCATGGGTTTTGAGTGGTTGTTACCGCACAACTCCCATGGATTTTAATGCCTTCCCAAATGTATTACTGCTAGTAGACCCGGGAATGTGCCAAAATGCTACCCCTTCCCAGGTGAGGCGTAACGAGGAGAAATATCTTCATTTCTCCTCTTTACTTCCTCTTTGTAATTGTGCTGCAATCTACAGCTCCCATAGATAGAATATACCTCAGGGGATTGTATTTGTGCAGGAATGGGACCCTTTGTGCACAAAGACAATCCTTCATGCAACGCAGGCACCCTTGAACCATGGTGCAAGGATGCGTGTGTTGCCGCTATGCAGCCCATTGTGCCCGAGAGCTTGCGAGGATAGAAATGAGACATATTGTAATAAATACAGCACATTCCTGTGCTTTCTCTGGAATGCAGCGTAGGGCAGCAAGGTGACTTGCTGGTTTGCATTACTTTTACATAAATATGGCCCTAAATGTTTGCTTCATACTAAAAATCTAGCTCACATATAGGGTGCACATGACCCCTGACTTGTTCGATAGTTCATTCATAGCATTTCCCTAAGGACAGGGCCAGAAAGTTTCCTAATTCATGTGTAAAAACTCACTTTCAGCAAATATATTTCTAAAGCATGATATGGTAGTGCACTGCCGTTTACAGACAGCACATTTTCTATTGCACTAAAATGCAGTTTTACTGATAAAACTATATAGCGTATAAACAATAATCTTTGGAAACTGGGTTTCAGCAAAAATGATTATAATTTGCTCATCGCCAAGTAAAGTGCTCTGATTTGTTTTCATCCTATTGAAACCTTGTTTTTCATCACAGAAAGTTACAAAAATGTGCTTTTATACCTAGTTCCCTTATTAGATATTTAAATGTTGTTAGGAAAAAAACTGACATCCTACAGCCTTTCATTTCAGACTCTTTGTACAGCACGATTTTTAGACTGTTCACTGTACAAAATCCTTTTCTTTCTTTGACTCCAAAGTTAATTGTATGAAGGCATAAATTGACTTTGACCTCTGAACTCAGAGCTAAGGTGTTAAGATAAAAAGAAGATTTAAAGGCATCTTTATGCTCATTCACTTTGTAAGTGAACAGAACACCCTGTAGTGTAGGTACTATATCCCTTATAGGTTCTGCGCATTGGAAAAACATACACGATAGGCTTGGCATAGGACTGTGGTCTGTATGCCCCTATTATGTATATTAAACTTAATTACTGTGTACCAGCTAGCTCAGAGGCCATTAGAAACTTCTTGAAGACAAGAAGGGAATAGCTTCTGGCAACCACATAACATAAAACCCACATCCCTCAGGATCATGGAAACAATATACTACTTTTCATTCAGTCACTCATCTCAGAGAAGTACATAGAAGAAACAGTCGGTGTGTTTACAATAAAATTTATTGGACAGTTGTTATTCTAGTACTGGATATATGTGCTGCGACAACTGTTGGACAGTAGCAGAGAATTATGGCCAGCAGTGCAGTTAAATAAAAAGGCCTTGTATAGTTCTACCATTTTGCAATAGTAATGAACAAATACATGAAATACAGAATGCATTAAGATAAAGCCTATACCCCTATTATGCCTAACTAGATGTACCTAAGTTACCTAGCATGTGTGTAGTTCTTAGAGAGCCAAGAACGCCCCTAGGAGTTAGTCTAACCCCATTACCTTAGTGGGACTTCATACTGATCTTGAGCTGGACGCCCACAGTTGGGTGATGGACCTCTGCCAGATGGAGCGGTGGCATGATGCAGGTTGCAGCGCCTCGGGCAGAGTGTCGCCCTGGAAGTCTCTGTCTCCTCTGGTTTGCTTTGGCAAAGGGAGGTACACTTATACTGGATCGGTGTCTTGGATTGACGTAATGTTGGTCAGAGGAAGATGTGTTCTTGGTCTGTTTCCAAGAATTTGTTTTGACGTAGGTTAGTCACTGTTGGACATGGAGATTACGTATTTAGGATGGACCGTCTTCTGTGCACAGAGCACACAGTGATCAGATAAGGGGACAGCCTCTCTGTTGCTCGTTATTGTGAAATGAGGGCTAATGTAGGTCAAAGGGCCTGCTTGTCTCTGTGACACAAAGGATTTGTGCCTCTGCGACAGTACCTATGTTAAGACCTCAATCTCGTTTATAACACCTGTTCCTGGCAGTTAGAACCGGCCAGTAGGCCCTAAAAATAGATTTTACAAGGCCTGTATGTGTTTTGTTTATTTACTAGGGGTATTTTTATGCGGCAGACCTCACCACATGAATAAGGTTCATTTCACAAGTAACAAGGAAAAATTACATTACAGAAGAAGGAAAGGTAGGAATCAGTCAATATGAACTGAAGAAACTCAGTGTAAAAGCTTACCCTTTCTTATGGGGAATTATGGATCGTAAAACCCCACAATATCGAGTACAACCATTGTGTTCTAAGCAGTGGCTGCTCTTCTGTTAAGGCAGAGGAGCGTCCCCCCCCCGCTCTCAGAGCAGTGCAAAAAGGAAAATAACATTATAATAATACAATGTTATTATCCTTTTATTTTTCAGTACTGAGCCAGGGTTGGTGGGGCTGTGCTGTCCCGATGGACGCAAAAATAATAACAGTTGATGGACAGAATGCAGAACAATATCATACATTCACCCCAGTACAGAGATCTGGGCTTAAATCCATCGTTTTTTGCACTCCACATCACCCCAGTTCAGACATGGCCATATGCAAATCAGTTTTGACCCTGTGCCTCATGGGAACAGTCCAGCCCGAAATGTCCTGATGGACAGCAGCAGCCAGCAGGGAGGAGGAGTGGTTGACGGTTTGACCGGCTGTCTTAGGACGGCTAAACCATCATGCGCACTTAGCATTTCTCCACCTGGTTGTGTTGCAGAGCCAGGTGGAGAACAGTCCCAGTCTCCCAGGCACTGTCTGAGCAGCAAACAAGGCAGCTCAGACCAATCGCGATGCTGCTTTCATGCTGGTAATACTATTATTAACAGCATGACAGCAGAGTTGTGATTAGCTTAGGTGAGACTGGAAGTCTAGGAGCCTGTGAGCTGCTGGGAGTCAGCAACGAGAAGAGGATGAAGGAGATGTGGCAGCCATGTTTTCGGCCAACATGAAAAAATGTGAACACTAAAGAATGTTAATTGTATTATCTGTATAAAAATGCAGGGAATTTCCGATCCAGAGGGCTACCTGCCATGGTTGCCCACTGTTTACATTGTTGTTCGCCCTGGCGGTTGAGCCTCTGGCGGCCTGGGTCAGAAGTGACCCGGTGTTAAAGTGATTCGATTGGTCCCACTCAAGATCTGATTGCATAACATTATATGCAGATGACGTTCTCTTTTTTTACAACTGATCTTTATGAAATTCTTAGAGTATTTGACGGTACCACCGGCCTCCACGCTAATCCAGCTAACTCCATCCTCTTCCCAGTGTGTGGACATCAAGGCCGTGAATCATGGTCCGCGCAGATGTCCCGGGCCACAGATGGTTTTAAATATCTAGGAATATTCATCTCCCTGTGCCCTAAGATTTCATGGACACACAATATCACCCCATTTATTTATTTATTTGTTTATTTATAACACTTATAAAGCGCACTATTTCCAACTGGTGTCCTGGCGCTGAAGTGATAACTCCCTGAAGTACAAGCCTCCCCAATTAGCGAGTAAAAAGCCTTGTTTTCAGATTTTTTCTAAATGCCATCAAGTTCATGTTTTGTTTGAGGGCCAAAGGACGGGCATTCCAGGCCTTAGCTGCTCCCGTGACAAAGCTTCTGCCCCCCAGTGCACCTTCTTGATACAGGCTGTTTTGACCAGCCCCATACTGGCCGACCTGAGTTGTCTACCAGGTCTGTACCATTGGAAGAGCTCCTGGAGAAATACCGGGCCTTGACCGTGCAACGTCTTGAAGACAAAATCCTCTTCCGCACAGGGAGCCAGTGCAGCTTCTCCAGTTCCCTGGTGACCAATGAGAACTTAGGCAAACCCCCTATAAGGCGGGCAGCCGCATTTTGTAGGACCTGAAGTTTGATAAGCAAACCCTTTTGGGCCTCGAGCAGAAGGCTGTTACAATAATCGAGACGGGAAAGCACGAGTGCAGTCACCACCGTCTTTCTGCTTCCGACCGGTAAAAAGGGAAGGACCTTCCTAATAATTTTTAAAGTCCAGTGTATGGAGGAGGTAATCGCCTTAACTTGGGGTTTAAAGGAGAGTTGGTTATCTATGATAACCCCTAAATTCTTCGCCTTCGAAGCAGGAGATGGCGGGGATCCCATGTCCGCCGGCCACCACTTAGAGCTCCAGAGATTTGTATTCGACCCGAAGATTAATACCTCGGTCTTGGAAGAATTCAATTTTAGGCAACTCTTTGCCATCCATGAACTAACTGCTGAAATGCAGTCCTGGAACCTTGCCGCCACACCTAGTTCTTTCCCAGGGAGTACTGAGACCACGATCTGGGTATCGTCTGCATATGATGTTAACTCAAACCCAAAAGATCGGATCACCGGGGCAAGAGAGGATACATACATGTTAAATAAAGTGGGGCTTAGGGAGGATCGTTGAGGGACCCCCCCTGGGAGTTCAAAGGGTCTTGACTCGAAATCTCCCATTACCACCACTTGCACCCGGTCTTTAAGGAAGGCTTTCAGGATACTTAGTGCTAGTCCCTGGACGCAGTCCTCCAACGGGTCCACCAAGACAGCATGGTGGACTGTATTGAAGGCCGCAGACAGATCCAAAAGGACCAGCACAGCCTGGCACCCAACATCCAGTGCCTTCCTGACCTCCTCTGTGGACTTAATCAGAGCGGTCTCAGTGCTGTGTCCTTCCCTGAAACCGTGTTGGGCTAGGTCCAGACCTTTTGAAGTACGCAAAAATGCACACAGCTGAAGGTTCATGGCTTTCTCAAGAAGTTTTGCCGGCAGCGGTAGTCTGGCAATGGGCCTATAACTGTTGGGATCAGTAATATCCAAAGAAGGTTCCCTTTTCAAACATCAAGTTGAAGAGGTTGGCTAAAGTGTCAGCTATTGTGGAGGCTGCCAATTTTGCCACCGACGTAGGGCAAGGATCGTGGGGAGATCCTGACTTAGTTGCCATCAGCAGTTTTAAGATATCGTCGGAGCGTACTGGCTCAAATGCCGAGAATTTATCCCCCGATAAATTGGCCTGGGGAGCCCTGTGAGACCCCTCCGAGAGGCTCTGAGCCACCTCCGGTTCGAGTGAGGTAAAGATAGCTTGTACATTGCTCAGGAAGAAATTGGCCAGGGACTCACAGAGTTCGATACTGGGTGGCACAATCACCGGTTTGGGAGTAGTCAAACTGACTACTGTGTCAAAGAGTTCCCTTGCAGAATTCTTAGCCTTCTCAATGCGGTCCGTAAAATAAGCGCTCTTGGCCTTCCTAATACTGTCTTTGTAAGCCCTTTGGCTGGTTTTCAGTCTCTCTTTATCCAGATCATTGTATTTGGCTCGCCAGATCCGCTCTAACTTCTTACAAGCTGCTTTAGCTTCTCTGAGCTCGTCCGAGAACCACTGGGCAGATGGAGCCGACCTAGTAGGCTGGCATATCTTAGATGAAGCTAATATGTGACAGGCCTGATCGATCCAGTCCGTATACTCAGTAGTAGCTCTGTTCACATCTGCTGGCAGAGCTGTCCTAGAGGCCAACAGCAATTCCTTGAAGGACGTACCGTTGAGGTTTTTCCATGCCCTACACTTCCTTCTTATTTTCCCATCATGCCCTGCCTTCTGCACCGAAGGGCTAGATATGGTAAACCGCACCGCCCAATGATCTCTCCAGGCCACGGGTTCAGCTTTGATGAACTCAAGATCAGGATTGTTCGAGAATATCCCGTCTAGAGTATGCCCGGCAAGGTGTGTTGCCCCGGTGACCACCTGAGTCAGTCCTACCCTGTGCATCACTTCAGCTAGGGCCAGTGTGTCCATGTCAGTTTCACCCTCTAAATGAAAATTAAAGTCCCCCCAAGATCGTAAAGGAGTTTAGACACAAGGCTTCATCTATGATACTGCCCACTGTTTCGAGGAAACAGGACTTCGTCCCCGGAGGTCGGTACAGGAGGCAGCCTTTAAATGATTGATGGTTAGAGAGCAGCAGCTTAAACCCCAGGGCTTCACAGGTCTCAGAGGTCACCGGCTGAAATACTCCTTGGATGGAGGCGTGATAAATAACAGCCAGACCTCCTCCCCTTTTCCAGTGGCCTATCCAAGACGAAATTCAAGTAGTTAGGAGGGGTAGCCTTCACTAAGTCTGGACCGGATGCTGCATCCGTCGAGGTCTCGGTGACAAAGGCAATTTGAATGTTTCTGTCCTGAATCAGCTCGGCACACTCAATGCTGTGCTTTACCAGAGATCTGGCGTTGATCGACAAGCAGTTTGTAATTTGCTCCCCCCTCCTTTCTTTAAGAGTGGGAGAAAAAGAAAACGCCCTAGATTTGCAGCAGAGAATCGCTGGGAGGACCGCCCGGCATGATGGACACCATCGGGGGCCTGCCTGCAAATCTCTGTCAGGGTTCAGAATGATACAACCTGTACCCCCACATCCCGCCCTCAGATTCCACAACTCGGCTCTGCTGAATGTTCGCCTCAGCCACGGCTCATGGCGCCCTGGGTAGGGAGCATAGGTAGGGGGCCCCGGAAGAGGGGGTCCGGGCGGGGCAGAGTCCCCCCCCGGAGCTCAAGAAGGTGGAACAGAGCCGGAGGCCGCCAAATCCCTGCCAGGGGCCGCAACGCAAATATGTAACCATCCTCAGAGGATTTTTATATTAAGGATATATATTGATGTGGTGGCCCCTGGGGTTTGGCGGCCCTGTGCAGGTGCACAGCTTGCATATGCCTAAGGCAGGCTTGTACTTTATTGCTGCTATTAATATGAGAACCCACTAACGCTTACTCTGCAGTCCTGGAATCCGAGAACCATTCTTGCATTGAATACAGCTGTGTTTACATAAAGATTAAGAACGTATGCAGAGAAATGTGAGAGAAAAAATGACATTCAAAATCCAAATAGTTTCTGTAATGAGAGAAAAATGCTTCGTGTCTGTGATCTTGGCAACTCAGCTAAAACATATGCTTTTTTGGGGCAGTTATTTTTTGGTGGGAAATTAACTTTTATTTTTATCTCCGATAGTAATGATTTGGAACAGAAGCTGAACAGCTTAGGAAAATGCAGTTAGAGAAAACAAATAAAATTCATACCATTACCTCTGAAACCCCCTGACTGTTTGCAGGCTAGTACAGTTCATAATATTGGTATTAAAGAGAGCCAAAACTACTAGTCACAGCTACAAGGCATGCAGTAGTACAGCCTTGAAAAAAATCAACACCACAAAAACAATGCCCTAGGACAGAAACATTCGATAAAATATTTATTTTGCCCCATCATTTCATTGTCATTGTTACGTCGACAACCAGGAGGAAAATCAGTGGCCACCTTTTTTACCACAAGGAATGGCAAAGCGAATAGGTCTGGCCTAGGCAAGCGTGCAAGATTTTTTTTGTCTGTTTTGCAAGCACGGTCAATGTGCACAAATATTGACAAAATATAAAAATAAAGACATGGGCCAGCAGCTTAAGCACACTAGCCCTGGTACTGAAGAGCAGTCCTTTGCAGGTGGCTGTGCAGGCATAATCAGGAAAAATGCCATCACTCACAGGGCAAACGACAAATGGATGAAGGGGGCTGAACAAAAACAACCGGGACTGTAGAGAAGTGTAACAACCTCACAACTCTGCAATCGATAATACTCCCAGTAAGTATCATCTCAGGATCTCGCAGGTAATCCACAAAGGGATCAACTAAAGACTACTTCCTTTGGCTCTACCTATAAAGGATGCTGGGCTCTCCCCACCCAAGGGGGCACGTCTCACCATGGGATCCACCCCAGGCTTGAGTGGAAACATGCCATTACAGGCTCACTCCCTTGACAAGTAGCTGACCCATGCTGTATGCTGTGGAGGCCGGCCCGGAGGCAAATGTGAGTGACACTTGAAGAGACCAATGGCTGAAGAGGGCTGACCATAAGGCCGGTATCTTTGAATATTTGTATATATCTTAATAATACTTTTTTGGAACACATAAGGCTGGTGGGACAGCTCAAGCTGTTTTTTAGGCGAGGTAAGGCCGCTGCCTTACCTCGCCTAATAGAAGCACTGGCCCTGTACGTGCCACGTGCATTCCACGTCCACCTGCTTCCTTGTAACCAATCCCATGGCAGCCTTCAGAGCTTTGAGAAAATGCGTCAGAGAGCCTTTCAGTGCAGCCGCACCCTTTCCTTCTCTGGAGCTTCAAGGGGACTGTAGGTTCAGAGCATCACCAGGAGACGGGACACAAGGTACCCCCTCCCCACCCACCTCCGGCCTATGCTTTCAGACTGCTCCAGCCTACTGCAAAACCAAGGGGTGGGAGGTATGGCCAGCTGTGGTGCCATCCACTCCATGCCCTGTAGAGTGTCCTCTACTCCACAGAAGGTATGACCAGCTGTGGTGCCATCCACTCCATGCCCTGTAGAGTGTCCTCTACTCCACAGAAGGTATGACCAGCTGTGGTGCCATCCACTCCATGCCCTGTAGAGTGTCCTCTACTCCACAGAAGGTATGACCAGCTGTGGTGCCGGCCCTGGCAAAGAGCTCAGCGGCACCCACAACCCCCCGGGGGGTGGGGGTCGGGGGCGGCCGAGCGCTTTGCCATGGCCTGTTTCGGTTCCCAGTCCGGCCCTGTGGACAGCTGTGTTGCCCTCCACTCCATGCACTGTAGGGTGCCCTCTACTCCACTCTCGGTGCAGTAGAAAGATGACCAGGTACATCGATATTAACCGACCGTCGCTGACAATATAACCTTTGGTAAGGATAGTGAAGGCAGTGATTGCCTGTCCTTAAAAGAGTGAAACAAACATAGATATCTGACCCCATTCATTCCTCTACCAACAGACAGGGAGTTACTTTATAAATGCATCCTTACACGAGGAGAACACACCGCACTTGCATCTCCAGTCACTAAGTCTGAGAGTAATACAGGCTCTGTGCCCCATTTCAAAGGCTACTAGGTAAGAACAAGATATAGAAAGGAATAAAAACATTAAGGCTTTGTTAAATTTAAGTAGGGGTACAAAAAGTAATTTGAAGTTAGCCTCAGTATCTTCAGCACTAAAAAAAAATTTTTCTCCCTTGAGACATGATATGGGGAGCCCTTAGTTAAAAATTCTATCTGGCCAAATCGATTAAATACATAGAGAATAATCTAAATGAATGCAGGAATAACATAAACATATACAACTTTCCCTTTAATCTTAAACAGATATCCTGTCATACAAGACCCTCAGAATAAGGGATAAACTGTTATCGGAAGACTTCATCAATCAAGTCTGCACAACCGACCACACCCTATCTTAAAGGTTCCGGCTGGCGGGAATTAAACCTAAAAGTTTTATTCAATCAGGTAAAAATATATAAGTAAATCTTTCATCCTTAAACCCGAGAGAGAAAAGTGAAAAAAATCTTATAAATGAACACTTGCAACATAAGATAAATAATGTTTATCATCTCTCTTTTAAGCTCCTGTAACATTTGACCATCAGAATGAGAACTTAAGCAAGAAACAGATACTACATTACAGTGGTCTCATTTTCACTGCTACTTGTAAGTATTGATTGCATATGAACTAGAATAAAAGAATAGAGTCCACTGAGAAGTCAAATATAACTTCTACAGATCCTGACTTAAAGGCAATAAACTGTAAAAGGTATACTGGTTAGACTATACAGAAATCATCAGTCCCCCTGGTTACCAATAAATTTAGAAGAATGAGAGTTGAATGTACCACTGATAATAGTATCTCTCGACCCTGGGCTTATCTGCCCCACTCTTCCTTTCCTGTGCGTTCCGTTTGCCATCCCCCCCCCCCCCCCCCGAATTTAAAATTCGTAAGCCTGGTCAAAATCTCTTGGCTGCCAAAGATTTTTCCATCTTCTGTTAGTCCCCTTACCCCCACTGACCCACTGACCCATTGCCTTAAGCATAAGAGCCAGATATTGCAAGGAAATGAAAATGATAAATAATTCAATCAATGTATATAGTGATCACCGTGATTATAAAAGGTACTATTTGTTTACTAAACTAAAACTCGTGATATTATGATCTTACCTGTATGATGTGTTGTATTATCAGTGTGTAACTATATTTTTTTCTTGTATGTACTTTTACTTTGTAGAATTTACGTGGCTGCTCCAGAAGAAGGCGCTGGTCGCCGAAACACGCGTAGAGAATCATTGTGCCACTTATTTGCCATTTTTTAACTTATGTTTGTGTAGAGTTTTTAGGTTTTGCCTGCAAATGCTCACGTAGTGAGCATTCGCTAAAAAACCTATTGAGTTCTATATATGATCGATGACCCGCCTCTGCCTCTCATTGGCTAGCTCCATAAAAGGAGGCTAGCCATTGGGAGACAGAGGCTGTCAATCGCGCTTTCTCCCGAAAACGCGATTCGGGGGCGTTTCTGGTGCTTTTTTTAAGCCCCGCCCCTTTGTCCCGGGCCGCGCTGCGATTGGCTGCCGGCCCGGGACACCCCCGTGACGTCATTCCCGGGCCGCGCTGTGACTGGCTGCCGGCCCGGGACACCCCCGTGACGTCAGCCAATCACAGCGCGGCCTGGGACTTGACTTGTTAATACATTGTAATTACTTATTTTCCGATTATTTTTTCAGGAGATATAGTAAAGTAAAAAGTAAATGATGACCCCCCACTTCCAAAAAGACTCTGGAAAAGCCATTATGATTTTAATATGGTGCACAAATGTAGATGAAATATCCGTGCACGTTGTCAGATCTAGTTACATAAAAGCAGACAACAAAATACCTACAAGCATTCATGAACGTGTAAACCCGCGGGCCGACCGCAGCCCCCACCAGTATCCCCCCCCCCCCCCCCGCAGCCGCCCGATGCGCTGGACCTGGGGAGGACGAGGCGGAGACCCCAGTGCTCCGGAGAAGGAGGAGTTCCAGCTCCATGGTCTCCGCTGAGATGTCCGGCGGCGGCACCAAGTCCCACCGGAGGACCTCGCTGCCCTGCATCCCGCGGGAGCAGGTAGGACAAACTTTGGAAGTCCTCGCATAACTTTCCCCCGGCATGCTGCAGCCTCCCTCCCTCCCTCTCCAGCGCCCAGAGTCTGACAGCTTGAGGCTCCGCCGGGGAGAGGCTGGCGCTTCTCTCAGACCGATCTGCTGCGCTCTTCGGGAGTCTGCTGGGCCGCTAGTCCCAGCGGGGAGGCGTCACCAGGGCAAGGGCCCCGGTCCGCAGCCGGTAGGGTGTGCTTGACATGGGCGCTAATGCTGTAAAGTTGTTGCTCCATCAGCCTAGGTGAGGTGTGACGAAAGCAATACCCATCAACCACAAATGCCAGCCAAGGGGTGTGTGACAAGAGTACTAGCGCATGCAAGACTGTCAGGTCCGCTGCGAAGCGAAATGCGATAAGGCGCTAGTGTGAGAAGTTGGCCCGATATGCAACGTTCGCTATTCTAGCGACCGCTATGTATCGTTCCAACGACCCTTATGGTGTTTGGTTGTAAGTCAACCTATAGACCAGCTATCCTAGTAGCGTGGATACGAGCAGTCTAAGGCTAAAGACTCGAGAGGGCGCGTTAAGCCAGCTGTTTACCACACATGTACCCCTTGAACACCCAGTGAAAGGACACCACACAAGTGTTATGAAAATAAACAGTATATTTATTAAGAATCACAACAGCCCTGTACTCTTTATGAGGACAGGGTACTAAGCACAAACCAAATCTCTTTAGCAAATACTTCAAGTGCACAATTAAAACAAGTGTCCGAGGACACGGAAAGGTTAAGGTCTCGGGCGGACCCGATAAGGCAAGTCGGAAGCGAGGGACTCGGAACCCTAGAGTAAAGAGGCTATGCAGGCACCGAAATGCCGAGTTACCTAGCCACGAGGGCTGCGGCTGCACAAGTCTTACAGGCGTCGGGGTCTTCGCTGACGAGCCAGGAGCCGGAAGAAAAGGAGTTGCTGGCCGGCGACCAGTGATGAATAGTTCGTAGAGATCCAAGCCTGGATCGGAGATTGATGAAACCTGAAAGCAGAGGGGACCAAGTTCGTACTACTAGCCAGTAGTCAGAGGGTACCAGGAAGGCACCGGTTGGCCGTCACCTCGACCAGGTGAGTGGGCGACGCTAGGCTCTGCAGTCTCACGGACCAGGAGGCGTTGTCGGCGACCACGGTGGAGGTGCGAGCTGTCCCACGAAGGATGATGCTGTCGGCGTCGCTGGTCCCAGGATGGGGCAACAAGCCTTGGCAGATCTCAGGGCCACGTGGTGGGCCTAAGATGGCGTCTTGAGGGGACCAGGAGGGTCCGGGGGGCTTCTCGCAAAGATGGAAGCAAGGGCCAGTCTGGAGCAACCAGACCAGCAGTGATGTTTGTCGGTCGTCGTCAAGGAAGGACACAAGCCAGCGGCTAGTGACCAGACAACGTGCTGAGCAGCGAGCAGAAGGGCCCCACGCAGATCGTGGAGATGCTGGGAGACTGCACTTCGGTGCTGGAGCGGCTCAGGGCCGGGGCTTCTCGGACCCCAGAGCACTCACCAGAGAGTTACCTCGATGGTCGTGCTGGTTTAAGAGCGTGCAGGTTCTGATGATGGCCGGTCCCTCGAGGTCTCGTCGCACCCACAGATCACAGCTGAGCTGATGACGTGGGTAGAGGTCAGAGGTGCCAGGGAAGCCGGTTCTCGTCGAGCTGGGCCGTCGGATTCCTTGAGGAAGGACTTACAGCAAACCGCAGAGTTCTTAGATGGTGCCCGCTGATGCAGGGTGACTACTCCTTAGTCACAAGGGAGAAATCTTGAGAAGAGTCTTGAGTGTCCTTTCGTAGAAAGTAGTTCTTGATTCAAAGATGATCTAATTTGGAAGGGTCCCCGCTCCGGCCTTTATCCTAAAGGAAGGGGTGGGTACATGACTAGGTCCTGCCCTAAGGGTGGGACCAGGAAGGGGGGTAGTTACACCCCTCTCCCCTGCCGGACTTTCCCCAGGCCAGGGCTGTCGCCCCTGGAACTGGTTCTAACCGGCAGATGCGTAGTGAGCACCGGGGTGCCACTCCGCAGTCACCTTCTCGCAAAAGCCCTACCTACCCAGAATACACAAACCCTGTCTGGGACGGTGCGAACACCGCCCTCGACAGGAAACCCTTTGTCCAAGCGCTCCTCGCTGGAAGGACTCCCAGCAGCAGGAGGTCAGACTCGTGTCTGTGGTGGCAGCATCCATTTTGTGGAGCTGAGGCTTTAGTTAACTTTAACCGGGGTTCACAGTTACGTACATGTCGTGTCCCTCTAGCAGGGTGGAATGCTAACCTCATCGCCAGAATTGGTGAGAGGGCAGCACCCCGATTCGTATGACACCTTACTCGACATGTCTTGATAACGCGACACCGTAGTTACCGATGTGGCACGCGTTATCATGGAACAGCCATTGGGTCTTGATTCCGCAAGCTGCAACCGGGCTCGGCTCGGGCCAGAACACAGTTCACACGAGCCCACGCACTCTGCCTTCAGGATTGTCAAGGCCTGCCATAGGAGTGACTGATAGGAACTCGGGTGTCCATTGTATGGTTAGATATAGAGCTACTATACCTAAAGCAAAGGGTGATTACACGACTTCGCCCCAGCTGTCATGCAGCCAGTTGTGTCAAATTTAGGAGGCCAGCCAGGGGTGGCATAATACATGCTGCAGCCCCTGGCGGCCCTGGGTACACCTATGCCCTGAGTTACAGGGTCTGATAAGGTGGCCCAGTACCAATTGGTAAATGCACCTAGGGTACATATCGTAATTTAGAAAGAGAACAGCCAGGCTGTGGGTCTGATTGGCAGGCCCACAGCCAGAGAAAGTCGTAAACCAGTGAAACAAAAGCAAAAAATCTGGGTGATCATAGGATTGCAGACCCTACTCTCCTACATGACCCCCCCCCCAAACGTCGGAACAATAAGCTAACCTTGACCAGGTGAGTCTTCTTGTTCTAAGTGGAAATATCTGGAGAGCCCATCGGCATTGCCATGATCAGTACCAGGTCTATGTTCCACTGTAAAGTCCATCCCCTGTAGGGAAATGGACCACCTAAGCAGTTTGGGGTTTTCACCCTTCATCTGATTTAGCCACAAGAGGGGCTTATGGTCGGTCTGAATCTTGAAGTGAGTGCCAAACAAGTATGGCCTCAGCTTCTTCAGGGCCCAAACCACAGCAAAGGCCTCCCTCTCAATAGCTGACCAATTCTTCTCTCTAGGGGTCAGCCTTCTGCTTATAAAAGCAATGGGCTGGTCTTGACCATCAAAATTCAGTTGAGAAAGAACAGCTCCCACACCCAACTCAGAAGCATCTGTTTGGACAATGAATGGTTTGGAGTAGTCCGGACTCTTGAGGATAGGCGCCGTGCACATGGCCTGCTTTAGGTCATCGAATGCTTTTTGACAGCTCGCTGTCCACTGAACCTTTTTTGGCATTTTCTTACTTGTCAGTTCATTTAATGGTGTCACGATGGAACCATAGTTCCTGACAAACTTCCTATAGTAACCAGTCAGGCCCAAGAAAGCTCGAACCTGAGTCTGGGTGGTTGGAGGAGCCCAGTCCCTGATTGACTGTATCTTGCTCTCCAGTGGCTGAACCTGGCCTCCACCTACAAGGTGGCCCAGGTATACAACCTGTGTCTGCCCTATCTGGCACTTGGTGGCCTTGATAGTGAGGCCTGCTGCTTGCAGAGCCTCCAACGCTTTCCGCAGGTGGACCAGGTGATCCTCCCAGGTGGAGCTAAAGACAGCAATATCGTCTAGATACGCCGCACAGAAGTCATCCAGCCCAGTAAGGACTTGATTCACCAACCGTTGGAATGTGGCAGGTGCATTTTTCAGACCAAAGGGCATCACCACGAACTGATAATGCCCACCAGGGGTTGAAAATGCGGTTTTAGGCTTGGCGTCCTCAGCTAACCTGATTTGCCAATACCCAGCTGTCAGGTCAAACGTACTTAAGTAGTTGGCCGAAGCCAATCTATCGATAAGCTCGTCTGCCCTTGGTATTGGGTGGGCGTCAGTCTTAGTGACTGCATTGAGACCCCTGTAGTCTACGCAAAACCTCATCTCTCTCTTACCACCCTGGGTGTGAGGTTTCGGCACTAGAACTACGGGACTAGCCCAAGGGCTATCTGAGGGTTCAATGACTCCCAGCTCCAACATTTTCTGCACTTCACTCTTGATGCAGTCTCTAACGTGATCAGGCTGCCTGTAGATTTTACTCTTGACGGGCAAGCTGTCACCAGTGTCAACCTCATGGGTGCACCAATCGGTCTGACTGGGTGTTAGAGAAAACATATGTCTGAACGACTGAAGAACCTGTTTACAGTCGCTCTGCTGATGTTCGGAGAGGCTGCCACAAAAGACAACACCATCTACCGAGCCATCGTCAGGATTCTGAGTGAGCAGGTCGGGGAGAGGGTCACTCTCTTCTTCCTGTCCCTCATCTAGGGCCATGAGCAAACTCATGTCCTTCCTGTCGACATACGCTTTTAGCCTGTTGACATGAAGCACCCTGTGGGGGCTCCGGGGAGTTCCCAGGTCGACCAGGTAGGTGACCTCTCCCTTCTTCTCCAGGATGGTGTAGGGCCCGGACCATTTGTCCTTGAGTGCTGCTGGGGCCACTGGCTCCAACACCCACACCTTCTGTCCGGGCTGGTAAACAGTCAAGACAGCCTTTTGGTCATGCCAAGCTTTTTGGAGTTCTTGGCTGGCCTTAAGGTTTTCAGATGCCTTTTCCATGTATTCAGCCATCCGCGAGCGGAGGCCAAGCACATAGTCCACTATGTTGGCTGCAGGCTTTTTGAGAGGTCTCTCCCATCCTTCCTTCACCAAACACAGGGGTCCTCTTACAGGATGCCCGTACAAAAGTTCAAAAGGGCTGTAGCCAACCCCCTTCTGTGGGACTTCTCTGTAGGCGAACAAGAGGCAGGGGATCAGGACGTCCCATCTACGCCGAAGCTTTTCCGGTAGTCCATGAATCATCCCTTTTAGGGTCCTGTTGAATCTCTCAACAAGCCCATTGCATTGTGGATGATAGGGCGTAGTGAACTTGTAGTTGACACCACATTCCTTCCACATAGCAGTTAAGTAGCTCGACATAAAGTTTGCACCTCTGTCGGAGACGACCTCCTTAGGGAAGCCCACTCTGGAGAACACTCCAACTAGGGCTCTTGCCACAACAGGTGCTGTAGTGGTCCTAAGGGGAATAGCTTCAGGATACCTGGTGGCATGATCCACTACCACCAGTATAAATTTGTGCCCTGATGCTGTTGGTGGTTCCATGGGACCGACGATGTCGATCCCCACCCGTTCAAAGGGCACCCCCACCACAGGCATTGGTATAAGGGGGGCCTTTGTCGTGCCACCTGACTTACCACTGGCTTGGCAAGTGACACAGGAGCGGCAAAACTCCTTGGTATCTTCGTTCATGTGAGGCCAGTGAAAGTGTGAGACAAGCCTGTCCCACGTTTTCGTCTGGCCTAAGTGACCTGCTAAGGGAATCTCGTGGGCCAAGGTAAGTAGGAAACCACGCTGAGACAAGGGTACGACCAGCCTCCTGGTCATGCCAGGCTTGGGGTCTCTTGACTCAGTGTACAGGAGTCCATCTTCCCAGTATACCTTGTGGGTACCTGTGGCGTTCCCAGCAGCCTCAGCAGCAGCCTGCTGTCTGAGGGGTTCAAGAGAAGGGCAGTCTAACTGGTCCTTCCCCAGGTCCTCCCTTGAGGGTCCCCCTGAGCCCAAGAATTCAACTTGATCAAGTTCGAACTCCCTAGGCTCAGTTTCCCTCAATTCCTGTAGGTCAGCCTCCTCTGAGACTTGATCCACGACCTGGGGCAAGGGGGAAGGCGCAGCCCTAACCCTACCGCTCTTTTTCTTGGGAGGTGTCTGGTCCGTTGTTCCAGGATCCAGCACCTGTTCAGTGGGGCATTTCCTGACCTGTGACCTAGTCACAGCGAACACATGTGCTGGCAAACCTAACATTTCCATGTGAGTCCGGTGCTCCACTTCTGACCATTGTGATGACTCCAAATCATTGCCCAACAAACAATCCACTGGGAGGTCTGGACTAACTACAACCTTCTTTTGGTCAGTTACCCCTCCCCAGGAGAAAGCTACAATTGCCATACTGTGATTGGTAGTGACATTGCTTGCATTGGTCACCAGGAATTCTGTACCTGGCATGATCTGTCCAGGGTCCACAAAGTTAGGCGTCACCATGGTGACGCTGGCACAAGTGTCCCTATAGGCCTGAGCCATCTTTCCATTTATGAAAGGCGTCTGTCGGTATTTGCCCAGAGTATTGGGGCTTACGTCAGGGGACACGTCCACGTCCCCTGTACTGACAAGGACAGCCTGAGTGAGTGTGCCAACTAAGTTGTCACGCCCCTCAGAACCCAGGGTTAACCCTACTAAACCCTTGGGAGGCGCACTACCACTGCTGACTGTACTAGGGGGCACAGGTGCCTTAGGGGCTGCAGTGGCAGGAGTCTGCCCTCCTCCTTTCTTGGTGCACTCACTAAACCAGTGAGATTTACTTTTACAGTACTGGCACCATCTTTTGGATTGGCCTTCTTTCTTCTTTTGGGGAGCCTGACCCCCACCCTCTTTGGGTTGTTGGGGACCTGTCGAAGACTTCTGGTCATTTTGTTCCCCCTTAGAATCTTTACCCTTCTGGTCTGCTTTCTTCTGACCACCTTGATTCTGGCCCTGGTTCTGTTTAACTCTCGTACGAACCCATCTGTCTGCCTTCTTTCCCAATTCTTGGGGAGAGGTCAGATCCGAGTCGACAAGATGCTGATGCAACAACTGGTTCTGACAATTGTTTAAAATTTGTTCTCTCATCATCAAATTATACAATCCTTTGTAATCAGTAACCTTACTGCCCAGCAACCAGCCCTCAAAAGCCTTAGTGGCACAATCGACAAAATCAGACCAATCTTGAGCCTGCGTTTTCTGGGTATCCCTGAACAGCACCCTGTACTGCTCAGTAGTTAGGCCGAACCCTTCAACGAGTGTATTCTTCAAGACTTGGTAATTGTTAGCGTCCTCTACCCTTGTGGTGAGGAGCTTGTCTCTTCCTTTTCCTTCAAAGGAGAGCCACAAGATAGCTGCCCACTGACTCTGGGGAACACCCTGCACAGTGCAGGCCCTCTCCAGAGCAGTAATCCATTTGTGGATGTCGTCCCCTTGTTTAAAGGGGGGCACTATCTTCCCAAGGTGTTTCGTATCGAAACTCTTTTCCCTATTACTAGGTACATTGCTGCCACCAGTGGGGACTACCCCACTTAACTGTTGCTCTCTAGCAAAGGCAAGCTTTTCTTTGGCCAGGGCAAGTTCTTCCCTTTCGATCCTCAGATTAGCTGCCCTTTCCTTAGCTTTGTACACTCTCCTCTGAGGGGACGTCATCCCTCTTTGAGAAGAGTTGTGAGAGCCATTGGTTTGAAGGGATCTGCCAGAGCCTCTTGACAGAGATCTGGCTCGTCCATTCCCAATGTTAAGCGGACCTGACAGTAGCGCCGGGGGTCCCCCAGTACCACTATCATGTTTGCTTAAGTTGGACCGTGTTAGTCTGACGACTTCTACCTGTCCCTTGTCTGCCTCATCCCCAGAGAGATCCTCATCCTCATCCTCCTCCCCATCTTCGTTCTCAGTTGCGAGGTGGATGAGGTCAGGATCGTCTCGGGTTCCCTCGAGGGGAGGCATGTCTCCTTCTGGATTAGAAGAGCTACGAAGTTTCTCAGCTCTTCTGGCATCATAAGTCTCCAAGAGACCAATCAGAAAGGACGTTGTGGGGTTAGACCCCTGCTGGATCTTCCTGGAGCGACACAGCCGTCTTAACTCCTTGAAGCTCAGCACAGTATATCCTGAAGGGATGACCTGTGGAGGGTCAACTGACACAAGGGGAGACCCAGAGTTTCCTCCTTTGTCCGACATACTGTTTCTAGTGTGGTGTAAGTGATGCACCTACCTACACTATGTGTTTACCTACTGTTCCCTTGCTAAGAGTTGTAGCCAAGGTGTGCTAAGCCTTGAGGAACTACAACAGCTGGTTCAGTAGAACTCAGAGTATTCTAAGCTTTTAGTTATATGTACTAACAGTACTTGTGCGATCTTTCAACAAGATATTCTTAGGATACGTGTGGTAAAACAACAGCAAGCTCAAATCCCAACCGCTGCTCACCAATGTGAGAAGTTGGCCCAATATGCAACGTTCGCTATTCTAGCGACCGCTATGTATCGTTCCAACGACCCTTATGGTGTTTGGTTGTAAGTCAACCTATAGACCAGCTATCCTAGTAGCGTGGATACGAGCAGTCTAAGGCTAAAGACTCGAGAGGGCGCGTTAAGCCAGCTGTTTACCACACATGTACCCCTTGAACACCCAGTGAAAGGACACCACACAAGTGTTATGAAAATAAACAGTATATTTATTAAGAATCACAACAGCCCTGTACTCTTTATGAGGACAGGGTACTAAGCACAAACCAAATCTCTTTAGCAAATACTTCAAGTGCACAATTAAAACAAGTGTCCGAGGACACGGAAAGGTTAAGGTCTCGGGCGGACCCGATAAGGCAAGTCGGAAGCGAGGGACTCGGAACCCTAGAGTAAAGAGGCTATGCAGGCACCGAAATGCCGAGTTACCTAGCCACGAGGGCTGCGGCTGCACAAGTCTTACAGGTGTCGGGGTCTTCGCTGACGAGCCAGGAGCCGGAAGAAAAGGAGTTGCTGGCCGGCGACCAGTGATGAATAGTTCGTAGAGATCCAAGCCTGGATCGGAGATTGATGAAACCTGAAAGCAGAGGGGACCAAGTTCGTACTACTAGCCAGTAGTCAGAGGGTACCAGGAAGGCACCGGTTGGCCGTCACCTCGACCAGGTGAGTGGGCGACGCTAGGCTCTGCAGTCTCACGGACCAGGAGGCGTTGTCGGCGACCACGGTGGAGGTGCGAGCTGTCCCACGAAGGATGATGCTGTCGGCGTCGCTGGTCCCAGGATGGGGCAACAAGCCTTGGCAGATCTCAGGGCCACGTGGTGGGCCTAAGATGGCGTCTTGAGGGGACCAGGAGGGTCCGGGGGGCTTCTCGCAAAGATGGAAGCAAGGGCCAGTCTGGAGCAACCAGACCAGCAGTGATGTTTGTCGGTCGTCGTCAAGGAAGGACACAAGCCAGCGGCTAGTGACCAGACAACGTGCTGAGCAGCGAGCAGAAGGGCCCCACGCAGATCGTGGAGATGCTGGGAGACTGCACTTCGGTGCTGGAGCGGCTCAGGGTCGGGGCTTCTCGGACCCCAGAGCACTCACCAGAGAGTTACCTCGATGGTCGTGCTGGTTTAAGAGCGTGCAGGTTCTGATGATGGCCGGTCCCTCGAGGTCTCGTCGCACCCACAGATCACAGCTGAGCTGATGACGTGGGTAGAGGTCAGAGGTGCCAGGGAAGCCGGTTCTCGTCGAGCTGGGCCATTGGATTCCTTGAGGAAGGACTTACAGCAAACCGCAGAGTTCTTAGATGGTGCCCGCTGATGCAGGGTGACTACTCCTTAGTCACAAGGGAGAAATCTTGAGAAGAGTCTTGAGTGTCCTTTCGTAGAAAGTAGTTCTTGATTCAAAGATGATCTAATTTGGAAGGGTCCCCGCTCCGGCCTTTATCCTAAAGGAAGGGGTGGGTACATGACTAGGTCCTGCCCTAAGGGTGGGACCAGGAAGGGGGGTAGTTACACCCCTCTCCCCTGCCGGACTTTCCCCAGGCCAGGGCTGTCGCCCCTGGAACTGGTTCTAACCGGCAGATGCGTAGTGAGCACCGGGGTGCCACTCCGCAGTCACCTTCTCGCAAAAGCCCTACCTACCCAGAATACACAAACCCTGTCTGGGACGGTGCGAACACCGCCCTCGACAGGAAACCCTTTGTCCAAGCGCTCCTCGCTGGAAGGACTCCCAGCAGCAGGAGGTCAGACTCGTGTCTGTGGTGGCAGCATCCATTTTGTGGAGCTGAGGCTTTAGTTAACTTTAACCGGGGTTCACAGTTACGTACATGTCGTGTCCCTCTAGCAGGGTGGAATGCTAACCTCATCGCCAGAATTGGTGAGAGGGCAGCACCCCGATTCGTATGACACCTTACTCGACATGTCTTGATAACGCGACACCGTAGTTACCGATGTGGCACGCGTTATCATGGAACAGCCATTGGGTCTTGATTCCGCAAGCTGCAACCGGGCTCGGCTCGGGCCAGAACACAGTTCACACGAGCCCACGCACTCTGCCTTCAGGATTGTCAAGGCCTGCCATAGGAGTGACTGATAGGAACTCGGGTGTCCATTGTATGGTTAGATATAGAGCTACTATACCTAAAGCAAAGGGTGATTACACGACTTCGCCCCAGCTGTCATGCAGCCAGTTGTGTCAAATTTAGGAGGCCAGCCAGGGGTGGCATAATACATGCTGCAGCCCCTGGCGGCCCTGGGTACACCTATGCCCTGAGTTACAGGGTCTGATAAGGTGGCCCAGTACCAATTGGTAAATGCACCTAGGGTACATATCGTAATTTAGAAAGAGAACAGCCAGGCTGTGGGTCTGATTGGCAGGCCCACAGCCAGAGAAAGTCGTAAACCAGTGAAACAAAAGCAAAAAATCTGGGTGATCATAGGATTGCAGACCCTACTCTCCTACATAGTAACTGCAAATGTAGGACTCGCATGCCCACAAAGTGTGACAAGAGCATTAGTGTTCGGAGTTTGCCAGTGCCACTCAAGGGGGAGGTTAGACAGGAGCGCTAGCGCCTAGAGTCTATCGGTGACGCTGAAGGCGGAGGTTTGACAGGAGCGCTAGCGCCTAGAGTCTATCAGTGCAGCTGAGGGGATGTTTGACAGGCCAAGTGTAGGGACATTGGCAGTCCCGCATCACAGGGAAATTGTGTGAAAAGAGCACTAATGCCAGGAGATCGTCTGTCCCGGTGACCTGTCCTCACACTCGCAGTGCAGGTGACAGGAGCACTATTGCCTGAGACTGTTTGTGCCCCCTGGGGGGAGGCGTGTCAAGGACAGGCGCTGCTGTCAGGTTACTGCCAGTCTCACTTCACTGAGGAGTGTGACACGTTGGTGTGTGGTGGGGGGGGGGGGGTGGGTGAGGGGATTAGTGACGGTCACTCCTGCTCTCCGTGCCGGGTTTCAATGGCACTAGTGCTTCAGGAGCAGGCCACTGGTGCCCCGAGAATGTAGGTACCTTCTCGAGGTAAGGACAGCCACTGGTGCTGGGCACCGACTGTTCCGCATCCCAGGGGGTGGAACAAGAGTCCCCAAGATTCTCGTCCCCGCTCCCCGGAGAACTGTGAAGGGGCTGGGTGTTTGATGTCCAGAAGCAGTGTCACCCAAGCGGTACCCGGCTCTGGCCGTGCTGCCGTTTGCACCGGCCCGGGTTTTGTTACACGATCGTGCGCTCAGCTCTGCCCTGCTCCTCACTCTGTGTTAGTGATACACAGGACGCGGGGCAGAGGGCAGACGGCCCCCGTCACTGCTCCTACTCTGTGCACGTGTGAGAGCGTGAAAGAGGCCCTGGTTAGGAACTGTCTGTTGGGTGTGCGTGCTTGATATTCTGAGCACCCCTGGGCGCTGGAGTACCGTGAGGAAGAGTTTGTGGCAGACCGCTGGGTGTTTACAGCGTTTTGAGCTAAGGATCCTGAGCTCATGGCTGTCTGTGCACAGTGAGGCCGCAGCTGGGGCCGGGACGGGGGTCCCATGGCAGAACCCTCGCACTGCATTAGTGTAACTTTGTGTTGTTTATAACCAAAGAAGCTCTCCGGTACCACGTTTCTTTGCCAGACTTTCTGTTGCCCTCTAACTCTGGGGGGAGGGCTATGTATTACGTGCACTCCGCCGGGCACCAGGGCCCTGTCGCCCACCTGAAGTGTGTGCTGCGGTGCAGTGCCCAGGCATCAGGACCCTGGCACCCACCTGAAGTGTGTGCTGCCGAGCAGTGCCCCGGCACCAGGGCCCTGTCGCCCACCTTAAGTGTGTGCTGCGGCGCAGTGCACCAGGGAACAAGGGCCCTGTCACCCACCTGAAGTGTGTGGTGCCCCGCAGTGCCCTAGGCACTGAGGCCCTTGCTCCCACCTGAACTGTGTGATGCTGCCTTAGTTCCCCGGGCACCAGGAGCCTGGCGTCCACCTGAAGTGTGCACTTCACTCAGAGGTTGTCCTTTCACGCTCCAACTACAGGGCCGCAGACTTTGCTTCCTGTGTGCCCCGAAGGTGGCACTTTTGCCGGCGTCTCTCAGCACTATGCAGCCCGCGGGATTGGGGTGGGGGCGTTGACACATCGGCCCCTGAAGCTTCGACTCTTACTGTACCTCTCGAACCACCCCCACCCCTCATACATGCGTACCTGCGCTGCCACTGGCATTCACTCACCATAGACACGTAAGAGTGCAGCCCACAGACCCAAAGTAAGTAACACGCGGACAAAAGCCTCTTCGGGAGTAGTAAGCGCTATATAAATGCAATTTCAATTTCAAATAAGGCCTGCAGTTCCTGTGACCTCCGATTCTGTTAAAAGTCTTGCTGTTTAAGAGTTTTTATAACATGCAAAAAATAACCGACACCTTACATCCTAGACACAGTTTGTATGATACATTTTAAACCCATATTTACGAGATGTCTGCATTTATGCGTAATTGAAGAATCTGCTATACATCAAATCTAACTATGCACCTAAAAAATGAATCTCCTTTCCCGATCGAGCAGATTTGGGGCTACTACATTACTCCGTGCGAGCTAAGACACAGAGTTTCCAGCTCCGGGTTTCTTCTTTGTTTATTTGACAGCAACAGAGCAATTCTACAAAGCCCAACAGTGCATTGTGGAGGTTGCAGTATTAGTCAGTTTGGTCCAGTACATAACATTGATTTGTAACTGGAAAAAAACAGGGCTCGACGCTCTTTGCATATTACAGGTTACCCCGTAAAGTTTGCAGTACAGTTGTGGGTGTGCAATATTGTTGTCGGGCATAAGTAAACAATTATTCCAACGTTCAGCTGTCCTTCCTGCTAATTATGTGCTGAGTGATTAACCATCTCATTATGGAATATCTCGCGACTCTGATGGACTCATTTCTACACAGTGCACACTTGTATGTGGTATAATGACATTTCTAGCTGAACATATTATCAAAATTATTTTTTTTACTGCAAATGCCCATATTTATTTAACATTTTCATTTGATTAAGTAAATATTACCACGAGGGCCATGAAAAACAGAAGGCTGACTCAGATGTGAGCCTCCAGTGTGTGAAAGTTTCCACTGTCTGATCCGGGAGTGGGAATGAATGTGCTCCGCTTATAAATATCCCAGAAATACACCAAAGTGTGTTATTTACATTAGCTCGCTCTGGTCGCACGGTTCCCCTCGCGCTTCGCCCGTGTTGTGTGCAGTTGAGTGCTGTGTGCAGTTGAGTGCTGTGTGCAGTGTGCTGTTGAGTGCTGTAGAGTGCAGAGTGCTGTTGAGTGTGTCTGTGTGAGGGTGGCTCTGTGTAGGGTGTAGGTATTGGCATTGTCAATGACAATGCCATTTATTTAACGAGTAAGCTATTGGCAATGTAAATGACAATGCCATTGATGATTTAAAAAAAAAAAATGTCATGAGCAATGCCAATAGCTCTACCTTTAATGATGCTGAGACCATTGCATTGTAAATGCTTGTTCTGTAGTGCTGCACACCTACGTTTCTTACTACTATTAGCTCTGGTGAATGTTGGCTCCGGGCTCTGTAGATTGCTTCGTGGTGACAGTTGTTAAATGCCAACGTGTGCCATTAAATGACAAATACCATACGTTTTAAATTGGCATTTTTTCATTTATTTTTTTAGTACCCGCCAAACACCTCTGCTGTTCCTTAACTCGAGAGACCCTCCCTGAGGTGATCATTATACGTCTGACGCTGACACAGGCCTCATATCTCCCAGAAAGGGAATGAATGGATCTAAACTGATTCAAAATGTGTCTCTTCAAATTCAGCCCAACGAGCTTAAATGGATGCTAACATGAATGAATAACACCATTAAACTGTAAAGCACTTTGAATTCTAGTTAATGCCACAACTGTGTGCATGAGAGATGGCATCTAATGCAGTCTATCTCAGCGCACTTCACAACTCATTCTCTTATTTTTAGGTCTCATCTGAGACAAGGCATGTGCTGTCTCTTGCAAGACATTTTGTAAGTGTACAATGGTCTTTGATAGGACCACATTGCTTACCATTAGTTGCCTTCATTGTCACTCATTTGCAAGATCCACATTTGTGAGTGCATACGGACTTCACTTAAGCTTCCTGTGTTTCTCCCTCCCCTGGAGCAAAGACGCATTACTTGTGTCCTTCCAATGCTCCCTTTTAGGGCGTTACTTTTGATTTTTATTTAAGGACTCGACTAGAGTGCATGCCTTTTCTAAAAGTTTCCCTCGTGTGCCACACGTGTGTTGCTGTTTCTCTGCCCGTGTCCTTCTCTTCTACATTCTCGTACTTATTATTCTGCCCACAAAACGTGTGAGTGTGGTTCTTCCTCCAGTTCCACATTGTGCACTCTCATCTGTTTTGACCCACCCACGCCCTCTGTCTTCCTTCCCATGTAGTCTCCATGTTACTTAACCCCACCTGCACCCTCAGTGTTGATTCCCCTACCCGTGGTTCCTGTGTTGCTGCCCCACCCCAGTGTTGCTTCTTCCACTCCATACCTCCCCTCTCCTTGGTGTTTGTGTTTCCATCCTCCGTGTTCCTTCTCTTCCGACCCGCCTTTTGTATTGCTTTCCCTCCGTGTTGTTATCCCCCCCCCGACCTCTCCCTTTTTAGGTTTTGACTAGCGATGTCCATGTGTGTTTGTTGTGACTGCTCTGACTATCTTCGTTGATGGAAACAGGAAGCGTAAGGGATTTATCCCCTCCCCCCCTAGATTTTGGAGTGGAGGGGACACGCGGTAGAAGTTTAGGTCGACAGAAAAACTGCGCACTTCCACTGTTGACATCCGCATGGGATGACTACCCTGCTGCTTTCGACCTGCTGACCGGCCTAAGGCTTCAGACAGGGTCGGATTTATTCTCTGGGGCCCGAGGACAAATTCCCGAGGTCAGATGTAGGTGTTGTTTGTCAGGTCTGGGGCAGGGTCCCCATTTAGCACATTGTCATTCTCCATAGAATGCGTCTCCTTCTATCCTGGGCCAAGGGCCCAGCATGGAGGACTCTGCCCTGCTTCTGTGTAGGAGTTCACATCCTCCTGGCAAAGGGTGGTGCTGGGGGCTATTGGAGTTCCTCTTTGATAAGGTGATGCATCTTTTTCATGCAACTCACCTCAAATACAGACATACATGGGAAAGCAAACCTGCTCCATACCTGTTTGACACTTAATGGAACTGCTTTGCTTTGTCAACAAATGCCCCGAGCAACGTGTTTGTGACAGTGAGTGCAGAGTGACAGTGAGTGCAGAGTGACAGTGAGTGCAGAGTGACAGTGAGTGCAGAGTGACAGTGAGTGCGAGAGCGACAGTGAGTGCGAGAGCGACAGTGTGTGCAGAGTGAGTGCAAGAGTGACAGTGTGTGCAAGAGTGAGTGAGTGCAATGACAGTGAGTGCAGAGTGAGTGCAGAGTGAGTGCGAGTGCCTGTGAGTGCGAGAGCGACAGTTAGTGCAGAGTGAGTGCGAGAGCGACAGTGAGTGCAGAGTGAGTGCGAGAGTGAGAGTGCAGAGTGACAGTGAGTGCAGAGTGACAGTGAGTGCAGAGTGACATTGAGTGCAGAGTGAGTGCGAGAGTGAGAGTGCAGAGTGACAGTGAGTGCAGAGTGAGTGCAGAGTGACAGTGAGTGCAGAGTGAGTGCAGAGTGACAGTGAGTGCAGACTGACTGCAGAGTGACAGTGAGTGCAGACTGACTGCAGAGTGACAGTGACTGCAGAGTGACTGCAGAGTGACAGTGACTGCAGAGTGACAGTGACTGCAGAGTGACAGTGACTGCAGAGTGACAGCGACTGCAGTGTGTGAGTGTGCAGGGTGCACATTGTGTGAGTTTGCAGGGTGAGCAGTGTGTGAATGTGCAGGGGAAGTGTGTGAGTGTGCAGGAAACAAACACTCAAACTAAGTCCACCACACACTACTGCATATACTAGTGAATACAGTCATCTCTTTATACAGAAAAAATGAGTTATATTTAGAGGGGTCGGAGTGGGACACAGTGGGTGGATGGATGCATGATGGATGGATGTATGCATGATGCATGGATGTATGGGTGGATGCATGGATGGGTTGGTGGTTGGATGGGTTGGTGGATTGCATAAATTGTTGAGGGATTGGCTGTATATATGCATCTATCCATCCACCCATCCATCTATCCATACACCCATCCATACACCCATCCATGCATGCACCCATGCATGCATCCACCAACTCATCTATGCAAGCATTACAACAAGCAGCTCTCCTTCGTCTCTCCTCGCCCCCCCCTTCCCTGAGCCCGCAGCTCTCCTTCGTCTCTCCTCTCCCCCCTTCCCTGTGCCCTGCTATTGTAAATGACAATGCCATTTATTTATGTTAAAAAAAACATAAATAAAAAAAATGTCAAGAGCAATGCCAATAGCTCTAACTTTAACAAAGGCAAAACCATTGCATTGTAAATGCTTGTTGTAATGTATTTTTCATTGGTAATGTACTATGCAGGATTTTAATTTTGTCATTTCGCCGTTATTTTATTTCATGCAAATTGAAAACTGTAATATGTTATTGATTTTTCTATTTTTAAACCATTAATAAAATACCCAGTTTTGTAGTAAGTTGTAGCCAATTGTCCTTTTATATTGTGATCTGCTCTAAGTATCGGTTGCCTAGGCTGTTTTTTGTCAACTGCTCTCTTTTCCCTGACCTAGGAACTATAGTATCTATGTTTTCAGGGGGTCCTTGTTAAATATACGTCAATAAAATCCCCCTACACAGGACACTCCCCCTATTTGAAGCAGACAGCCCTCACGCCATACCCCACCTACACTTCTACATACATTATCCTGCATGCGTTGTTCACCCTCAACCAGGAGAGCAAGGATGAATCCTGGCTTCACCACTGATCTCTTTCGCTTAAGCTACTCATATTATGTCCCTGTGCTTTCTTGCCTTTTAAAATGGGCAGTCTTAGGAAGATACCAAGGGGCAGATTTACAAGAAAGTGACGCATTTGTAGAGATGTGTCACTTTCCAGCGCCAACCTAAGAAATCCTTGCACCACCATGGATGTATGGGATTTAAAGTACGGTGAACCATGGCACAAGGATTCACAGATGTATCAGAGATTCTGATGCATTTGTTTGTGCGAAAGTCACAGATTGCTGGAGTTGTGTCGCAAGCACAACGCGACTCCAGCAATGCATGATGAGGCCTATCCTCATTGTGCTGCGTCAGTCCTTACGACTGCTCCAAGCCCAGTGAAATCTTGTAGCTTTCACTGCATCACTTCTACGAGGCTTTCCTGCGTGGGAACGCCCACCCTGCAAACAGTATACCTGACGTACGTATAATGTGGTGTAGAGCTTTACAACATGACGCATCTCCCTAAATGCGTCACGTTGTAAATGGGCCACATTTTTACGCAGCCGCTGCAAAAATGACGGAAGGGCTTGTAAAGCTGCTCCTAAATGCTTCGAGTTAGAACTCCACTAAGGGCTGATCCGTATAGAGTGTGTGCTCTGGTGACTGCAGTGAGCAGGGTTATGGTGAGCATCATGCTCAGGAGGAGGGGAGGCCTGTGCTCCTGCCCTGTTCCCGCCCTCACACAGGCGGGGCCTGGAGGGGAGGGAGTCACTGTTGGCTGCTCCAAGCCACAGGTGGGTGTATGGACTGGGAGAGGGTGCAGTGTGCACAGCATGAGAGTGGCATTGCCCAGATGGATGGCTAGATGAGCCTGAAGACTGCTGGTAAGAACGTTCTAAGGGGCTGGAACAGGAGTGGGGGAGAGGCCCAGAAGAGAAATAAACCTCCAGGCAGGCTGAAGCCGAGCACCCCCAAAAGTGCGCTGCCCCTCCTGGACCGAGGGTTAGCCCAAGAAAAGGACTAGTGGGCACCAGGCCGATCCTCAGCTGCTGGTGAGTGCTCCCCTGGTGTGACGTCGTCCTCGACCACCTCCAAGTAGAGGGTGACCCAGACTCACTGGCAAAACATCAGCAAGTTTGACTCTGAATGAGGGGACCTGGCAATCCAGACGACGTCCGTCATCTAATACTGGATGTCTGTTACCCCGAGCACTGAGCAGCTCATTCCAGCAGCAATCCTGTGAGTGAGAAAGAGAGAAGGAGAGAGAGAGAGAGAGAGAGAGAGAGAGAGAGAGAGGGATAGAGACAGACAGAGAGAGAGACAAAGACCGAGAGAGAGAGAGAGGGATAGAGACAGACAGAGAGAGAGAGAGGGAGAGAGAGAGAGAGAGAGAGAGAGAGAGAGAGAGAGAGAGAGACAGGGAGACCATTGGGGACGACACATGATATTATCTGCTGCCACAAAAAGATATTCTCCGTAACTGGGAACTCGAATTACGGGAGACACTGGGGATTGCGGGAGTAAATCGCATTACCACTGAACCAACATCAAGAGCAGTTTATCAATTGTTTTACAGTGCAGGATTAAGACTGACCCAGGCTGACCATAGCTGGGGATTTTAAACACAGAAGGGCACCCTTTATTGTTGAACGAAGCAAGGCTCTATAAGACTTTAGGGCATAGCATTCTTGTAACCTGTTCAGAGCGCCGGACTACGGTTGATTCAAATTGTATTGGATTTTTATATTGAGAACGAAAAAAAGAGAGACAACTGAATATTTTGTCTTGAACAAGGTGGTGCACAACGGGCAGCACACCGAAACGCGTCAAAGCTATTAATATTATTAAATCCGAGGAACGAGTGGGCTGTCATTCGTTAACATTAGCCTGACATGGGGGGTGACGTGGGGGTGACCTGACCCCAGGACACCCCCACGCCGCATGGCCCACCAGCTGTAGGTGCGCCTCTGCCCCAGCGCCACAGGTCCGTCCCTGACCTCGGTGCCCCCCCACTGCTGCTCGTTCTTTTCTCCCGCTGTTGCCCTCCTGTGCCTTCGTTTATTGGATTGTATTGTATTTACAGTATTAGTGTTTTTCCTTCTGTCAGTAGGTTTTTGTTGCGCTTTCTCTCATTACTGTACCACTTGTGTGACCCCTCCTTCGCTCCCCGCTTCCCGCCGCTGCTCCCTCCTGGCCCGGCCCCCTTTTCTTTCTGTTTCCCCATTGGCCGCCCCGCTCCCGCCTCCCAGCTGCTCCTCCCTCCCACTTCGCCTTAAATGGAACCCGCCCGTACACGCAGCGTTCACGCGCAGCGGGCGCGCTGATTGTGCGCCGAAGGCGCGCCAAAGGCAAGCCCGTCTACGCCCGTCCACGCCTGGACCACGCCCAGTGCAGGGACCCCTGGTCCTCACCGATGCCAGCGCACCCGATGGACCTACGACACCGCCACCCTCCACGCACTCAACGCCGGCCAATATGCCGCCTGCTACCAAGCCACCCCTAGACGCACACACGGACCTTTCACCTGCCAAACCTGCCGATTCACCTGCCTCTGGATCTGCACCGCACCCGCCAAGCCAAGCACCAGCAACAACCACCTCAAGTGCATCCTGCTCAACACCCGCTCCGTCCACAGGCACGCCGTGGAACTCTGTAACCTCCTCGACACAACCTCACCAGATGTCGCCTTCCTCTCAGAAACCTGGATGAACGCCACCTCAGCCCCTGACATTGCCATAGCCATCGCGGACGGCTACAAAATCACCCTGAGGGACCGCGTCAACCAAACCGGAGGAGGCATTGCCATCGTACACAGAAACACAATCTGCATCACGACCAAGTCCGATGGCACCCTCACTGCCACCGAACACCTTCACTTCCAGATCCACACCGACCCCAAGACCACCCTCAGAGGCACTCTCATCTACAGACCCCCGGGACCACGCACACAATTCAGCGAAGCCCTCGCAGACTTCGTCAGTCCGCACGCCCTCACCTCCTCTGACTACATCCTCCTAGGGGACCTCAACTTCCACCTGGAGAACAACAAGGACTGCAACACCGCTGCCCTGCTGGACAACCTCGCCAACCTCGGACTCAAGTAACTGGTGAACACCCCCACACACTACGCAAGCCACACGCTTGACCCCATCTCCTCCTCCATAAAGCGCATCTCCTTCAGCCACTCCACCGGACTACACTGGACAGACCACAGCTGCGTCCACTTCAACTTCAGGAGACCCACGACCCACCACCACCCGCAACAAGCTCCCCGTAGAAGGTGGAGCAAGATCACCGCCGACCAGCTCACCACCACCCTCAGCCAGAACCCGCCCACCAACACGACGGACCCCGACGAAGCAGCCCGCAACCTCACACAGTGGCTCACCGACTGCGCCGATGAACTCGCTCCTCCCCTTTCCAGCCAAAGTCATCGAGAAGACCGTCAACAGACAACTCTCCGTCTTCCTTGAGACTAAAGGATCCCTCGACCCCTCACAGTCCGGCTTCAGAGCAAACCACAGCACCGAGACCGCCCTCATCGCAGCCACCGACGACATCAGGTCCCTGCTCGACAACGGAGAAACGGCTGCCCTCATCCTCCTGGATCTCTCAGCAGCCTTCGACACCGTCTGCCACCGCACCCTGATACAGCGCCTCAGCAACACCGGAATCCAAGGAGCGGTCCTGGAGTGGATCATCTCATTCCTCGCCCGAAGAACATAGAGAGTCCGCATCCCCCCGTTCCGATCCGCGGCGTCCCGCAAGGATCCTCACTCAGACCCACCCTCTTCAACGTCTACATGAGCCCTCTCGCAGCCATCGCCCGCCAACACAACCTCGACATCATCTCCTACGCCAACGACACCCAGCTGATCCTCTCCCTCACCAACGAACCCGCCGCCGCCAAAGCCAACCTCCAGGAAGGAATGAGAGACGTTGCAGAATGGATGAAGATCAGCCGTCTGAAACTGAACTCAGACAAGACGGAAGTCCTCATCCTCGGACCATCTCCCTCCACGTGGGACGACTCCTGGCGGCCCCTGCCCTGGGCAACGCACCCATACCAACGGACCACGCATGCAACCTGGGCTTCATCCTGGACTCCTCCCTCACGATGACCAAGCAAGTGAACGCAGTCTCATCATCCTACTTCAACACCCTGCGCATGCTCCGAAAGATCTTCCGATGGATCCCCACAGAAACCAGGAAGACGGTCACCCAGGCCCTCGTCACCAGCCATCTGGACTACGGGAACACCCTGTACGCTGGAACCACAGCCAAACTCCAGAAAAGACTCCGACACATTCAGAACGCCTCAGCACAACTCATCCTGGACATCCCGCGCCGCAGCCACATCTCTGCCCACCTGAAAGACCTGCACTGGCTCCCCGTCAACAAGAGGATCACGTTCAGACTCCTCACCCACGCACACAAGGCTCTCCACGACATGGGCTCGACAACGGAGAAACGGCTGCCCTCATCCTCCTGGATCTCTCAGCAGCCTTCAACACCGTCTGCCACCGCACCCTGATACAGCGCCTCAGCAACACCGGAATCCAAGGAGCGGTCCTGGAGTGGATCATCTCATTCCTTGCCGGAAGAACCTAGAGAGTCCGCCTCCCCCCGTTCCGATCCGCGGCGTCCCGCAAGGATCGGGCCCCCGTCTGATCCTTGTCCTCCCAAGATACTTCACCAACTAATCGACGAGGTTAACCCGACCATCAACAACCTAATCAACTCCTCGCTTAGCTCAGGCTCAGTACCCAGCCGCTGGAAAAAAGGAATCGTCAAACCCCTTATGAAGAAGGCAAATAAACCCCCGACGGATCTCACCAACCTCCGCCCTATTTCGCTACTCCCGGCCTTGGGAAAAATCACGGAACATCTAGTCCATAATGAGCTGAAACGCTACCTGGATGATAACAACCTTCTCCATCCCCAACAATCTGGATTCCGCCTCAAGCACTCAACAGAAACCGCTCTCATTGAACTGTCTGACACTATAAAACCCCTACAAGATCAGAGAAAAAACTCCATCCTAATCCTTCTCGACCTAAGGGCGGCGTTCGATACCGTCTCCCACACCATCCTTATCAGTAGACTCAGGGACATTGGCATCTCTGACTCTGCCCTATCCTGGATTTCGTCTTTTCTTTCCGACCGTTCCCAAACCGTTTCTTTAGGCTCATTTCACTCCAAAGACAAACTTGTCTCCTCAGGTGTCCCGCAAGGTTCTATCCTCAGCCCTCTCCTTTTTAACGTTTACCTCATTCCCCTCCTTAATCTGATAGAATCATTCGGCATACCTGTCACCTCGTATGCCGATGACACACAACTCATTGTGCCACTGGACGAACTATCTACCAAAGCGGAACTTAACCTGAAATACTGCCTGACTGAAGTATTTCGATGGATGGACAATAACCACTTGAAATGCAATTCGAGTAAAACGGAGATCCTTCCGATCGGCACAAATATCTCCTTCTGTCCAGCACTTTGGTGGCCGGACAATTCTGTTGCCCCCGCCCAGACAGTTTCGTCGACCAGGAATCTCGGCGTTATCTTTGACTCCGATCTCTCCTTTGATCAGCATGCCAGAACCGTCGCAGGCAAATGCTTCGGAACGATCAGATCCCTGAGAAAGTTCTTTGACTTTCTCCCCATCGATGCCAGAAAGACGGTGGCAGTAGCACTCATAATCTCGCGACTGGACTACTGCAACGGCTTGCTCGCAGGAGTCAAAAAGAGCACCATCCAAAAACTGCAGAGCGTACTACACACAGCCGCCCGTCTTGTTCTGGGCCTTCCCCGCAGATCCTCTATCTCTGCAGCGCTTCGTTCACTTCACTGGCTCCCCCTTCACAAAAGGATTCTCTTCAAGATCCTGATTATAGCCTTTCGTGCCTACAACAAGACAGGCCCTAAATACCTCACCAGACGCTTCCCCCACTACCTGCCCAGCCGTCACCTTCGTTCAACCAATGACAACCTCATTCTTCTCCCTAAATACAACCTGAAAACGAAGGGTGAGAAGACCCTCAGTTTCCTTGCAACTAAAGCCTGGAACAAACTACCCAAAACCCACAGACAACAAACCCAGGAAAAACCTTTTCGAAAACTTCTAAAGACATGGATCTTTAATCTCCCGGACGATCACTCCAAAGCTTCCATCTAATCCTCTTGGACTGGTTCACTTAGGTTCCCTAGCGCCAAGATGCTCCCTCCGGAGCGAACGTCGCGCTCTATAAATACCCCACAAATATCACAAATATCACAAATACCTCAACAGCCGCCTCACTTTCTACACACCCACCCGCCAGCTCCGATCCGCCAGCCTCGCCCTCGCCTCCATCCCACGAATTCGGAAATCAACCGTCGGAGGAAGATCCTTCTCCTACCTGGCAGCCAAGACTTGGAACTCCCTCCCCACTCACCTACGGCTGACCCGGGATCACCTCTCCTTCAGGAAACAACTAAAGACCTGGCTGTTCGAGCAGTAGCGACCCCCCCCTGAGACCCTTACGGGTGAGTAGCGCGCCATACAAATTCTTGTGATTGATTGATTGATTGATTGATTGACATTGTTCTAAGATTCTAACGGATTAATGACCTAAGATGTTTTCTAAATTAATCACTTGATTATATCTCCTTCTTGTAATGTATTTTAACTTATTATAATTGTTTTGTTCAGGGTCAATGAATGTGAAAGGAATTTTTTATCATTGTATTTTTAACAGTTTTTATTGATCATGTAATAAATTTGTATATTGTCTTGACAATTCTGGAGTCACATTTGCAATGGGTTTGTGTATGTAACAGGGGAGACCCCCTATTCTGGCACCAGTGTGGATGAAGTACTGTATGAGTTTGAATGAATATCAATGACAGTTAGTCAAGGGAAAATTTATTTTACACAGTTGTGTTGGTACCCAGTCCCTTGGTTGGTTGGGCCACTCCCTCTAGAGTTATTAACCGTTTCAGAAAACAACACCATCTCAAACTATCATCACAGATGCCTCACTTCTAGTATGGAGTGCTCATATGAAGCATCTTGCTATCGAAGGTCTTTTGTCTCAAAAGGAAACATCATATCATATAAATTTATTGGAACTGAAAGCTGTTCACCTAGCTCTCTAAGCTTTCCTACCATCTCTCAAATAAAAAATACATATGATTCAAACAGACAACACCACTACAATGGTTTATATAAACAAACAAGGTGGAACAAGATCAAGACAACTGTCCCTTCAAGCTCAAACAATGTGGCATTGGGCTCCAGCAAGAGGGCTTTCCATCACAGCCTTTCATAACCCAGTAGTTCAAAACGTAAAAGAAGATTTCCTCGATCATTTCGATGAGGAAAATCATGAATGGGTCCTCAACAACGAAGTAGTGGAATTCATCTTCGAAGAATGGGGCACTCCAGCATTAGATTTGTTTGAAAATGCACTTTATACATGAATACTTGATGTATCTTAAACTGATCATTTTTATTACAATAATGAATTACTTGTTTTAAACTTTGTATACATTTTAACTCTATTTTTATATAAATTTACATATGTAATGCTTTTATGACTAAGTCAAATAAAGCTTGTTTGATTGATTGATTGATTTGTTTGCCACCGCCCATAACAAAACATGCCGAGAGTACATGTCCAGGGATCTAGAACTGCAGTCTCGGGACAATGCCCGTTTGATAGATTGGTCATTTGTGTATGCCTTTGCACCAATTTCGCTAAATCCACAATTAATTCAGAAACTAATAAGGTCACATATCACAATGATACTAACAGCTTTGGATTGGCCAAGAAAGTGGTGGTACACATTTCTCCTTCAGCTGTCCATAGCCCATTGCAAACATCTGACACTCAGACCAGATCTCCTCTCCAAACTTCAGGGCAAAATTCTTTATCCAATGATCCAATTGTTGATTTGGCATCATGACTCCTAAGGTCACCCAGTATGGGCATCTAAATCTCCCAGAAGATTGCATGAACATTTTAAAAGAAGCTAAGCGTCGATCCACAAAAACATGCTATGCTTTTAAGTGGAAGCACTTCAGCATATGGTGCCATGCGAAGAACTATAATCCTATTACAGTACAGGAAAATATTATCCTACCTTACTTATTGCACCTCGCCAAGTCAGGCCTTCGCTTGTCCTCTGTCGGAATTCATTTAGCAGCTATCACGGCACATCGAAAATCACCAACACATCAATCTTTCTACAAGATCCCAGTAGTTAAAGATTTTCTGAAAGGCATGAAGAAGGTTTTTCCTCAAGTCAGAATACCTTCTCTACCTTGGGAATTGAACCTGGTGTTGTCAATAACAATGGATCGTCTTTTCGAATTAGAACCCTTCACAGTTTTCAATCACAATATGGTTGTTTTGGGTACGCATTCTTCTTTCTTGCATAAGGAGGTGTCAGTATTTCCTATCAACCTATCTATCTTTTTTTCAAACCCTACTTCTGCAGCAGAGAGAACATTCCATTATCTTGAAATTCAAACAGTGCTATGCTTCTATTTACAGAGATAACAACCAATTAGGATATCTACCCACCTATTTATAAACTATGGGTCAATGAGACAGTATCAAGCAAGTTCCGAACAATCTATAACTAGATGGATAGTTTTTGCATTTCCTTATGTTACCAGATTGCAAACAAACCTTTGCCAGGCAGGCCAAAAGCCCACTCAACAAGAGGAAAAGCTGCAACCACTGCTTGGATGAGACAAGCCCCCATCCTAGACATCTGCAAAGCAGCCACTTGGAGGTCTCTACACACATTCACGAGACACTACTGTTTAGACAAGGATACTCAAGCCGAGTCTAGCTTTGGACAAGAAACATTAAGAAATCTATTCAAATAGTTAATCTTGTCCTCATGGGCCTGAGCACCTGGTTCTAGTTAGCATGTCTTAAATTAAACGCTTTGTGGTCTCACAGGATATGGATACCTGACAGCCGCTGTAGGGAGTTTTTTTTTCTCTTAGCTTGCTATTCTATTCAAGGGTTATGACTATCAAAGAAGGTCCTATGATGCAGAAGGAAAAGTTACATAGCTATTATTTTGAGTATACATCGCTTGCTTGACATTGTTGAAACTTGTGAAAAGATTTTATTTTGATTTAAAAATATATATATTGCACATTTAAATAAATGTTCTGCAAGCATAGGTTTAATTCTTGTTTTAAAAAAAAACAACATATGAGCTGTAATACTTTATGAGACAATGCGTTTAACTATAATCTTTTTGTCAGTAATATGCAGAGGACATTTTCATATTTCTTAAATTCTGCACAGGATCATTCATGGGTATAACTATTATGTTTTAACTTTTAATCAACAATAATCACAACTTTTTATGAATAATCTGTAACTAATTTGACAATAAAAAATAAATACCACCAGAGTAATGTGCCATGGTATTTTTGTGCTAAATTCCGAAGGCTTTCAGAATACCAGCTCACTTGGAATTGTTTTTTATTTACAGCATGCAAAAAATCACACACAAAATTTCCATCTAATAAACATTGAATACAGAAATTAAAATATGTGATATATTTTTAAACTATATTTTCCACATATGTTAATTTACACATATAATAAACAACTTGTAATTGCGCATACAGCTTTACACATTTTTTTTATCGATACATTTGGTAATATCAATACCCCACTGCCTCAGTTGGTAAAGTATCTGCCATTGAATAAAGAAACTCAAATTCTAATTTCATCTTTCCCAATTAACCAAACCATGTTACCTCGGTCAAAACCCTGTGTCTCAATGTCTCACACACACAGCACAGTTTTACACTGGTTGGGTATTGATTTCTGATTTTATGTCCGGTTTGGAACAGTGAAATTAAAATACCAAATTATGATTGAATACCCTAAAATAGTTCTGTCTCTTGAAACGCTGAGTAGAGTTTTACTTGCACACTTTTTGGCATGGATGGAAAATAGTGCCTGTAGTATCTCCGCTCTCTGAGAAGGTCTGGCTCTCTGGAAGCGCCCAGAAACATAAATACAATGTCACCAAACACTCACATGCATGAACACACCACCTAGTTCAAAACTGTCGGCAAACTCGACCACAGACATTCCTGATTCCCTCACCCTTGCCTCATGACTAGATTACCTTGTTGTTTTGCTCCTGTGCTTCTCAGAGGCTCGGCTAAAAAAACGCAAAAACCGTGCTGCAAATTCTGCCTCTCCACGCTCCATTCAGAATTGCCATATTCTTTAGGTAAGATAGCCCTACACAAAGAACAGGATTAAAACCTGGTCCAGAAATGCTACAGTGAGCTCACTTTTCTAAGACACACATCAAATAGAGTTCTAGGGGCTGATTTATGACCCATGTGTCACTTTTGCGTCGCTGGTGCATCACTTTTCATGACGCATCAGCGGCATAAAAAATGCACCATATTGCATCATATTTACAAAGTGACGCATCAAGGTAGATGCGTCAGTTTGTAAATCCCTGTGCCACATTATACCTGCGCCAGGTATAATGTATGCATGGAGGGTGTTCCCACGCAAGTAAGCCTCGTAGAAGTGATGCAGTGAAATCTATAAGAGTTCCCTGCGCCCCTTCTAGGATGCAAATGCGTAAATATATCAGGTTGGCTTAAGACTGACGCAGGCACATTTCACGTGGAACTTGCCCATCTGAAATGACCCATTGACGGAGTTGCGTCACTTTTGAGACTCACTTCAGCAATGCGTCATATTTGCGCCTACAGATACGTCAGAAATACTGACGTATCTGTAACTCCTTGCGACATGATGCGTCATTCTGTAAGTATGACGCATCATTGTTGTCGCAAGAAGGGCGCAATGAAAAGTGACGCATCGCTGTTTTCTCGCAGCGATGCCTCACTTTTCATAAATGAGGCCCCCAGTCTGCAAACCAAATCAGCCTTTTTCTTGTCTTTGTCCTCTTGTATTTGTGGTTGTGCTTTCCAAATTTGAAATGCATGCCTACAAGTACCAGGTGTAGGGAAAGAAAACAGGACAGGATATGATATGATATACATACCAGACATGGAACCAGTGGAGACCTCTGGCCTCATTTGCATAAAAACTTTAGCAAGTAGGGAAGAGAGTAGGACCACATCCACTACTCTTTCTTTTTGCCAGGGTCCTACCAAAAGATCAGACCCATGGGTACCTCGACTGTAGTGTGAGGGGCCTGAGCGCATGCTCAATGTAATGAACTAACAGCGCATGCACAAGACAGTGGGAGGAGCTTAGTGCACTTGGACAAACAGTGTAAGTAAGTAAAGTGTATTGAATAGTTACTTAAAAACATTACAAAATCATTACAATCAAGGCACCATCACACCCCCCTTGATGTGCACTTGTTCAAATAAAGGTAATTTGCATGTATTACAAATTCTGCAAGTTCGAAATATTCAGATTTCAAACTATTGCCTGATTCCTTAAAATGTGATTCCTTAAATTATTGTACCTCTAAAATGTACTAGGTATAAAGCCTGATTTCACTAACCGCGTGCCGTGCCTGGCAAACGACCGGTTTCACAAGGTCGTAGTCTCTGTTGTTCAGTTCATCCCCTCATTCTGAGATTTTTGGCTGTGCCTTTCCTAGTAAAATCTTCTCCTGGTTCATGAATTTCGCACCCCGGCAAGCTAGAGAGATTGAGCTTCCGCTCAGCCAGGCAGTACGAGCCAATCTCCGGATCCGAATTCGCAGTTGTCAAAGTGGTGGCCTGAGTAGAATGTGTCTTTGTTCCAGCCAGGCTGGCCAGGTGCAGAGTACATGGGTGATGGACTCTCGATATATCCGCTTAAGCGTCAGTTTGGAGTGGTTGAGCGGGTTTTCCAGGATGGTATCAAATCCTTTGTGACAATTGTCCCAGGAGACATATAATGAAGTGATGCTTTAGGGTCAATGGGAAGTGACCTGTCAGGTAAGACTGGGGCTCGAGCTTCTGAAGTGTTCATGAGAGTCCAGGCATGTCGTTTCTTTGTGGGTGGGGATTTGACCTATAATAGTGACTTGGATTTTGTCACAGCATTGCTTATCCTGGAGACAACAATCCTTCCTATTGGCGCGGGCCATGCTTTACTGATACAAGGCCTTCTGTTGCCAGTTGTAATTGGTATCCCCACATTTTTACATTTTTTTGTTCCTATCTGTGTCTCTATCTCTGACCATAATAATGTATTCAGTGACCCGCCCACTGCTGTGCAAAATGACCAACAGAGTTTGACAAAAGCATTCCAATGTTGTATTTGTTCTTTTAGCCCAAATTCCAACCGCACTTGATGTCGAAGGCTTTTCTTGAGCGAGTGGAAGATGGTTTTGTGCACTTTTGTGTGTATCGCATGTAATACTGCTGCTTCCTTCCCATGCATGATTTCTGTTCCATATACTGAAGCAGGTAGAAACCTGGCTTCCATTACTTTTAAAAGATGGTTATGTGAAGAGCAATTGAGATTTTTTAGTAAGAACTTAAAAGATGAAACACTGCCTCGGCATGTAGGGAGGTTCGGTGTTTTTTAAATGAGAATTTAGTTCCACATGTACTTTTATGCTTTTTTCCTTTGCTTTCCATGGGAATGACTTACATTTTTTGTCTTCTTAAGCTTATTGAACATAAACAGACAGTGTGAGGATCTTAATGCACAGACAAACAGTGTAAGCAGCTTAGTGCACATGGATAATGCAAGGAGCTTAGTGCACATGAGCAGTCTGAGAAGCTTAATGCACGGACAGACAGTGTGAGGAGCCTAGCGCACATGGACAATGCGAGGAGCATAGTGCACATGGGCAGTCTGAGAAGCTTAATGCACGAACAGACAGTGCAAAGAGCCTAGCGCACATGGACAATGCAGGGAGCTTAGTGCACATGAGCAGTCTGAGAAGCTTAATGCACGGACAGACAGTGCAAAGAGCCTAGGGTACATAGGCAATGCGAGGAGCTTAGTGCACATGGGCAGTCTAAAAACTGAGAGAGCGCAATTTGAACGCAAAGCACATAGTAACCATATCTAGACGTATATGTTATAAACGTAGGAATGAAACGTATGTCGTAATGTAAAGTTGGCGACTATAGCATAAAGGCCAATGAATGTGATAACATGGTATAGGAAATGTAAATGTATTCACATGTTAAAATGCATTAGATTTAGAAGACCCATATACATGAAGGGTAAATGTATAGAAATGTGTAGAGATGCTTAGAAAATGTAGGAACGTGCACAGTAGAATTCGTGTACGTGTGTAACTTTAAACGTGTGTAACTTTAAATTGGAGAAGCGGCGAGAAATGTAACGTGGAAAGACGTAAACGTGGAGAAACGTGGATAAATGTATAAGAGAACTCATATAAAGATGTAACCAAGGGAAATGCATAAGTTATATTCTATACAGTCGTATTCTATGTATTTCATATATTTGATGTAGAATGTTTAAGTATAACTAGGGCTTTGCTAAAGTACAAATATAAAATGTATGCTAAAGGTTATGCTGTGTAGAGGGTTTCTGTAGGAATGCTGGAAGAGTTTAGGTCATTTGTGTTTGTAACCTGACTGACCAAGAGTTCGAAGGAGCATAGTCACATGAATGTAATTTAGAGGGCTTGTGAAGGTCGTAAATAGCTTGATGTGGACATGAGAGCCGAGAAGTCTAGCACTTGTTAGATTTAAGGTGACAATGCCGGACGGAGCTTATTGCTCGAACGTGAGGAGAGACACTTTGAATGTAGACTATGTTTTGACAAGACCATTCACAGGACCTAGCAGGGTCAAGTTAAGAGACATAGAGTTAAGGCCTTGTCTAAGTTTCTATGTTACATGATCTGAAAGAATCGATAAATGTCGACGATGAGATGATGAAGATGACATCCAAAGGAGAAGGGTCAACTTAACGGACGACGCAAGGAATGGACCAATGGAAGAAGCAGGAAGTTGACATCATCGGGGAAAGTCCGTGGTGGGCGTCAAGGGGCGTTCCAACCACACGGTGATTGTGTATTTTAGGGACAGCACCCCGGGGAGGAGGTAGCAATTGGGAGATTAGGAACAGCGAGACGAATTGCTCAGAGCAAAGGCGAAGGGTAGATGCCTTGAGCAGATGCGCTGAGACATCAGAGCGCAAGGGAGCAGTAGGCCGAGGACCCTTAGAGAGCGGATGGGTAGGCAGATAGGGTACTGCTTCTGAAACTTAAGATTTCCTTTAGAGGCTAAAGAGAGTTTGAACTTCTTTGGAAGTCAAACTGCTGACACCTTTTTAGGGAAGAAACTTGCGAAGTAGGGTTGTCACATAGCATAGAGTAGGGACAGTTTTAACTCGATTATTGTTTTTGTCTTACTGCAGATGACGCAGAAGGAACCACTTCACACCGAAGCTTAAAGAGACTGATATCTTAATTGATTTTGTATTTTGTATACTTGGAGATTTTATCCTGATTGGATTGTATCGTATTCAAATTAATCTTTATATAAACTTTTGAAACTTCATCAGTTGTAAGTGGTTCTTCAGAGTGGCGTCAGTTAATGGGGTTTGTCTAACCAATGCGGGGGTGGTCCTTTCCTCAATGGCAGATATAAGCGGTCCAAAACAGATGAATGGGATTCTTTATTAAATTTATCATAATCATAAATTGATATCAAAATCTCGTTCCCCGCAGTTGGTAGCAGAGAAATGATGGTTATCTTCTTGAGGAAGACGACCTAGGCCAGGTTAGTTTACCCCAAGGTCCCTAGTCATCGTCGACCAGAAGAAGAATTGCAGCCGAAGACGGTGCTGACGGTGCATCGAGAGAAAAGCAGCAGAGTCGGTCGAGAGTGAGTATAAGGGTCATGCGTTGTAAGATTGCGGTGTTTCATGTTGTTCCTGTGTTGTAATGTCAAGCGGAGTTGAATGCCTGTAGTGTGATTGAGGGAAGGTTGTGAGCGCGCGCAACCGGATGAAATCTTATGTCCAGAGGACTTAAGTGGTTCAGGTGTATCGAACACCTAGAGTAATTTGTCTACCATTGAAAGGGGGTCATGAGGTACCATTGATTTCCCGACAGACCGATGATAGGGGGAGCGTATGTGTGAGTGAATGAGTAGCGGACGCTGGTCGTACGTTTACTGCGTGTAAGTAACCTATCAGTTAAGGCAAGTGTCCGACCGTAAGAGGAAAGACGCTGTGCCAGTTGAGGTAGCAATTACAGTTAGACTGTGGCCATACAGTCAGAGAAAAGTGATCGCTTGGACGGAAGTAGTAATTTTTCAATGTATGAATGAAAACGCATATGAAATCGTGAGACGAGTTGAGAAACGAGGGAAGCTGCTGAAGAAGAGAGAAGTGACGTCAGCGTAGAGCCGCGCTGAGATTGGTCGGTTAGTGTAGAACCGTGCTGGGATAGGCTGATTAGCGAGAGTCGTACAGGGATTGGTGGTTGTTATCAAGACGCAAATAAGTAAGAAATATCGTACGTGATCAAAATGAAGTGTTTCAAGGGTTTAGGAAAAATCTTTAAAAAGAAAAGGAGAAATTTGTATGCCGGAGAAGAAGCTCCACCAGAAGGCACACCTGCATATCATATGGCAGTCAATGTAGGCTTACATTCGATATTATGGATTTCCGAGTGGCACAGGCTAACTGAAGGGCAAAAAGAACTAGCGTTTCCAAGATTCGGAACATTTAAATTAGAAGTGTTGAACCAACTGAAGGCGACGATGCTTTCAATGAGACCTCTACCGAGGCCAACACAATTTGAAGCTCTTGGTGTGTGGTTTAGAACAGCACACGAAAGGGGCGTAAAGAGGCGCCAAGAAAGAGTGAGAAGATCGGTAAAAGCAGTGCAGGATGCTAAATGGGACGATGAAGCTAAGAAATGGAGGGTACAAAAGATAGAAGCGGACAAACTGTTCACCATGATAGAGGCTACGGGAGAAAGGAAACCTCTAGAACAAGTGGATGAGGAAAGCGAGTCGGAGGAGGATCTAATAGAAAGGCTATTAACAGATAGACCACCTCCATACAGCGGTGAACTTGCGAGTCCCATATTACCGCAAGTGGTCGAAACTAGGTGGGGGGAATATAAGTCGATCCCAGTAACAGAGTGGGACGCTACTAAGACTGTAGAGATACCCCAAGCTAGTCCTGAACAGAGAGTAGTGGGAAGATTTGTGGTCCAGAAGGTGCCGGAGACGCAATGCGCTAGGTCATACCAAATGCCGGACGCCTTGCAGGTTCCGGTCACCATAGGCCCTATTGTGTCAATCTACAACCCGGAAGGGGTCCAGCAGGAGGAACAGGCACGATGGGACAATGAAAGAGCCGAAGAGGAGAATAGGAATGCCACAATGAATTCCCACAGGCAGATACGAGCACCAATAAGTCGGAGTACCCCATTAGATTCTGCAACGGGTCCCAGGGTAGAACAGGGAGGTCGAAGAGGGCCAATGGATTTGAGGGGTCCTAAACCGAAAACCCATAAGGAATTAAGGGAATACCTGAGAGAATGGGACGCGGCCGAAGAAGCTCGGAATAAAAGTTTAGAAACGGGATCCGAGTGGAGAGAGCAGGATAACAGGATTCTCTCTCATTGTGGAGCTGGCGAAAGCAGTCCCGAGTGGGAGGGAGGAAGCCAAGAGAGCAGAAGGGATACTTATCCTGCTGATAACAGCAACAGGCTAATGTGCGAAGACAGAAGTGCAGGGTGTGGCGAAGTGCCTCGCGTCACCTTCAGTGAAGGGGAACGTAGGACACAGGAGTACCAGAATACCTTTAGGTGCACACACCATGCCCCAGGTGAGAATGTGAGACATTGGAGTCACGGAAACATGGAGAGTCGCGAAGCGTCTCGACATGCATCCGGGGATAGTGGAAGGAGTCATGAGAATTTAGGGAGTCGCGAAATGTCTCGCCATGCATCCGGTGATCACGAAAGAGATCACGGGAACACGGAAGACCGGCGAGGGCCTTTCATTTTATTAAGCGACACCAGACAACAAGCAAGTTATAATGGGTTAGAACAGAACGGTGGATCCTATCTCACATCTGGAGAAACCGAGCCTAAAAATCGGAACATAGGGTTGGGGGACGGAGCATTATTCCACCATACCCCGCGCGAAGATGGAAAGGCTTGGGATCTAGAGGGGTGGGAACGAAGAGATGGACTGAAGACTCCTCATAACTCACCTGTGCTCAGGCGTAGGGCGCATAGTGGAGGTGAAAGGGATGAGAGAGAGGAACATAGAACTGAAATGCTGAAAGCTGAAATAAAAGCAAAACGGCTAGACGTGATGAGTTTGAAGGCAGATCTGGATGAGTTGATTGATGGCACAGTGGCACTAGAGAGATTAGACTCGTATACACCGGATGAGATACTGTTCCTATCCAAGGATATTACTCGAAGAGCGAGGTCAGTTCATGAGAACTTATCAAATTTAGCAAACAGGTACATGGTAGACCTGTCACGAACTAAGGCTTTACAGAGTAACCACAGGCTAACTTGCACAGATCAGGATTTGGATGATCGCAGAACGATCGCACTGAAAGTACACATAAGGGAATTGATTGTAAGTATCAGAATATGGAGAGATCTAGATAGATGGGAGGAAAGATGGTCCAGAAAGGGCTCTGTTAGACGGAGTGTACTTGAGGGCTCCCAGGACACAGGCTTGATGCGAATGGAAGCTTTCCCTTTGCGAGAAATCGCGAATGGAAGCTACGTTCATGTGCCCTGGAGTAGGGGGGATTTGGCGGCATTCACCAATTCCTTCCCAAAGCTTAGAGATAATCCTGTCGAGTGGTATAAGCAGGTAGAAAGATTCGTGAAGATCTCGAAGGTACTGTGGATCGATTTGAACACACTGTTCGATATCGTAGTACCCGGAGACTTGTGGACGGCGTGCAAGCTTAGTGTTGAATGGCCCACTTGTGAGCCATCAAGAGACGCTAGGACGAATGGTCCATCTGATAGAGTCATGGAAAAATACGAGAGAGTGATAACATGGCTAAAAGAGAAAGTGCCGGTGCAAGACATAGACTGGGTAAAGATAGATCGAACTACTCAGGAGCCGAAAGAGACAGTGCATGAGTTTTACGAGCGATTGCTGAAAGCATTCAAGCAATACAGCGGGTTAGATGTGATGGATCCCAAGGACATAGGACAGTTTGTTTCAAAGTTTGTCCTCGGATTGAGACCGGAAATATGCCTAATGATCCAACAGCATCTGATCTGTTGGCAGAACAAACCTTTAGATGAGATTCTGAGATACGCAAGGTACTGTAGTGACGAGATAGACTCAAAGGCAAAGAAGCTTAAAGAAAAGTTAATGTTAGTGCAAATGCAAGCTGCTGGAAAGGATAAACCGCGGCAGCAGGGAACAGGGACGCAGGCAAAGAAACAGAATAATCAGAGCAGAGACGAGGAAGAAAGACCGAGACCGAGAATGGATATAGCGACACTGAAAAAGACGACGAGATGCCATCAGTGTAATGAGGTGGGACACTGGCGACGCGAGTGTCCTTACAATGTTGAGTCAGGGGAATTAGAGCAAGAGGAGGAAGAGGTCCAGAACAACGTGGTTAAGGGAGCCACAGTCCCGAAGGGCAGGTTTGTCAAAGGGGGGACTCAGACTCCTCGAGCCCCGTTTCCTCAACCACCTCGCATCACAAACGGAGGGAAAACCTACAGACAGATGCCGTTGTTTGTAGGAGGAGAGGAGTGTTACTACGTGGACCCACTTACAGGGCAGAGGGCGAATAGGGAGGAAGATTGTACACTAGGAGCCGCCTTGGAAGTAGATCAGAGAGGTCCATACGTAGAGGCGGAAATAGCGGGATGTCCTACAACCTTTTTGGTAGATACAGGGGCCACTCGATCCACGTTAAGATCTGCGGTAGTCCCGGGTCTGCCAATATCAGGAGAAACGGTTCAGGTGGTAGGAGTCGCGAACAAAAGGATGACAAATCCCTTGACCGAACCAGTGTCAGTAAGGATAGGGAATTACAGTGACGAACATCAGTTCGTGATCTGCGATTCTAGTCCTGTGTGCTTATTAGGGAGAGATTTGCTGTGCAAACTGAATTGCACGATACATTGCACACCTGAGGGAGTAGAAGTGCAGACCAATGATGAGGACGCTGATTTTAAAGTTGTAAACTCAAGGGAATGTGTGGAACTTTATCCTACCTTAACAGTGGAGGAGCTTCCACAAGACTTGAGAGAGAAAGTCTCAGCTGAGGTATGGGATTTTACTGGGGAAGAAATTGGATTGATCAAGGGAGTGGAACCGGTAAAAATCTTGGTAAGACCCCATGCTGAGTATCCAAGAACACCACAGTATAAGCTAACGCCAGAAACGATTGCAGGAATAAAGCCTGTGATCGAATGCACGGACAGACAGTGCAAAGAGCCTAGCGTACATGGACAATGCAAGGAGCTTAGTGCACATGGACAGTCCAAGAAGCTTAATGCACAGACAGACAGTGTAAGGAGCCTAGCGTACATGGACAATGTGTGGAGCTTAGTGCACATGGGCAGTCTGAAAAGCTTAATGCACGGACAGAAAGTGCACAGAGCCTAGCGTACATGGACAATGTGTGGAGCTTAGTGCACATGGGCAGTCTAAGAAGCGACAGCTCCAGCAACAGCGGACAGTGCGGTGGCAGAGCCAAGCAGCATGGTTCCTTCGCCGGAGGAGGAGGAGGACAGCAGTGCCATTGCCAATGAGGATGACCCAGGACATGCCCTCTCATTTCCCCACTCCCCCCTAATGTCACAATCTCCCCATTGCAGTTCTCACCAGAGAACTCACCCACACGGTCCCAGCCAGCACCTGCCACATCTCCTGCCAGGAGGATTATTGTGGCCCCATTGACCATCATGGAGGGAGCTGCGGGTCAGGCACCAGTACCCACACCTGCGACACCTGTGGCACAGCAGGCCACCCAGCAGGGCAGCAGCAATTGGCGATGCCCACGCACTTCCAGCAGAGCTTTTCCAGCACGGGAGGGCACCGTCTTCCAAGGGCTTGAAGGGAGCATGGTGCGGATCCAGCGGATGCAGGCCAAGTCCATCCTGGCTTGCCAGCGCCAATTGCGGGTACACAACCTGCAGATGGTGGAAATGTCAAAGGGATTTGTTGATTTTGTGGCAAGTAACCGGGAAATTGCAACAGGACTGGGTCGCATGACCACTGCCATAACACAGCTGTGTGCCAAGATGGAGGAGAATGAGCACACTAGGCGCAGGGATGCCCGTGTACAAAACCGGGCAATCAACTGGCTTGCCGCAGCAACCGCCCTGCTATGCCGCCGAGGGGCAAATATGGAAGACTGCCTCACTCAAAACACTGCAGAGGTGACCAGGGGCATGGCCCGCATCACCACTGCCATGGAGGCACTCATCATCTCCAACACTGTGGTGAATCCTGCCCTGGACGTGGCCGAGGCGGAGGACAGCAGCAGCCGCAGCAGCCCGGCCAGCGCTGTGTCCGAGCCGCGCCGGAGCACCAGGCGCTCCGCTGAGGCAGCCGGCCATTCAGAAGGGGGTGAGCCACATCCCAGTGGGTCAGCAAAGCGCAGCAGGAAATGACACTGCCAGTGTGGGTGAGGTAACCCGGCCCATTTCCATTACCCACCTTTTATGTAATTATTTATTTTGTTGCACATCAGTGCTGTAACGATGTACCAACATTATAAAAAAATAAATGTTCACATCCATTACCTGTCTCTGCATCTGTACTCACTCAGAAATAGTTTTCTGTTATCTCCTCACATCTGTATCTGCCATCACTTGGTGTAGACACCCCAGCAGGTTGTGTTTGTGGCACAGCAACGTCGTCGTCATGGTCCTCGTAGTCTGACAACTCCACCTCAGTGCCCTTCTTCACCGCAAGGTTGTGCAACATTGCACAGACAGCTATGATCTTGCAGCAGGTGATGGGGGTATACTGCCTTGCACCTCCACTCTTGTGCAAGCATCTGAATCTGCTTTTCCAGATGCCAAAGGTCCGTTCTACTACATTCCTTGTGCTTTTGTGGGCCCGGTTATGGTAAACAGTCATAATATTGAGTCCAAAATATAGAATGGACATAATATAGAAGTAAAAATATAGAATGGACAAAATATCGAATGGACACAATATAGTGGTTAAAAATATCGAATTTAAGGTAAGTAATATCGATTTTCAAAATATAGAAGTCAAAATATCGAAGTATACAATATAGGCATTAAATATATCGATTTTTTTAATAATATCGATTTTTTTAAAGTGTTTTGTATATTAGTATATGTGTGAAAAGTGTATATTAATTTTTGAAATGTATGTTTAATGTATTTTAAGTAATGAATTTTATGTTATTTAATTTTTGCGTAATTTATACTGTAGTGGGTTGTGGGTTTATAGGGGAATAGGGTGGGAAGTAATTTAATTATATTAAATTAAATATCAATTTTTTGCAATTATTATTAATTTTTAATTAAATTTTGCTTTTTAGTTCTGTAGCAGGTTGTGGGTTTATAGGGGAATAGGGTGGGAAGTAATTTAATTGTAATTAAGTAAATATTTTTTTCATTCATTGGTATTGATTTTAAATTTATTGTTAATTCATTTTTAATTGGTAATTAATTTCTATTAATTGGCAATTAATTTTTATTAATTGGTAATTATTTTGTATTAATTAAATATTTGATAATTATGATAATTGTATTATTGTATTTTCTGTAGTGGGATGTGGGTTTATAGGGGAATAGGGTGGGAAGTAATGTAATTGTAATTAATTACATGTTAAAAATACTTTTTGTGTATTGATAATTAATTTACTGTTAATTTTTAATTGGTATTAATTTGTATTATTAATTAGTTTTTGTTATTGAAAATGAATTAGTTGTTAAATAATTATGAATAGGTTATTAATTTTTAATAACTAATATGTAGTTGTATTTCTAATTAATTATTACATAATATTAAATTGGTTATTCATTTCAATTAATGTTTTATTGGGATTGATATTTAATTTATTTTTAATAATATATTAAATCATTACTTTCCCTACTGTTAAACTCACTGGAGTGGGAATAGTAATTTTCACCCTCCTGCTATCCAACGCTTTCCCTACTGTTGCACTCTCTGGAGTGGGAATAGTATTTTTTACCCCTACGCTATCCAAAGCTTTCCCTACTGTTGCACTATCTGGAATGGGAATAGTAATTTTCACACTCCCGCTATCCAACGCTTTCCCTACTGCTGCACTCTCTGGAGTGGGAATAGTATTTCTTACCCCTACGCTATCCAACACTTTCCCTACTGTTGCACTCTCTGGAGTGGGAATAGTAATTTTTACCCCTACGCTATCCAATGCTTTCCCTACTGTTGTACTCTCTGGAGTGGAAATAGTAATTTTTACCCTTCGAATATCCAACGCTTTCCCTACTGTTGCACTCTCTGGAGTGGGAATAGTAATTTTTACCCCTACGCTATCCAACGCTTTCCCTACTGTTGCACGCTCTGGAGTTGGAATAGTAATTGTTACCGTCCCGCTATCCAACGCTTTCCCTACTTTTGAACTCTCTGGAGGGGGAATAGTAATTTTTACCCTTATGCTATCCAACGCTTTCCCTACTATCGAACTCACTGGAGTGGGATCAGTATTTTTTACCACTATGCTATCCAACGCTTTCCCTACTGTTGCACTCTCTGGAGTGGGAATATTAATTTTTACCCCTACGCTATCCAACGCATTCCCTACTGTTGCACTTTCTGGAGTGGGAATAGTATTTTTTACCCCTACGCTATCCAACGCTTTCCCCACTGTTGCACTCACTGGAGTGGGAATAGTATTTTTTACCCCTACGCTATCCAATGCTTTCCCTACTGTTGCACTCTCTTGAGTGGGAATAGTAATTTTTACCCCTACGCTATCCAACGCTTTCCCTACTGTTGCTCTCTCTGGAGTGGGAATAGTATTTTCTACCCCTACGCTATCCAACGCTTTCCCTACTGTTGCACTCACTGGAGTGGGATTAGTATTTTTTACCCCTACGCTATCCAACGCTTTCCCTACTGTTGCACTCACTGGAGTGGTAATATTAAATGTTACCCTCCTGCTATCCTACAGTAAAATATTGTAAATTTTTTATTAATAACTTAAATTAATTATATCTTAATTTTAAGGTTATTTGAGTATTTTTAAGTATGTTTTAGTTAATTATATTTATTATTTCATTAATTTTAAATTACTTTTAAGACATTTAAAAAAGTTTGATATTTTGACTGACTATATTTTTTACAGACTATATTTTGGATTCGATATTTTTGTACTTACCTGTTTGTAGATAGGAATTCGATATTTTGGCATTCTATATTTTGGTGACTATATTTTGGTAAGTCTATATTTTGTCATTCTATATTATGTCAGTGATCCCCCGGTTATACCTCCTTTGGCTGGGTGTAGAGGGGCTGAGGTAGGGGGTGAGTATGAATGAGCGGAGGGCATATGCACTGTCTCCTAGAAGGAAAAGGGGTAACATTACTCACATGCATACATGTACATCACGGTGCTACATTTTGTTGTGGGGGCCTGATGATATGTCTCACCTAGGAGGTATCCTTCACCAAATTCCCCAGCCGTCAGCCGTGCATAGATGCCGCTGTTTTGGAAACTGTAGGAGTCGTGGGTACTCCCTGGGAATTTTGCAACCAGGTCTGTGATGGTGCACTTAGCATTGCAAATCACCTGCACATTGATGGTGTGCGTAGACTTCCTATTGCGGTATATGTATTCTGTGTCAGCAGGGGGGCAAAGCGGAATGTGCGTGCCATCAATGCAGCCGATGATGTGGGGAAATCGTGCCATCTGGTAAAAGTCTGCTTTTGTTTGTACCAGTTCCGCATGGGTTGCAGGGAAAGAAATGTATTGGTTCATCCTCTGTATCATGGCGTCAAGGAATTTGTTAAAAAACCTTGACAGGCTGCTCTGGGTCATCCCTCCTACCTCAGCAACTGCACTTTGATAGCTGCCAGACGCAAGCAGGTGTAGGCTGCATAGCACCTGCACGTGCGTTGGGATGGCGTGTGCCCTTGGGGTGGGGTGGTCCAACAGTGGTTTTAGGTCCCTGATGAGCTCCAGAATGGTGTCTGAGTCCAGCCTGTACCTCTGTTGGATCTCTGCCTCTGTGAGCATGAACAGGGTGATCCTCTGTCTGTAGACCTGCTCCTCTCTTTGCCATTCCCTCTCTCCTTCCTGCTGTAGCCGTAGCCGCCTTGCAATGACATAAAATGCCGCCATCCTGCAAGTTGCATTGCATTTTGGGTCTCATTTTATAGGTTGCAGTTGGTTACCACCTGATTCCAATCCATGGTAAATACCGAATTTGAAATACCGATTTTGAGGCAAAATCGGTATTTCTGTGCTTCCCTACATCTCAATCAGAGTTTTGGCTTGTCCGATTCGGTAATTTAACGATTCGGTAACTATACCGAATCGGTAGATGGTCCGATTCGGACTATTTACCGATTCGGTAACTCTACCGATTTGGTAAATGGTCCGATTCGGTATATTTACCAATTCGGTATGTTAGCGATTCGTTCATTTACCGATTCGGTGTATTTCCGATTCGTTTTTTTTCCGAATCGGTATCTATACCGAATCGGTAAAAATACCGATTCGGCCGGATTTCAGGCTCCTACATCCCGATGGCTAGATACCGCTCGGTAAGGGCCGAAAATCGGTATTTTCGGCCGTTACCGATCGGTATTGGGCCACCTACATCGGGCCCTTAGTGCTCATGGGCAGTCTGAGAAACTTAATGCACAGACAGTGCAATGAGCCTAGTGTACATGGTTAATGCGAGGAGCTTAGTGCACATGGGCAGTCTAAGAAGCTTAATGCACGGACAGACAGTGCAAAAAGCCTAGCGTACATAGACAATGCAAGGAGCTTAGTGCACATGGGCAGTCTAAAAAGCTAATGCACGGACAGACAGTGCAAAGAGCCTAGCGTACATAGACAATGCAAGGAGCTTAGTGCACATGGACAGTCTAAGAAACTTAATGCACAGACAGACCGTGTAAAGAGCCTAGCGCACATGGACAATGCGAAGAGCTTAGTGCACATGGACAGTCTAAGAAGCTTAATGTACAAACAGACAGCATAAGGAGCCTTGCGCACATGGACAATGCGAGGAGCTTAGTGCACATGGGAAGTCTGAGAAGCTTATTGCACGGACAGACAGTGCAAAGAGCCTAGCGTACATGGACAATGTGAGAAGCTTAGTGCACATGGGCAGTCTAAGAATATTAATGCATAGACAGACAGTATGAGGAGCCTTGTGCACACGGGCAATATGAGGAGCCTTTTGCACATGGCAGTCTAAGAAGCCTAATGCATAGACAGACAGTATAAGGAGCCTAGCGCACATGGACAATGCGAGGAGCTTAGTGCACATGGGCGGTCTGAGAAGCTTAATGCATGGACTGACAGTATAAGGAGTCTAGCGTACATGGACAATGAAAGGAGCATAGTGCACATGGACAGTCTAAGAAGCTTAATCCACAGACAAACAGTGCAAGCAGCCTAGCGCACATGGACAATGTAAGGAGCTTAGTGCACATAGACGGTCTAAGAAGCTTAATGCACGGACAGACAGTGTAAGAAGCCTAGCGCACATGGACAGTGTGAGGAGCTTAGTGCACATAGACGGTCTAAAAAGCTTAATGCACGGACAGACAGTGCGTAGAGCCTAGAATACATGGGCAATATGAGGAGCTTAGTGCACATGGACAGTCTCAGAAGCTTAATGCATGGACATACAGTGCAAAGAGCCTAGGGTACATAGGCAATGCGAGGAGCTTAGTGCACATGGGCAGTCTGAGAAGCTTAATGCATGGACATACAGTGCAAAGAGTCTAGCGTACATGGGCAATGTGAGGAGCTTAGTGCACATGAGCAGTCTGAGAAGCTTAATGCACGGACAGACAGTGCAAAGAGCCTAGCGTACATAGACAATGCAAGGAGCTTAGTGCACATGAGCAGTCTAAGAAGCTTATTGCACGGACAGACAGTGCAAAGAGTCTAGCGTACATGGACAATGCAAGGAGCTTAGTGCACATGGACAGTTTGAGAAGCTTAATGCATGGACAGACAGTGCAAAGAGCCTAGCGTACATGGACAATGTGAGAAGCTTAGTGCACTTGGGCAGTCTAAGAAGCTTAATGCATAGACAGACAGTATGAGGAGCCTTGTGCACACGGGCAATATGAGGAGCCTTGTGCACATGGTAGTCTAAGAAGCTTAATGCATAGACAGACAGTATAAGGAGCCTAGCGCACATGGACAATGCAAGGAACTTAGTGCACATGGGCGGTCTGAGAAGCTTAATGCATGGACTGACAGTATAAGGAGTCTAGCGTAGATGGACAATGAAAGGAGCTTAGTGCACATGGACAGTCTAAGAAGCCTAATGCACGGACAAACAGTGCAAGCAGCCTAGCTCACATGGACAATGTAAGGAGCTTAGTGCACAGAGACGGTCTAAGAAGCTTAATGCACAGACAGACAGTGTAAGGAGCCTAGCGCACATGGACAGTGTGAGGAGCTTAGTGCACATAGACGGTCTAAAAAGCTTAATGCACAGACAGACAGTGCAAAGAGCCTAGCGTACATGGACAATGTGAGGAGCTTAGTGCACATGAGCAGTCTAAGAAGCTTATTGCCCGGACAGACAGAGCAAAGAGTCTAGCGTACATGGACAATGCAAGGAGCTTAGTGCACATGGACAGTTTAAGAAGCTTAATGCATAGACATACAGTATGAGGAGCTTAGTGCACATGGACAGTCTAAGAAGCTTAATCCACAGACAAACAGTGCAAAGAGCCTAGGGTACATAGGCAATGCAAGGAGCTTAGTGCACATGGGCAGTCTAAGAAGCTTAATACATGGACAGACAGTATAAGGAGTCTAGCGTACATGGACAATGAAAGGAGCTTACTGCAAATGGACAGGCTAAGAAGCTTAATGCACAGACAAACAGTGTAAGAAGCCTAGCGCACATGGACAATGTAAGGAACTTAGTGCACATGGGCAGTCTAAGAAGCTCAGTGCACAGACAGTGCAAGGAGTCTAGCGCACATGGATAGTGTGTAGAGCTCAGTGCACATGGGCAGTCTGAGAAGTTCAATGCATATTACCCAACTGATTGCACAAAGTTCCCCTGGGGGTAATAACTGTGTTAAGGAGAGTGGACTAGCTACCTCTCTTTAAAAGGGGGTTGTATCTGGAAGTCAGGGGCGATTGTCCCTTTTCGGAATTTAGGGAAACCTCACACAACAGGTTGGTTCTATGACTACTGTCGCATTCCCAACCGGTCGCTTCGTGTCATCATTGGCTTCCTGCTCCTGCGTCAAGCCGGCACTGCAATGCCTGACGGGCGGCACTTAGTGCTGCACTTTTATCGGAGATCTTTTATTCCAAAGCCGATGTTTGAGTGGGTGTGAGGGGCCCTAATCGTGAAGTAGTGAGCGTGACATGTGGTGATTCTAAAAAAAGTTAGTGTAGTCTACTCTGGGTATTTTATTCCTGTAGCTACCTACTTTATTAAAACTAAGAGGGGTATGGGATTTCAGCCAACCTATGTGTGGGAAGCCCATTCAACCCTCAACAAGTGATCTGGTCGACATGTTTCGTGCCATCAAGGCAATTCATCAGGACCAAAGGAAGTGCTCATAAACTTGAAGAGAAGCCCCTAATGGGCTGCGGGGTTAAATCGATACAACCTGTGGGGTCAGGATCTGGAACCAGGAAAAGTTCCTGTGTTGTTCTCCGCCCTGCGGGGGAATGGGAAAAAAAGGGGGTATATATAACAACAGAAGTTCATATTCGCTGATCTAAATTTAGAGCAACATTGTCTATACTTTCACCAGAATGGTGAGTATCTTATCGGCAGACTGACGTCTGAAGGAAAATTCGTTAGAAGCATACCATGCGTGTTTCCTCCCACTCAACCTCCCGAGTACAGTGAGAGTAAGAGTGATATTCCACTCATGAGCCTAGAGGAGTAGTGTGCCTAGGGCAATCTCATTTGGGCCTAAAAAGATTTCAGGAGGGCTACAAAGGAAGACTTTAAAAAGGCTCTGGACTTACCCACAGTCGTTGTAGATAAGCATGAGCGAATTTTGCGGATCTCGCGTTCGCGAATTTTGCGGATTTGCGGATTCGCAATCCGCAAAATCCGCGAATTCCCGCGAATTTGCGGATTTTTTTTTTTTTTGTGTTCGCCCGTGTTTCTGCCAGTTCGCGAGGGTTTTGTACACTTTCGCAAATTGCGAACTTACCTGTCGGGTCGCAAGTTTCGCGAACTTGTTGTTTCTACGTGTCCAGCCTGTTTGGGACACTCTTCTTCATCACTGCCACTCTCTGTCACCACTGCCACTCTCTGACTACTCATGCCACCCTCTGGCCCACCCATGCCACCCTCTGTTTCATCACCACACCCTCTGGTTGTCCAGTGTACATTATTTTCGGCAAAGCAAAGCACACCTTCCCTGCCTCAAGTGACCTGAATTAATTTGGGGCTGATTAATGTGTCACAGAATATTTTTTTAGCTGGCACCTGCTTCCTTAGTGCGCCCTGATTAGTGATCTTTTGCACTTGCTAAGTGCTTTCATTGTTGCAAAATTAGTTACAACACCTGCCCTGCCCCAACTGACAATAATGAATTAGGGGCTGATTAATGGATTTTAACTTCCAGCCTGGCTCCTGCTTGTCTCCCTTAGCTGTAATTCAGGACCTTTGTGGCATATGTGTAACTATTCTGAGGTTCAGAGCAGGGTCACATAATAGTTTCAACTGGCAACTGAACTCTGGAGGGGGCCCTCAGGAAGCACTACAGGAAATGGCTACTAATGATGAGCCTGAACTTTTGAACCTGGTAAGTAGTTACTTTCAGTTTTGCTAAGATCGTATTTCTGCAATTTTGCACTTATTCGCGGGGCGCGAACTCACGCGAACTCACGCGAACAGTGCGAGCAAAATCCGCTGCTCGCGGATTTGCGGATTTTGCGGGAGATTCGCGAATCTCGCGGATTGCGGATTTCCCGAAAATCCGCAAAATCCGCGAGCGGAACGGATTTTCCGCCCATGCCTAGTTGTAGATAGTCGTCCCTGGGCTGCTTTAGTAGGACCTGCGTGATCAATAAGTAGCCTGCAGGGATGTAGAATAATTAGGGAAAGTAAGGATGGTGGTTGCAATGTCAATTTGATAGCCAGCAGTGCCCATAAAGGTGCTAGAGCACTGTGTACAACTGGGAGCCCCCTCCGGGATCTCACATAACAGCCAGAGTGGTCCGCGTCGGCGTGCCCCTTAAAAACTACCGCAGCACGGAGACGGGAGGGCTCAGTAAGGGATAGCTATTGTCCATATGCTGCCACCCCCGCGGGGGGGTTCGCAGTGCCAAAAAGGGGGAGTTTTGGGCAGGTGTGTGGTACAGTGGGGGGGTATGTCCAAGCCTGCCAAGCCTACCACACACATAGTGTGAGACTGTTGGAGCCTCGTTAGTGTGGGTGGCAAGCCGTCAGTCCATAAAGGAATGGGGGACGGTAAGCAAGGTGGCACGGCTACCAGGTCCCCAAACCCTAACGGCTCCCCGCCACCGCATCTACAGTCCCGTGGAGGATCACTTACCCACGGCGAAGCCCCCGAGGAGATATTGTGTCCGCGGGTAGGGTCCAAGAGCCCACAAAGCCCCTGCCTTGTCACGGACTCATCCGCGGGCTCAGTCAGCCCCTTACCTTCATCACGATCTGGAGGGGTCTCTTAACCTACGTCCGTCTGGCCGGCGAATCTCGGCCGGTAAAGCAGCCGGTGGTTTAGCCAGGTTGCCGGACGTCCTTAAGTCTTTGTTTGGGCGGTGAAAAATAAGGATAAAAATGGAAGTAGGACGTTGTTGTGCGTTGACCTGTGTCTGGGCATGCACACACGGTCCATCAAGATGGAAAGCGGAATGAGCCTGTCTCTAGTGCCAAACTGGGCGCCATCTTAGAATGGGGTCGGGACAGCCTTGCGCTGCTAGATGCTCTTTAAAGAATTCAGATGGGGAGGTCAGGGCTGGCTGGTTAATTAAGGATTGTTCACAGTTCTGGTGACTAGTTATCATGTAGTACAGACGCTATTTTTTAATAATGTACCTTATGTTGTCGCAGTAATGCATTAAGCTAGCTAGTATGTTAGTGTGTCACACTCGTAAGAGGGTATCTTTGTGTGTCACATTCGTAAGGGGGTATCTTTATGAGGAGGTGTATATGGGACATGGACTGTAGGCATGGAGGCGGGCTAATGCCATTATGTCCATTCTGATAGCATCATAGACTATAATAGTGCGATCTCATTAGGGAAATAGGTGGGGTAGAGGATATCTAATACTTATACTGACTGTGTGGTGTAGTCACTCACCCCAGTGAAGTAGTGTGGCTCACTGGTTAGAGGCGGCAGACCCGAGAGCAGAGGATGGCCCGGGACCAGGGTTCGATTCCCGGCGCGGCAGGTTTCTGGACCAGGGTCAGCGGACTCGATAATTCTCTCGCCTCGGTGCCCACTCTGATCAGCGATCACACTCGGCAACTCTGGGCATTAGCTTGCCTATTCTTCACTAACGGCCCCACCAGACCGCCGGGGATGCCTGGTCTCACCCTGGAGATACCCATTAAGGGGCCATCTCTCAGGGAAGCCAGGAAGGGTTTCGCAGCGGTCGAAGCGCCTTGGGACCCTACGGGTAAGTAGTGCGCTATATAAATGCCTATACATACATACATACATACATTGCTACAACGAGAGACTCTATCCAGTGGGGGTTTACCGGGTCAGTGTGCTCCATGGAACAGAGTCATTGAGACCTTCAGTATCTAGGCGTAGGCGGTGAACCCATCTCCGCCATTGTCTAACCCAGGGTGGTGTGGAGTGCAAAAAAACGATGGATTTGGGCCCAGATCTTTTGACTGGGGGAATGTGTGACATTGATCCACATTCGGTCCATCACTTGTTGTTTTTGCAATTGCCGCCCTTAGTGCGCTGGGGATGCCCAGACGTGGGTCCCAGGCACTCCACACCACTTGGAGTCAAGCTAGCCGGGCTGATGAGAGGTGTTACCTCGAAACCGGTCCGGTCCTCGGATGCTTGATTCCGTTCTGGGAAGGACATGGCTTTTGTAGTTCGGACTGGACTGTTCCCATGGGGCAACAGGGTCGGAGCTGATTTGCATATCGCCATTGTCTAACCCAGGGTGGTGTGGAGTGCAAAAAAACGATGGATTTGGGCCCAGATCTTTTGACTGGGGGAATGTGTGACATTGATCCACATTCGGTCCATCACTTGTTGTTTTTGCAATTGCCGCCCTTAGTGCGCTGGGGATGCCCAGACGTGGGTCCCAGGCACTCCACACCACTTGGAGTCAAGCTAGCCGGGCTGATGAGAGGTGTTACCTCGAAACCGGTCCGGTCCTCGGATACTTGATTCCGTTCTGGGAAGGACATGGCTTTTGTAGTTCGGACTGGACTGTTCCCATGGGACAACAGGGTCAGAGCTGATTTGCATATCGCCATTGTCTAACCCAGGGTGGTGTGGAGTGCAAAAAAACGATGGATTTGGGCCCAGATCTTTTGACTGGGGGAATGTGTGACATTGATCCACATTCGGTCCATCACTTGTTGTTTTTGCAATTGCCGCCCTTAGTGCGCTGGGGATGCCCAGACGTGGGTCCCAGGCACTCCACACCACTTGGAGTCAAGCTAGCCGGGCTGATGAGAGGTGTTACCTCGAAACCGGTCCGGTCCTCGGATGCTTGATTCCGTTCTGGGAAGGACATGGCTTTTGTAGTTCGGACTGGACTGTTCCCATGGGGCAACAGGGTCAGAGCTGATTTGCATATCACCATTGTCTAACCCAGGGTGGTGTGGAGTGCAAAAAAACGATGGATTTGGGCCCAGATCTTTTGACTGGGGGAATGTGTGACATTGATCCACATTCGGTCCATCACTTGTTGTTTTTGCAATTGCCGCCCTTAGTGCGCTGGGGATGCCCAGACGTGGGTCCCAGGCACTCCACACCACTTGGAGTCAAGCTAGCCGGGCTGATGAGAGGTGTTACCTCGAAACCGGTCCGGTCCTCGGATGCTTGATTCCGTTCTGGGAAGGACATGGCTTTTGTAGTTCGGACTGGACTGTTCCCATGGGGCAACAGGGTCAGAGCTGATTTGCATATCGCCATTGTCTAACCCAGGGTGGTGTGGAGTGCAAAAAAACGATGGATTTGGGCCCAGATCTTTTGACTGGGGGAATGTGTGACATTGATCCACATTCGGTCCATCACTTGTTGTTTTTGCAATTGCCGCCCTTAGTGCGCTGGGGATGCCCAGACGTGGGTCCCAGGCACTCCACACCACTTGGAGTCAAGCTAGCCGGGCTGATGAGAGGTGTTACCTCGAAACCGGTCCGGTCCTCGGATGCTTGATTCCGTTCTGGGAAGGACATGGCTTTTGTAGTTCGGACTGGACTGTTCCCATGGGGCAACATGGTCAGAGCTGATTTGCATATCGCCATTGTCTAACCCAGGGTGGTGTGGAGTGCAAAAAAACGATGGATTTGGGCCCAGATCTTTTGACTGGGGGAATGTGTGACATTGATCCACATTCGGTCCATCACTTGTTGTTTTTGCAATTGCCGCCCTTAGTGCGCTGGGGATGCCCAGACGTGGGTCCCAGGCACTCCACACCACTTGGAGTCAAGCTAGCCGGGCTGATGAGAGGTGTTACCTCGAAACCGGTCCGGTCCTCGGATGCTTGATTCCGTTCTGGGAAGGACATGGCTTTTGTAGTTCGGACTGGACTGTTCCCATGGGGCAACAGGGTCAGAGCTGATTTGCATATCGCCATTGTCTAACCCAGGGTGGTGTGGAGTGCAAAAAAACGATGGATTTGGGCCCAGATCTTTTGACTGGGGGAATGTGTGACATTGATCCACATTCGGTCCATCACTTGTTGTTTTAGGAAGGGTTTCGCAGCGGTCGAAGCGCCTTGGGACCCTACGGGTAAGTAGTGCGCTATATAAATGCCTATACATACATACATACATACATTGCTACAACGAGACACTCTATCCAGTGGGGGTTTACCGGGTCAGTGTGCTCCATGGAACAGAGTCATTGAGACCTTCAGTATCTAGGCGTAGGCGGTGAACCCATCTCTGTTCGATTTTGAACAGGGCCTGTTGGTTTGATGAGGGATGCCATTCTAGAACTACCCAATGTATGTCTTCTGCAGCATGATTTTGTTGGTGGCAGTGTTCATACAGACGAGTGTGAGTCTTGTGGCAGCGAACATTGCTGTTGTGCTCCATGATGCGTGTCTTAACTGTGCGAGTTGTCATTCCGACATATTTCAGATCTCATGGGCACGTCAACATGTAGATGCACTTGCTGCTATTACAGTTCGTATGTCTGTTCAGGTGCCAAGTGAAATCATGTGAAAGTTGGACAGTTTTGGTTTGAATGGTTTGTGGGCAGACAACACAGTTGCCGCAGCGGTAATGTCCTGTTACTGGAGGTAGATCCCAAAGGGTGTTGTGTGGGCGGGTACTGTTCTTTTTCGGACGGGTATGGACCAATTGATCTTTCAAATTGCAAGTTCTTTTGAACGCAAACCGTGGACGTGGGATGTCTAGATTGACAGAGTTCAATATGCTCCAGTGAGAGTTTACCGTTTTTTTGATAAAGGAAGAGTTCTTGGTGTAGGATGTTACGCAAGTGATTATATCCTCCTTTTCCTTTGTGTGAGTTTCCAGCAGGGATTCCCTATTGTTATTCAGGGCTCTCTTTGCTTAACGTTGAAGTAGTCTTGTAGGGTAGCCCCTCTCCTGTAGTTTGTTTTGCAGGATGTTAGCTTCCCGATGGTAATCGCTGGTGGTTGTACAGTTCCTGCGGAGTCTTAAAAACTGACCAAAGGGGAGGTTATCCCTTAATGCTCTCGTATGATGGCTACCATAGAGCAGAAGGCTGTTTCTGTCAGTTTCCTTTTTATACAGAGTGGTTGAGATCTCCGAAGGGCCCAGTACAATTGTCAGGTCTAGAAAGGGTATGGAGGTTTCCGAGATAGTTCCTGTGAATTTCAGGTAAGGATCTTGAAGGTTGATCCAGGAACAAAACGCCTCACAGCTGGTCCGGTTGCCCTTCCAGAAAATCAGGATGTCGTCTATGTAGCGACGCCAAAGGGTGAGATTTTCACGAAATGTTTTTTTTTCTGGAGGGTAGATATAGGTCTTCTCGAATTCAGCCATGTAGATACATGCTACACTGGGCGCGAAGGTTGAACCCATAGAGGTACCACGGATTTGATGGAACAGTTCAGATTCAAATTTGAAGAAGTTCTCTGTTAAGGCTATATTTGCTAGCTCCATAATGAAGGAAAAAGGGGTAGGCGATGTCCATTCCTCAAGTCTCAGAGTGGACTCCACTGCTTCCAAGGTAGCCTGTTGGGGGATATTCGTATAAAGGGATTCAACATCCAACGTCAGCAGGAGATCCACATCTGTTCTTCCGTCCACATCATTAATCAGTCGCAGGACATCTCTGGTATCTTGGAGGTAGGAGGGTATCTTTTTCACTACCGGTTGTAAAAAGACATCGCAGAACTGAGACAAGGGCTCAAGGAGCGAACCAATCCCAGAGACTATTGGTCTACCGGGTACAGGTGTGGTGCCTTTGTGAATCTTTGGTAAGGTGTAGAAGTATGGTGTAATGGGTTCTGGAGTAATCAGGAAGTCCGCCTCCTTTTTGGAGATCCATTCGTTGGTTTCAGCCTCAATGACTAGGCTCATGATGGTGGTTGTCAAGCGTTTGGTGGGGTCCACAGGTAGAGGCCGATAATGGGTGGTGTTAGAGAGTTGTCTTCTACACCCAAGGTCATAGTCACATCGGTCTTGTATCACAGTGGCGCCACCTTTATCTGCTTGTTTGATTACAATCGTCACATCGTTGCCTAGTGTATTTACGGCTTGTCTTTCAGCAGTTGACAAGTTGTTGAATTGTTTGATGTTAGGTTTCTTTTTCAAGCTTGATAAGACAGCTCGTTCAAAGGTGAGTATCTCCGGGGGGACCATGCCATCTGTTGGGGTGAAGGTCGATGGTTTCTTAAGGCCGGTGTCATGGACAGCCGGTTCAGGTTTGCCATCAAAGAAGGCCCGTAATCGTATTTTCCTGAAGAGATTCTTCATCTCAATTGTTTCTTGGAAGGTATCTGGGATGGGTGTCGGGACAAATCCCAGTCCTTTCTCCAAAACGGTGATTTCTACCGGGGTCAGGGTTCTAGATGAGAGATTGACAATCAAACTCTTCTCCCCCTGTTGGTGGAACTCCGTGTTTCCATCATCGTTGGTGAGGCCGGTTGGTCTGACCATTGCACGTTCTTCTGTCCTCCTCTTTTTCGCCCTCTTCCTCTGCCCCAACCTCTGCCTTGAAAAGGTGGCAGATTGAGAGGGTAGAATTGGGGTGGACCTTGGGAGAAGAAAGGGTATTGCCATGGTGGTGGCATTTGAGGAGGTCCCTGAAACATTGGACCCTGGTGGTATCCTTGTTGCCATTGGGGACGATGTTGCATCCGATTATTCCTTGGGGCCTGTCCTCCACTTGAGTCGCTACTTGTAGACCCTCGTCTGGTGTTATCATCAGAGCTATCATCCGAGGAATAATTGTTCTTTTTAATCTTAAAATCATCTTTAAGATAAAGATATACCTTCTCCTTCTCGAATTTGGTGATATCCTTCTGCAATTTGTCCGTTTTCTGTTTTAATAGATAATCATGATGGTCAGCTATCTCCTGGTTGATGTCAGCCAGTTTCGTGGTGAAGGCAGTCTTGTTGTTTTTATTGACGGCAGCTTTCATGGTGGCCCCTATGCTCGATATTTTTTCTAACAAAGCATCCGCGAGACGTTTCGCTGTTTGACTGATCAAGAATAACAGATCTTTGGTGCATTTCCAAGACACCTGGCACCAATCTGTTTTGAATTGCTTGTCTTCCAAGAATAGTCTTGGTATGAGGTTAACAATCAATCCATGTGGGGCTATGTTATTCCTCAAATATTCCGTCATCATCACCCCGTGGATGGTGATTCTTATGAGTTCTTTTTTTAGTTCTGTTAAGGTTGTCCAGTCCTCATTGGATGTGCCTGAGGAGGAGGTGTTAGGGTTGTTCAACAATGGAGGAGCTGTTCTTAGGGCTTCAGCGATGGCATCCTCATCAAAGCTTAGGCCTGGCACATCCTCCATGGTGGTTGGGGGGATGTCAGGAGTGACCCGGGAGGAGGGAGGGTAAAGGAAAAGCGCAGGTAGTTCTCGTCTGCGTTGGTGTGATGGGCCAGTGCAGTGAAAAAGTTTCACTGTTGGTAACCTTACAAGTCCCGTGGGGGAAACCCACGTAGATGAGTTAGCAACAAAGGGGGACAATTGGGGGACAATATTTATAGGGGTCCAGTGTGCATGTCCCTACGAACTATTACCCAACTGATTGCACAAAGTTCCCCTGGGGGTAATAACTGTGTTAAGGAGAGTGGACTAGCTACCTCTCTTTAAAAGGGGGTTGTATCTGGAAGTCAGGGGGCGATTGTCCCTTTTCGGAATGTAGGGAAACCTCACACAACAGGTTGGTTCTATGACTACTGTCGCATTCCCAACCGGTCGCTTCGTGTCATCATTGGCTTCCTGCTCCTGCGTCAAGCCGGCACTGCAATGCCTGACGGGCGGCACTTAGTGCTGCACTTTTATCGGAGATCTTTTATTCCAAAGCCAATGTTTGAGTGGGTGTGAGGGGCCCTAATCGTGAAGTAGTGAGCGTGACATGTGGTGATTCTAAAAAAAGTTAGTGTAGTCTACTCTGGGTATTTTATTCCTGTAGCTACCTACTTTATTAAAACTAAGAGGGGTATGGGATTTCAGCCAACCTATGTGTGGGAAGCCCATTCAACCCTCAACAAGTGATCTGGTCGACATGTTTCGTGCCATCAAGGCAATTCATCAGGACCAAAGGAAGTGCTCATAAACTTGAAGAGAAGCCCATAATGGGCTGCGGGGTTTAATCGATACAACCTGTGGGGTCAGGATCTGGAACCAGGAAAAGTTGCTGTGTTGTTCTCCGCCCTGCGGGGGAATGGGAAAAAAAGGGGGTATATATAACAACAGAAGTTCATATTCGCTGATCTAAATTTAGAGCAACGTTGTCTATACTTTCACCAGAATGGTGAGTATCTTATCGGCAGACTGAGGTCTGAAGGAAAATTCGTTAGAAGCATACCATGCGTGTTTCCTCCCACTCAACCTCCCGAGTACAGTGAGAGTAAGAGTGATATTCCACTCATGAGCCTAGAGGAGTAGTGTGCCTAGGGCAATCTCATTTGGGCCTAAAAAGATTTCAGGAGGGCTACAAAGGAAGACTTTAAAAAGGCTCTGGACTTACCCACAGTCGTTGTAGATAGTCGTCCCTGGGCTGCTTTAGTAGGACCTGCGTGATCAATAAGTAGCCTGCAGGGATGTAGAATAATTAGGGAAAGTAAGGATGGTGGTTGCGATGTCAATTTGATAGCCAGCAGCGCCCATAAAGGTGCTAGAGCACTGTGTACAACTGAGAGCCCCCTCCGGGATCTCACATAACAGCCAGAGTGGTCCGCGTCGGCGTGCCCCTTAAAAACTACCGCAGCGCGGAGACGGGAGGGCTCAGTAAGGGATAGCTATTGTCCATATGCTGCCACCCCCGCGGGGGGTCCGCAGTGCCAAAAAGGGGGAGTTTTGGGGGGGTGTGTGGTACGGTGGGGGGGTATGTCCAAGCCTGCCAAGCCTACCACACACATAGTGTGAGACTGTTGGAGCCTCGTTAGTGTGGGTGGCAAGCCGTCAGTCCATAAAGGAATGGGGGACGGCAAGCAAGACAGACAGTATGAGGAGCCTTGTGCACACGGCCAATATGAGGAGCTTAGTGCACATGCGCAGTCTGAGAAGCTTAATGTACGAACAGACAGTGCAAAGATCCTAGCGTACATGAACAATGTGAGAAGCTTAGTGCACATGGGCAGTCTAAGAAGCTTAATGTATAGACAGACAGTATAAGGAGCCTTGCACACATGGACAATGCGAGGAGCTTAGTGTACATGGGCAGTCTGAGAAGCTTAATGCAGCGACAGACAGTATAAGCAGCCTAGCGCACATGGACAATGTGAGGAGCTTAGTGCACATGGACAGTCTAAGAAGCTTAATGCACGGACAGACAGTATAAGGAGCCTTGTGCACATGGACGATGTGAGGAGCTTAGTGCACATGGACAGTCTAAGAAGCTTAATGCACGGACAGACAGTATAAGGAGCCTTGTGCACATGGACGATGTGAGGAGCTTAGTGCACATGGACAGTCTAAGAAGCCTAATGCACGGACAGACAGTGCAAGGAGCCTAGCGTACATGGACAATGTGAGGACCTTAGTGCACATGGAAAGTCTAAGAAGCTTAATGCACAGACAGACAGTATAAGGAGTCTAGCGTTCATGGACAATGAAAGGAGCTTAGTGCACATGGATAGTCTAAGAAGCTTAATGCACGGACAAACAGTGTAAGCAGCCAAGCGCACATGGACAATGTGAGGAGCTTAGTGCACAGAGACGGCCTAAGAAGCTTAATGCACGGACAGACAGTGTAAGGAACCTAGCGCACATGGATAGTGTGAGGAGCTTAGTGCACATAGACAGTCTAAGAAGCTTAATGCACGGACAGACAGTATAAGGAGCCTTGTGCACATGGACGATGTGAGGAGCTTAGTGCACATGGACAGTCTAAGAAGCCTAATGCACGGACAGACAGTGCAAGGAGCCTGGCGTACATGGACAATGTGAGGACCTTAGTGCACATGGGAAGTCTAAGAATCTTAATGCACGGACAGACAGTGTAAGGAGCCTAGCGTACATGGACAATGAAAGGAGCTTAGTGCACATGGATAGTCTAAGAAGCTTAATGCACGGACAAACAGTGTAAGCAGCCAAGCGCACATGGACAATGTGAGGAGGTTAGTGCACAGAGATGGCCTAAGAAGCTTAATGCACGGACAGACAGTGTAAGGAGCCTAGCGCACATGGACAGTGTGAGGAGCTTAGTGCACATAGACAGTCTAAGAAGCTTAATGCACGGACAGACAGTGTAAGGAGCCTTGTGCACATGGACGATGTGAGGAGCTTAGTGCACATGGGCAGTCTAAGAAGTGTAATGCATGGACAGACAGCATAAGGGGCCATGTATGCATGGACAATGTGAGGAGCTTAGTGCACATGGGCAGTCTAAGAAGCTTAATGCACGGACAGACAGTATAAGGATATTTGTGCACATGGACGATGTGAGGAGCTTAGTGCACATGGACAGTCTAAGAAGCTTAATGCACGGACAGACAGTGCAAAGAGCCTAGCGTACACTGACAATGTGAGGAGCTTAGTGCACATGGGCAGTCTGAGAAGCTTAATGCACGAACAGACAGTGCAAAGAGCCTAGGGTACATAGGCAATGCGAGGAGCTTAGTGCACATGGGCAGTCTGAGAAGCTTAATGCACGAACAGACAGTGCAAAGAGCCTAGTGTACATGGACAATGTGAGGAGCTTAGTGCACATGGGCAGTCTGAAAAGCTTAATGCACGGACAGACAGTATAAGGAGATCTGTGCACATGGACAATGTGAGGAGCTTAGCGCACATGTAGAGTCTAAGAAGCTTAATGCACGGACAGACAGTGTAAAGAGCCTAGCGTACATGGACAATGTGAGGAGCTTAGTGCACATGTAGAGTCTAAGAAGCTTAATGCACAAACAGACAGTGCAAAGAGCCTAGTGTACATGGACAATGCAAGGAGCTTAGTGCACATGGCAGTCTAAGAAGCTTAATGCACGGACAGACAGTATAAGGAGATTTGTGCACATGGACAATGTGAGGAGCTTAGTGCACATGGACAGTCTAAGAAGCTTAATGCACGGACAGACAGTGTAAAGAGGTTAGCCCATGGGCAAACAGTGGGAGGAGCTTAATGCACATGGGCAGACAATGTAAGGAGCCCATAGCAAATGGACAGTGAGGGTAGGGAGTTTAGTGCATGGACATACAGTTTGAGGAGACTAGTTAGTGCACATAGACAGATTATATGGAGTCTTGTATGCATGGACTAACAGTGTGAGGAGCTTTGGTGCATGTACAAGCTGTATGGTGAGACAGTCAGGCACAGACCTGGCTTTTGGCCGGAATGCTACAGGTTGAAGTTACAGCAGTAATTGTCTGCCTCAGTGGCGGTCCGTCATAGCAGAGCTGTCCAGTTTTCAGTATACATATGAGTGACATTAGCATGTATTTAGTCTGGCTATCTGTGGCATTCAAATGTTTATTATCTGACACTGTGAGTGACACTCATTGGAGACCGCCACAATAAAGAGGCTGTGTGCGGGTTTTGAAACAAACAACTTTAAATAAAAAGAAGAAATTTTTTGGACTAGATGTGTGGTTCCTGACTGACTTCTATCAGAGTGCACCTTCCTTTCTTGTGGACTTTCATACCAAATTGGCATCCTTCAACGGCGGATGCCGGGAGTCGTTGCACTCGTTTGTGATATACGAAACTAGTGGAATTGAAGTGCTTGACCTTGGTCAGCTGTTGTGTGCTTTGTTATCCCACAATAAAGAGTGGTGGGGCGGGTGGCGGGGACCCAGGGGAGCGCCGAAGGGGAAGCGCGCGTAGAGGGGTAGTTCAATAATATATATATATTTTTTAAAGAAACACTTACTTGGAGCTGCCGCGCGACTCCCGCATCGCGCCTCATCCTTCCTGGTCCCAGCAAGCACACGGGCTACGTCACGGGCTCCCAGCAATCCCCGCACTGCTCTCATCTGAGAGTAGCTCGGGATTGATCTGAGTGGGCTGGAAAGATGCTCCGCTCAGACCAGGGAGTCTGTCGGGGCTTCTCCAGCCCAGCTATTCAATGCAACCGGGCTGTAGAAACCTAAGTGTGCATGTTTGTTTTGGTTGGCCTGAGAGGGTCGGCCAAACACATATGCGCACTTATGGAGTGCACACAGCACTACTTCTCACCATGGTCCGTCCCTACGCCAGCTGGCTCAGAGCCGGCAAATGAAAAATAAAATGATGACATAGTTTTATTTCTCATTTGCTGGCTCTGAGCCAGGCAGTGGGGCAAGGGTCCTCGACAATTGCGGAGGAGCTGCAGCTGGTGGCACTTTACTGCAAACAGCTGAAACAGAAAACTGGTGCAATGAATACACCTCCAGACTTGTTTTAGCCTTTGAATGGGTGTACCAAAAGTTTGTACTTAAAAATATTAAGGTTACACGTGGGGTATCATGAGATCTCTGATGTTGTCCTATGTCAGTTCTCTGGTTACTTTCCTCACTTGAGGTTTTAGACTGGTCACAGACAGAAATAAGTAACAAGTGTCACAGACAACAATGGGCATCAATAGCCCTGAGCCATACATACACCAATGACCACAGTCAATAAAGATCACCAAAGACTCCAAACAGTAATGAGCATTGATTCGTCTCGACAACAATGAGCATCAATGTCCTCTGGCAATGTGTAAATCAATGACCCAAGCAGTAATGAACATGAATGCCCTCTGGAAGCATGCACATTAATGGTTCAGGTAGTAATGAACATCAATACCCTCTGGAAGCAAGCACATTAATGGTTCAGGTAGTAATGAACATCAATGCCCTCTGGAAGCATGCACATTAATGGTTCAGGTAGTAATGAACATCAATACCCTCTGGAAGCATGCACAATAAATGTTCAGGTAATAATGAACATCAATGCCCTTTGGAAGCATGCACATTAATGGTCCAGGTAGTAATGAACATCAATGCCCTCTGGAAGCATGCACATTAATGGTTCAGGTAGTAATGAACATCAATGCCCTCTGGAAGCATGCACATTAATGGTTCAGGTAGTAATGAACATGAATGCCCTCTGGAAGCATGCACCGTAATGGTTCACGTAGTAATGAACATCAATGCCCTTTGGAAGCATGCACATTAATTGTTCAGGTAGTAATGAACATCAATGCTCTCGGAAGCATGCACATTAATGGTTCAGGTAGTAATGAACATCAATGCCCTCTGGAAGCATGCACATTAATTGTTCAGGTAGTAATGAACATCAATGCCCTCTGGAAGCATGCACATTAATGGTTCAGGTAGTAATGAACATCAATGCCCTCGGAAGCATGCACATTAATGGTCCAGGTAGTAATGAACATCAATGCCTTCTGGAAGCATGCACATTAATGGTTCAGGTAGTAATGAACATCAATGCCCTCTGGAAGCATGCACATTAATGGTTCAGGTAGTAATGAACACGAATGCCCTCTGGAAGCATGCACATTAATGGTTCAGGTAGTAATGAACACGAATGCCCTCTGGAAGCATGCACATTAATGGTCCAGGTAGTAATGAACATCAATGCCCTCTGGAAGCATGCACATTAATGGTCCAGGTAGTAATGAACATCAATGCCCTCTGGAAGCATGCACATTAATGGTCCAGGTAGTAATGAACATCAATGCCCTCTGGAAGCATGCACATTAATGGTTCAGGTAGTAATGACCATCAATGCCCTCGGAAGCAGGCACATTAATGGTTCAGGTAATAATGAACATCAATGCCCTCTGGAAGCATGCACATTAATTGTTCAGGTAGTAATGAACATCAATGCTCTCAGAAGCATGCACAATAATGGTTCAGGTAGTAATGAACATCAATGCCCTCTGGAAGCATGCACATTAATGGTTCAGGTAGTAATGAACATCAATGCTCTCGGAAGCATGCACATTAATGGTTCAGGTAGTAATGAACATCAATGCCCTTTGGAAGCATGCACATTAATTGTTCAGGTAGTAATAAACATCAATGCTCTCGGAAGCATGCACATTAATGGTTCAGGTAGTAATGAACATCAATGCCCTCTGGAAGCATGCACATTAATTGTTCAGGTAGTAATGAACATCAATGCTCTCGGAAGCATGCACATTAATGGTTCAGGTAGTAATGAACATCAATGCCCTTTGGAAGCATGCACATTAATGGTTCAGGTAGTAATGAACATCAACGCCCCCTGGCAGTGGGTACATCAATGGTCCAGGCAGTAATAAGCATCAACGGCCCTGGAAACATGTACATAAATGGTCCAGACAATCACAAGCATTTGACTACATAGCACTCACAAATCTTAATTTTTCACACTATGACCTTTGCAGTTTACTGCACCGAAATCCACTATTTGCAATTAAGTAGCTTTGTGAATGGCAGTGATTTCCACACATTTCTGCCATAGCTACTGCATATCACACACATTTGTCATTCCTTAGAAATCTGATATGTTTCATGTTAAGAATGCTTTGTTCCTCCTCTTGGTAAAGTTCCCAGATGAAGCCCTTGTCCACTTCTACCATCCATATAAGCTGACCTCATAAATCATGGCCATCTCACCTTTATAGTAAATGCCTCACCTGTGTAATTGCAATCAGCATCCTTCTCCCTTCACATCTCTCAGGGAATGTACAGACTGTCATAGGCCCCTCTCAGAGCCTTCATGCCTAATCCTGCCCATTTCTTCCTCTTCCACTCGCAGCGACATTCAGAGTTTCTGTGATCGCCTATTTGCACCACATGGGCGCTCAGGGCCCTGCCTCTGATAAGCTTGCCTGCTGACTTCTCTGTTCCATGCAGCCAGATGAGGCTGCTCTGCCAGAGGGTCAGGTTTCCCAAAGGTCCTCTCCAATGTCTGGGAAATGGTGCGAGCACTGAAGAATCACAGCACTGAAGAATCACAGCACGCGGGAATAAAGGTATGAGGCTTTATTCTTCTCAGGAGATATAGATCAGCTCCTACTCGAAAGCCTAGACGAAACCGTATACCCTGGAATTTAGAACACAGCTGGTATTCCAGATTCCGTTTAAAGCTAAGGGTAGTTGTGAAAAATCCTAATACATCAATGGGTTTTCTCCCGTAACCAACCAGTTTGATGTCTGGGGGAGATAAACAGTCACTGGGAAATTCCTTTAACCATTCATCTCCAATGAGAGTATGCCTGGCACTAGAATCAGCCATAACTCTCACATTCTTGTCACCAATTACAACAGTGCAAAAAGGAGCATATTTCATATTACTGTTAACTTCAAGAACAGCTAATAAAAACTCATCATCCTCAATATCACAATTAACTTCGTTCATTTGCTCAGCATTTTGGTTCTTAGTCAATACTCCTATTCTTGGGTTTGATCTTCTTCCTACACATGCCATCCTCGTCGCCAGTGTAATGGTGTGAACACTGAAGAATCACAGCACGCAGGAATAAAGGAATGAGCTTTAATGTTAATGTTATTCGTACTTCTAAAGCGCAACATTCATCCTAATAGGATATCACGGCACAAAGATTGTAACCGTGTGCAGTGAGCAAATATCTGAGACTAGAAATTTAGTCTGTTTTGAGAAACAACAGTTTTAAATTTTTTCCTAAAGGTAAGGTAGCAATCCGTGAGCCTTAGATCTATTGGCAGATCATTCCAGATGTTGGCGGCTAAGTGTGAAAAAGCACGCCCGCCCATTCTGGCTCTCTTTACTCGAGTGGTAGCAGCTTTTGCTGTAAATTGTGAGCGAAGGTTCCGGTTCGGTGCATCATCATCATCATCATTGGACATTTATTAAGTGCCTGGTTACGCCACTGGCGTGTCCCCGCGCTATGACAAGTGAAGTGGCTGTCCCCCCTCCTCCCACAGAAGCTATCTGCTGAAAAGGTGCGTTTTAAGTCTTTTTCTGAACTGGACTTCGGAAGGTTCGAGTCGAAGTTCCAGCGGAAGATTGTTCCAGCACTTGGGAGCAAGGTATCTGAAGGATCTACCTCCCAATACGAGCTTTGAATATTCTTGGGACTTTTAGCAGCCCGGTCTGAGAGGACCGAAGACTGCGTGCGGGCTCATAGTGGGATACAAGGCTCTGGAGCGGAAGAGGTGCTTTGCCGCTCAGGATGCGGTGACATGTGGCAAGGGTCTTAAACTCCACTCTCCTCTCAATGGGGAGCCAATGGAGGGCCCGTAGAGCTGGTTTGACGGAAGACCTCCTAGGGAGTCTGAGAACCAGCCGCGCTGCCGCATTTTGAAGAACCTGCAGGCGGCCCGTAACCCTGCCTGTGGCCCCCAAATAGAGCAGGTTCCCGTAATCAAGTCGGGAGGTGACCAGGGCATGCACCAGCGTCTTTCGAGCCGAAATGGGAAGCAGGTCTAGCACCTTCCTAAGGGCTCTCAGAACACTGAAGCATATCCCCGCCACCCTGCTGGCCTGTGGGCCAAAGGAGAGGTCCTTATCCAACCACACGCCAAGGTTCCTGGCCTCTCGACAGGGATCAGGAACCTCCCCCAGACAGGGTGGCCACCACGCCGACGACCACGCAGACGGTGCACCCCCCACCACGAGCACCTCAGCCTTGCTACCGTTCAACTTTAAACAGTTTGCGGACATCCAGGCAGCGAGGTCTTTCATGCAATTCCTGAAGATGTCCGCTGCAAGGCCGGGCGCACGCGATAGGGAAATGACCAACTGCGTGTCATCGGCGTAGGACACCAGGCAAAGACCATATCCCTCCACGATGGCCGCCAGGGGGGAGACGTAGATGTTAAATAGGGTTGGGCTCAGGGACGAACCCTGAGGTACGCCCTGGCCCAACTCAATCTCCCTGGAGTAGCAGTCACCCAATCTGACTTGAAAGCATCTGTCAGACAGGAAGGACTTGATCCAGCCATGCGCAGCTCCTGTCACCCCTCCTCCATTCAGACACTGTAGCAAGGTGGAGTGTGCTACAGTGTCGAATGCATAAAACTTGATCCTATTTTTTAGGATGTTGGGACTGGTTTTATGCAAAGTTCTATGAGTAATACATAACATTTTAAAAGATGCTCTTTGCCTCATTGGGAGCCAGTGTAAAGCTCTCAAACAGCTCTTAGTGGAGTCATACTTTTTCCTGTTGCAAACTGCTTTTGCTGCCGCATTCTGGACAAGCTGTAATTTCGTGAAAAGATAGTCTGCCATACCAACAAACAGTGAGTTCCAATAGTCCAGCCTACTTACCAGTAATGACTGGACTAGTATCTTTCGGCATTCAATGGGGATCCATGGGAAAACTCGTCTTAGCATTTTTAATATTGCAAAACCCTTGCCACATATTGTAATAACATGATTTTTCATGGACAGAGTATTATCAATGTGAACTCCCAGATTTCTTGCAGTCGGGGTCGGATTGGGAGATGTGCCGAGAGTATCAGGCCACCAGGTGTTGTCCCAGAGCTGTTGGGATCCGCCGAACAGGAGGATTTCCGATTTATCTGCATTTAATTTCAAACAGTGACTGTGCATCCAGTTGGATAACTCGGTGAGGCAGTTAAGCAACCTATTTTTGGCGTCCTCTTCGCCATTAAGAGTGACCATTAGTTGTGTATCATCTGCGTATGAGAAGATGTTAATGCCCCACTTTTTACCAATGGTTGCCAGGGAGGATACATAGACATTAAATAATGTCGGGCTCAATGATGCCCCCTGTGGTACCCCATATTTGATCTTCCGGGGGGTAGAAGTGAAATTGCCTAAACAAACAGATTGTGATCTGTCTGATAGGAAGGATTCCAACCAGTTCAAGGCTTTAGCTTGTATACCTTTTTCGGCCAGAATTTTTAGTAGGAGTTTGTGGGACAGGGTATCAAATGCAGCTGATAAGTCTGATAATATTAGGGCAACCGTTTTTCCCTTATCAGCCTGAGTTCTGATATCGTCCAGCACAGCTAGGAGTGTTGTCTCTGTGCTATTGTTGGTTCTAAAGCCGTCTGGGAAACATCCAACAGATTGTTGGTTTGCAGAAAATTTGACAGCTGTTTATTTACCAATTTTTCCAAAACTTTTGATAAATAAGGTAGCTGTGAGATGGGGCGATAATTCTGCTCAGGAGATATAGATCAGCTCCTACTCGTAAGCCTAGGCCAAACTGTCTGCTCTGGAATCTGGAAAACAGCCGGTATTCCAGATTCCAGGTGAGGTCAGCAGGACACCACAGAGTGGTGGTCTCATTTGGCTTCTCCTTCCATTTTCTCTCTGATTGGTGGAGGGCCTGCCAACTACTAGCAGATGGCCGATTCTAAGACATCCTATGGTGGCACCATCTTGAATCCAAGTCTCAACTGACAGGAGGAGGCATATCTCCAAACTTTCTATACTCACTGCACTTGTTGGCTTCATCCATGGATCACTTGTGACCTTCTCCAAATCTACCCGAAGGCATATTGCATTGTCTGCCTTCTTCACTGCATCTGCACCAGAGGAGCTCTGCACTGGAAACCATAGGAAGGAGGCCCTGAAGTCTGGTTGGGTGTGCCCTCCATTGGTTTTTATAGTGGTAGCAGAGATGAACCCACCAACCATGCTAGGGACTGGTCATATGGGCTGACTGCAAGAGAGCAGTAGATAGATGGTGCAATTGGGGGTTGGTTGGATACGTATGCTAAGGGGCTCTCTGATAGGCGGTGCTGTGTTCAGAGCTGGTGTTGTAAGGTTCACTGCTCCTGACTGAATCTGTGGTACGTGGGAGGGAACAGTTCTATGGCATCAGTTCACTGATCATGTTCTTAATGTCACGCTTGGAGTCAGTAATGAAGTTGTGGCAGTGCTTTATTTGTAGAGGAATGAGTTCAGTGGCCAAAGCTCTACTCAGAAGCTCATGGCCACCATTAATAAATGTTGGCAAGCCAAACACCAAGGCTCTGGTGTCTTGAATCTACCTCATGCTTCTCTAATCCACTACCAGACACTCCCTGCCTCTTTACCTCACTCTTGCAAGTTCCTGCTTTCTCACTTGGTGACACTTTTTACATCTTTCTCTTCCTCTCTCTTTTCCCTTTGTGTGTTTTTCACTCTCTTGCTCTCAGTAAGTGACTGATGAGTCAAAATAAGTGCCTCTTCTTAAAATTGAGTGTTGTTGCCCCCACCTCCCCACGGCTCAAATTAACCGAGTAATGGTATGCAACACACTGTTCAGAACAGTGCATGGAAAGTGGAGTGCAGGACAAGGTGGTTGTTTCTGGAGGTGGGAAGTTTGCCATCGTTGGTGTTGAGTAGCTTCTCACATTCTAGGATGCTGTTTGTTGTCGATAGTGATGCTTTGTGTTGAGTTTCTTAGTCTGAGAAGGCAAACTGTTAATTAGTTGCATTTCAATTGGTGCACTGTTGAGTTGACTGTCAGAGTTGAGTGATGATGACTTGAGCAGATTCAGAACACATACAAGGTATTCATTAAAAGGAAATACAAAGTATTTTAATGGAAAATGGTTTTGCTGTCATTTCATCCTTTGTTTTCTACCAGTTGCACAGTTTTTGTATCACAGCACTAGATGTGTGCCTAACACCCTTTCAAAGTACTTGCAGTTAGTGTCCTTGAATTGTGCTACAACTAATTGTAGAGGACAGGTAGTGGCCCATTAATGGAACACACAATATTAATTGTAAATATCAAGTGTTGTGCACAGAGCTTAATACTGGTATTATCATGTTACTAGGAGCATTCAAATATGTCAGAGAAGGGAACAGAGACACTGAGGGCCACATGTATGAAATTCTTTTGTATGTGCAAATGGTGCGATTCGTTAAAAACTGCTGTTTGTGAATGCACAATGGTTTTACCGAATGCATGTAAAGCATTCACAGGCCACACTTAGCTAATTGCAAAAATAGTGAATCCTTAGTTTTTGAGTCTAAATTGTGAATCGCAAAATGTGATTCGCAATTAGGTGATTGCAAAATACATGTATGGACCATCCATTTGCAATTTGCGAATGAGCATGAAAATGCAATTTTAAACGTGCAAATTCCCATCAATTCATATCAGGTGGTTACCAGGTGAAACTTATTTAAACAAGCACAGACGGCCTCAGAATGTTTCACAATGGCAGCGTTCTTCGTCACAGAGAGGAGAATGAGGAAACAGCATCACAGAGAAGGAGGAGACAAGAGTGCATTTTTAGAACTCGTGTCACGTTGTCTGGGTAGAAACATGATGAAATCTATAATAAATATAGATTAAATTCAGCTGTAATCTTAGACCTAATATCTGAACTGCATCCACAACTGCTCGCAGGCAGGTCGCTCCCCGCGCTGTTGCACGGCTCTGCCTGCATTGTTTTTGCCTAATCTTGTATTTTTCCCCTAACTTGCTTTCTTGCCCAGACTTGTTTTTTCACCTGTGCCTGTACTTGCTTTTTGCCCAGACTTGTTTTTCCCCTTTGCCTGTACTTGCTTTCTTGCCCAAACTTGTTTTTTTCCTCTGTGCCTGTACTTGCTTTCTTGCCTAAACCTGTTTTTCCTTCCTGTGCCCAGTTCTCCCGTGGCCCCACCAGTTTTTCCTGCCGTTTCGTCCCTGCGGCCCGCTCCCCTGCAATCCCATTCGCTGCCTCGCTCCCACTTCCCAGCTGCTCCTCCCTCCCACACCCCTCATATGGAGGCTGCGCAGCGGTGAAAAGAGCGTCTTTTGACCCTGCTTGCAGGCATGTTGCTCCCCACGCTGCTGCACGGCTCTGCCTGCATTTTCTTGCCTAATCTTGTATTTTTCACCTGCGCCTAACTTGCTTTCTTGCCCAGACTTGTTTTTTTCCCTGTGCATGTACTTGCTTTCTTGCACAGGCTTGTTTTTTCCCCTGTGCCTAACTTGCTTTCTTGTCCATACTAGTTTTTATTCCCCTGTGCCTGTACTTGCTTTTTTGCCCAGACTTGTTTTATTCCCCTGTGCCTGTACTTGCTTTCTTGCCCAGACTTGTTTTTATTCCCCTGTGCTTGTACTTGCTTTCTTGCCCAGACTTGTTTTTTTTCCTCTGTGCCTGTACTTGTTTTCTTGCCTAAACTTGTTTTTCCTTCATGTGCCCAGTTCTCCCGCGGCCCCCGCCCGTTTTTTCCACTGCTGCGTCCCTGCGGCCCGCCCCCCTGCAATCCCATTCGCCACCCCGCTCCCGCCTCCCAACTGCTCCTGCCTCCCACATCCTCTCATATGGAGGCAGCGCAGTGGTGAAAAGAGCGACCTCTGACCCTGCTCGCAGGCAGGTCGCTCCCCACGCTGCTGCACGGCTCTGCCTGCATTGTTTTTGCCTAATCTTGTATTTTTCCCCTGTGCCTAACTTGCTTTCTTGCCCAGACTTGTTTTTATTCCCCTGCGCCTGTACCTGCTTTCTTTCCCAGACTTGTTTTTATTCCCCTGTGCCTGTACTTGCTTTCTTGCCCAGACCTGTTTTTATTTCCCTTTGCTTGTACTTGCTTTCTTGCCCAGACTTGTTTTTTTTCCTCTGTGCCTGTACTTGTTTTCTTGCCGAACCCTGTTTTTCCTTCCTGTGCCCAGTTCTCCCGCGACCCCACCTGTTTTTCCTGCCGCTTCGTTCCTGCGACCCGCTCCCCTGCAATCCCATTCGCTGCCTCGCTCCTGCCTCACAGCTGCTCCTCCCTCCCACATCCCCTCATATGGAGGCCGCGCAGCGGTGAAAGAAGCGACCTCTGACCCTGCTCGCAGGCATGTTGCTCCTCACGCTGCTGCGTGGCTCTGCCTGCATTGTTTTTGCCTAATCTTGTATTTTTCCCCTGTGCCTAACTTGCTTTCTTGCCTAGACTTGTTTTCTTCCCTGTGCCTGTACTTGCTTTCTTGCCCAGACTTGTTTTATTCCCCTGTGCCTGTACTTGCTTTCTTGCCCAGACTTGTTTTTATTCCCCCGTGCCTGTACTTGCTTTCTTGCCCGGACTTGTTTTTATTCCCCTGTGCCTGTACTTGTTTTCTTGCCTAAACTTGTTTTTCCTTCATGTGCCCAGTTCTCCCGCGGCCCTGCCCGTTTTTCCCACTGCTGCGTCCCTGCGGCCCGCCCCCATGCAATCCTTTTTCACCACCCCGATCCCGCCTCCCAACTGTTCCTGCCTCTTACATCCCCTCATATGGAGGCAGCGCAGTGGTGAAAGGAGCGACCTTTGACCCTGCTCGCAGGCAGGTCGCTCCCCACGTTGCTGCAAGGCTCTGCCTGCATTGTTTTTGCCTAATCTTGTATTTTTCCCCTGTGCCTAACTTGTTTTCTTGCCAAGACTTGTTTTGTTCCCCTGTGCCTGTACTTCTGTACTTGCTTTCTTGCCCAGACTTGTTTTTATTCCCCTGTGCCTGTACTTGCTTTCTTGCCCAGACTTGTTTTTATTCGTCTGTGCCTTTACTTGTTTTCTTGCCTAAACTTGTTTTTCCTTCCTGTGCCCAGTTCTCCCACTGCCCCTGCCCATTTTTCCCGCCGCCCCCCTCCCAGCTGCTCCTACCTCCCACATCCCCTCATATGGAGGTTAAGCAGCAGCCGCGCAGATGGGGCACCAGGACCCCTGGGCACCGTGAACGCCACGACGCCCAACACTGCTACGATGCCAGAACCCTCCATGCACTCAACACCAGACAATCACACACCTGCTTCCTGGCTGCCCCGAAGCGCACCCACGGAGCTTTGACCTGCCGGAACTGCAGCTTCGCAAGCATCTGCCCCACCATGCTGCCGACCAGGAAAGAACCCAACCACCTCATATGCATCCTTCTCAACACCCGCTCCGCCTGCAAACACGCCGTTGAACTCTGGGACCTACTCTACTCAACCTCCCCTGATGCCACCTTCCTGACGGAGACCTGGCTGAACCCTGCTTCTGCACCCGACATAGCCATACCTGCACTTCCAGATCCACACTGACCCCAACACCACCCTCAGAGAAACCCTCCTACAGACCTCCCCGGACCCTGACCACAGTTCAGCGACTCCATCACCGACTTCGTCATCAGACACGCCCTCACCTCCACGGACTACATCCTCCTCGGGGACCTGAACTTCTACCTTGAGAACAACAACAACACCAACTCCACCACCCGGATCGACAACCTAGCCAACCTCGGACTCAGACAACTCGTCACAACACCCACCCACTCCGCCAGTCACACGCTTGACCCCATCTTCTCCGCAAGCCCCCACGTCTCCTTCAACCACACCATCGAACTCCTCTGGACCGACCATCGCTGCATTCACTTCACCTTCAAGAAACCCACCACGCACAACCGCACCAAACAGATGCCTCGCCGCTGCTGGAGCAAAGTCACCAAAGACCAGCTAACCACCACCCTTGCCCAGAGCCCACCCGCCGACCCCATCATCGCCGCCGGCAACCTCAGACGGTGGATCGACGACTGCGCCAACACCTTCGCCCCAATCAAGAGACCATTCAAAAGTCACACCAACAAGAAAGCCAGCTGGTTCACTGAAGCCCTCCAGGCCTCTAAGCAAACCTGCCGAAAGCTGGAGAAGATTGAGCATGGGCTGAAAATTCGTTCCACTCGCGGAATTTGTGGATTTTCCGCGATTTCGCAATACGTGAATCTCACGAAATCGCGGTAAAATCCGCAAATCAGTGGGACGAATTTTCAGCCAAGCACTTACAGGGTTACAGCAGCAGGTGCAAAAGTTGAAGCTAATTTCTTGTAACCTTTTACAAAAGGGTTACAAAGAAATTAACTTCAACTTGGGCACCTGCTGCTGTAAGCCTGTAAGTGCTTCCTGGCGCCTCGTTGCCTACTTGCAACTATTCTCTGACCCTGCTCTGACCCTTGAAGCAGGGTCAGAGAATAGTTACAAGTAGGCAATGAGGCGCCTGTCACGAAAATTAAACTTCAACAGGAAGCACTGACAGATATAAAAACAAGCATGTGCAATGCAATAGGTCTCGCATTAGGAAAGTTTGAGCTATTGGTCTTGTAAATGACAATTTTTTTTATTTATGTGTTGGTTTTGAAAATAGCTAAATTAATAGCTTTGTCATTTACAATGCCAATAGTTATAACTTTTGCAAATGTGACACCTATAGCATTTGTAATGCAACATGTTTTGTATTTACGTGACTTAGATGTATTGATATTACAAATTACAATGGCTTTTAATTTTTTAAAATAATTAATACTTAAATAAAAGTGATTTTAATTTATGATGGCAATAGCTTAAACTTTTGTAAATAACTTTTGTGAAGATTATGTTCAGTGTATTTTATTGTGACGAAAATCCGAGGAACAGAAGTGAAATATTAACATCTTTTTGTGACATTTGTAATAAAGCTTGAAACATTGAGAGAACATATTTGAACCAGTTGTTGTTGAATGGTTGCGCAGATTGATGCTGGGGTGCTGTGGTGGTACTGAGTGGTGCTGTGGTGATGCTGAGTGGTGCTGTGGTGGTGCTGAGTGTTCCTGGGATGGTGCTGAGTGATGCTGGGGTGGTGCTGAGTGGTGCTGTGGTGGTGCTGAGTGATGCTGTGGTAGTGCTGAGTGATGCTGTGGTGGTGCTGAGTGGTGCTGTGGTGGTGCTGAGTGATAATGTGGTACTGCTGAGTGATGCTGTGGTGGTGCTGAGTGGTGCTGAAAGGCACAAAAACGAGTCTAACAGAGGGCAGAAGGGCACACAAACGAGTGGTGGTGCTGAGTGGTGCTGTGGTGGTGCTGAGTGATAATGTGGTGGTGTTGAGTGATGCTGTGGTCTTTTCAACAAAACAAGGGAACCCAAAAGGTACCTAGGGACCATGGGCAATCGATTATTGGAGAGAACAAAGGTCCTTAGGATTTGAAATTTAAAACAATACAATGAAATATAGACTCAAATCAGTACCATATTAGAAGGTTTTTCAGTACCCAGCCGGGCCTGAATTCTTTTAATCAAAATATATAAACCAAGATAGGGGAGACCACCAGGAGGGGTCCAATTCAGAAGCTGATAGGGTACAAGCCTGTACCTATCCAGAGCACACTTGAACTAGGTTCAAAGGTGAGAGAAAATTGGAAAGAAAGAGAAAAATTAAGGAATATCAGGCAAAAAGAAAGTGGGAGCCAACTGTCCCTTGCAACATTAACACAATTGTAAAGCAAGTTCGGACAAACAATTACTGTAACAATATTGACACAATCGGAAGAGATTACAGTATTGTTAAAATGTCGACGACGTTTCGATCCCTGGCTCCTAGTGAACTGGGATCATCATCAGGACTTTATAATAAATTGCCTGTTTGTACTTTAGTCAAAGCCTTTATGAGCAAAATGCTCCAATGAGGTGGCAGAAAGTGGGGTTCGTTGGATCGCGAACACAACGCCTCAGGGTTTTTTATCTGGTGGGCAATTTAATTGTCAACCGCTCGTGGTGATGTATTCAATGGAAGATACGCATTGGAATTCTGCACCATAGGATTAGGTGCTCGAAATAACTCAAAGGTCTTTGGAAAACAGTCGTTGCCGCCTTGCTCGAAATCGGAGCAGGATTCAACCGGCGTGCTCAATGGCCCTTTGCCGACTATGCGGAAGTCCTTCCTGGAAGATACGCATTGGAATTCTGCACCATAGGATTAGGTGCTCGAAATAACTCAAAGGTCTTTGGAAAACAGTCGTTGCCGCCTTGCTCGAAATCGGAGCAGGATTCAGCCGGCGTGCTCAATGGCCCTTTGCCGACTATGCGGAAGGACTTCCGCATAGTCGGCAAAGGGCCATTGAGCACGCCGGTTGAATCCTGCTCCGATTTCGAGCAAGGCGGCAACGGAGCAGGATTCAGCCGGCGTGCTCAATGGCCCTTTGCCGACTATGCGGAAGGACTTCCGCATAGTCGGCAAAGGGCCATTGAGCACGCCGGTTGAATCCTGCTCCGATTTCGAGCAAGGCGGCAACGACTGTTTTCCAAAGACCTTTGAGTTATTTCGAGCACCTAATCCTATGGTGCAGAATTCCAATGCGTATCTTCCAGGAAGGACTTCCGCATAGTCGGCAAAGGGCCATTGAGCACGCCGGTTGAATCCTGCTCCGATTTCGAGCAAGGCGGCAACGACTGTTTTCCAAAGACCTTTGAGGTATTTCGAGCACCTAATCCTATGGTGCAGAATTCCAATGCGTATCTTCCATTGAATACATCACCACGAGCGGTTGACAATGAAATTGCCCACCAGATAAAAAACCCTGAGGCGTCGTGTTCGCGATCCAACGAACCCCACTTTCTGCCACCTCATTGGAGCATTTTGCTCATAAAGGCTTTGACTAAAGTACAAACAGGCAATTTATTATAAAGTCCTGATGATGATCCCAGTTCACTAGGAGTCAGGGATCGAAACGTCGTCGACATTTTAACAATACTGTAATCTCTTCCGATTGTGTCAATATTGTTACAGTAATTGTTTGTCCGAACTTGCTTTACAATTGTGTTAATGTTGCAAGGGACAGTTGGCTCCCACTTTCTTTTTGCCTGATATTCCTTAATTTTTCTCTTTCTTTCCTATTTTCTCTCACCTTTGAACCTAGTTCAAGTGTGCTCTGGATAGGTACAGGCTTGTACCCTATCAGCTTCTGAATTGGACCCCTCCTGGTGGTCTCCCCTATCTTGGTTTATATATTTTGATTAAAAGAATTCAGGCCCGGCTGGGTACTGAAAAACCTTCTAATACGGTACTGATTTGAGTCTATATTTCATTGTATTGTTTTAAATTTCAAATCCTAAGGACCTTTGTTCTCTCCAATAAATGAGTGATGCTGTGGTGACGCTGAGTGGTGCTGTCGTAGTGCTGAGTGGTGCTGAGTGATGCTGTGGTGGTGCTAAGTGATGCTGTGGTGGTGCTGAGTGGTGCTATGGTGGTGCTGAGTTATGCTGTGGTGGCGCTGAGTGGTGCTGTGGTGGTGCTGAGTGGTGCTGTGGTGGTGCTGAGTGATGCTGTGGTGGCGCTTAGTGGTGCTGTGGTGGTGCTGAGTGGTGCTGTGGTTGTGCTGAGTGGTGCTGTGGTGGTGCTGAGTGATGCTGTGGTGGCACTGAGTGATGCTGTGGCGCTGAGTGATGCTGTGAAGGGGCTGAGTGGTGCTCTGGTGGTGCTTAGTGGTGCTGTGGTGGTGCTGAGTGATGCTGTGGTGGTGCTGAGTGGTGCTGTGGTGGTGCTGAGTGATGCTGTGGTGGTGCTGAGTGGTGCTGTGGTGGTGCTGAGTGATAATGTGGTAGTGCTGAGTGATGCTGTGGTGGTGCTGAGTGGTGCTGAAAGGCACAAAAACGAGTCTAACAGAGGGCAGAAGGGCACAAAAACGAGTCTAACATAGGGCAGAAGGGCAGATAAACAAGGGAAAAATGAGTCTAACAAAGGGCAGAAGGGCACAAAAAACGAGTCTAACAAGGGGAAGAAGGGCAGAAAAACAATGGAAAAACAAGTCTAACAGAGGGAAGAAAAACAAGGGAAAAAACGAGTCTAACAGAGGGCAAAAGGGCACAAAAAATGAGTTTAACAGGGGGCAAAATGAATCCCGCCCTGCGTGTTTGTCCACGAAGATGCCACCGTTTTGTGCAATACCTCTACTAAACTGGAGTACTTTTTACTGTCTAATCAGTAAGTGCTCCCTCGTTGGCTAAATGTATTGGGGCAGATTTACAATAACTGGCGCATCCCCAGGGATGCGCCAGTTATTGTGCGCCGCAGCTCATGGGCCCATGGGCCGCCGCATTTACAATGTGGCGCACCATGTGGCAAAAACGGCACAGATGCGTCACGCAGCTGTGCCATAAAAGCAGCGCATAGCTGGAGCTGCGTCGAAAGCGCGACGCAGCTCCAGCAATGCTCTGGGGGGCCCTATCTCCCCAATGCTGCGTCAAGCCTTGCGCCTGCTTCAAGCAGGTACAGGGTTTTGACGCAGCATTGGCCTAAAAGTGACTTAGTGAAATCTTGTAGATTTCACGCAGGCACATTTAGGAGGCGTTCCTGCGCAGGAACGCCCTCCCCTGTGCCGGAACGCCTCCTGATGGCGCAGGGCTTTACAACGTGACGCATCTCTCAGATGCGTCACGTTGTTAATACCCAGCACATTGGCGCATCTTTTGTACTGCCGCTGCATCACAAAAGTGACGCAACTGCGGCGCAAAAGAGGCGCAAGCGGCTTGTAAATCTTCCCCATAGTGCTTTTACTACACTGTAGCTGCGTAAAGGGCCAGAAGATGTGTCTCCAGTGACCATGTGTGCCTGTGCCTGTGTTACAGGCACACATAGTCACTGGAGACACATCTTCTGGCCCTTTACGCAGCTGCAGTGTAGTGAAAGCACTATACATTTACCCAAAGAGGGAGCACTTACTGGATTAGCCAGTAGAAAGTACTCCAGGGCAAATCGCAAAAAAAATCTGCGATTTCGCAGGAAAATTCACGAATTTGCAGATTTTTTTGCGATTTCGCTGGGAAATCCACGAATTCGCGGAACGCGGATTCGCAAATTTCGCCCATGCTTAGAGAAGATCTGACTCCATGAACGAACACTGGACAGCCACGCAGCCCAAAAGAACGCAACCCGCAGACACCATCACCTCATCAGATCCGCCAAAAGGGCCTCCTTCAAAAACTGCCTAGACAACAGCATGCACAACAGCAAAGAGCTCTTCAACATCGTGAAGGAACTCTCTAACCCCAGCTCCAACACCAACGACGTCAGACCCTGGCAAGAACTGTGCGACTCGCTGGCCACCTTCTTCCACTGCAAGATCGCAGACATCCACGACAGCTTCTACGCCACGACCGCCCCGACAACCACTGAGACCTCCGCCCCCACGACCACCATCCGCACCAACCGCCTGCTCTCCTGGACCAACATCAACGACGACGACACCATCAGGATCATGAACACCATCCGTTTTGGATCTCCATCAGACCCATGCCCACACCACTTCTTCAACAAAGCCAGCACAACCATCGCACCCCGTCTCCGGAAAGTCATCAACACCTCCGACAGAACACAGAGCGTCCGCCTTCCCCCATTCCGCTCCGAGCCATTGAGATCATCTGCAGCATACCCCAGGGCTCATCCCTCATCCCAACTCTGTTTAACATCTACCTGGCACCGCTCGCCCACGTCGCCCGTCCGGACGACCTCATTATCTCCTACTCCGATGAAACCCAGCTGATCCTCTCCCTCACCAAGGACCTTCAAATCGCCAAAATCAACCTTCACAAAGGAATGAAGGATGGTGCTGAATGGATGAGGAATAGCCGACTGAAGCTGAACTTGGACAAGACAGAGGTCTTCATCCTCAGATCTACCCCTTCAGCCTAGGATGACTCCTGCTGGCCAACCGCACTGAGAACCGCTCCAACACCCACCGACCACGCACGCAACCTAGAGGTCATCCTCGACTCCACCCTCTCCATGACTAAACAGGTCAAGGCCGTCTCCTCCTCCTGCTTCAACACCCTCTGCAAGCTCCGCAGGATCTACAAGTGGATCCCCACTGAAACGAGAACGGTCACCCAGGCTCTCGTCAGCAGCAGGTTGGACTACGGAAACGCCCTCTACGCAGGAGCCTCGGCCAAACTCCTGAGATGGCTCCAACACGTCCAGAACGTCTCTGCACGCCTGATCCTCGACATTCCTCGCCGCAGCCACATCACACCCCACCTGAGAGACCTGCACTGGATCCCGGTCAACAAGAGGATAACCTTCAAACTCCTCACCCATGCCTACAAGGCACTCCACAACACCGTACCAACGTACCTCAACAGACGACTCAGCTTCTACACCCCCACCTGCCACCGAGCTCACCCTTGCCACAGTCCCCCGCTTCCGAAGAGCGACCTCCAGCGGCAGATCGTTCTCCCACCTCGCCGCCAGACCTGAAACATCCTCCCAATCCAACGACGGCAGACCCAAGACCTGCTCGCCTTCAGAAAACTCCTCAAGACCTGGCTTTTTGAGCAGTAGCAGCATTCCCCACCCCAGCGCCTTGAGACCCTCATGGGTGAGTAATGCGCTTTACAAATGATATGATTGATTGATTGATTGATTGATTGAACTGCAGATTCAGACTCGCAGGCCACTGTCATTCCCACACATGTGCAGATCCTATGTTCACTGCACCTCCTAGCTTCAGGGAGCTACCAGAGGATAATGGCAGGAGCAGGAGGGGTCTCCCAAAGTACTCTGTCACGCTGTTTCAATGCGTTCCTGGATGCTATGTTGCAGAGGATATACCAGTACATCAGATTTGGCACAACCCCACAGGAATTGCAGTTAACTAAATTCCATTTTACCAGGTAGCCCAAGTCCCCCATGTAATTGGGTGCATTGATGGGAGACATGTAGCTATATGTCCCCCTCAGGCAATGATTATGTTTACAGCAACAGTAAATCATATTGTTCATTGAACATCCAAGTCATATGCAATGCCTCACACATAATCACAGACATAGTAGCAAGGTATCCAGGTGGTACGCATGATTTGTTCGTCTTTAGACACAGTGGTATACATACATGTCTCCTTTGCGTGAATTTGGAGAATGATACCTGCTAGGTAAATGCATGTAACAGTCCTGCAGACTTTCTGGATATGGTGACACATTACAGTGAGTAATATATTGCCTTTTCCCCTGTAGGTGAAAGCGCATTTACTGTGCGCTCCTTCATTCTAACCCCATACCTAAACCTAACTACTCCAAGCAAGCAGTGGTACAATTCTGTGCACAAAACCTCAGGCAACGTGATAGAGAGGACCTTCGGATTACTGAAAAGTAAGTTCTGATGCCAACATAAAAGTGGAGGTGCATTGCAGTACAGGCCTGAGACATGCTGTAAAGTTGCACAACATTGTACCTATCTGATCCAGACACAGATGACGAGGGTGGGCCGTGTGGGGCACAGCAACCTGGAGACGGATCAAGGCAGCAGAGGGCAGACTACGTAGTGCGGAAATGATACAGAATTATTTTTAGGGTGAGTAATGAAGAGACAATACTTCATTACTTAAATGGTACTGTGTTTAATTTACCTTAATCTCAGGTAAAGTGTGTGCACACAGCCGTTAACATGATAAATGCATGAGATTATGTAGTACATAACTGTATTTTCAAATAAAACATGCACAACAGTCAGCACCGAGTACCACATACAACAGGTTACCTCATCTATTGGCAGGTCGGGATCCAATCCCTATCTACTTTTTACGGCCACGCACAGCACTGGAACGGTCAGTGTGTACACTCTCCTCCCTTGATGAGGCCCCAGATGTCGTACCTTGCCTCACACTCTGCCACCTGGAGGCCTCCTCGCTGCCCCCTACACCCAGTACACGTGTCCCAGCTATTGTAGCTGTTGATGATTGTTTGATAAAATTGGTGACCTGCACCAATCCCCTGGCCATGTTAGAAATGAAGTGGGATATTTCCACCTGCTTGGCCACAGTGCGTATGGACAGGACAGCTGTGGCATTGCCCAGACGGTTGATTGTTGCTCTGGTGTAACCATCCAAACTGCCCAATAGGTGGTGGTTTTGTCTGCGATGTCAGCTATGCTCCCTCTGCATGTTGTTACAGAGGTCTCTGATGGCATCTGTCATGTTCCTAAGGTTATCTGCAATTGCCCTTTGGCCCATCACCCCTGTGTTGGTTAACTCCCTCATGCTGTCCTTAATCTCCACCATGTTGTTCTTCAGAGACACCAGCTGGGATTGCATTGATGGCATGTGTCTTAATTGCAGGTGCTGCACTTTCACCATGGTGCCCTCCAGACCCGCTAAGACAGAGGAACCCTCTCCTACCTCAGATGCACTGTGGGCTCTTGCTCTGCATCTCCTGTTAGAGGTTTTAAGGTGCTGCAAGTGGGACTGGTCACTTTGGGTGTGTGCCTGCTCAACTGGCGTAGACTGTAACTCTTCCTGGGTATCATCACCTTCTACCTCAAACTCCGATAGTGGCAGCAAAGTGTACCTGCGTGGTGTTGGTGGCATTGTGGTAACTCTCTCATCTTCTCCTGCCTGTTCCCAGGTCTCCTCTGGCTCACGTTTTGCTGTGTTGTCAGCCTGTGGTGCTGTTGTATCTGTAAAAGTAACAGAACTACTTCAGCATGATGTGTGTACAGCTTTGTGACATTTTTCATTTAAATATTCATTTATTTAATTTAGCAAAACACATTGTGTCTATTTGTCACATGCATGTAGTACTTAAAAGAGCATATTCTGTTAGAATTTGTCTGCTCTTTTTGCATCTTGTGTTCCTGACTATAACTCCCATGATGCATTGTTGGGTGGCAGCTAAGAAGTGGGCTTGAGTGGTAATTGAACAAATGTACCTGGCCTTAATAAGAATGCATTTTATTACATATAGGGGGCAAGTGTACTTTAGCATGCATCTTACCTTGGCTGGTGGTAGGGGTGGCTGAGGTGCCAATGTCTGTGACACCAATGATGGATTCAGGCTGTAGGGTCGACTCCACCAATTCCTCAAGGGGTATTGATGCAGGCTGGGTTGATTATGCTCCAGCAGTCTTCTTGGCCTCAACAAGCCTGCTTGACACCTTTTCCTTTGCCCTTTTCCTCAAGTCATACCAGTACTTGCAAATTTCTTCAATGGAGCACTGTATGACCCCCCCACTGCGCTGATTTTTTCTTGGATGTCCAGCCAGGTTTTTCGTTTTTCCAATTATGGAACATGGAGGGAGATCTTTACAAACCACTTATCATGACTCTTGACCACTTCCTTTATTAGTACCCCAAATCTTTTTCACAACATTTTAATTTTCTTTTCCGTCCTCCAGCCTCCTTTCTGTTCTCCTGGGATGCCATGCTTGGTAGCTGCGCATGCCTCTTCACTGTGGATGTGCTCCTGGGTGTTGACATCCTTCTTTCTGTCTCCCACTCAGCATCAGACCCTCTGTAACAGCATAAAAAGCCTCACTTCCTGGTTGTGAGGTAATCATGCTGCTCCTAATTAGGAATTACCTAATTGCGATTCGCTATTTAGCCATTTTCACAAATAGGTAATCGCTAATTGCGAATGCTGATATTTAGAATTTTTTTTATTACATCACATTTGGAGATTACCAATAAGCGATTCGGTAAAATTCACTAATAAGTAATCGCTAACTGTGAGTTTCATACATGTGGCCCTGGAAAATTAATTGATGGTCTCTGGGATCAATTTTTTGGCCAAAAAGTGAAACTGTGACTAAAATTGGGGCTATACATAGAAATAAAGGTCAGGGCCTATAATCGGGTTCACTGGAATTACATGATTCTGTGACCACAGGCTTTTCCGCCTAAGTATGGATTCACTACATTTACCACATAGTCCATCATCTGCTGCATGATCTAGAGATTTTAACAACAAAACATTGTAGCTCAAACGGATCAAAAGATAGTTCCCATGTAGTGGAAGGCCCATCAGAAAGCTTGACTGGTTATCATTCAATTGCTCATTGCTGTATTTGGTTTTAAAATTGATACTAATGAGGTGAATCAAATTGACACTTATGAGGTGAAATCTTTGCCCCAGCAGTGTTATGTGTAAAAATGACAAAAAATGAAGTAATACTATCACAAAATGTGCCGCATTACACCACACATTTTGTCTTTTCATGACACATAATGTGGTTCTCCCTGCTGCCTGATTTGGTCCTTCCCTGGCGCATAATTGGCCCTGCTATAACGAGGGTCTTCCAGTGCCATATTTAGCAGAACACTTGGCCATTTACTTTACGGTGCGCGCGCAGTCCCTGGCCCCTGGTACAGGAGAGGGGGGCCCCGCCTCCCTTCCTCTGAGTCCTTCACCCCTCAGTAACCCCGTCATTGTTTGCCATTATCTTCAAGCTGGAGGGCAGACTTTGAGAAGAGACCTCGCGGCCTCCCTCCCATGCTGCACCGCGGGTAGGACGCGTGTAATCTGGGACACGTCTTCAGTGAGTACAGGGTGAGCGAGTTGACCTCCCATCCTCTCTGCATCACTTCTCTGTGAGACTTGCAAACCCCACGTGGAACATTAAAGCACCAGCTGCAGAAAAACATACTCCTCTTCTCCCAATGTAGCCAAAAATCTACCAACAAGCAGTGACAATTCCAGTAGGCCTATGCTTGTATTTATGTTGAAAAGCGCATGTGTATTTGGCATCAATTCTTGCTTGTTTTGACAAGGCAAATATTGTGTGAATTATTTATTAAGTTGGCTTTGTCAATGTGTTTAAACCATGTTGTTCAGCAGAGTGGCATGTGCAGCATGGCTAAAAGTAAAGTTAGAAAAAAAGCGCTATGATATGGCCAGTGTTGGCCACAGCATTGTGTTTTTCTTATGGCGAATGGGGGAGGGGCAACACAGACAGTAGGAGGTAGGGCGGAAGCAACAAATTGAAGGTAAAAAAAAAGGTTTTGCTGGTATCATAGGGCTTTTTTTTCTTATGGCGGGTGGGGGTCAATAGAGACAACGCAAGAGTGGGAGTTGGGAGGCGAGAAGCAACATGGACAAGGGTGGGGGTGAGAAGGTAAGAACCGACACAGAAAAGCAACATGGAAAGTAGGAAGAAGTAGCTTGGACAACGGGTGTGGGTGTATTTGGAAGAAGCCGTGGGGCAGGAGGGGAAGAAACAGAGGATAGGAAGAATAAAGAAAATAGTACCTGAATTCAGCAAGCAGTGAATGGACAGCAGGAGGACACTAATCAAACAAAATAAATGAGTACTTGGTTCATGTTCCAAATGAAAGAACAGGAAAGGACATCGGCAAGTGCTGGCCAATTAGGAGGCAGCAAAAAAGAGTGACAATTAAGCCAACAAATAGTAAGCAATGGACGGCTCCTAGCCCCTTTTAGTAAAGAAAACATCTCGCAGTGACAGCTTATGTGCTGTTAGCAGGCAGGACCTACAAATAATTTGTATTTGAAACATAGAAGAAATAAGCGCATGAGGCATTTATTCATTCTTTTTTAATGCTGTATTGGACTGATCGAAGTCCACAACTAGCCACATTAATCTCTACACACTGCCAACAGGCCACTTACAGAATAACTAAGACCCTTAAGCAAAGATTAAGTCACAGAAGCTTCCTGGTGAAGATTACATTGGTGTTATTATTGTACCTCAATCGCGGATTTGCACTACTTGTGCCAATTCTAAGCTCAAAACGCCCGGGAGGAAAATATATGCTCTGATGTAAAGCAGAAACAAACGTAAAATCATTTGCTCCTGTGTTTACACAGCTCCTAATTATCCTGTGCCCCACAGGTGAACTACATTCAACCATGACCCTACCAGAGCTAAGGCGCATCTTTGGACAGAGTCAACCCACTGATATTGGTGACCTAGGTGGTTAAGTCTAGAGCCAGGTTTAGAGGATTACCAAAGTAGAGGGAAAAAATTAAGTTTGAAAACATTTGAATTTGAAAACAATGGAGGCATAGTTAATCAATGGTTCTAGTTGGTGCCACCCTTTCTCTTCAGACTGACCACTGGAGTCTTGAGAACACTTACAAAAAATTTCTCTAGCTACTTCTCTCTCCTACACAGAGGCTCACCCTTCACACTTAGGGGCCGATTACGATTCGGTAAAATCCCGTCCGAATCGTTGTACGGAGCCTTTTTCCCTTACGATTTGTACCAAAGACCGTACGACTCAATGATCCGTACGAATTGTATTCGGAACCGCAGTCGCGACGTTCGTACGGTTCGAAGCAGCTTTTTCCGACGCAGCAAGTACGAATCGTGTCAACAGCACTCCGTACGCCGCTTTTGCTACGGGAGTTTAAAACGTCAGGAAAACCAGATTTCGTCCCGAAATGCGTACGGAACGGACCCCCCGTGTATGGTGCGTACACCCCATCATTGCAGGGGTACGGTGCATTGGGGTATGGTGCGTGCACCCCTGGATTACAGGGGTACGGTGTGTATGTCCCCGGGCGTACCCCCCCATGAATGTAGGTGTACGATGCGTAGGGGCATGGTTCGTACCCCCCAAGGTCGTACGTGTACGGTGCGTACACCCCCTGCATACTCCCCTTTAATTTAGGGGTACAGTGCTTATGCGATAGTGTGAATCTCCGTACGAATTGCTCATACCCGACGTATCTGTACGACTCGCGTCTCCATTCCCCAGTCCGGATCGTACTTGGCGGGTCATACGGCATGTTTACGATTCGTACGGTTTACTGTGCGGGTCTATGTTGTATGGACTCACCCTTGACTTTCATACGGTTCGCGATGATTCATACGTATTTCGAGCCTACGGATCGTACTACGCGATTCGGACAGATTACTATGATTCGTACGGAAACGGCTACGAATACGAATCGTCGTACGGATTCGTTTCCCGAATCGGAATCGGCCCCTTACTCTCTATAGTCATATCTAACATACTGCAGGCTGACAGCTCTGCTACAATGTTAGTGTGTTTATATACATTACATATATACAGTAATGTCCAGGCAAACATTGCAGATCCACGCTTCTGACCCTACTGATATATACATTCATGGATGCCAGATATGTATGCATGCATGTATGTATGAAGTATGTATGTATGCATGTATCAAACTCAATCCAGGATTACGAAAATAATTTCACACTGGTGCCGCTGCCTCAATTCTTCAAACGCTTTATTTATTTATGCAACGTGTGCCCAACGCGTTTCGTTGTTTCATTCACAGCTTGATCTCGGGTCAAGTTTTACCAATACAACATGTATATTTAAAGTGCTAGAGTCTAGTTCCGCCCTTTAATGAGAGAAACAGTAGAAAGACTCCATTGCTGTATCTTGAACATATATACAGTGAAGATACGTAAGTTTTTTCAGAACTCAAATTGTACTACATAATTCTACAATTCTTGAGTTAAAAAAATTACAATGCAAAACAAATGAATATCAGATCATATAATGCCCAAGTGGGCGTGGCTTGACTATTTGCCCGTGCTACTTAGTTGGTGCTCATTTAGTCAAGATAATAATGTTGAATTGTACCGCCCCAGTGGGCATTTAAACTTAATACTTCAACCTCTATTCCATGTATTTATGCCACTAAACACAATCAATTTAACTTCATTATAATTTGCAAAAGTTGAAAACAAAAGTCCTGCTCAAGTGAGCATATATAAAGTTCATCTTCCGGATCTTCACATCTGTCATACAATTCATTCTGCAATGGAAACATATATTTTCTAATTTAGTATCAGAGGAACTCTCTCTTTGTGAATATAAAAACAATCAGTTAAAAACATATCAAGAGAAAAATAGACGCAAAGGATAGACTCATAAATTCATGTTATTATCTCAGATGGATTGACAATTCCTCATCAAAGTTTAACCCTGCAGGTATCATGGTATTAAACTTTATAATCATTTTTGATTCAAGTTTCCTCAACTCAATCATGCGGTTTCCCCCTCTTTCCTCTGGGGTATTGAATCTAACACACAGAATTTGAGGAGGTTTTGATTTTGATTGTGGGTTTCATGGAAATGGCGAGCAACCGGATACTGTCTATCATTGTTAGCGATTGCTCTTAAATGTTCAAGAACTCTTAATTTGGCTTTCTTGATGGTGCTTCCGATGTAATAAAGGTCACAAGGGCATTTTAACGCATACACTGCGAACTCAGTGTCACAGGAGAAATGTCTACTAATTTTGAATGCTGGCTTGTCTTTCCTCAATTTGACGGTTTTACAGTTCTGACTGTACTTGCATGCTTTGCACTTCGTACAAGTAAAAAAACCCTCAACTGGATTCTTCCTCTTAGTCTCTTTTATAGAGCTTGTCATTAAAGTGTCTTTGAGGGACTTACACCGCCGGAAAGTGATAGATGGGTATGGTCCCACATATTCATTAAGGTCATCATCAGTTCTTAACACTTCCCAAAATTTATTTAAGCATTTCCCTACCTCCCAAGCCTGGTTGTTGTACGTGGTTATAAACCTTAGCTTATTGTTTGATTCCTTATTGTCTATGGATTTCTTCAAAAGGTCGTCCCTACTGAGATTCTTCACTTTATCGACAGTTGCTGAAATAATGTCTTCTTTATATCCCCTTTCTCTAAATCTATTGCACATAACAATCTCTTCTTTTAAGTAGTCCTCACTAGAGCTACAATTGCGTTTCGCTCGCAATAGCTCTCCATAAGGAATACTAGCAACTAGATTTCTGGGGTGACAACTCTGAGAAAGTGACAGACTATTGCCAGCAGTCTTTTTTCTGTGCAATCTGCTCTGTATTGCCTTATTGTCAATATATAGTTTGAGGTCCAAGAAAACAATTTCTTCCCTACTGGTCTCACTGGTGAACTGTAAATTACAATTGTTCACATTGAGTATACGGAAAAATTTGTCAGCTGTCTCCTGCTCACCTCTCCAAATACAAAAAATGTCATCTATGTACCTGGCCCAGAGAACGACATGGTCTTGGTACAATTTGATCTTCCGGACCACCTGCTCCTCCCACCAGCCGAGGTAAAGACCTGCAAAGCTGGGGGCAAAGCAGGTCCCCATTGCCGTCCCCTGGGTTTGTCTGTACATAGTTTTATCGAAGATGAAAAAATTATTTTTCAAGCAAATAGTGATCATCTCCAGTATCATTTCCGTGTGAACTAGAAATGATAATGATCTTTCTTTTAAGAAGTGTCTACACGCATCCACTCCTGCATTCTGTGGAATGCTGGTGTATAAGCTACATACATCCATGCTTAAGAGCAGGTAATCATCTTGCAATTCAATTCCATTGATCTTAGTTATAAAATCTCCAGTATCCTTTATATAGGCCGGCAGACTTTGGACATATGGCTGTAGAAAATAATCTACATATTTTGATACATTTTCCAATGTACTGCCTCGGGATGATACTATTGGTCTACCTGGTGGTCTAGTGGCATTCTTGTGTATTTTAGGTAGGAGGTATAATACAGGAATTTTTGGGTCCTTACAGTATAAATACATGTATTCACTATACTCCAATATTTCCTGTTCCCTCCAATGTTTAAGATTGTCATACACCATTCTGTTTGACTCCTCATACTCTGATTTACATGCCTTACTGTATTTAGTTACATCATTCAATTGTTTAAGGCCTTCCTCAACGTACATATCTAGCGGCCACACCACCACATTACCCCCCTTGTCCGCTTTTTTAATAACAAAGTCTCCGTGTTCTTCCAACGTTACAATAGCATCTCTTTGCGCTTTAGTTAGATTCTGTCTACTTCTGTGCTTTTCAGAATCCAACTTCTTAAATTCTTGTATCATCTCTCTTTCAAAGCAGTTTATGACATTGTTGTTCAATTGTGGTAAAAATATCGATTTGGGCTTGAAGCCACTATCACTCGTCATTTCGATGTCAATGTCAGTGTTAATCAAATTCAGAAAGGGATCACTGATAACATCCCCCTGATTTCCCAATTCCTGCACAGTTTGAAGGATATCAACATCATGTACATTGAGATTCGTTGGAACATTAGAGACTTTGTTCACTTTATTCTTGTGCATAGCAAACCACTTCTTTAGTTTTAGTTTTCTAGTGAAGTTAAAAAGGTCAAAACAAGATTCTGTATAATTAAAATTGGCCGAAGGACAGTCCTTTGGACAGAACCCCAAGCTCACTGTCAGACAATAAATAATTGGAGAGATTTACCACTGTTAGGGTGTCAGTCTTCATTTCTTCGCCGTTTTTCCCCTTGTTTGCATTCCCACTGGGGTTTCTCCTGTACTGCGAGTAGATTGACTTCGTTCTCTTTCTCCTCTGCCTCCTCTTCCACGACTTGGTCCTGGGCTTTCGCTTCCGGCCTGGATATTTTGAGCTCTCCCTTTCGCCATTAGCGTGATCTCTTTTAAAAATCTTTCTTTTACCCCTTCTGTATCCTTGGGGTCAAAAGCTGCACTGGTAGAGGCAGGCACATTATTGACTTCATCTTGTTCTCCTGTAGTTTCTTCAGCTGCAACTGTGACTGTTGCTGCTGCCGGACAACTAGAGATTCCCTTTCTTAAGTGGTCAAATTTTTTACTGAATGTTAGTATTTGGCCATTTCTGTAATATGCTTCATCACGTTCGAATTTGGATACGTTTTTTTGCTTGATTTATTCCTCAATCTTAGATAATTTTTTATTCACTTTATTGAGTTCCAGTTCGAGTTCCTCGGCACTACACAGGTCCTTTAATTTTCCCATAAGTTCCTCAATTATTTTATAGAGCTTATCGCATTCTTTTTCTGCATATTTAATGAGGATTCTTAGCATGTTTGCAGAACATTCCTCATTATTACCCATCCATTCACTTATCATCTCTGGGTCAGGGTTCTGGAATGTAGGGATAGTGTATATTCTGAGGCCTCTTGGTACCCTGTCGACCTCTACATATTGTCTTAGTGCCATTGCTTCCCAGCCTTTCGATTGTTCTTTTTTAGAAGCTTTCTATAAAGCATCCCATAACTTTCTTTTATCATCAGGTACAACTGTTCCCAGTGAAGCCCCATCTGGAGCTGATTTATTCGTCACAGTTTTTGAAAACAGCATATAAGCTGCCTCTTTATGTCTATTTGACCTCTCCGTTGCCATTTTTCAATTAACGCTTTTTTCCGCATCTTAAAATGCGTTTTTCGGACCCACGGAAGCACATACAATACGTATTGCTTCTTCCAGTCCTCCCCTCTCCTTTACGCACACACTGAGCCGGATCACATTCCTCTGGTTTCCCCGTACACACCACTCCGCTACCAATGCTGGTGAAGTCTTCCGACCTCACGCTCACCTTCGCGATGCGGCGAGATTGCAGGTATTCCTTCGGTTCAATCCTTTCTCGACTCAAGATGCAGGGCGGGCTCTCTTTCAAATTTGAAAAGTCCCAACACGAAGTCCTCAGCAAACTTGAAGCCTCAATGGCGGCGGGCAGCGCGGCAGGGACGCCACTCCCATATATCAAACACAATCCAGGATTACGAAAAGAATTTCACACTGGTGCCGCAGCCTCAATTCTTCAAACGCTTTATTTATTTATGCAACGGGTGCCCTACGCGTTTCGCTGTTTCAGTCACAGCTTGTTCACGGGTCAAGTTTTACCGATACAACATGTATATTTAAAGTGCTAGAGACTAGTTCCGCCCTTTACTGATAGAAACAGTAGAAAGACTCCATTGCTGTATCTTGAACGTATATACAGTAAAGATACGTAAGTTTTTTCAGAACTCAAATTGTACTACATAATTCTACAATTCTTGAGTTAAAAAAATTACAATGCAAAACAAATGAATATCAGCTCATATAATGCCCAAGTGGGCGTGGCTTGACTATTTACCCGTGCTACTTAGTCGGTGCTCATTTAGTCAAGATAATAATGTTGAATTGTACCGCCCCAGTGGGCATTTAAACGTAATACTTCAACCTCTATTCCATGTATTTATGCCACTAAACACAATCAATTTAACTTCATTATAATTTGCAAAAGTTGAAAACTTTTTTTTGCATGTATGTAAATATGTATGTATGTATGCATGTATGTATGCGTGCTTGTCAGATAACTGGGGTAAAAGTAACAGGGAACACATTTGTTTCCTGGCTATGGACTGGGTACGGACAAGCTCACAAACAACAGTATATAAGTAATCATCGAGCTTACTGGGAAACCTTTAGATTGTTTCAATCCTACAAAGCCCTGCACAACCAAGGACCAGCATACATCAACCACCGCATGAACCTTCACCAACCCTCCAGAACCTATGCTCCGTCTAACTTTCCTTCGCTCACCCCCCGCATTCGCCGAAACCACAGTGGAGGCCGCTCGTTTTTCTATTTCGCTGCAAAGTTCTGGAACTACCTCCCCCTTCCCCTCCGAACTGCATCCTCTCTGCTGGAATCCAGGAAAGGACTCAAGACTTGGCTGTTATGCTGAACCCCTCCCACCAAAGGGTTCACAGTGCCTGGAAGACCCTCACGGGTTGTTGCCGCCCTTTACAAATTCCTTTTGATTGATTGATTGAAGTGTGATTCTTTTTACGTCACAAAATAACATGAGAGAAACTCCACCCCCAATTAGAATTCAAATACTACCAAGTCTTGATCAATATAATTTGCCTAATTTACATTGAACTGTTGTCTAAAATATTGTGGGGGAACTACGGGCCCCCCGTAATGTAGTTTTTAAATGGTATCAAGTTAGACTAACGTAATCAGCATAAGTTTCCTATAAATGTGCAGTTTATCACTACATTTGCCCCAATTTCTGTAAACCCCACAAAAGGCCATATGATGTCGGTCAAGGGGGGGAGGAGGGGAGTACAGATCTGTTTGCAGCAGCCAGGTGAAGTTGCTGCTGAAAGTACAACTTATTTTCAAGTCCAGAGGTTCCAAGTTTATTCCCAGCCTTGCTTTAATTCTTTCAGTAGCCAAAAGAGAACATCAAACTGAAAATGAAATACTGTAAATGCACAACAGGGAAACGTAGACTAATCAGCAAAGAGAATGCAATAACCAATCCCTTCTCATGATAAAAAGCAGTATAAAAGTCTCAATTAAGAGCATAAAGTCTCAGTCCTTGCTGCTTGCAGCCGAACCAAATACCAATACTAGACCCCTCACCCTTCTAGGATTGAGAATTCATTTATTAATTTGTGGGACAGCAAGTTATGAGATCAGACAAAGTTAGTAATCCAGCACCTTGTTAGGTAAGTTCAGAATCACTAAGAAAGAGTAGATTTATTTCCCATGGTAGCCTTGGCATAAAATACAGGACTTGCAATTGTGATTAAATTATTTAATCAACACCAAACAACGTTCAAGTGAGGAAATCAAACAGTAACATTCCTAAGCAATTTACAAAAACAAAATCCCTAACAAAAGGCCAGGAGTTATAAATCTTTAGAAAGAAAATGTCCAAAAATGTATATAAGAAACTACTGTACGGTAAAAATCAAGGTAAATCTAGGGGATGATGATGACTGGGATGCAGACACTTTTCCAGGCCGGCCATGATGGGATGCGGGTTGGATAGAGCCTAGTGTTTCACCACGGTCAACAGTTTTACCTTCAGACTCTTTCAGATGGAGGTCAAATCCTCTGGTGGAGTAGCAGAATGCTGCATCCAACAAGGGCTCCATGACCAGGGGGGCAGGGGGAATCTGAGGTCTCATTGACTCCATCTGTGTTGGAGCCAAAAGGCCCAAGCGGGACCATCTCCAAATCTGTATTCACAACAGTGATCACTTTTCTGACTTTTCGCAACAACAAGATGTAAAGTCAGATTTTGTTGTTTCCAGTTCTTGAAATTTTCCATCGAGAATATTTGTTAGGCGCAGCGAGGCAGTAGCTGTTTCATCACACTTTGCAAAATATTGAACTGCAACAAAATCACATACAGACTATCGACTACCAATATTTCGTCAAGTTAAGTATGTATAGGTATCCATAGATTTGTTATTAGTAGCATAGATTTGTTATTAGTAGCACCACATATATGTACCTTGACTAAATATATCTACAGGGTTCATAGATATGAAAGTAAGAATAGTAAATCTACGCTTACCTCTGTATACTTACCTCTGTATACTTACATTGACAATACAATGCTAGCTATATGTATGTATGCATGTGGGAATGTGGCATGTATGTGGGGGGAACCTATCCAACAGGCAGTGGAGTGCTGTACAGAGCCTGCGCGTGATTGGTGGTCCAGCTGGTTTCTAAAAATGAAAGTAAACTATTATTGCATCCTGATGTTATGATCTTTACAGACGTGTGTCTTCAGCTCTTTCCTGAACTGGGACAGGATTGGGGCATTCCTGTTGGATACAGGAATATTTCAGATTCTGGGTGCATAGTCAGAGTTTCCCTTTTTTTTCTTTTTTGTACATCTTTGTCTCCAGTCTGATCACCTCCTGACTGTGGGTGTGCCAGTTGCCACCACAGATGGTGTGCCTGTCAGCCAGATTAGCAGGGGTAGCAGTGGTGATGGGTTTGTAAATAATGCATCTGGTTTTGAAGATGTTGCAGGCTGACTATAGCAGCCATGGAGTTCCATCAGAGTCGGGGTGATGTGGGGATTTGTAGGCCCTTGTTCTGCGGCCTGCTCGATGCTCCTAATGAGGATCCTTGTAGAGTCTGTGAGGCCATGGAGCAGAACATTGCTACCATCCAGATGCAGGAGTATGAGAGCTTGAACAGCAATTCTGATGTTGCATTCTGGAAGGAGTGGTTTCTATTTCTCTAGTAGAGAGAGCAGGTACCAGGCCTTCTTAGATTTCTTTGGAAGTTGTTCTTTGAGGGTGTAATTGACGTCTAGGGGGAATCCAAGATGTTTGGCATTTGGGGAAAACTGGGACTGAAATACATCAAGGTTCATGTTGCTGAGCCAGGTTCAACTTATTTTTTTTTATTCTTGGTACACAGCTGGAACTTTTGTTTTGGTCAGGTTATGCTTCTGGTAGGTGCTGAACATCCAGGTCTGGATGCAATACACGCAGCTTATGAGGAGTTGGATATCTGGAGCAGAGAAGACCCAGAAATAGAGTTGTGTGTCTTCAGTGTATTGGGACATTTTCATGTTTTTATCTGGAGTAGAGCCCTTAGGGACTCAATGTAGAGGGCAAAGATGACAGGGGAAACAAGGAACCCCTATGGAACACTATAGATAATCAGGATCTGGTGTCGGCCGGGTAGGTAGGAGGTGAACCAGTGAAGAACATTTCCACTGATTTCTATTTGAGAATTCAGGGTGTGGAGGAGGGTGCAGAGCTCATCAGTGGTGAAGACACCCGAGAGGTCCATTAAAACCAGAAAGAAGGCGTCATCTTTATCTGTGATCAGGATGGCATCGTCTGGGATTTGTAAGGAAGCTGTCTTCAAGATGCAGTGTGATCTGAAGATGGATTGATAGCTGTGCAGGCGGTTATTGGTGATGATGTGATCGTGAAGTTGAACCTTTTTTGCAAATGAAGTGTAGATGATTGATGGCCCAGGAGTTGGCAATGTTGTCAAGGTTCAGTGTGGGTTTCTTCAGGAGTGATAGGATATGGCCTGGCCTGAGTGCTTCAAGGAAGATGCCTTGAGTGTAGGAGGCATTGACAATGAAGAGTAGCAGGAATACATTCTACACTTGATTTTGTAGGTTGACAGTTTGTCACTTGACATTGTAACAAACAACTAGGCAGAACTCCAGATTAGATGTCATCTGCAGGTCACACAAACGCTTTGCTTCAGGTGGCAAAAAACCTCCAAGTGCGGTCGCAAAACAATAGTACATAGCATGGTGACTCGCTATTAGGAAGAAACGCCCCTTCCTAATAGCGAAAGTCGCAAATGCTATTTGTACATGCCATTACCCTTTTTTGAGGTCGCAAACGGGAGGATCTCCCGTTTGCGGCTGCAAAAAAGGGCCGTACATACGGCCCAAGGTTCATTCTTCATACTGTTTCCCATATCATAATAGTAAGTAGAAAATTCATCCCAAAAAGTGGATTAATCAACACTTGATCATTTGATGGTTTCCTCAAGACATACCACATATTTATAGTTGAAACGTTTATTATGGTTTGTGGTCCAAAAAACACCAAAGCCCGCCGTATTAGTATCGAGGGAGGAACATCGATAAAGTGACCCATAGAGAGGAGAGAGACTTAATGAAGCCTTCAGTTAGGGATTATGGTCTCTCGCAAACCCCGCTGGGGGTAGCGCCTTACTTGAGTCTCTTCCCGAAGTCTTGGGAACGCATGTTGCCATCCCATGCCCTTGCAACGAGAAGCCTCCCCTGACTTTGTTATACTTTGGGTTTTTTTTTCTGCAAGTTTTACCTCTTTTTTGCTAAACTTCATTTATTTCCAGTGCCACGTAAGTGTAATTCTAGAAAGTGCAGAGTTGCATTGTTATTTCTGCAGCTATCAGAATGCCCAGCTGTGGGTATTGCAGTAGGTTCTTCTTTAAAAAAAGCTCTGCGGCTGTGTAATTCAATGTTGTTTTAATCCCTGGTTTTCAGATTCTGGATTGTCATTTTTATTAATGTTTTTATTGCTCTTTTTTAGCTGTATATGTGTGCTTTATCTTTTTATAAATGTATGCGCTTTCTTGCTTCTTTCATGATCAAATGTGCAAGTGATTGAATAAAGATTATTGATTGGTTGATTGAATATAGTTGGTTCAGCTTTGTTCCTTTTAGAGTACCTCTGCCTAGAGAGTTGGATCACTGGTGATTGGCAGGTGCCGGGTGGATCCAGAAGTTCTAGTCTTTGAGTGATTTCCCACAGGACTGGTCTCAAAGTTTAAATGGTGCTTCTCCTCCTTTTGTGATAGTTGCACGCGTCCACTCTTATTTCAACAATTCAGACAGTTTCAGGTGTAGTTACAATACTTCTAGGGGGTGAGCAGCCTTTACAACGTGGGGCATTACCCCTCGCTGCCAATACTACGCTGCTTTTACAACACAAGTCGTTACAACAACTTGCGCTGGAGGGCGCTGTGGATAGGGAATAGTTTAATTTTCTATTCCAACACCTTCCCTACTGTAACGTGGGCTCGAGTTGGAATAGAAAATTAAACTATTCCACTATCCAGCGCTTACAGCGCAAGTCGTTGTAACGACTTCCGTTGTAAAAACAGCGTTGTAATGGCACACGTGGTAATAGCCCGCGTTGTAGTGTCATACAACCCTTCTAGGGTTGATTGTAGAGATTCCCATACTCTTTCCTTTCCTTTATCTGAGACCGTGAGTGAACTCTCACAACCTTGTTAATGTTAATGTTAATGGTTTTGTAAAGCGCACTTATACCAAAGTAGGCGTCTTGCCGCTCCCAAACTTTAGACCACATAGCCTGGAAGGTTTAAGGCCATCTTGGTGTCTCTTTCTGCCTTTCTAAGAGCCTGTTAGTCTTTTTTTGGCTCCTTTGCTCTCTTCACATCTAAAGCTTATAAATCAACAAGGGGGCTTTGGATATTTGGTTCATGCAAGGAGTATCAATCTTGCTTTAATGGATGTTTCTTCCACTTTAAATTTCCTTGGGGCAAATGGTATCCATGGGCTGTTGCACGGGCCATTAATGGTCACAGACTGGCTAATTAAGCAAAACATCTGAGAAGGAATGCCAATGTGAGTGGTATACTGAAGGGTATTCAACACAGTACACCCCCAAAACCAAAATATTCTTAGATTTGGGACATGTATATTAATTCTCAATTTGTTTTTCAAGAAACCAGATAATTTCTGCCTCTGTTAGAAAATGTTATGAGCCAAACGAACCGCACTGTTATGCCTTGTAGCGTACATGAGTATCAGCTCTTGAGTTTCTGTAACCTTCATCCTCTAAACTCCTGATATCATTTAATAAACTCCATATTTCTGATTTTCGTGCCCACTCTATCTAAATGGATCCAATGAAGTAAACATGTAACAGGATGGGGCTGCAAGCTGACAATGGATGGAGGGCAGGTGGGGAGGGCAGCAAGCGCACAACAGAGAGTGCGTGCAAGGGGATGGGCAAGCAAGCAGACCACGTAGGGTTGGTGGGCATTGCTGCAGAAGCCACGGACAACAGAGGGTGGGTGGGTGGGGAGGCGAAGTCGCGAACAACAGAGGGTGGGTGGGAGGGGATGAGGATGCAGAAGCAAGCGGACAACGTAGGGTGGGTGGGCACTGCTGCGGAAGCCACGGACAACAGAGGGTAGGTGGTAGAGAAAGCGAAGCCGCGGACAACAGGGGTGGGTGGGAGGGAATGGGGAAGGACAAGGACTAAGGGGGAGAGGATGCGGCAACACACTGGCAATAGAGGGCAGTCTGGAGGGGCTGTGGAAGCAAATGGCCAACAGACTGAGGATGGGCATGGTTGGGGAAGCATACAGACAATGGTGTTGTGGGGAAACAAGAATGGCAAGGATAGGTGGGCGAAGAGAACGCAAGAACAGCAACCGTGGGAGGCCGAGAAAGAGGAACACGCATAGAGGGGGGAGAAGTCCATGAGGGAGGCAGCTGGAAGCACACAGACTCTCATAGAGTGCCTAAACAAAAAGAAACAAGCATTGGCATAGCCAATAGGTCTGGCCTTTGGAACCTTATAAGTGTTTAGCCATGCAACAGTTGATGTTGTTGCACCAAGGATATTGTGCTGCATAACTAAATACTTACAAGGTCCCAAAAGCGAGACCTATTGGCTATGCCAATGCTTGGTCCCAAAAGCGAGACCTATTGGCTATGCCAATGCTAGTTTTTTAGGTCAGCAATAAAAATGAAGCAGATGAAGAGAGCAAAAAAAGAGAAATTCTGGTTAGAGGATGGACAGTGTATACATGTCCACTGACTTGTTCTTTACTTTCAATTCTCCTTGAAGCTAATATCAGATATTGTAAGCCTGCTTTTACTTTCTTGCAGCAACTTGGCCATGCTCAAATACCCTATGCTGTTGGTAATTTTATAAGATGTTGGCAGTTAGGAAGAACCATGGGGTCTTGTCCCGAGGGCATTTATTAATACTCTTAATATTTTTAATTTTCTGTTTTGTGACTGGTTTGTTGTCATATTGATGTATTTTATGTGTGTTTTAACTTTGCTTTTAAGGCTTTTTATAGCAGAATAAAGATTATTATGACTGACTGAAAGAACATTTCCATTTAACTGGAATACACTTTGGGCACCATGTTTACCCTCCGCTATTGTAGGCAGCCTCAAAGGCAGGACGAGAAAGAAACATACTACAAACAAACACCTCAGCATTCACTGGAAAATATACCCCCAGCCCTACAAGGAGTACAACCTACGCCCCAAAACAGAAAATGTATTTGTGTGCTCACACACTTTCACTGAGAGACATATTTTTGCTACAGTTATTCAAAAATAAGGCAGTGACTGTTCAGGACATTTGAGAGAAGTCTGGCTTTGGCTGCTAGTAAAGAAATGGTAGCCTGGTTCAGGCCCATGACATGCAGCGCTCAGTAAATACTTTGCATTTTCCTTAGGGTCACATGGACACATTTTACCCATTCCTTCACGCGTGGTAGACTCCACTGTGCATCTGTTTTACTGTAGCCCAGGAGGGGTGGGGTGCAGGTCCACGCAGTGCGTAAAGTGATGCTGTCTTTCGAGTGGGCCTCCTAAAATGAGGGCCTGTATGCCCACAGCCTCGTCCCCATCCATGGGCTGGAGGGCAGAGGGCTTTTGGGCTCTAGGTAAGGAGTTTTAGGGGGAGCCTTAAGTAAGGGTCCCTAGGTAAAGAGTTTTAGGAGGTCCCTACGTAAGAATCCCTAGGTAACGCTTTTTAGGGGGTCCCTGTATAAGACACTTCAGAGGGTGGCGTGTAGGCTTCAGTTTTATTCCATCACTTGTGGCCCTGGTAGCCACAGCCCAACCCGCGAGGTAGGGTGCACGGCCTCTGATTGCATCACACAGGGGAACTGAATTAAACGCTCCAATAAAAACATGTTTTTATTGGAGAAGCACGCACACTTGGAAGAACACGTCCTCATCAGCAGAAGGCACCATTCTTATAAGGGGGAATAAGACCAGTGGGAGGATGTGTTAGGCGTTGTAAAAGAAGTTACTGCCTGCCCTGGTAACATGTCTTTAGTTTTACCTAGCGAGAGTCAAGTTATTTGCACGACTCAGTGACACGGTTCAGATTTACGAGTACTGAGTAAATACAGTACTTCTATATTACGAGTGATTACAGCAATGGTCTCGGCGATATACATACAGTCGTTGAAGCAGAACACAAGGCCCACGAGTGGTGCGCGCGCGCTCTAATAAATGCAGCTGATATCGTGCCCGTTGATGCACGCAAAAGTGAAAGCCGCGGCTGCAGTAATCTAATCCACAATGAGGAAGGCAGCGCGCCGCTGCTCGCTCCCGAGAGCCTTAGGCCGTAGGAGTTAACTTTTGGAAGAGAGGCGGGACATGCAACCACCTTTGGCCAAATGCACGCTGTCTTTCTTAGAAATATGCACGCAAAGGCCAATAGTGTGTGACTTTAAACTCGGACCACATGCACGAGCCTGTGGTCCGAGTTTAAAGTCCTTACTAGAAACCTCGCAGGGCAGCGCATGCGCGCTGGCTCAGGCGAGACCTAAAACGGCAATGTCTGAACACTGAGCAGTGGAAGTAGTGCATCCATTCACCAGAGGAGGGAAAACCACAGGATGAAGAAAGAAAGCCTATGGAAGCTAATGAATAAAAACCTAGCAGAGTGAGAATGACAATGAAGCCAACCAATGCTAAGCAATGGGCGGGATCTAAGCCCACTGAAAGATAGCAATATGTCTAACAACAGACGTTGCAAAAAATGGTGATGCAGAGTGACAAACCTGGTTCGCGCGCCATTTGGCCTGCTCTTTGTTGCGCAGAGCCCCATTAGCACACAGATCTGGGGTAGCCTTGAAACCGGGCCAGATTGATTCATGAAAGAGAATAGCTGATTGCTTGTCAGGGAGCCTATTTGTAAGACACAATGGGATCTGAGAGACCCAGGGATGGTTAAAGGGGGGGGCGCAGGCAGAGTTTGCAGAGTGCCTCTCAAGCATCCTTCAGATGCAATCCATAGAAAAACATCAGAGGCAGGGAGGTGCCTGAGTGCATTAGGGCTGCCCAGCCTGCACGATCAAGCCCCACAGATTATTGACTTGAAACCTTTTCTCTATTCCCTTTGAAATGAAAACAAACCTGATGTCGAAATGAATGCTTCATCTGAAGGGGTGAGGGGAAAAATATTTTAATAATCTACAGATGAAAAGCCGCTTCCTCGAAGAATGTAGGTTGAGAGATCTGAATTTTGGTTTACAGTTCAGGGGCCAGCTTGGTCCAGTGACTAGGAATAACCTGTTTCTATTATACAATGCCAGGGATTGTAATTTTTCGATGCAATTAAAATATGCAGCATTTTTTAAATGCTTTAATTCTCGGAATTGGCTGTTGCGATAATATGTGTACTTGTTTATTTGTTTTCAGGAGGGTTCTATAGCGTCATGCATGCAGCATGCATGTAGTGTGTTACGAGTATTATATTGTCAGGATATTGAATGCCATTGAAATTGTGTCCTAAATCTCACCCCATTGAAATTAAAAGATAACATTATAGTCCATGTTGTTAAATGCCCTCTCTTGAGTTTTAGGCCAGAGCCGTAGACAAAGCTCTATAAAGAGATAGAGGGCCTTTAAAAACTGTTATAGCCCAGGGCAGAAGGGCTGTAAGCTATTAACATCCCATCCACCAAGGAGAGAACTTTCTAGAATAGACAGGGAGAAACAGAAAGAAAGCTTGGAGTGTTAAATCAGAATGTCTAATCACCCATTAAGGGCTCTGATCCATTTCATTATCTTCAACGCAGCTCTCAACAATTCAATTGTCTAATATAGCTCTATAGCCTGCTGCTGAAGGCCATACCGCTCCGGACCGGCTTTTTCACTGGTGGCCCCTGGTGCAACTGTATATTTTACCCCCTCCCCTGACCTCTTTCGCCACAAATTCCCTCACTACCACTCTCCAACAGTACCCCTCATCTCTCCATGGGCTCTCTCTGACATACATGTCAGATCTGCTCATCGTACACTCACACTCAGTTTTGTGATCTGCATGGTACAGGTTCTTCGCAGCAGGCACACTAACCCTCCATTCTACTTTATGATGAGTCAAAACAGCCACTAGACAAAATTTCGATCTGTCACCAGCAGTAACATTAATCACCAGAATTATCTTGACATTTTCATTGGTGCCAGAAACTGCTGGACCCACAAGGAAGTTATTTTCAAACACAGCGCCCCCACCAAAGTCAGCACCAGGTGGCTACCCCAGTCACACTGCACTAAAGCCAGCCCTGATACCACTTTTCAAAGGTCCTGAACCTGAGTTACCGACACGAGCTGCAGGCGAGGGCCCACAACGAGTGAGAGGGCCTTTAACAACCGGTATAGTCCGAGGCAGAAGGGCTATGGAGCTGTTAGAACACTCCACCCACTAACGGTATAATGTTCTAAATTAAAAAGAAAGAAACACAAAGACAAACATTGAAATGTTGGTGCTCCGAGCTTATACCAGCCATCTTTATCCCGGAGGTACTCCATTGTCTTCAATACAGCTTTATTATTCCAATGTTCTAATATAGCCTTAGAGCCCATCTTAGCAGGCTCTCCCGGCCATTAAAGGCTGCAACATTAAAGGCTCAAGCTGAAGGCAAGGAAGGGCCTTCAACCAGGGAGCTGGCCTATAATGGCTGGTACAGCCCTCAATAGAGGGCTCTAAGGTTATTAGAACATTCTGCCCCTTGAGGGCAGAATGTTGTAATTTGTAAAACAAAGGCGTCATGGAGCCTGAGGGAGTTTAAATCCCCTCGGGCTCCGTGAGGCCTTTTATTCACAGCAACAGCTGAAAGAAACATTGGAATGTTGGAGCTCCGAGCTTCTACCGGCCATTATAAGCCCAGAGCACTCTATTGTTTTCAATGGAGCTCCCAACACGCCAATGTTCAAAATCTGCACTCAATAAGATGGCATGTTTGTGAGCAATATTTAGGACATAATTTTTATGTCAGATAATAATTCTGTATACAATAATCAGACATGAAACCAAGGGAAGTGCAGGTTGTGCATTCAAATGATCTAATGTATAAAACTGCATGATCAATATATGTAAAAACCCCACTGAACACAATATTCAATTATCTTGCACGCCCACACGGTTCTATTGCTCCTTACCTAGGATTGCGCTATAGAAATACCAAAGGACGGATACATTCCTACTGCTCAGTAGGGGAGAGTAAGGGCAGTGTTCTGTGAATGTTGATTAGTTCTTTTGGGCCTAGAGAGCAGTGTGTGGTGGACCGCAGGTAGACAGAGTGTGGTGATCAAGTGACACCAGCTCAGCTGTGGGCAATGACACCATTCTAGGGGTGGGAGAGTTAGTGCTTAGTTTTTATTAAAATAAATAAGTGCATAGGTCAAAGATTTTCGTAGAAGCCCAACCCCAGCACTGCTGAACACTGGTTTGCTGAACACCAAGTCCCCCACGTCATCCTTCATATTTCTTCCATCACCCTACTGTTCCTGTCACTTTATCTTACCCTTGCAGGATCATTTTCATCAATGCTCTTTTGCCTCTGTCTTCCTATCTTTCTCTTACCCCTTCTGTCTCCTTTTTCTGCCTTTCTCTTTTTTTCTTTGGGCAAACTCTGATGGTGAAAAATAAGTCCTGGTCCCCAAAAATGAGTGCTGATGCCAATCGCCTTCAGCTACAGGTACAATTTAAGGCCCTGGGGGAGTTAATAGTGTGAACATGGGTGGGAATTAATAGTCCTGAGTCTAGAAAACAGTTTATTAATGCAGATGGAGTATGGCCAGTCAGTGTTACTTGCTCACTGTGTATTCCAGTCTCAGTTCTCAATCGTAGGCTTGTGTTTGAGTGCACCCACCTTACAGAGACACTGAATAGTCTCACTGTGTTTGCTCATGGAGCAAAGCAAGGTCTGCACTGCAGGAGCGTTGCTATCTAAAGACAAGAGGAAGCCTTTAGTGATTTTATCGTTCACGCTCCAGCATCTAATTCATAATATTGCATACAATACACATTTTTAGAATCTCTCTATTTCCAATTCTCTACACTCTAGTAAAAATATGTGTCTTCTTTGAGCCGCAGCTGAATTAAACTACATAAAGCCCATGCAAAGAGTATTCTGAACTGTTATGTGTTTCTTACTATAGACAGTTACCTTCAGTGTTCCACGAATAGGTTCTGGGGTTTGGATGACTTTCAATGTGAAAGGTTCATAAACTGCACATTAGAACTGCAGAGTTCACTCAGCACCAAGGAATCAGATTCCCACCTATGCTGACACCTTCAAACCCTATGTGTCTCAAGAGAAAGGCCATCAAGTTTGTGCAAGATGAGGTCCTCTTCACTCCTGCTGTGGATACAAATATGTGCAAATGTACGAGTTCATAGTCCTCTCTGGGTATCTTCTGAAAATGATGTTTAACTGCTAAGTGTAAATACTTAAATAACATTATTGTTCTAGAATACTTCTCTGTATCCAGTTCAGTTTTTCCTTTACTTAGAAAGATAATAAGTTTGCAAAGTTATAAAACTTGACAAGGTTCGAGCTGCAGCAACTATGTATCGTGATTGGGTGATTGCCAAGCAAGAGTGCTCTGGACTACGAAGAATTTATACTCCATGAGTCCAAGATGACATCCGCAATTTGGCGGTCGCGTGGGAGCCATGTGGTTCCATGGGACATGTGGTCTTCCTTGGTTTCACGTGTGCCTAGTATAGCACGCCCATCGACGATGCAAAGCAAGTTCAAGTTCAAGAATTTATATAGCGCACTACTCACCCAGAGGGTCTCAAGGCGCTTGGGGAAGGGGTTTGTTATTTGCTGAATAGCCAGGTTTTGAGTTCTTTTCTGAAGGAGATATGGTTCTGTGTGAGGCGGAGGTGAGTGGGGAGTGAGTTCCAGGTCTTGGCCGCCAAGTAGGAGAAGGATCTACCTCCCATGGTGGATCTTTGGATACGCGGAACTGCGGCGTGGCCTTGATGGAGGATCTTAGTTGGCGGGTGGGTGTGTAGAAGGATAGTCGAGTGTTGAGGCATTCGGGCCCTAGTTTATAGAGGGCCTTGTGTGCGTGGGTGAGGAGACGGAATGTTATTCTCTTGTTGACGGGAAGCCAGTGGAGGTTTTTCAGGTGGCCGGTAATGTGATCTTGGCGAGGGATGTCCAAAATAAGTCCCGCTGATGCGTTTTGGATGCGTTGGAGTTTTCTCTGTAATTTGGCTGTGATTCCGGCGTAGAGGGTGTTTCCGTAGTCTAGTCGACTCGTAACCAGTGCGTGGGTGACGGTCTTTCTTGTCTCGGCGGGGATCCAGTGGAAGATTTTTTTGAGCATACGAAGTACGTTGAAGCAGGAGGATGAGACGGCATTGACTTGTCTGGTCATCGAGAGGGAGGAGTCTAGGATGAAGCCAAGGTTGCGTGCGTGGTCTGTGGGTATGGGTGCTAAGCCCAGTTCCGAAGGCCAGCATGAGGCGTCCCAGTCAGAGGGGGATGATCCTAGGATGAGCACTCCCGTTTTGTCTGAGTTAAGTTTTAGGTGGCTGTTTTTCATCCATACGGCTACTTCTTTCATGCCTTCGTGAAGATTGGTTTTGGCGGTGTTGGGGTCTTTGGTGAGGGAAAGGATCAGCTGGGTGTCATCAGCGTAGGAGATGATGTTAAGGTTGTGTTGACGCGAGATGGAAGCGAGTGGACTCATGTAAACGTTGAATAGCGTGGGACTGAGTGAGAATCCTTGTGGTACACCGCAGATGACTTCGGTGGCCTCTGATTTGAATGGCTAGGAACGAGATGATCCAGTCCAAGGCTTTTCCTTTTATGCCAATGTTCCTGAGGCGTTGTATGAGGGTGCTGTGACAGACAGTGTCGAAGGCGGCGGAAAGATCGAGTAGAATGAGGGCCACTGTTTCTCCGTTGTCCAGTAGTGTTCTGATGTCATCTGTTGCTGCGATGAGGGCGGTTTCGGTGCTATGTTTGGCTCGAAAGCCGGACTGTGAGGGATCGAGGGAGTTGTTGGATTCGAGGAAGGCGGAGAGTTGGCTGTTGACGGCTTTCTCGATGACTTTGGCCGGGAATGGGAGGAGGGATATGGGGCGGTAGTTTTTGAGTTCAGAGGGGTCTGCTGTGGGTTTCTTCAGGAGGGCGCTGACTTCGGCATGTTTCCAGCTTTCTGGGAAGGTAGCAGAGTTGAAGGAGCAGTTGATGATATCACGGAGATGGGGTGCGATGATGGAGTCTGCTTTGTTGAAGATGTGGTGGGGACATGGGTCGGTTGGCGAGCCAGAGTGGATGGAATTCATTAGGCGGATGGTGTCTTCGGTGGTGATTGGGTTCCAGGCGCTGAGATTGTTAGAGGGTGGTTTGGGTTCTGAGGGGGGTGGAGAGGATTGTTCATTGGAACTGGTTTTGAAACTGTTATGTATGTCGGCAATTTTGTTGTAGAAGAAGGAGGATAACGAATCGCAGAGGTCTTGGGAGGGAGTGATGTCGTTTGAGGCTGCTGTGGGGTTGGTGAATTCTTTGACGATGTTGAATAGTTCTTTGCTGTTATTGGCGTTGTTGTCGATTCGATCCTTGAGTGCTGATTTCTTGGTGGATCGAATTAGCTGGTGGTGTTTGCGGGTGGCTGCCTTGAAGGTGGTCATGTTGTCGGTGGTTGGGTTTTTTCTCCAGGTTTTCTCAAGAGTACGGCATAGCTTCTTGGATTTCTTGAGATCATTGTTGAACCAGGGGGCCTTTTTGTTGTCTTGTTTGGTGTGATGGTTTTTCAAGGGTGCTAATTCGTCAGCGCAGGGAGGGATCCATTGTTTGAGTTTGATGGCAGCTTGGTTTGGGTCTGATGAGAGGGCGGGTTGGTTTTGGTTGAGCGATGTGAGGAGTTGGTCGGTGGTGATTTTGGTCCATTTTCTTCGGGGAATAGGTTGTGGGGGGTTGTGGGTTGAGGTGGTTTTGTAGCTGAAGTGAACACAACTGTGGTCCGTCCAAAGGAGAGCTGTGGTGCTATCGAAGGAGATGTGTTTGCTGGAAGTGAAGATTGGGTTGAGCGTATGTCCGGCTATATGAGTGGGGGTGTCAACAAGTTGTTTGAGGCCGAGATTGGCCAGGTTGTCTAGAAGGGTGGTGGTGTTGCTGTCGTTTTTCTTTTCCAGGTGGAAGTTGAGGTCTCCTAGTAGAATGTAGTTCTCGGAGGCGAGGGCATGTGGGCTGATGAAGTCAGTGATGTCCTCGCTGAATTGTTTACGTGTTCCTGGAGGCCTGTAGATGAGGGTACCTCTGAGTGTGGTCCTAGGGTCGGTGTGGATCTGGAAGTGGAGGTGTTCGGCGGTAGTAAGGTGATCGTCGGAGCTGATCGTGATTTTTTTTTTCCAAAACCTTTATTGCTCCTTATCATTTGACACAGCCAGTGGCCTACAACCCAACGGGCCGGCCGCTATATTAGTGCGAAAATAGGCTAATATTGGGGAGGTCCATATAGTTGTTGCTGTGTCCGTGATTGGTTATTTCGCACTTCAGTAAAGGAACGTCATTCACAATCAATGTACTAAATTAAATAGGTTTGGCTTTTTGTTTTTTCAACAATAAACAATGTAAAAGATCAACAAAGAAATCACAGGAGGTCATCACGTGCTGGAGTTAGTCCACATACCTCGTGCCATGGTAAGTTTCTGACACATTAATCTGCACTTAAGTCTGCAATATCATACACACTGTGCAATACCGATGGTAATTATACATGGAAATTCCTACGGGGTGGAAGCTCTATCTATCCCTCCGTTTCCAACCCTCCCTTCCCCCATGGTCTCCCGCTGTCCCTACCCCACCTATACTTGCCCCCTACCTGGGATCCCTAATCGTCCTCCCCCTCCTCATCTGATGAGATCGGTTCGTCTTCCGGTAAGGGTTCACAAATGCCTCCTCTGTATGTATTCCACGGGGTCCAAATCTTGCTGATCGTGATTTTGATGGTGTTCTCATGGACAATGGCGATGCCTCCACCTGTTTGGGCGGTGCGGTCTTTTCGTATGATCTTGTAGTTGTCCGGGATGGCTATGGCGATGTCGGGTGTTGATGATGCGTTCATCCATGTTTCAGTAAGGAAGGCGACGTCCGGTGATGTAGTGTCGAGTAGATCCCAGAGTTCTATGGCATGTCTGTGGATTGAGCGGGTGTTCAGCAGGATGCACTTCAGGTGGTTAGAGTCGGAGCTGTGTTTGGGGTTTGTGGATGTGGTATGGGTCTTGATGCTGGTGAATTTGCAGGAGTGGCAAGCGAAGGGACCGTGGGTACGTCCCGGGGCGGCTTCGTATCATTGAGGTGAACGTCCGGGGTTAAGGGCTAGGAGGGTGGCGGCGTCATACGTAATGCGGGAGGAGTGCGGATTGCGGGGGCCAGGGGGTCTGGCGCTGGGCGCGGTACAGGCGCGGACGGGCGTAGACGGGCTTACCTTTGGCGCACCTTCGGCGTGCATGGGGCGCGACCGCTGCGCGTGAACGCTGCACGCTAAAGCATCTGTCATATATGGATAGTGGAGGGGGAGGGGCGAGGGAGGGTCAGCTGGGAGGCGGGGCAGAGGTCCGGGCAGGGAGGGACAACAACAAAGCACAAAATGGCAGCAGGACAGTAAACAAAACTGAAATGGAGGCACAGCCTGAAGACGACGCTAAGCACAATTGCACTTTTGCACAAAAATAAACAGATGTAGCCAAGCACATGACAATCCTCCTGGCTGCGCGCTTTCAGAGAGTGGCGCGATGCTAATTATTTCAGTATGCAGTAGACAGGTTCCAAAGCGCCTTAACAAGCTCAAGCGCTACGAGTAGTGAATAATGCAGACGGGCAGCTGTAATTGCATTAATGCTCGTAGGCGCTGCGATGTCACTACAGCAATGGCGCGCTACGCTTCCACAAATGATGATACCGCGATACGCTACAAATAATTATCATCAGACAGTCAAGCCAGTACAAAGTAATGAGGGGGCGATGCGGGTGAGCGCAAGCAGATAGGCAATCACAATAATAGATAACAGCGAGAAATGCAGGTGAGCGCCTCGATACCACAGTGTACAGTGCTGGGAGCTGCGAGGGGAGCAACCGTAGCTGAGGGTTTCAGGGGCCCCCACTCTGTGTATACTGCCTGCCTCTGCTGCAGACACTTTAGAGTATTATGCCTCATGGCAGCCCAGTTCGAGAGGTAAGTGTCATGCCGTAATCCCATTGTCCTACATGCTCCCCGCATACCGATTGGTTGCTACCATGATAATAACTCCCTGTGTCCCGACCCTTATGATGCCATCTAACTGATCCCCTGACCCTTATATGGTCTACCACTGTGTATTTCTATAGGACCCCCTTGAACTTGTGTAAAAGGCCTCCTTGCAGGGATAATGTTTTTTTCAGACGACCGCTCTTCCCGAACTCTCACAGGATTTTGGAGCAAGGCGGCCATCTTGGGTGCAGCACTATAAACACTGTGTCCAAGCAATCAAGCAAAGAGAGAGCATTGTCGATACAACGCTCCATACCTGTTACACGACAGCCAGCTCAGGATGCGATGATTGTGGACATCAGTTGGACCTTCTTCTCCAAACATCAGATCCCGCAACCTCTGGAGCACCTAAAAAAAGAAAAGGACACGATTAACAAAGAGTGACACAGTAAGGCTCGTAAATGCATAATCTGTTGCATCAGCTTAAATTTGTACTTAAGGAAAAGACGAAAGGTTAGTGCACTAATGTTAGAAGCTGGCGTTCCCGCGCGCACCGTTGATGTCAAGTGCGCGACCCGGACCCACCTCTCTCCCACGTTAGGCCAAGAAAGGACACTGTCCGAGACAGCCCTGCTCACCCTCTTAGTAGCTTGACACGAGCAGCCAGGCTTATCTCCAAGGCAAGAGTGTTCAGTATGTGCAACCACGCCCACAGCAATCCTAAGGATGTCACCACAAATGGACTCCACAAGAGTTTGTATAAAACGAGTATACTTTATATACAAAGATATACAAAATAACCACACGATCCAACTTCCACACATATACAATGGGTAATATTGTTTCCGGTGGGTTGGGCGGTTCCAGTCCCCAAACACCGCTTCTAACCAACAGTTACGCTGACTTTTAACCGTTCTCAACAGGTTAGATACGTCGTATCAGTAGAATCACACACGTTGCAAAATACAAGATACAAGAAAAACTGCACTACTTATCTATGGGTTCCTGTACACTACCACAGTGAAACAATCAATGCGTAGCATCATGATCATATACTGAGTCAACACAAGATAATGCAACTTGGTTCGCTACCAGCATGCCTTGTTCAAGGAAGAAATACAGCAATGCGTCACGCTGCAATTACGTACAGTGCGATAGGAAGACAATGCAATGCATATCGCCACCAGCTTGCCCTGTGCAAGGAAGGAATAAGGTAATGTGTCACAGTGCAATTCAGAACAGTGCAGCAAACAACCAATACAGTGCACTACGCTAGGATCCTGTATCCTGCAAGAGAAACATAACTTAGTGCGTAGCGCACTAACCACCTGAGTTCGTTAAGCACCACTAGTGATGGACATTGTCCAATAGTTCGATAGTTCAATAGCAGCAAATATGCTAAGTGCTTTACAACTGTTTTTAGAAGTTATGCGACTGGTTGCCCCCAACACGGATCAACAATGACACCCAAGTTCCACTACAGGCCCTGGCCCCTGTACTGCCCCGTCCGGGACCAGCACTGTCCGAGATATGGGCCGAAGCAACAGGCGCACACAACTGCCAGCAGCGAGAGTTCGAGAGAGTGTCCCTCCAGGCCCGCCCCCTGCCCAAGGCGATGATCCACTTTACCGGGGAGGGGGGGGTGCGGGGGGGCGCGACCCCACTCTCCTCTCCTGCAGCAGCGGATTGGCCTCACTCCAGAACCTTGTTACCACGGCCAAGGTGCACTCGGGCCCGTAGTTCAGTTCCTGCAGGGCTGCTGGTCCGGGCCACCCACGTTCAGCACAAACTCCTTCCATGAAGCCTTCCACACAACGCTGGTGCCACCCCACTTTGCCTTCGAGGGCCCGATCACTTGGCCTCCTCTCCAGCGCTGTTAGCACTTCTTCGCTGCCTGGTGCTCACCGCTCCCCGGTGCTCCTCATCAGCACCTCCGGTGGCACCTTCGACACACACATCCGCCGGTGCATCCGAGACTTGCTCCTCCTCCGGCCTCCGATGACCAGTTGCACTTCACTACCCCTCGGCTGGCACATTGACATGCACCCACTGCGTCCGAGTCTCGCTCCGTATCTGGGTGCACATAATCTTCAGGCACTCTCCTCTAGTGCGGCAACTGCACCCCCACACACCCGGCGTGTTGGAGACCCACCTCGTTTCTTGGTGCACCGATGACCCAGGCGCTATCCACTAATGCCGTGGTCGCACCGCGACACACACACTGCGCGTCTGAGTCTTACCTCTCCTCCGGGTGCACATGAGGTACCAGGCGCTCTCCACTAACGCCCTGGCTGCACCATCACATGCCGACCCGCATGTCAGAGACTCACTCCTTCCTAGTGCCCAAGATGTCCCGGCACTCTTCACTAGTACCGGGACTGCACTGCGACACATACCCTACGCTTCCCGAATCTCGGCTATCTTCCACAATGCCCACAATCCACAGGTGCTCCAATACCTGTAGCCGCACCACGACACGCACCCTGTGCGTCAGAGTCTTGATTCGCTCTGGGTGCACACGATCACCTTAGGCACCCCTCCGGAGGTCTCAGGCTGCCTTGACACGGTCCCACCACCGCACCACTTGAGACTTCCTGGAATCTTTTATGCTCCTGTGTTTCCAAACAGGGAGCCAGTTCACAGCAAAGTCCTGCTCAGGAAAAAGGGGGGCATGACTCACTGCAGCGCCCCTTCAGTCTCTCCTCGGTCAATAGCTACAAACTGCCCAAAAGCCCCTGATCAAGAAGCAGGGGTCAAGTGTATCTGGCAGCCTATTCAGCAACTCTTCCTGAGGCAGAGGTTTTCTTCCCGATCGAGACTGGTCAAAGCCGCCAGAGACTTGACCAGCCCACGGCATCTTCAAAGTGCCCCCAGCACTTCTTTGAACGATACCGAGGCCGTTCTCGATGACATCCTCAACACATCCAAAGTCTTGGTGTTACAGCTCTTTCAGTTATACCCCTCATTGTCTTTGAAGTTTCCTTGTGCTCAGGGGTCCAAGAAACTCTCCCTAAATCAGACTTGCGTGTCACCATCCTCTCTTTAATACTGGGGGCCTGAATCTTTAATCACTCAGAGGGAGATGGGTCTATTGGCTTATGGCTCTGACCCAGGTCTCTTCACCTCGCAAAACCTCTCTGGCTCCAGGTGCAAGGCAGCCTGGCGCCGTCTCCACCACTCCCCGGGGGCATGACCTCCCTCAGCCTTTCTCACCTCTCCCAGATCCAGGCAGGCAATTCACACTCTGCTGAGTCACACAAAAAGGTCATTTTCTCAAAAAGCTGTTTCTGGACACACAGCGACAAAACCACCTACCCAAAAAGATGCGTCAAGACGCCGCGAGATCAGACATACCAAATTTCACTGTTCCATTTCCAATTCTTGGGAAACTGGGCTAACAATACTACACCCAGCCTCCCCCATTCTGTCCTATGGGCAGGATGGCCTTTCGCCAGGGAAAATGAAATGGAGTATTTTCCACTGTCAGGGCCTAGTACCCACACTGGCACCGGTCCTGCCTTTTACCTACACTGCACCCTGCCTAGGGGTTACCCAGGACGTCCTACAGGGGTGCCCCATGTGTATGTAAAAGGGAAAGTCAGGCCTGACAAGTGCTAGCACTTGTCAGGATAACATGCTTATAGCATCATGCGTGCAGGCCCTACACTTAAAACCTATGTTCCCTCTCTGCGCATTTCTTTAGTACTAGCCCCGGCACACACAGTGCACATCACTTAGAGATTTTGCTAGTAAGACAAACATACCAACCAGAGACAACCAATCACCACTACAATTTATACAGGGAACATGGGTAGTGGCACTCTGACTAGCAGTTGCAAGTACCTACAACATCTACCCTCACACCTCTCTGTCAGGAAAACGGTCTAGGGGAAAAGCAAAACGTTTAAGTGAACTTTAGCCAACAAGGCCAAGTCTAACGACTAACATCAGAACACTTTCATTGAGAGGATGACTAAGTAATTTCCTAATCCGTTTAAAGGCAATTTAGTTTCAAGCAACAGTAGAGTAACATCGATTCCTGTGCTTTTAATGAAAGGGTGTAGGACTCAATTTTGAATTAAGAATACGGTTTAAAGTGTTTTTCTGCCATACAAGAGGTGAGATTAATGTAGGAAGAGTCAAGGGGGTGGAAGATTTGTTTAATTAATGTTTGCAAGTAATGTTTAAAGTCACATGTATTATATTTATTCAAGGAGAGAAAAGGGATCTTTGATGTTAGGTAGGCAAAAAACAAAGAACCATAAAGAGGATACATAAGAAAAAACATAACTACTAATGAAAGGTAAAAGGATGACCCATGCATTAAAGCAGGGTAAAGGAGGTGAAGTGGACCAGTATAATAGAATTATTCCTGATATGCTATTCAATGAGACTCTGACAGACACCCTTTTGGGAACCTAGGCCAAGCCTTGCTCTGTCAATAGACAGATCACCAGGCGCCATCCCCACTCTTCTTACTACTCCTGCTGATAGTTGGTCGAAGTGAGTGGAAACATTTGGGAAATGCCTCTTTTCATCCACTAGTTGGGCACTGTGTTCTGTTAATGCCTTCTATTTTTTGGGCCGTTACACTCACGTCCTTTGGGATCCAGTGGCATAAGTCCTGGTCAGTGCGCCAGATGACCTTTGCCCTGTACTGTCTCTGATGATTCAAGATATTCATGATGCAGGCAAGTTCATGATTTGTTGGGACTTGAACACTACTGGCTCGATTGGCGGGCTATTGGCACCTGCGTTGCCATTTGCTGCCACGTTTGGCTGCAATCGACTTGGTTCTCTGGCAACATCGAGCCTCCCTGATGGACATGCTCAACAACCGCCTCAACTTCTACGCTCCCAAACGCCACCTCCGATCGACCAACCACGCCCTCGCCGCCGTCCCCCTCATCCGAAGAGAGACAACAGGAGGAAGGTCCTTCTCCTACCTGGCCGCCAAGACCTGGAACACCCTCCCGACCGACCTTCGCCTGACCCAAGACCACCTCTCCTTCAGGAAGAAACTCAAGACCTGGCCGTTCGAGCAGTAGCAGCCCCCCTCACCCCCCAAGCGCCTTGAGACCCTCCGGGTAAGTAGTGCGCTCTATAAATGCCTTGATTGATTGATTGATGCTGTTCAACGTGACTCGCCTGTTTGGAGTCAAAGCCGATTTTGCCTCCAAACGTTTCAAAGAGAGTTGGGCTACTGCTCACTCTCTCGGCATTTCCACCCGCCTCGCCGGCAGTAGCAATCCATTTCTCTTTTCATGGCTTTGGCCGAGCCGTCCCTTACTGGCAGCCTATTCATCCCCTGCAGGGAACCCAGCAGTTTCACGGGTAAGGCAGCGGTACCCACCGTCCTCGCAGTCAAGGTCAGCATGCTGCTCAGTTCACTGCACCCCCTGCAGCCCCATTCACCAAACCTCTTTAGTATAGCCTTACAAGGCCATAGCCATCCAGTGGGAGGTAGAACCCAACCTTTCTATCTGGGTTGGCAAATGATCACGCCAGACAAGTGGGCCCTACAAATTGTCTACAAAGGATAAGCTGTACGCTCCTTGCCTTCCCTGTCACACCTTCCACCATCCACCCAACGACTGACGGAGGACGAGTTCTCCATTTTTCAGCAGGAAATGCAAACCATTTTGGCCAAAGGGGCTATTGATAGAGTCTGTGTGCCAGAAGTTGGATGTCGTTATTACTCCAGCTACTTTCTGCTGTCCAAGAAGGACAGAGGTCTTCACCCTAATCTAAATCTGCCCTCTCTAATGACTAAATGAGAAATTAAAGATGCTCACTTTGGCCCAGGTCTTGTACGCCCTTGACTCTGGAGACTGGATGGTGTTGTTGGACCTGCTGAACACTTATTTCCATATACCCGTCCTGTGTCTTCCCGCACTCTCCGTTCGTCTACCCAATATAGATATCAGGTGCCTCGCATTAGGAGAGCTAGAATGGGCGGCTCCTCATTCGCTTACTTAGCCCCTTCCCTGTAGAATGCCCTACCTCTTTCCCTACGTTCTGAATCCTGCTACCTAAGGTTCTGCAGAGACCTCAAGACCTGATTATTTAACCTATAGACCCTCCAGGTTCTTTAGAGATCCTTTCTGCAATTAACCCATCCTCTCTCTCCTGTTTAGCGCCGGGAAACCTCCGGGTAGCTGTGCGCTGTATAAAATTAAATATAATAATAATAATAATAATAATAGTGGGTTCATCAACGTTATATGTGGTTCGTGGTGGAAGAGCAGCATTTTCAGTTCGCTGTGCTCCCCTTTTGTCTCACCAGCACCCTTCAAGTGTTGACAAAAGTGATGGAGGTGGTGGCAGCATACTTTGGAGTTGAGGGGTGAAAGTCTTCCCCTCCCTCGGCTACTGGCTGTTGAAGTTAAACCACATCCAGACTACAGTGAGCTTCCTGTCATCTTTGGGGTTTACTATCAATGCGCCAAAGTCACACCTGACTTCTTCTCAGACGCTCCCCTTCATCTGAGCCTTTCTGGGCACGGTCCAGTTTTGTGCATTTTTGCCAGGAAAGAGAGGCAAGGACAGTTAGGCTGTAATCCTGATCTTTCCGCCTCCGACTTGGAGGTCGACTCTCAGGCTGTTGGGACTGATGGGCTTCTGCACATCAGGTGACATATGCGGGCTCTGCAGTGGGATCTGAAGTCCTAGTGGACCCAACATCTAGGGAACCTCTCCAACCTGGTCCAGATTTCAGATAAGACCTGCAGTGGTGGTTACTGAACCATGCCTGGATCAGCGGCAGACCCCTCTCCCTTCTCTGCGCAGAGCTGGTAGTGGTGACCGATGCTTCACTTTCGTTGCTGGGGCGGTCACCTGGGAGAGGTGGTGATCTGAGGACTCTGGTCTCCGTCAGAGTCCTGGCTTCATATCAACCTACTGAAGTGGAGGGCAACCTGCTTAGTGCTGAAAGCCTTCCTGCCGTCTATCATGGGGTGGACAGGTGCTCATGGACAACACCACCGCCATGGGGTCCTGCAACAAACAGGACGGAAGGAGTCTCAGGGGGACCTCATGGCTCTGGAAATCACCAAGGAATCTTCCTTGCGGTGAACAACGTGGCAGGCTCATTGAATGCCAGGGCAGACAAACTCAACTTTCAGAGCCTAGCAGATCAGGAGTTGTGGGTACACCTGGAGGTGGCGCACAGTGTCTTCTGTAAATGGGGAGGACGTTATCTCATTCTGTTTGCCACCACTGAGAAGGGCAATGTCAGCACTTCTACGAGTTTCCAAAGTGTCTCTCCCTCACCCTCAGAGGCGCGCTATGCCACAGGTGAAACTCTGGACCCCTGTATGCGTTTCCGCCGCTACCACTCCTGCCCGAGTTCTCAAGAATATCAGGAACGTCTGGTCCCAAGTCATCTTTGTGGCATGAAGAATGTGATATCCAAAAGTTCTGGGCTTGAGCATCTGTCCTCCAATCAGGATGACCCTCCGGGAGGATCTGCTGTTGTAGCAGAAGAGTCTGGTTCTCCACCTGGGCCTTCATACTCTCCACCTTCATGCATGGAGATTAATCTGCGACATCTGAACACCTTCAACCTTCCTCCAGAAGTGGTTGATGTCATCTTTGCAGCCAAGCATCTCTCGACAATAACTGTGCACACTTATTGGGACAAATTCATGGTTTGGTGTGGTGCGCGCCAGATTAATCACTTCTTGGTGTATTGTTGTTTGTTTTATTTCATGCCTGGCAAGGTCTTGCTTTGGGCACAGTTAAAAGTTATCTTTTGGCCCTGATGGCCTTCTTATGGTTCCTTGGTCAGCCTTCACTATTTTTGTCACTCATTGTGTGCGAATTTTGGATGGGCTGCAGCATCTTTCCCCCTTTCTCCTTTTGGAATGCCCCAGTTGGATCTCGTTCTAACTTCGCAATTCCATTCAAGCTGCTCCTCAGCTGTTCCTTACAGCTCCTTACCATCAAGACTGTGTTCCTCATCACCATTACCTCAGCATGGCATGTGAATGAGCTTCAGGCTTTGTGTGTTAATCCACCATACACCACATTCTTACCAGACAAGGTGGTATTGCAGACTAGGGCATCCTTTCTGCTGAAGGTTGTGACTCTATTCCATGTTGGTCAAATTATCACTCTGCTGTAGTTCTATGTTCTGCCTCACCCCCGTAAAGAGTAGGGGAGACTTCACCGCGTTGGCCCCAAGAGAGCTTCTACATGCTTGAAGGGTGGTGGCAGCACTCACAAGGGCCCGCTTATGCATTTGGGGACAGACTGCGAGCTTGTGTGAGGTGCGGAGCTCTTCTGTTACCCGTTCTATCACTGTACCCTCTGCGGCTCTTTTAAATTGAATTTACTATTGTTCTGTACTTTTTAAAACTTTTCTATTTTTTGCACTCTACTTGCCTTACTCATATCGGGAATACATCGCGGGTGATTCAATACCCGCTACCGCTCCAGGGTGTGCCTCCCTGCCCCGTTCCACCGCGGCTGACGTGCCGATTGTTGTGGAGGGCAGGCGCCATCTTGGGTGAGGTACCCGGATCCCGGTGGGGCCGCTTGCTGCGGTCTAGCTGGGGGTGGGGCTAAGCCATAAACCAACCAGAGGCGTGGGGTGCCTCGCGGTGCTTGAAGGGTGGTGGCAGCTCTCACAAGGGCCTGCTTGTGTATTTGGGGACAGACTGCGAGCTTGTGTGAGGTGCGGAGCTCTTCTGTTACCCGTTCTACCACTGTACCCTCTGCTGCTCTTTTAAATTTAATTTACTATCGTTCTGTACTTTTTAAAACTTTTCTATTTCTTGCACTCTACTTGCCTGACTCATTCCGGGAATACATCGCAGGTGATTCAATACCCGCTACCGCTCCAGGGTGTGCCTCCCTGCCCCATTCCACCGCGGCTGACGTGCCGATTGTTGTGGAGGGCAGGCGCCATCTTGGGTGAGGTACCCGGATCCCGGTGGGGCCGCTCGCTGCGGTCTAGCTGGGGGTGGGGCTAAGCCATAAATCGACCAGAGGCGTGGGGTGCCTCGCGGTGCTTGAAGGGTGGTGGCAGCACTCACAAAGGCCTGCTTGTGCATTTGGGGACAGACTGCGAGCTTGTGTGAGGTGCGGAGCTCTTCTGTTACCCGTTCTATCACTGTACCCTCTGCGGCTCTTTTAAATTGAATTTACTATTGTTCTGTACTTTTTAAAACTTTTCTATTTTTTGCACTCTACTTGCCTTACTCATATCGGGAATACATCGCGGGTGATTCAATACCCGCTACCGCTCCAGGGTGTGCCTCCCTGCCCCGTTCCACCGCGGCTGACGTGCCGATTGTTGTGGAGGGCAGGCGCCATCTTGGGTGAGGTACCCGGATCCCGGTGGGGCCGCTTGCTGCGGTCTAGCTGGGGGTGGGGCTAAGCCATAAACCAACCAGAGGCGTGGGGTGCCTCGCGGTGCTTGAAGGGTGGTGGCAGCTCTCACAAGGGCCTGCTTGTGTATTTGGGGACAGACTGCGAGCTTGTGTGAGGTGCGGAGCTCTTCTGTTACCCGTTCTACCACTGTACCCTCTGCTGCTCTTTTAAATTTAATTTACTATCGTTCTGTACTTTTTAAAACTTTTCTATTTCTTGCACTCTACTTGCCTGACTCATTCCGGGAATACATCGCAGGTGATTCAATACCCGCTACCGCTCCAGGGTGTGCCTCCCTGCCCCATTCCACCGCGGCTGACGTGCCGATTGTTGTGGAGGGCAGGCGCCATCTTGGGTGAGGTACCCGGATCCCGGTGGGGCCGCTCGCTGCGGTCTAGCTGGGGGTGGGGCTAAGCCATAAATTGCAAGGGCCGGCAGGATGCGCAGCGGACACGCGCAGCGGACTCGTCAAAGGTAAGCCCGTCTACGCCCGTCCGCGGCCAGCCGGGGCAAGGGGCAGATAACTCTGCCAATTTTATTTTTTACCCAGCCCCAGAGTTGATACGTTTGCATGACCACTGACACCTCTGACCCACCATATTTCCCAGACTGGACTCACTTGGACTCCTTTGTTTCCGGAAGGCTTTCCTGGAATTTGACTCCCCCCTGGCTACGACACCACCACTTCCTCTGCAAGCTTCTCGGACTGCTTCTTCTTCTCCTGCTAAAAGAGCTGTAAACTCCAACTTCACGGTGAGCTACTTGAACACCCGCTGGCTGGTTAAACATCAGCTGGAGATTTTTCAGCTCCTAGACGCGGAGAAACCAGATATACTGCTGGTCACCGAAACTTGGCTCAACAAGGAGTCATCCCCCGACATCCTCGCGGCAGTACCGCCGGGCTACTACATCCTTCAAGCCAATAGATCTTCGGGCAAGCCGGGTGGTGGGGTTGCAGCCATCATCAAACACTCTATCAGATTCTTTTTGATAGATGTGGCCAGCATCCCCCTGGTCGACTGCCTTATTTTAAGACTTGAATCCTCGGTGGCCCCTCTCATTTGCTCCCTCGTATACCGGCCCCCCAGCCTATGCCCAGTTTCCCATCACTGTTCGGCAACATGCTTTCCCAGCTGGTAATAAATAATTCGAAAATTCTGATTATAGGAGATTTTAATTACTGGCCTTCTGACATCAGAGAGATTGCTTGCTCATCTACCTTTACCGACCTGTTAGTCGGCATGAACTGTTCTCAACATATCCATTCAGCAACCCACGTTAAGGGCCATATCTTAGACCAGGTCTGAACTTCTAACCTGGATATTTCCACACCTCTCATTCTTCCGCGCCCCTGGTCTGACCATTTTATTATTTCGTTTTCCTTTGCCATTACCTCTCACGCCAGTCGAACCCTCGAGGGAAACCTCTTAGCCAGGAACTGGAATAGGGCCGATCTTGGCGAATTTGTCACCCTACTCAGGGCTTCCCCCCCTGCTAAGTGTGACTCTTTAGACGCCCAGGCCTTGGGCTTAAGGCGATGGCTCGAATCAGCAAGTGACACTGTAGCTCCCCTTAAATGTGTCAAACTAAAGCGCCCCTATGACACGCAAAGATGGTTCTCAGAGGAACTCAAAGCTATGAAACTTAAGCTTAGACAGGCCGAGCGCTGCTGGCGGCGAGATTACGCCCCAGAGAAGAAGCTGGTATTTGCGGCTCTGCTCAAAGAATATAAGCAAGGTTTTCTACAGGCAAAAACTTCAGACTTTTCCCAAAAAATTGTTGACTCGGCCTCTAAGGCAAAAGACATCTTCTCTATTGTGGAAGAACTGTCGCACCCAGACAGGGTGACCATTAAACCCCTCCCCTCTCAGGCTCTCTGTGATTCCCTTAACTCCTTTTTTGTTGACAAAATTGTAAAAATTAAAAATAGTATTTCCTGCCGGACTCCCTCAGCCTTATCTATTCCGATCACTACCCCTGTCACCTCCAACCCCCACTCAGTTACACAGATACCCCCGACATCTGAGGAGGAATTCTCGACCCTGTTAAAAAAGGTGGCCTCTGGCTCTCCCACTGATTGCTGCCCCCCTCATGTCCTCCGAGAGGCCTTCACTGCCTGTCCTACGCCCCCTCTGACACTTCTTAATGACTCACTTAGAATGGGCTTGGTCCCTAGTTCCTTTAAGACCGCTGAAGTAGTGCCCATCCTAAAGAAACCCAATGCTGACCCGTCTCTCATGAGCAATTTCCGTCCCATCTCCCTGCTCCCCTACCTTAGCAAAGTACTGGAGGCCCATGTCACCAACTTTTTGATCTCCTTCATTGAACGCACCCAATTTCTCGATCCTCAACAGGCTGGTTTTAGACCCGCCCATTCAACTGAATCGGTCATACTCTCAGTGATGGAGGAGCTGCGGAGTGGGGCGGACCTTAAGATCAGCCAGATCCTGGTGCTCCTGGATTTGTCGGCCGCATTTGACACGGTCGACCATGATATCCTGGTCGGCCGTGTCAGTGATGCCGGCATCCAGGGGCTGGCCCTCGAGTAGGTTCACTGTTTTTTAAGCGACCGTCACCAGGCTGTCCGTCTCTCCCACTTTTCTGCTGATAAAGTTAGGTTGACATGAGGCATCCCTCAGGGCTCTTCCCTTTCTCCCCTCCTTTTTAACCTGTACCTCACCCCCTTATTCGTTCCTTACGAGGCTGTAATGTCACTGCATTTAATTAGGCAGATGATATCCAGCTGGTCTTTAACATTGACTCTTCGGTCCAATCTATCCACAATTTTCAATCCACCCTTGGTTTTTATTAGCGACTGGATGGGGGAAACCATTTGAAGCTCAACCCCGACAAGACCGAGTTGGTCTTGATCGGGGGTGTCTCCAACCCTTGGAGCTCCAATTTTTGGCCCCCATGCCTGGGCCTTCCTCCCCGCCCTGTTGACTCTGCTAAAAGCCTCGGAGTCACTATCTGCAAAGACCTCTCAATGAAGCCCACATTAATGCCGTGGTCTCCTCCAGTTTCTTTCATCTACTTAAGGTCCGGAAGATATCTCGCTTCCTGACTACGGAGGCCCTCAATTTGGCACTCCTGGCTCTCGTAATCTCCAGGATAGATTATGCCAATTCCCTCTATGTTGGTATCCCTGCCTACCAGTTGAACCGTCTGCAGCTAGTACAGAACCAGGCTGCAAGACTGGTCTTCCATCAGCCCAGGCACCACCATGTCCGTCCCCTGCTTAAAACCCTTCACTGGCTCCCGGTAGCCAAGCGCTGTGAATTTAAACTAGGCTGTATCATTTTTAAAGCCCTGGCCGGCCTTGGCCCAGCCTTCATCTCCTCTCTCCTCCATCATTACTCCCCATCGCGCAACCTCCGGTCCACCCATCTCGCCTTGCTCAAGATACCCATTTTTAAGCACAAGAAGTATGGAGGGGTTAGATTTTCGTTCCTTGCTCCCTCCTTCTGGAACGTGCTCCCTCTAGAGTTCAGACTTACCACTTCTTACGCCCATTTCAGATCTCTTCTGAAAACCTATCTGTTCCGTAAGGCATGTGATTGGGTATTCTCTTCCCTTTTCTCCTCTCTTCTCTCCTGTTGCCTGCACTTCTCTCTGTTCGCCTCATTTTGCCACTAGCGCCATGAAACCGTTGGGTGTAAGTGCGCTCTACAAGAATTTTAACATAACATTTTAACATAACATACATAGATTTTACCAAAGAACGTCAAGTGTATGATCAGCTCTTTGTGGGGTTCGCTTGAGCAATAAAAGGCAAGGCTGTGCAGAAGTGTACAACCTCACTCTGGATTGTGCTCTGCATTAAGATCTGCTATGCACTGGTGAAGATGCAGCCTCCAGAAGGTGTGCAGGGGCATTCTTCCCGGGCCAAAGCTGCTACCACTGTGTTAACACAGAGATCCCCTGCCCTACACACCTGCCAGGAGACTTCGCGGGCGTCCCTCGACACAGTGATAAAGCATTATTGTCTGGACTGTCAGGTTTGATGAGAGGGGCATTTTGTCTGCACGGTCTTGCAGGACTGTGTTTTGGGTCCATCCACAGATCTCCCTCCAAATAAGTACTGCTTAAGTATCCATGCATAGGTGACGACTCTGCGGCTAGAAGTCTCTATCAGAAGAACAAGTTACTTACAGTCAGTAACGCTCTTTCTGGTAGAGATTCTATTGAGCCACAGATTCCTCACTAGGCCCTCCTATCCTCCCATTTCTGTGATTGCTCTCTACTCATTAATAGGTTCCCAAGTCTAAGAATCAGCACACTGTCTACCAATTTGCTTTTGGGACTCCACTTCTGAGGGCACAGACAGTCTTGACATCCACTGACGTCAGTTCGTGGGAATGGCACATATAAAGGACCTGCATGTAATTTCCAGAGTAAAATGGCATCAGTGCGTTGCTGAAAAATGCACCTTCTGGCGCACAGAGGTATAAATGATTATGTACTGAGCCAGCTGATGTAGAGAAAGGTAAGTCTTATGGCAATATTGTAGGATGATGTCCATATAAACAAAGGAAGGGTGACATCCCTGTGGCAGAATATTCCATATCGTTATAGGTTAATTCTGCTAGCCAAGTCTTACTCCAATTCTCTTCTTGCAACAAACTTAATATCCCAAGTACTTTTCAATACAATGATTCACTCATTCTGTTTGGCTGTCTATCTGATGATGATAACTAGAAGACTAATGGACCACCATGTCTAGTTCTTTACATAATAGAGACCAGAAATTAGAGGTAAATTGAAAATTATTGTCAGATATCAAAACGTTGCATATAAACTAAGAATATATAAGCGCAGAGATACCCCTACGGGGGTCGATTCTAGGGCTATATAAAGAAATAAATATGGTTTATGCCAGCTCTTTAGGAGTGTCAATGCAATGAAATGCTCCATCCCATGACAATGATCATCAACTAATATATTAACAGTGCAATGTTAACTTTTGGGTAACTCTGTTATAAAATCATTGGCTACTGTGTGCCAAGTCAATATCAGACAGCATTGGTAAATATATAGACTGCTTTCTACAGCCGATAGTACAAAAGGGACAAACCTACATAAAAGACACTACAGCTTTTCTCAATTTTCTCAGAATGATTGAGCTGGAACCAAACACCGAATATTGGCTGTGTACAGTTGACGTTGTGTCACTATACACATCAATTCCACACAATGAAGGCCTTGAAGCTTTTGAATGGAATTTACTAAGAGATGAAGAATGCCAAGCCAACAACATTTTCCTCATTGAATTAATGCACTTTGTGCTATATCATAGCTATTTTGAATGGAATAATAAATACTACAATCAATGTAATGGCACTTCAATGGGCTTTGGGGGAGCTCCCTCGTATGCGAACTTGTTTATGTCAAAATTTGAAAATGATAACATCTTGAACAACACCAATTAGACAGACCATCTAGCGACATTCAAAAGATATATTGACGATCTGTTTTTGATCTGGAGAGGAGAAAAGGAACAACTTTTAACTAACATCATTGAACTCAATCAGTTGAACCCCAGAATCAAATTCACACATGCCATACATAAGGAAACCATTGCTTTTTTAGATGTACAAATAACCATCATTAATCAACATCTACAAACCCAAGTATACAAGAAAGCCACAGACCGTAATTCCAGCTTACTTTTCCAAAGTTTCCATCCTGAAACTCTTAAAAAACATCTTCCGACATCTCAATTTATTCGTTTGAAAAGAATCACCTCTGACCCACACATTTTGGAAAAAAACATTGAAGATCAACAACAACAATACCTCGACCGTGGATATCCCAAAGAGATTCTGGAAAAATCAATCAAGAAAGTCGCTACATGTTCAAGAGAGAGTCTATTGACACCCATGCCACAGACCACAGAAAAAAAGACAGTATGCGTCTTAAAATTCTCCACAGCAGCCAAAAAAATCAAGAAAATCATTAATCATCATTGGGCCTTAATCAAAGATGAACCAGATTTGAAAAACCTCTACAGTGACCAATTAACTTTTGCGTTCAAAAGATCAAGAAACCTAAATGAGGTTCTCACTACCAAAAAAGTAATCAAAACTCAACACAAAGGCATGTCGAGATGCTTGAATTGCATACATTGCAATATTGTAATACCTGGAAACACATTTATGCACCATTCTAAAGGCCACAAAATTGATCTACAATATACTGGTACCTGTGATACCAAAAATGTGATTTACGCTATCAAATGCCCATGCTGCAAAATATATGTCGGTCAGACAGAAAGGAAGATTAAAATCTGAATGTCAGAACATAAAAGCAACATCCGCACAAAGAACATGAAATCAGCCGTGGCCACCTATTGGCTTGAATGTAATCACCAAATATCACAACTAAAATTTACCATACTGGAGATACTCCCACAACGATGTGACACGGACCCTGTCAAACAACGTTTACAGGCAGAACTCTACTGGATCAAAAATCTCAATTCCCTACAACCAACAGGGATAAATGACAGAATTGAATATTCATGTTTCCTGTGATACTGAGCACAACACTTGGTACCTTGAGTGATTTTCGCTCCTCTAACATATCTGCATAATCTATATGCTTGAACTGAAGATTGCTATACTTTGGATTCTTATGATGTCTATTTATCATAATCTACTGACATACAATGTACTGAGATATACTCATTTTCTTATTCCCTTTTCCCTTTGTGCAACCCACCACATGGGTCATATATCATAACTCATTACTTTTGTATATTCCACACACGTTTGGCTTTTCTGCTTGTTATTTCGGTTTTTCATCTTTATTGTTTCTCATTATTATTCTGTCACTTCTTTGCACACACATCAGTGTTCTCTTTCCCTATATGTCAAACACGACTGCTTATTAGTTCCACATTATGATCGCATTACCGATCTTATCCCTTTTGCAAGTGTTTGTTTACTTCCTGGTGGCTCCACCACGTGACTTACTCCTATCCTATCACTGAGCGCGTCATATATCCCACACAGTTTGTTGAACCGCGGTATTTAAATGTTGATCCCTGCATTTAAATTCAAATTTGATCACTGCACTTAGTTTTCTACATGCCGATAATATCAGACAACATCATCACGTTATGTTTAATGGCCTGGTTTATATATTTTTCTTTCGCGTTCCCAATACCACGTGACCACACCACTGGTCTACAAAACACCGCTCGATTGGCCGAACGTTAATTCGACCGGTTCCATGTTAGGAACTTCGTGAGCACCGCGCGTTACTCTCTCGGTAAGTTTGTCTCGTTTCCCTGTCACCCGGCTTTCTTTTATCTTTGCACTTGGATCTTGAAGCTTTCTGCAGCACGATATTTCATTGCTCACAGCGTAGTATGTAAATCCCGCATCCTCTTTATTTTGATCACAATATGCTAATGACTTTTTTAACTTCTTGGTACTCATATGCACTCTAGCTGTCAGCCAATCCAGCAACGTTTATGATTTCACCTTGATTAATGTTAATTACATTAATGTGGTCGTTAAATGCTTGAAGACTTTATTCATGCAACATGTTTAATTTAAAACAATGTACTATGTATCTTAATATGCATAAGGTTCGTACGCTGAGCGCTAAGGTCCTGTATGCTTTAATTTTCTAGGCCCCTGACGAAGGGTTACCCTGTTTAACCCGAAATGCATTGGGCGGGCATGAAGTAATGCAATTAATTGTTCACGATTGAAATGAATTTCTACAACCAATTTTGCCAAAGAATATCCATTGGGAAATGAATAAATATACATGATGATCTCAAGAATGATATGATTTATCTTCGCCGAATGTTTTCGGCATCACGAGATCTTGGATCCCTTCCCCGGGATCAGAGACTGGCGTCCATTGTAGTCATCCATAAAGATGGGAAGCCCCGCGAACAATGCTCATCATACCGGCCGATTTCGCTCTTGAACGTAGAGCCAAAGATCTTGGCGAAGCTTTTGGCAAATCAGCTGATAATGGTGGTCAGTGATTTGATACACCCGGATCAGTCTGGGTTCATTCCACATCGGAACAACGTGCTCAACCTTCACCGCCTTCACGGCGTGTTAGCAAGGGCGGGGTCCCTTAGTGAGCAGGCCATCTTGGTTTCTCTGGATGCCTCGATGGCCTTCGATACGGTGGAATGGCCATATTTGTGGGCGGCCCTTGCGAAATTTGGTTTTGGCACCAATTTTGACGGGTGGGTTAGGCTTCTGTACGAGCAACCTTTGGTCCAAGTGGTGGTCAACGGAAGGGCCTCGGAACCCTTTGTTCTCGGGAGAGGCACACAGCAGGGCTGTCCTCTGTCACCGCTGCTCTTTGCGCTTGCCCTTGAACCCCTTGCCGCGTGGCTTCGGTGGGAGCCCTCCCTCAAAGGCATTAGGTGGTCCCCTGGCTTCGAGGATCGTATATCGTTGTACGTGGACGATATATTGTTGTACCTTACTTCTCCTCGTAAATCGTTGGGAGTCTTGTTCGATGTCTTGAGCTCTTTCGGGAGAAATTCTGGCTTGGTCATTAATTGGGCCAAGTCCTGTATTTACTCTCTTACTGGAGAATTACCTCCCTTGCCCCACGTTTGTCCGATACCGGTTTCGTGTGTTGGCTTTAAGTATTTGGGGATCTACATTTTGTTGGACCCCGCAGTACGGTATGAGCAAAATTTGCTTCCTCCGCTTACCGTGCTTAGGTCGGATGTCGTGACATGGTGTGGCTTACCGCTGTCCCCGTTGGGGAGAGCGGCCCTCTTTAAGATGATGTCTGTCTCCCGGTTTCTGTACGCCATCCAGAACACGCTTGATTTGGTACCTGCCAGTTATTTCCGCAAAATTGAGGGCATCCAGAGGAAACTTGTGTGGGTCGGGCGACCACGTATTGCATTGGCGAAATTGACTTTGCCCTGGTACGATGGCGGCATAGCGTTGCCCGATATCAAACGGTATTACTGGGCATCCCAGCTGAGTGCAGTTAACCACGCCATGTATGGTCCTGTTCCGAATCCCGCATTCGAAATGGATAGATGGCAGCTACCGGGAGGCGACTATAATAGGGCGCTCTATTCTAGAGCGGCTGGGAAGAATCTTACCGGGCCTACTGGGGTGGCGGTACGGGTGTGGGGTAGTGCAACAGCGGCCACGGGGTGGTCGGACAAGCTAACTAGAGCAACCCCCTTGTATGCGGCAGAGAGACTGGGCAGTCTTTGGACGACAAAGGGTTTCGATAAATGGGACCTTATTGGCATCAGTAAGGTCGGTGATCTTTGGGTCAAGAACAGAATCAAGACTTTCGACGAACTCAAACGGGAATATAAACTGAGTGATAGGGAACACTACCGCTATATCCAGGTCCGCCATGCGCTTGAGTCGGTCTTCCCAGCCGGGACCACTATTCCGGAATCCTCTCCCTTGGAAGATAGGGTGCTTGACGGGTACGTCCCCGATAGCACTATCTCTCTCATCTACAAAAAACTCATCAATGATCGCTCAGACCTCCTAGTACAGCTTCGTGGGGCTTGGACCAGCAATGGACTGGAGTTAGATGATGAAGATTGGCAGGCTGCGATATCTTCCCCCAAAGAGGTTGCAATTTTGGCGCGTCTCTGGCTGGTGCAACTGAAGATTTTGCACTGAGTCTATGTCACGGGTCCATGCCTGATGTGTATGGGTTATTCCGTGGATGGGTTGTGTAGGCATGGCTGCGGTATGCTTGCTACTTTTCTTCACATTATGTGGGAATGTTCGGATGTTGCGGCATTCTGGAACCGAGTGCATGCGGTGATGGAAGAGGTGACAGGTGTCGCATTACTGCCTGAGGCCAGGCGCTGCCTGTTGAACATCTGGGAGCCGAATGATTGCAGTGTTGCTCAGACTCAATGGGCAACCCTCAGCAACATGATAGCGAAAAGGGACATTGCCCAACGGTGGGGGTCTCAAGGGGCACCGTTAGTCTCAACATGGAAAGAAAATATGGACTGGTGGATGTTCAGAGAAAATTTTTTATATGTTGCCCGTGGTAGACCCAAGAAGTGGGGTAGGATATGGGGACAATGGAATTCATATCGTGGAGAGATTTGTACCCCCCCTTTCGTAGAAGTTTCTGATATTCCTCTTTCTCCGTGACCGTGCGTTCCATGTCATTTACTTCCTGTCGTACATGACTTGCTTGTTTGCTTTCGACCCCCACTCCCTCTTAGTGATCTCTTATCCTTCATTGAATTGCTTCTTGATTGTATCGCTCCCCCTACTGTTTGAGACAGCCACTAAAATGTATACTATTTGCCTCGGAATTTTTAGTTTCTATGTTTGTTTATAAAATATAAAATGTGAAACCTTTCATTTCTCCTCCTATCACCACAGGTTCTCTATATTATTGTGCGATATCGCTGCCGGGCCCTTGGGTTGTCGGCTGATGAGCTGTGTATCATTGTGCACTTGGTATCTATTGCTACTGGCCGGCCTCTGTGGTTGGAGGTCTGTAATTGTATTGCTTTATTTCACAATAAAGGTTTAAAAAAAAAAGAAAGAATGATATGATTGTTTCATTTGCAAAAGACAACTAAGCTCCACGAAATTAATGAAGAAACCTGTTCGTTTCATGTAAAACAAGCGCGCCTTTAGTGATTTCCTAATCACACTTTGTTACTATTACGTAAGGCACTAACAGGCACAGTGCGACAAGGAAACGCGCCCAAACTTTCTTTAACCCAGACTTATATACAGGAGTGCACGGAGATATAATAACCAAGTCTTAGGTGGAACAGGTAATGACTTCAAAAGACCTGTTGGTTTGGTGCATTAACTCTTAATTCGAGCCAAATAGCACATGTTTGAACATAATATTTTACATCTGCAAATCTGACCAACTAAAAATCAAAAAACGAAATTCTTTCTAACTGCTGCTAATGATTTAGCCATTCCGGAATATCCAGCCGTTTTATACTAATTCAGGCAACTGTTGTCTTAACTGCGCTGAAGGTAAATACAGAGCCTCTCCTTGATACAATAGCTTGTCCTTCTTATATCTACCTTTCTTTTTTATGAGTCTGGTTTGTTTATCAATGGGCGTTAACTCTGTACCTAATTTTGAAATGTTTCAACACTAATCAAAGCTATAGAAAGACAATTTCAAATTTCCTTTGGAAAACTCAGATGAGGCTAACTTACCATCTTATTTTCATTTTCAATTGGTTGTGCTAGGATAGGGCACCCCCTTACTATTGTTTGATCCAGGATAATTGTTTATCAGTTAATCATAATCAGAAAAGAACAAGGTCCATCTAAGCTGTCATCTCTTGTGGACTGTGGGAAATTGTAGGGGGCATATTACCAAGCAATAGCGATAATTATCGCTATTGCTTGGTTAGCGTGAAAAAATTATCGCCGAGCTGCGGCGATTTTTATCGCAGATAAACCTTGGTATTACTAAGGTTTATCGCAGATGCGATAAAAATCGGCCGCAATGCATGAATATCGCTGAAAATTCAGCGATATTCATGCATTAGCGAGCTAATGCTCTTAGCCATGTTATCCACCTCCCATTGGATAACATGGCTAAGAACTGCTCAGGGCAGGTGTTAGCTTTTGGAGCTATTCGCGCTTGGCGCGAATATCTCCAAAAGTTGGTAATAGGAGATAGCGATGTTAGCGACTGTTTCCAGTCGCTAACATCTTGGCACGCCCACTTTGCATGTCATTAGTGATAAATATCACTGACATGCAAAGTGGGGCCCAAGATGGTCGCTATCTCCTACTAGCTGTCACTAACTGGTATTAGCGACAGCTAGGTAATAGGGAGATAATTTTATCTCCGCTTTCTTGGCTTTTAAAGCCAAAAAGGCGGAGATAAACCCCCTTGATAATATGCTTCTAGATTTCTGTGATTGGCGTAAACTACGCTGTGTCTGGTTGCTAATAAATAATGTCTCCATTCTGCTGGGAAAACTTTGAGGAAAATATGCACTGGATTCCTGGCACTTGTCCTGCTGTCAGATTCCTTTGGGATAAAACCCCTCCCATAGCATGATACACAGGAGCTGGTGCAACCATGAACAGAATCTCAACACAGGTGTGGTAAATTAGGAGCATAGGAAAATGTTTAATCTAATAACAAAATGATTAATCAGCCTCTCTGTGACCTGACCTGACCTGGTCGGCCCGGTCGCTCCTCCTGCCGCGTGGCCACCCCGAGTGTGCCCGCTCTCCTCCCGCTGCTGCCGCCGCTGCCGAGCTCAAGACTGCCCCTGTCTTGGTTGGCCCCTGTTCCCTGGCTGTCCCTGTGCCTGCTAGCCATTTTTTTCGTTTTGGTAACTGTACTTTTCTTTGCTGCCGTTCTCGTTCTCGTGTGTGCCCTTTAGTTGTCCCTCTGTCCCTCGTTGTTGCCTGCCCCACCCCGCTCCCTGCCGCTGCTCCCCCGTGGCCCCACCCCCGCTCCCTCCAGCATCCCCGCACGCTCCCCCCCACTCGCCACCCTACTCCCGCCTCCCAGCTGCTCCTCCCTCCCACTTAGATACTTAAGGAGTAGCTCACGGGGCCAGGAGCTGTGACCTGACCTGACCTGGTCGGCCCGGTCGCTCCCCCTGCCGCATGGCCACCCCGAGTGTGCCCGCTCTCCTCCCGCTGCTGCCGCCGCTGCTGAGCTCATGACTGCCCCTGTCTTGGTTGGCCCCTGTTCCCTGACTGTACCTGTGCCTGCTTGCCGTTTTATTTCGTTTTGGTAACTGTACTTTTCTTTGCTGCCGTTCTCGTGTGTGCCCTTTAGTTGTCCCTCTGTCCCTCGTTGTTGCATGCCCCAACCCGCTCCCTGCCGCTGCTCCCCCGCGGCCCCAACCCCGCTCCCTCTGGCATCCCCGCACGCTCCCCCCCACTCGCCACCCCGCTCCCGCCTCCCAGCTGCTCCTCCCTCGTTCCGCCCCCCCACTACGCCACTTATGGCGGAGTCCACGCGCACGCGCAGCGTCGGCGCGCCAAAGGTAAGCCCGTCTGCGCCCGTCTGCGCCTGGACCGTGCCCAGCGCCAGACCCCCTGGCCCCCGAAGAGCCAGCCCACCGGCCGGACTTACGACCACGCCATCCTCAACGCTCTCAACACCGGCCAGACCCCCGGCTGCCACCGAGCCACCTCAGGACGCACCCACGGACCCTTCACCTGCCAATCCTGCAAGTTCTCCTGCATCCGGACCTGCACCGCACCCGCCAAGACGAGCAACAGCAGCAACCACCAGAAATGCATCCTGCTGAACACCCGCTCCGTCCACAGACACGCCGTAGAACTCTGGAACCTCCTCGACACCACAGCTTCATACGTCGCCTTCCTCACGGAAACCTGGATGAACACCTCCTCAGCACCAGACATCGCCATCGCCATCCCGGACGGATACAAGATCACCTGGAGGGCCCACGCCAACCAGACAGGAGGAGGCATCACCATCGCCCACAAGAACACCATCCACATCACGACTAACTCTGACGACACCCTCACAGCCGCCGAACACCTGCACTTCCAGATCCACACCGACCCCAAGACAACCCTCAGCAGCACCCTCATCTACAGACCCCCGGGAACACGCACACAATTCAGCGAAGACATCGCCGACTTCATCAGCCCACACGCCCTCCCCTCCGCTGACTACATCCTCCTCGGGGACCTCAACTTCCACCTGGAGAACAACAACGACCGCAACACCACCACCCTGCAGGACAACCTCGCCAACCTCGGACTCAAGCAACTGGTGGTGACCACCCCTACCCACTACGCCGGCCACACGCTAGACCCCGTCTTCTCCTCCAGCAAGGACATCTCCTTCAGCCACGCCACCGGACTCCACTGGACGATCCATAGCTGTGTCCACTTCAGCTTCAGAAGGACCACGCTCCACCACCACCAGCAACAGGTTCCCCGCAGAAGCTGGAACAAGATCACAGCCGACATCCCTGAGCCTGAACCCTCCCACCAGCTCAGCGAACCCCAACCAAGCCGCCAAAAACCTCACGAGGTGGATCAGCAACTGCGCAGAAGACCTTGCTCCACAGAAGACCCCTCCCAGCAGACCCGGCAGCAAGAAAGCATCCTCGTTCACCGACGAACTCAAGAGCTCCAAGAAGAACTGCCGAGCCCTCGAGAAAGCCTGGCGCAGAGACCCGACACCAGACAATATGACCACCCTCTAGATCGCCACTCGAGAAAATCTTCAACTGATCCACGCCACCAAGAAAACCGCATTCAAGGAACGACTGGACAACAACGCCCACAACAGCAAGGAACTCTTCAACATCGTCAAAGAGCTCTCCAACCCCAGCGCCGGAAACAACAACATCACCCCATCGCAAGGCCTCTGCAACACCCCGTCAGCAAGAGAATCACGTTCCGACTCCTCACCCACGCACACAAAGCTCTCCACAACCAAGGCCCAAGATACCTCAATGACCGCCTGAACTTCTACACTCCCACCCGCCAGCTTCGATCGACCAGCCACACCCTCGCCGCCGTCCCCCGCATCCGAAGAGCCACAACAGGAGGAAGATCCTTCTCCTACCTGGCCGCCAAGACGTGGAACTCCCTCCCCACCCACCTCCGCCTGACCCAAGACCACCTCGCCTTCAGGAAGCAACTCAAGACCTGGCTGTTCGAGCAGTAGCGGACCCCCCTACCCCAAGCGCCTTGAGACCCTCCGGGTGAGTAGCGCGCTATACAAATGCTTTGATTGATTGATTGACAATGCAATGTTTATGGAGATATCTGGTAGCATGTTTCACTATTTCAGAGAATTGATGAACAAGCCGTCTATAAGAATCAGGAAAACCTAGGAAGCTGCACAACCTTTACAAAGGCTGGTGGGGGTGATTGGTTTATTACTGACACCATGTTATCACCCACTTGAATACCCTGATGTTTGATTATATACCTCAAAACTTCTAAAGAAGTACCGGGAAATGCTCAATTATTTAGTTTGGCAAAGATCGAGGGGTCTGTTAATCTCAACAACATTGCCTTAACATATTGCACATATGTCTCTAAGGAATCAAAATAAATCATGGATTCCTAGGACTTGATCAATAAAATATTAGAAGGCAGCGAGAGTTTTACAGAGTTTGTAGAGCTTGACCTGATATTCAAATATTCAAAACTCAGTGCAATACACAGTTTTCCATTCATCACCTTGTCAGACTCTGACTAAATTATATTGTCTCCGGATATCAAAATTGGCAAAAATCTGTGAATGTCTGACCAGAGCTTAATTTGTAAAATAAATAAGTCTCAGTGCTCAACCTTTCTTAGGAGGCAGCCAAAACGTCTTCCTGGTATTCACTCAGCTACATTTCTGTCGCCACCCAATTGTACCATTGTCATGTCCGCTTCCAACATGGACAACGCAAAAGGCTTCACTGAGATTACCATATGTATTCAATGCACAGTGAAGTTGATAGAACACAAGACTTTAATTCATAGTACAGGCACTGGGCTTCTGCTGAGCATTGCAATTTTTGGTAGATATGATCAATTCCCTCATTCAAATAATTTTTTTTTTAATGAATGCAGTTTTAAAAAAAAAATAAGTGGGCTGTTATAATCCGTGTCAGGATACTCAAGCAGTAGTTTATTTTTGATTTTGGCTGCTTTCGGGTTGTCTATATAGGCAGTGGGCATGACAATGGTACGATTGGGTGGCACCAGGAATGTAGCTGGGTGAATAACTAGAAGAAGTCATGGCTGCCTCCTAGGAAAAAAGTTTGAGCACCAGGACATTTCTTTTTTACAACTTAAGCACTAGTGAGACTGGAGTATGTTAGGATCTTTACTGATACCCTTGTTAGGAACCTTCAACTCTCCATGATGCAGCAAAATGCTTGATTATCGACCTGTGGAGCTTTGAACAAGTCTCCCAGGCACTCTCGGCAACTGCACTGGCTCTAAAGGAGGAATGCATTCAGGATTGCCTACTGCATGTCCATGAGGTCAACCAAAGCATGGATAGTCCGGAAGACCTGTACAATACAAACCTTGATGCCGGCCTTCATACCATAAACACATGAATGATGAATAACCATCTAAAGCTCAGTATCGCAAAGACAGAGATTATGACTTGTGGGCAATGCCAAAATACCAACCTACCGCCCTGGCCTAAGGAACTTGAATCCCCTCCAACAACATCAAGAGAAGTCAGAAACCTAGGGATAGACATGGATTCAGCCCTATCCTGGATACCGTATTCATCACATCATAAAAAGTGTCTTCTACACATTTAAAACACTAAGTCACATCTTCCTACACCTTGCATACCAACATAAACTGCAAGCCATCCTCGCACTTGTACTCTTCAAGCTTGACTATGCCACTTCATTTATCGTACACAAAACCCAACAGACCCAAAGTGCTCTTACAAGGCTTCTTCTCCTTCGCCCAAGAGAAGGGATGCCTCCAGTCCTGCAATCGCTCCACTGGTTGCCTATAACTTGAAGGCCAAAGCTCAAGGCACTCTGCATTGTCTACAGAGCCCCCTAGGGAAAAGGACCGTTACAGGCTAAATTCAAGCAATACATAGAAAACAGACCACTGTGCTCCAAGCTTGCATCACTTATCAATACCACCTCACCATAAGAAATCAGTAGGCGGCAATGCTTTCTGTGTACAAGCCAGCAAGCTGTGGAACTCACTAGCAGACAGCATTACAGGCATCCAGGAGCTTATACAAAAACAACTAAAAACATGGCTATTTCCAAGATAACTATACCATCCTACATCCCAGCAACAGACCCGGAAAGATAGGCACACCCTCAAACGAAATCTTCAGCTTGCAACCCACACACTGAAAACAACCCAACCATCAACTGTTTTAGTTATGCATGTAAGCTAAGTAGGGATGACGTATGGTGTGCCAGTGAAATTACATAGTTATGTAATTTCGTATAACACATTTATGGCCCACAAGAATACTAAGACGCTAATACTCAGCGGTGAGCAGCCAATTGTAACTCATGCCTTTACATTCACATAAGACATATCTGCGATGAGGGTTGTGCATTACCAGCACTGTACAGCCACAGAAACAACCAGACATCACCAAATGAACAGGCATGGAAAAACTGTAGAGATCTGTCACACTATGCTGGACAGTTCGAAGACTTTAATTTAGTTCACCATTACAGGTCCCAAATATCTATACACTCTGACTGCTTGTTTACATCTGAGAATGACACTCAGTTATATGATGATGGTAGAAAATGCCCATGCCAGCACATCTCACCACTTCTCTCTCCCTCCACAAAAGCCATCTCAGGCCCACAACTACGCACAATTGCCCACATGCATCAAGCATTTTTGGAATCTCAAACGGTGCGATTCCTTAACCACTTGGCTGCTAGGCGTTTTCCCCCCCCTGTGCTGGAAAATGCCATTTTAGTGGCACCATGACGAGCTCAGCTCGTCATCAGCACACGACCCCCGTGGGTGATGACGAGCTGAGCTCGTCATCAGCATCGAAGGGGTTAAAATGGACCGTTTGCGATTCCAAAAATGCTTTTTGGGATGCATCATTGCTTTTTCTTGAAAATCGCTAAGTTTGCGATTTTCTAAAATGCGATTGCATTTAAGGAATCGCAATTTTGCGATTCCTTAAATGCAATGCATCATTCTTTAAAAAATTGCGATCTTGAAGATTGCAAGTGCAATTTACCACGAGGTTGAACCTCGTGGTAAATTGCGAAAAATGTTTAAAATGGTCAAATTTACATTTTAAACAATGTCATGTTACAGACACACATGTCCTTAGGACATGTGTGTGTGAAACATCCATTTAAAAAAATATTTAAGGGGTGCAGGGGGGGGGGTCCTTTGGACCCCCCCCTGCACCCATGGAATGCATCAACATTATGCGAATTCAAAATTGCGAATTCGCAATTTCCATTGATTCCTATGGGCCTTGTGGCCCATAGGAATCAATGGGAATAGCGAATTCGCAATTTTGAATTCGCATAATATTTGCGATTCGGTAAAAATTGCGATTTTTACCGCATCGCAAAAACGATGCACTTTCTGTGATGCATCCCGCTTTGCGAATCCATATTTGCGATTCGGTAAAAATCGCAAATTTGGAAACGCAAAACGGGAGTTTGATGCATGTGGGGGTAAATCCCAGATTGCACAATCCAGTGCTGTAACCAGCTAAGACGGCTATAATCATATGAAATATCATAAAGGGACCTGCAGACCTGTTCAAAGCTGCCAGCTTACTGAAAACCATAGCACGCTGTCTGTCTGCCTCTCACACCTCATTAACCACCATGCTGCTAAGCTCTGCATTCCGTAACATGATTACCACACCTCGGCCGTCCTCACCTGTGACATAGAAAACTTCTCATGTAAGATCACAAAACAAAGAAAAAACCCTTCCAACCACACACCCTACATTGCATAGCTTGCTACACATATGCCCCACATAGGGGTAGTAAGTGTGGTATAAATGCTGCAATACAATACAATACAACTCTCTTCTTCAAGGGAGAAGCTCGAGCTATACTGACCTGGAGGCTCCCTTTGCTTCTTTAGTACAATCTTCCAGAAATACTCGGCTTTCAGACACCTTAACTGTGGTAAATGGAGGGTCCTTGGAGCCAGGTATATAAAACAGGTTGGATTTATTGAAGCTTAGTTAAAAGGTAAATTCATTAGAAGAAGATAGGTAGATGGAAATGAAGCCCCACCAGAATCAGCCTCCCTGCCACTCAGCCTGCATCTATCAACTGCCACTCCACACACAAGCCGGGCACTCAAGCATTCCATGAGCTCATCAAACATTCTAACACTCACACTAGCTGAGCAGCAGGGAAGACACATCTAGAGAAGTGAAAGACACTAGTCAATTATAACATTAACCTTTAGAAAGGCCATTAAAACATGTCACTTTGAAGCATAACCTGGGCCTGAGTGGCCTTCTCTGCCCTAGCATCAAGAAGTTTAATATCTTGAGAGCTATAAAAGCCCTGAGTATTGATATAAATACTAATATGCAGAGACTCTGTAAGCAGGGCCAGACTGGCCGTACTGGGCTTCAGGTGTTTCCCCGGGAGGCTGGAAGGGTGAGGGCCGGTTTTGTTACTGCAGTCTGGTTTTGTAGTGGTGCTGCAATATTGCCCCCCAGTAACAAAAGCAGAAGTGCTTCACACTTGACCCTCCTCTCCCTCATCCCCCTCCGGGGGCTGGTCAGACATAATTGCCAGGGCTGCTTTGAGTTCCCAGTCCGTCCCTGTCTGTAGGTGAGGAAAAACTAGAGAAACAGCATTGCATGTAAAAGTTTGGGTTCAGTTCTATTGGAGACCTAGCAAAACACTGTGATGATATCGACAACCCATAACGCACAGCATTCCAAGTCCATAATGCCTATTGTGATGTCATGCAGAGAAGAGAACAGTTATCAATGGATAAGAGTACACTGCTTTTCTGCAGTCCTTTAAGTATCACTGAATGAATTATGATTTCATTAACCGTAGATCGTTCATTTGCATGGAGCCTTAGATGTTGCTGGATAAATTGTTCTCTCTGCCTCTGATCAGCTCTCCCGGGACAGCTCCCTATGTATCTCTGCCAGAATCCGCTTCATAATAAGATGGATATGAGGCAGCAACACTACACCACAGCTGGAGTTAGTTAGTCCCCTCTCTGTGCTTCTAATGAGGTTTATTTGACGAAGGCAGAGATCCAACAATGAAAAAACATGTGAAATTAGATTCTTACGCACACCCTGGGAAATTTCTGTGTTTAGTTTCTTTCTTCTCCTGACTTAAAAGGGCTGTCGTAATTATATTTCCATTAAGATATTTCTTTTTAGATTTCCTGCTCAATGTTCCTATAAAAGCCACTCACACTTCCAAGCCTTAATCCTATTACCACCCATAAATGGACATGGCTTGCATTCGCTACACCTGTGATGCATGAACACCTGGGGGTCCATTATATCTACTCAGGGGGTTTGTGACTGTGTAGGTAATAATAGCAGATAAATAAAAAAATATATACATAAAAAGCAAAATTGATTTTTTAAAAATGCTCTGCAAACGGAAAGGAATTTGAAACTGGAGGCTAACAATTAATGACCCAGTTTGCGTCACGTTTGCACCACGCAATGTGGTACATGCGCAATGCAAACCTTAAGTGGGATTTACAAAGCCACACAAGGCTACTTTGCGTGGCCCTGTGTGGCTGCATAATTCTGGAGTAAAGCATCACTGTGCATATCACTGCCCTTGCTTTACTCTGCCCTGGGAAGGCATTCCATGGGTGTTGGTATTACCAATTAACAATAAAAGGAGGCAACAGAATATTCCTTAATTGCTGAATGCTATTGATTTCTATTTGCTTTCCAATTTAAAAAACAAATAACAATCTGGAGGGAATACATGTTTTTTTAACTTCTCACTGGCATTCTTTGATAACTTGTGATGAGAAAAGTTATAACAACCTAACACTGCTGGGTGAAAGATATCTGCTTTGTATTTTGCACATAAAAGCATAAGCAAGACAAATGTTTGCAAGCACAATTATTATCTTTTTCGAAGAAAAAAAATTAACAAACCAAATTGATCCAACTTCACTTGAAAAGCTTCAGTAAATAGGTTTTCACTTTTGAAAAGTACTGGTTACTTTTCAAAAGTGAAAACCTAATAGCTAACTGTAACCCTAAAAATTAGCAAGGCAAATGAGAGCTACCTGACCGGTCATGGCAACTTGTGGTGTTTTGGAAGGGGGATGGAGCACAGCGTGGGGGCGGGGAAATTGAGATGGGTTGAGAGAAGGTAGACCTGTGTTGAGGGGGAGGGAAGGAAGGAAGGACACGAGATTAAAAGGCACGTGTGATTGGAAGAGGAAGAAGAGCAGGGTGAGCAGGAAGAAAGCGAGATGAGAATGAAGCTTATGAAGCTGGAATCTTGTTACTCAACTGGGACAGAGACCAGTGCTTATATACCTCATAAAAAGCTCATACTCCTGTCCATCGAAAGCGCTAGAACTTTGTTTTCAGTAGCATGAAATGCGATGTAAATGCATTTGCAATTGTTTTCAGGCTTATGAGATTTCGTTTAACTAATTTGGTACATTCTGTGAGTTGTATTCTGTCTAGTTGACAGAGTCGGGCACACAATCGTCGATTTGTAAAATAAAACCAAACCAAGGGATTGGAAAACCAACTCCCCACTGATTCTTCCAGCATCCCAGGCTGTGCACAACATTTGTGTTAACATTATCTTAGATCTCAAGTTTGTCTGATGATAATTCTTGAATAGCAAGACCAGTCCTGATGAAGCCATCTTTCATTCTTATTTTTTTAAATCAGATAAACTCGCTGTCTAGCGGTAATTGTTCGCTTCTAAATAAGGGAAGGGGAATCAGCGTCGCCAAGCAGGCTACAGGGAAGAAAAGAGTCCTAGAAGCAGGAGGGAGGAGGAGGCAGCTGCAAACTGAGGGGAGCGAAGAGCAGCTGTTTAGAATACAAGCAAAGGAGTCGGAGGTACGACAGGGGAGGCAGCTGTAACAAAACTGTGGCGTTAAGAGGGGTGGGAGGAAGAATGTTATATTTAAATGTAAGCAGCTAGGCACTGAAGTTGAACACAGACAAACAGTGACAGAGCAGGAAACTAAGAAAAAGTAGTCCCTAGAGAACAGATAAAGAACCATAGCGGAATGAGACATTACTAAGTCCCTGCTCTCTGGGAGGAACAGAAGAGAGAAAGGAGGGACAAAGAGGAAGGACTGACCACTAAAAAGCAAGGATTTTTAAAGGACACTGACACTGACAAATGAAAAGCAATAACAAGAAAGGGGATGGACTTGAAGCTCACAGACTGAGTACAGCAGGTCAAGAAGAGATGAAGAGTACCCATTTATGTGACAGTGCTCCCTTCCCCAATCTCCTGGCAACAAACAACATCATGAAAGTTAACTAAGTCCATCTAATCTTGATTGGTCAAATGGTTCGAAGACCCACCACGTTCCAGGAGATAATCTTTAAGTATTATGATACCAGAGGGACCAACTGATAAGATTTCCAGTCACTTGAATGGTGCAATCCCTTGACAGGATAGGGCCTTTAATAGGGTGACTTAATGGTCCTTCACACTGGTCCAGTGATAAAATGGCCTCATACTTATTTGTAGTTGGTAAATTACATATTGGGTTTAAATTAGGGCCAGCCGATCCAATATTAGAGTTCTGGGGTCTCTTGACCAATTAATTGGACCATAAAAGAAACATAGTGGATGGGGTTTGCTATTTCCAGCTTTATTGGCTGCGAGGTGTAAACAATGTAGCATTGATTGGGTACAAAGAGATTTTTTAAAGTTCACAATTACACACTCCCCTGGAGAGTCCTTTTTACTCGTGCCAACAAAAGGAACTCTTCTCACTGAAATATTTTCTGTGTGAAAATTACATATCCAGCATGAGTGTTTCCTAAACCAGTGAAATACTTTGTTTTTGAGTGTCTCATGGTCTTCCTTCTGGGAATGCGCTAATTTAGGAACATTCCCAGTACTATCATATATGGTGCACATTCTGTGGGGATTTGGAGGCATGAAGCCTTTGGCACCAGACATTGCTATGTTATGTCTTCTTTTATAGCGCTCGATTCACCGTGAGAAATCTGGGCGCTTGCTTTGGGAACCCGTCCTGGCTTTTTCCCTGTGAGATAACCCGTACTGGGCATCCCCAAGGTGAAAGCCAGGCATCCCGCCGCGGGGGCCAATGTGGAGATTAAGCAATCTAATGCCCAGAGTTGCAGAGTGTGAACCTGTGATTCGAGTAAGAAAAGGGGGTGGTGATGGACAGAGTATCTGAATTAAACAGAACACTCATACCCAGTCAACAGATCAGGGTTTGATCCATCACCGTTTTTTAGCTCACTGCACTATCCCAGCTCAGAACCTGGCTACATGCAAATTAGTCTGTCCCTGGCCCAGTACATCATGGGAACAGGGCAGACCAAACTACCAAGCCAATTCTTATACTGGGAAGGAAACAAGCTTCCGGGGACCGGTTTCTGGCATTACAGCCGTCTTCGGCCCGGCTTGCTTGAATCCTGATGGTGCAATGAGCAACGGACTCACATCTGAGTATACCCTTCCACGCTTATGGTGGACAAAACGATTCAGAAAAGGGGGTGGTGATGGACCGAGTATCTGAATTAAACAGAACACTCATACCCAGTCAACAGATCAGGGCTTGATCCATCACCGTTTTTTAGCTCACTGCACCATCCCAGCTCAGAACCTGGCTATATGCAAATTAGTCTGTCCCTGGCCCAGTACATCATGGGAACAGGGCAGACCAAACTACCAAGCCAATTCCTATACTGGGAAGGAAACAAGCTTCCGGGGACCGGTTTCTGGCATTACAGCCGTCTTCGGCCCGGCTTGCTTGAATCCTGATGGTGCAATGAGCAAGGGACTCACATCTGAGTATACCCTTCCACGCTTATGGTGGACAAAACGATTCAGAAAAGGGGGTGGTGATGGACAGAGTATCTGAATTAAACAGAACACTCATACCCAGTCAACAGATCAGGGCTTGATCCATCACCGTTTTTTTTAGCTCATTGCACCATCCCAGCTCAGAACCTGGCTACATGCAAATTAGTCTGTCCCTGGCCTAGTACATCATGGGAACAGGGCAGACCAAACTACCAAGCCAATTCTTATACTGGGAAGGAAACAAGCTTCCGGGGACCGGTTTCTGGCATTACAGCCGTGATCTGTTGACTGGGTAGGAGTATTCTGCTTAATTCAGAAACTCTGTCCATCACCACCCCCTTTTTCTGAATCGTTTTGTCCACCATAAGCGTGGAAGAGTATACTCAGACATGAGTCCCTTGCTCACTGCACCATCAGGATTCAAGCAAGCCCGGCCGAAGACGGCTGTAATGCCAGAAACCGGTCCCCGGAAGCTTGTTTCCTTTCCAGTAAAAGAATTGGCTTGGTAGTTTGGTCTGCCCTGTTCCCATGATGCACTGGGCCAGGGACAGACTAATTTGCATGTATCCAGGTTCTGAGCTGGGATGGTGCAGTGAGTTAAAAAACGGTGATGGATCAAGCCCTGATCTGTTGACTGGGTAGGAGTATTCTGCTTAATTCAGAAACTCTGTCCATCACCACCCCCTTTTCTGAATCCCTGTGATTCGAGTAGGCACCGAAGCGAGAATTATCGAGTCCGTGGACATTTGGGCTCAAGACCCTGCCGCGTCGGAAATTGAACCCTGGTCCCGGGTCTGACCTCTGCTTCAGGGTCTGCCTCCTCTAACCAGTGAGCCATACTTCTCCACTTGTTGGTTATCAGAGCTTGAAAGCACATGTTGCTCAGATTGTGTCGCTTTCTATGGGATGCCATGCTGTCCAAAGTCCAGAAGAGGCCCCTTTGAATCATCACTCCCTCTGTGCCTAGCATCAGTAAACACATGGCTTTGAAATAGGCTTTGAGCTGGGCACCCTGTTGTCAATAAACGAGCGGAAGATTTCCCAGGTTGTTCACTCAGTAACGACTCAGGGTTATTATTGGAAGATCCACAGAAGGCTCTGAACTTGTCATCCAGGTCTTTTATTTTGCTTAATATTTGGGAACAAAACATATTGAATAGGTTATCCAATTTACCCAACATTCCCATGCATTTGCCACAGTGATTCTTAAGGCTGTCTTCAAGTTTGGTCATGAGAGGCTGATTATTTTTATTCCCTCTCTTTTTGCATGGAAGATTGAAGGCGATCAATGTCAATCATTTGTCGCCAGGCAGTACGTGCCTGGGTTTACTAGTACCACCCTGTTGCATTTGAGTTCTCCAGGCTCTGCAGCACAAGCATAGGTGGGCTGTCTCTTATACTTACTGGCATAGAACTTCAAGGCCCATATCGCTGCGCAGCTCTGGGAAATGGGGCCTGGGTCCATAAATTGACTGGCATTAGTCCATGGCGTGGGGCACGCTGATGGCAGCTGGGACTGCGGCTGGGCTACCCAGCACTTCAAGGCCCATAGCGCTGCACAGCTCAAGGAGGCGGGCCAAGGCCCAAAATTGTCTCATATCACGTATGGATTCATGGAACCACATTGGTAGGAGGCCCCTCCTTCTTCAGCTTGAAACCCATCTAGGGCTTGAAAGGCGTGAGACAAAGTCACCTTAGACTACCCATTTGGGAGCGGGTTAGGAATAGGTATTACATCCGATTCCTTAATCGAGGGCGAAGTGAAATCTCTTGACGTGGTGCCTAACCTAGCCTCCACCCACCCTAGTTCAGAATCAATAACGCCCATAACGGAAGACAAGTCATTTTTAATAGACTTGCTGGTCGTGAATTTTTGGCTTGCACTCTCTATATGTAAATTACTCTTGCATTCCCCCATGCTGCAAAGTGCTACAACCAGTTAGTTAGTTGACAGAGAATGAACATGTGAAATCCCTCAACAAGGCTCACTGGCAAATGGCGTCCCGGTAGGTCCAGATGAGCCAAGATTATAGAGGTAAGAGATACGGCCCAGCTCAGCCTTGTCCGGCTGTGGACGGGCGGTGACAAACCTACTCTTGGTCACATCTTGGCCCAGTCTTTGACCAGGCATACTCCCAGGCACGTCCTGCGCCGCAAACTAATGCCAGTCAATTTTTGGGCCCTGCCTCCTTGAGCTGCGCAGCGATATGGACCTTGAAGTGCTGTGTAGCCCAGCCGCAGTCCCAGCCGCCATAAGTGCATCCCATGCTGTTGACTAATATCAGCCAAATTATGGGCCCTGGCCCCATTTCCCAGAGCTGCGCGGCGATATGGGCCTTGAAGTCCTATGCCAATAAGTATAAGAGACAGCCACCTATGCTTAAGAGAACTCAACTGCAACAGGGTGGTATCAGTAAACCCAGGACCTTGCTGCCTGATGACTACTTACCTACGCTGGGGAGTATGGGTTAATTGGGTACTAGGGTATAAACAGATGTGTGCCACCTATGCTGACTGAGTGAGCGATGTTGGTAATGAATGAAGGTCCTAGCGGGTACAAAGATTACCATTGAAATGTTCACTGATGACACGCTCATCATTTCAAAAACCCGTTGCGGTCTACAGCAAGCAATGCTCCTCTTTGAAAAGTTTTGTTCTATACAGGGATTGGAAATCAATGTAGCCAAAATGACGTTCAATCAGCACAGAACATTCAGAGGAGGCGTACTCCTTGACAAGTTGCCACTAGAACAAGTTAGTGCCTTTACCTATTTGGGTGTCTTCTTGCAAAAAGATATCAGATGGAGTCGTTAGATTGATACCACCACGATAAAACACCAGCAACTCTCAGGTGCCTTACACATAGAGTTCAATGCCTCCTTGACTAAGCCAGTTAACCCAGTGCTACAAATTTATAACATAAATATAGTTAGCTCGGTCCTGCGAAAGATCAGCAGTTTACCACAAAGCACCCCGGTGCTACCAATGCAGTATGATCTAGGTAGGAAAGCATTGGCTGATTTAGCCAGGTTATGCCACATCCTATACTGTCGCAGATTCTGGTCAACACTGGAACAGGTAACATACTGTGATGGCCTTAGGGACATAATCAAGGCAGATCTATACCACAGAATCAGCTGGTTAAGAGAGGTAAGAGCTTCCCTACTCAGTATCGGCTTGCACAATTTTTTGGGAAAGCCAATCGAGCACCCAATTTCCCTCTAAAGAAATCATAAAGGAAAGACACTGGGAATTGGTGACCCAAAATGCAGTCAGAAAAAGTGATAGTTCTACACTGACAAGGGGCTTTTAGCAGTTAAACTATAGCCAAGCTTGGAACAGTATGGGGACGTAATATCCAAACCCTTTGACCCGAAATTGTAGTTTCAATTCAGAGTGGGCTCTGTCCCATTGATATCATACACAGCAAAATGGGTTACATCAGGAAACAGCAACTGCCCCTCATGCCAGGCATTGGAAGACTCTTACATCCACATATTGTTTGTTTGCCCCGCTTATGTTGGCCCCCGTAAAGTGTACCTTGCGCCAATTTGCAGGAATCTTGGTACTAGAAGGAGTAGCGATGCACTGAGAATATTGCGCACTGATCCATCACCCTGTATTGCAATTGCAGTAGCCAAGTTTCTGAGCTGGACGTGGGCTATCAGATCACGTACATTCCCTGAGACCTGATGAACCCCCAAGTTTTATCTGTGACTGAGTTGTTGTAACTCTAATCATGAAATCTGGCCTATTTGCACTATTTTAAATATTTTAAAAGTATGAAATACCTTTTTTTCTTTTTTAGCACAAAGCACCTGCTGATAATTCTTTGTGGTATTGTTTTACCATCTGCTATTATACGTATTCACTTTTTTTTACCTTACAGACACGATTTAACTTTGATTATAACTGCCTGAATATCATGTTCCCTTAGATGTCCCTACAACCCAGCTTCTTTTAAACAACCTAAAGTCAGGTTCTCCGGTCGATCCTGCACCCTCTGCTATACTAAATCTGGTATCAGACACTGTTGCCCCAGTCATTCAGGAGGTAATCCATGCCTCTCTGGCTTCAGGCCTGGTTCCCTCTGCCTGGAAACAGGCCAGAGTTAAGGCCCTGCTGAAGAAACCCAACCTCAACCCGGAAGATTGGGCAAATTATCGCCCTATCTCCCTTTTGCCCACCGTCAACAAACTTGCGGAGAAACATGTAAACTCTCTACTCGCTGACTTCCTGGAGGATAAGAACTCATTTCACTCCACACAGACAGGTTTTAGGAGAAATCAGGGCACTGAAACAGCCCTCATTACAGTGGTCGAGGAAGCAAGGAAGATCGTGGACAATGGAAACCATGCGGCCATACTACTATTAGATCTTAGCGCGGCCTTTGACACTGTGAACCATTCTATCCTTCTTCACAGGCTGGAAGAAGTTGGTGTCTCGGGCCGCGCACTACGGTGGCTGCATTCTTTTCTGTCTGACAGGACCTTTGTGGTCTTTGAAAACGAGGCTTCCTCCCCCCAAATGTGTCTCCACTGCTATGTCCCCCAGGGCTCATCCCTCAGCCCAACCCTATTTAACATTTACATGAGGCCTTTGGCTGAGGTGGTGCTCCCCTGGGGAGTACAACTGGTAACGTACGCAGATGACACACAACTTATTATTTCCTTAACTACCCAGGATGCCCCTTTTGAAAACTTCTCCACCTGTCTTAATAAAGTACGGGAATGGATGGAGGAATCCTTCTTAAAGCTTAATGGAGCAAAAACAGAGGTGATGATGCTGGGACATAAGGCACCCACTACGGTGGAGGAATGGTGGCCGAATAGTCTGGGCCATCCACCTAAGCCCAAACACAAATTAAGAGTCTTGGGGTGTGGTTGGACCCAGCTCTTTATTTTTCAGTACAGGCCCGGAAGGTAGCAGCTACATGTTATGCACTTATTAGGCTCCTTAGGAAAATCATCAGCCTTCTCCCCTTCGAAGCCAGAAGGATCTTAGTACAGGCGCTGATATTATCACGCCTAGACTACTCGAACGCACTATACTTAGGCACTCCTCATGGGACATTCAAGATATTGCAGACCGTGCAGAATTGCGCTGCACGTATGTTGCTGAACGTCCCACGGAGAACCTCTGCCAAACCTGCACTCCGGCAGCTTCACTGGCTCCCAGCAGAGGATCGAGTTCAAAGCTCTGACCACGGCCCACAAAGCAGTCAACAAGTCAGGACCTGCACTGATTCAATCAATGTTCTGCCCGTATGTCCCCGGCCAGGAATTAAGATCTAACAATAAGAACCTTTTGGCAGTCCCTAAAACAAGGAGGGTGCATATGGGAGACCGACGCTTCTCTCTACAGACCACAAAACTGTGGAATAATCTCCCAGACTACATCAGAATGGAAGAAAACCATCTTAAATTCAGAAAGATGCTGAAAACCCTCTTGTTCACCTAGACCCGGAGAATGAACGTTGGTCTAAAGCGCTGGGATACCCCCGGGTAGCCATGCGCTAAACAAATACGTAATCATTCATCATTCATTCATTCATGTCAAGTGCTTTTATAGCTCTTATAATTTCTCTGTTTTATGGTTGGAAAGTATTCCATTTTACTGTAGATCTGCTTTTATGACACATGTTGTCTAATAAAGCTTTTTGAATTGAATTGATAATGAAGCTTGCACAAGTGTATGAGAAATAGTCATGTTTAAACCCAAGTATTCTGGAGAGCTATGACAATGGGTCTAGACTTACAGGCACATGCATCATTGTTGGCTTTTGCAATTCCCTAATTGCGATTTTTAAGGAATCGCAATTAAGGTATCGCAAAAGCCTATGCATGTAGAAATCGCTTTAAACATAGCAATTTCTTAACATTCCTTAATTGCGACTCGCAAGTTGCGATTAGCAATTAAGGAATACCTCCCCATTCATTCCTATGGGCCTAATGAATGGGAAGACATTCTCAATTTGCGAATCTCAATTAGAGAATCGCAAATTGAGAATGCAATTTCAAGGGTGCCAGGGTGTCAAAAGGACACCCTGTTGCACCCCTGCATCTGATTAATCCACATATGTTTCGCACACACATGCCCTAAGGGCATTTTGTGCACAACATGAAACTTTGAAAAATGCACAAAAGTGCATTTTTGTACGTTTTTGCAAATTACCATGAAGTTCAACTTCATGGTAATTTGCTCCCCCAAATAGCGAAATAACATATTGTTTTACTTTCATGCATTGCATTTAAGGAATCGCAAAATGCGATTCCTTAAATGCAATCGCAATTTGAGAACTCGCAATTAATTGCGAATTCTCAAATTGCGAGGGACTTGACCCTTGATGTATAGCAAAAGCGAATTTTGCGATCGCAAATGGCCGATTTTTGCAAATTGCACCGTTTGCAATCGCAAAAGGCTTTGATGCATGTGCCTGTTACTGATTATTCCTCAATTGCAGCTCTGAATACACCTCAGAGGATGGAATCCAGCCAGCTGAGTAGGACTTGTTTTGAATCTGTCTAGGATATACTTTTAGGAGGCTTGAAGCAAGGTGGGCGGGGGAGCTGATATATAAATTAAAAATATTAAGGTTAAGTTTGTTGGCTGGAACTGCACAGTCAAAGTAGGAGCCTGGAAGACTCTTATTGGGGAATTCAGCATACTTACACGTGGGAGGTTAACCAAGCTCTCCAGACATCACCAGCGGAAGAACATCCTCGGCAAAAGCTGTTAAGCATAGCACAGTACCAATGCCTTCAATCATGGTTAACACACTGTAAGACATTGGATTACTGGTTAAGCGGGGTGAGAACCCACTTCAAAGAACAATCACAATCAATGTCAGGGTAAACCACATATGTCACATAATAAACTTGTGCTTAACCTGTGTTTAACCCTCTGGTAGCTTGGCACAAAACAGTCAAGCTTAACTTAGAGGCACTGTGTAAAGAATGTATACAGTACTCAAAGAGTAACTAAGAGAAGACACAACACAAGGCGAATCACAAACCAATTTAGAAACATTGAGAATATTTTAATAAATAAAATGACACCAAAATTACAAAAATCCAATCGGTAAAACCAGAGGTATGAGTTTTCAAAGTGTCAGGTAAAATTAGCTCCAATCGACGCAAAGCTCCAACTGTGGGTATCTGGTCACGCTGGACGGGGACAAAGTCACAAGTTCAGGTGGACCGCAATGGAGCAATGGACCAGGTGGTTTAGCCCGCTGGGAGTTGTTCCTTCTATGCTTAGTACGGGGGCTAGGTGGTGCTGCTATGCGAGGCTCTGCATTGGTCTGTGTAGGGTTCGTTGAAGCCATTGATTAGGAGCTACGTGGTGCTGCGATGCGAGGCCCTGCTTCGCTCTGCATCGCGCTACTTCAGGTCTGGTGATACCTTCATTTAAGCAGGGAGGCGTACACTCTGAAGCCAGTCAAGGGTCCAGGAGCTTAAGGACAGCACTTGGGGGTCAGGACTCACTCTCACAGAGGCCAGCAGAGGGGATAGGTCAGGTCCAGCTGGGCCTGGTCAGCTGGAAAGCTGAATATGCCTCTGGAGGCTCAAACAGGAAGTCAAACAGGAAGTCAGCCAACTGACCTCTAGAGTCACTTCTGTGGTCCCAGGTCCAGGACAAGCAGGTTCAGTCTTCCTTCTTCAGTCAGCAGGGCAGTCTTTCTTCTGAATTGTCTCAGGTCCAGGAGTGTTCTGATGAGAGATTCTGGGATTGCCACTTTTATATCTTGTGCCAGCCAGTGGGTGGGTGACACCCCCGTTGTGTCACCCTAAACTGGATCTGGTCAGTTCTACCCTCTTCGCTGGACTTGGCTCCAGCCTGGCTAGTGAAACAAAGGGCATGCAGGCCCAGGTGTGAGCTGCATCTGGCAGTGACAGGGTAGGTTTCTTCTGAAGCCAGGAAGGTGCTGGGCACAGATCCCAGGCTGCCCTTTGAAATGTAATCAAAGCAGGACCAGGCTCCCCCCAGCCAGCCTTTTAGGGAGGCACACTCAACTCTACACCCTGGCTCTTTTGTTTACTGTCTGGCCCCAATATATAATTCCCAGTGAGGGGTGCATTCACCAGTCCAAAGCAGCTGTTCACTCCTAAGAAGGTCCTAAAAACTGAAAGGCAGTGAAATGCCAACTTTCTAAAAGTGGCATTTCTATCATTATAATTTAAATTCTGACTTTACAATTAAAAAGGAATTTAAATTTCAATTCAAAGGAGTGGAAGAAGTATTTTCCTCACTGTTCCCAAACTAAATTTGGCGTTTATTAAATGTAATAAAGTAAACCAATGTTAGTTTGTGGGAAGGCTTGCCACAGTGAAAAGTGACTTTGGTGTGTGTGTGGGGGGTGTTACTGCCAGGATATCGAAAATCTTAAATATAATGTCCTACTAGGCAGACACTCATATGTACAGTTTATGCTTTTTCGAGGAAGATTTTAGGAAGGAGAGGCATAGAAAGGAAGTAGCAATACTCTCTTCCATGGGTAGGGCATGCACGCATAGAGAGCAGGAAGTAGGATTATAGATGTAGGGTCCGATTCATAAACGTAAACTTACACTTTGTGTAACTTTACTACTTTTCACTATTCACAAAGGTAAACTTAGACCAGAGGTCTAACTTTACTACTTTTCATTATTCACAAAGGTAAGTTACTACTAGTAAAGTTAGACTTTTGGTCTAACTTTACCTTTGTGAATACGGAAAAGTAGTAAAGTAACACAAAAGTGTAGGTTTACCCTTGTGAATCGGGCCCGTTGACTAGAAGATGTGATGTGTAACCTCATCGGCATTACTGATGCCGCATGGTCCAGAATAAGTGGGTGTAGTACTACTGCATCATTACGACTTTAACTGCAGGAATCCTTTTACTAGGTAATATGTGCCCAGGGATAAACTCTATAGGTGTGCGTTTTCCTAGACAACTAGTAATTCCATTATGACTCGTACCCCCCCGAACCGGCTTTTCTCCAAATCTGCAATGAGGGCCATACACTAACAAACACAGGGGTCTGGTCACGAAGGCATTTAAGAGTATGCCTATAGTAATATTTTACATACTCTTTCGTGTCTTTTTGAATTTGGCCCAAAACATCCAAAATGGGAATAAATTGGGAATGTTCAGAGCATATTCATATATAGTTAGTAAAAATAGAAAGGACTGTGACCTCTGTGCACTTTTACTAATAGGGAGTTGGACATTTCTGGATAATTCTCAAAAACGTGTAGGAGTACTGATAAGAGTACTCCTGTAATGTGACTTCCCCTACTCCTAAATACTTTTGTGAATCAGCCCCATACATAGTAAAAACACAGACTGAAAAACATCTTCTGACAAACTATCCACCATACACAAATAGCTTCCAACAAAAATGTAGACTTCCACCTAAACCCACCGTCAGGCAGGGGCCTTCGAATATGCTTGGTTTGGAGTTAGAATACTGACTTAATTCAGTTCTAAGATAGGTGGGAAGTGAGCATGACTGACTTTTGTATCTTAAGCCATGCCGACATTTTTGTAAGGAGGTATTAATATCTGATAGACATTTTAGCAGTAGTTGCTTTTGAGTCTTCGGGCCCGATTCACAGAACTAATTTAAGACAAAATCCTAAACGTACTACTTTTGGTATTCACAGAAGGCATTTAGTAGTAGTAAAGTTAGGATTTTGTCTTAAGTCTGTCTTAGGTCTGTCCTAAGTCTGTCTTAAGTATGTCCTAAGTTTGTCTTAAGTCTGTCTTAAGTCTGTGTTAAGTTAAACATAAGATAAAATCCTAACTTTACTACTACTAAATGCCTTCTGTGAATACCAAAAGTAGTAGGACAGACTTAAGACAGACTTAAGACAAATTTAGGACAGACTAAAGACAGACTTAAGAGAAACTTAAGACAGACTTAAGACAATCTTAAGACAATCTTAAGACAAACTTAGGACAGACTTGGGACAGACTTAAGACAGACTGAAGACAAAATCCTAACTTTAATACTACTACTAAATGCCTTCTGTGAATACCAAAAGTAGTAAGTTTAGGATTTTGTCTTAAGTAAGTTCTGTGAATCGGGCTCTATGTTTTAGTTTATGTCTTAGGCTTCTCTTTTCACATGGAACCAACAGAGAAAGGACTGGTGAACTTGCAGGTGTATTAACAACATGTGGTAATTATTCACATGCACGCTAGAGATGTTTGTGAATTAGTCACATAATTTATGAGTATTATTGTGTATCGGGTCCTTATTGATCAAATTGAAGGGTTCAAATTAGTGCTAATTTACAAGATGGCCACCAATGCGCATTACTCAGGTAGGGCTGTCATTGAATAAGGCCCCATAGATGTCTTGGGACCAAGGGAAGGGGGGTCCTTGTTCGTGCTTCATACTTCACGGCCGGGCATTGCTCCGCCGCAGCGCCGCACCAGCAGCAAAGGGACGGGCCTTGCTCCGCCTGTTCCCCGGCCGGGCTTGGCTCCGCTGGGCCACTCCCACCACCAGTGACGCTCACAACAGCGCCAGGAGGCGCATAAAGGCAGCGCCAGGGCAGAGTCCAGTGGGGGTCCTTGTTCGTGCTTCATACTTCAGCGCCGGGCATTGCTCCGCCGCAGCGCCGCACCAGCAGCAAAGGGCCGGGCCTTGCTCCGCCTGTTCCCCGGCCGGGCTTGGCTCCGCCGGTACACTCCCACCACCAGTGACGCCCACAACAGCGCCAGGAGGCGCATAAAGGCAGCGCCAGGGCAGAGTCCAGTGGGGGTCCTTGTTCGTGCTTCATACTTCAGGGCCGGGCATTGCTCCGCCGCAGCGCCGCACCAGCAGCAAAGGGCCGGGCCTTGCTCCGCCTGTTACCCGGCCGGACTTGGCTCCGCCGGGCCAATCCCACCACCAGTGACGCCCACAACAGCGCCAGGAGGCGCATAAAGGCAGCGCCAGGGCAGAGTCCAGTGGGGGTCCTTGTTCGTGCTTCATACTTCACGGCCGGGCATTGCTCCGCCGCAGCGTCGCACCAGCAGCAAAGGGCCGGGCCTTGCTCCGCCTGTTCCCCGGCCGGGCTTGGCTCCGCTGGGCCACTCCCACCACCAGTGACGCCCACAACAGCGCAAGGAGGTGCATAAAGGCAACGCCAGTCCCTCGTCCCGCGGGACGCACCGGGCGAAGCCCGGTCAAAGGGCGGGCCCTCTAAGGCCCTCAGAGACCGAAAGAGACTGGACTGGGCCACCCCCCTTGGCTTTGTGAACACACCAACTAAGGTAACCGATAGCTCTGATGGAAGCTAAACGTAAGGCTGCGGCCAAAAAGACACCAATGCATACACGATCTGCAAAGAGGAAACAAACACTGGCCCAATTTGTTAAGTGACATACCCCAACCCCCAATATCGAATGACGTGCCTAATGATACAGGGGAGATGGATGGTTGTGATATCAATGACATTATCCCTATCGCTGATTCAACTAACACTAGTCTGTTAAGCAGTGTGACTGACCACAAGTCTACTCGGCCCAAAGGTAAACCCACTCACAGTAGGAAGATGCTGTTAGTTAATAAACTGGGCAAGAGATACAGATGCAAAAGAAAGTAAGTAACCCAAACTTCAGCAGATCATGGAAGGGAGGGAGAGGCATTGCAACATAGCCCAAAGTAGAAACTAACTACAATTAACATAGAGGGACTGGGGCAACATATAGAGAATATGATAAAATCCTACATTACACCAGTGACCGAAATTTTAGAATCCCTTAGTAAAAAAGTGGAGAACTCGGAAAAACTAGGCATAGCAAACTTAGACATTCTAGAACATCTGGGCACGCAAGTCAAGTCCCCTACTACTAATGTACCAACAGGGAGACCGAGCAAAAACACACCAAGCAGTGCAACTAGAGTCCCTAGTATACCCACTATGGCAGCGACCCCGGTAGCAACCACAAGTGGAGTGAAAATGTTACCTATCATTGCCCCAAATGTTACAACGGGCCAGAAAATCGCTGCGGGACAAAGGGAGACAGGTGGCCCCAGTTACAACAACATAATCTTACCAGCACCTAGGCGCCACATTAATAATACCATCCCTGCTACGATTAACCTTCCACCGGAATGTAGACCATATGTCGCTATCCTTGCTAATGTCCCCAAACTGAAGCCTACCCAATTCGAAAATCAGGAAACACTGAAAAACAAAACCTTGCACTGGCTCGCGAAAAACTGTGGATTCCCAACACGAGGTGCAAATCAGATTATTTCCACACAAAAAGTAGGTTGGGTAGGACCAACTAAAAAGGAGATAAATAGGGACTGTACAGTCATAAACTATAGAGCTACTGAATGGGCAAGAGACTCAATCTTAAATGTACCAATGCCATCTAATCATGAATATAACACCACGTTGTTCCCACTTGACTACTTCTATAGGAACCAGCTAGGAAGACAAACCACAACGCAGACTTTTAAGCACCCTAGAGCTGTACACCTCAACTACCCCATTGTACCCGCTGTACCAGCACCATTGTATAATGTATATGATAATTTCACAATTCCAATCTGCAACAAATTTCAGGTGTTTAACTCACTAGAGGAGAACGACTGACTGAATGTACCATCTATGATCCCACTCTGTGAATCTATTGTATCTGGTGAATTAGCTACAATTGAACAAGGGTTAGGGGGTCAAATGGGGTTAGAAGATGTAACTGTGTTAAACACAACTAGCACCGAACAATGTACAAATATCGATGCAATTAAGCCAACCGTAACCACCCCTTTAGAGATAAACCCGAACGTGAGCCTAGAAACATCGTCACTGATTGACTATCCTGATGTTACACAAGGCAACCCTGCAGACTGTTTAAAGGTCATCACTTGGAATATAGCGGGAATTGCTGCTAAATTAACTACTTCGTTCTGGGATAACTTCATCATACAGGGTTACGACATAATATGTCTGCAAGAAACGTGGCATAGAGATCAAATACAAGTCGAAGGATATACCACCTACAGTGTGACAGCAGTAGCATCCAAGGCAGGTAGAGCAAAGGGTGGTTTATTGACTCTGGTATCCACTAAATTGACGGAATTCAGTACTGGTGGATATGTGGAGGTGGGTCAGCATGCATCAGTTTTACGACTGACACATAACGAATGTAGGGACTTACTTATTGTGAATTTTTATAATAATATTGTGGGGCCCAACCGGGGTATGATCGCATCGGTTGTCGAGCGGGCAATAGAAGAAACACTTGCATTATCAAGCAAATGCCCTGTAATACTCTGGGCAGGAGATTCCAATACCCAAGCATGCAGACACGCTCAGAAGGGGATCTGTGGACACCGAGAGGAGTACCCTGGTGGTGATAGTATTATCTTTAATCATTTCCCCCCACACTAACTATGGTAGTGCACTGAACAATCTGATAGCTAAATTAGACCTGGAACTACTAGATTGTACTAAGAATAAAAATAACAAGAAGTGCCCAACATTTAGAGGGAGAGATGCCCACTCAAACATTGACCATATCTTGGTGTCCAATGGTTCTGTCTATTCCAATGTCTGGATAATAGAACAGCCGGTGCGTGATCACAATAGTATATCAATGGAATTAATGGGCTGGGGCCCAAAAACAAATGTGTATGGTAGACCCGTCCAAGGGATTGTGGCTGAGAGACCAAATGGCATGAGGATCAAGTGGATCAAAATAGACCCCAATAAATTAATGGTGGATATTATCCGCAAATGTAATAGAGAGGTAGGCTGTTGCTTAGCACCTAATGTGATCGCGTCCACTTTACTTTCTAATTTTTTGCAAATTACTAATACTATTGAGAATTTCCTGGTAGTAAGAAATAGAAATCCTAAGAGAGATAAAACTGCATGGTTTGATAAACACTGCGCCCAGTCACTAAAAAAGCTAAAAACAGCGCTTGATGTTAAGCCAAGGGATAAAGATAAATTCCGAGAAGATCGACTTAACTATAAAATTGCCTTAGCATCTAGAAAAAAAGAGTTGCAAAATGAAGCACGGCTGAAATTGGACATGGATGCAGAAACAAAAGACCACAAACTATTCTGGAAACTGTAAATGGTCCTTTTTTTTAAAGAAAGATAATATCCCTGAAATTAGTTTGCATGTTAGTTGCCACGCATGGATTGCCCACTTTACTGGGATTTTTAATTCTGATTTTAATCCAGATGGGTCCATTTTAAGTGTTGATACAGTATCATGCCCTAAATGGCAGAAAATGCAGTTATTTTTAACTTTAAATGAAGTCACAGAGGCATTTAAAAATAGTAAGGGTGGCAAAGCACCTGGGCCTGATGGGGTGCCCATGGACTTTTATAAACACGAAATGACTCTATGGGCACCAATATTAACACGTTATTTTAACGCGGCCGTAGAAGATAGTTTACCTATAACATGGGGGCAGTCAATCATTGTGCCGCTTTATAAAAAAGGCTCCAAGTCTGAAGCACGAAACTATCGCCCCATTTCACTCTTGGACTCGACAGTTAAAATCCTTAGTCGTGTCCTATTAGTGAGATTGGAAGCCTGGGCCGAGGAAAATGAAATCTTATCCCCAGTGCAGTATGGGTTCCACAAGGGGATGGGAACAATGGAGCAGTGCGTGAACCTGGAACTAATAGTCAGCAAGTACACTAAAGCTAAAGATGGCAATCTATTCTTGTGCTTTACTGACTTGAGTTCAGCATTCGATCTGGTGGAACACGCACTGCTCTGGCCTATCTTGATGGCAATGGGTTTCCCTGCCGAAATTATCCATCTCCTTGCCAGGCTGTATGACAACCTGTCCAGCAAAGTTAGATTTGGAACTGATGGAGAGTGTAGCCCCTTTTTAAAAATCAAGAGACGAATCCGACAAGGATGCGTACTTGCCCCACTCTTGTTCTCCCTTTTTATAAATCAAGTAGATCAAATTTTAAGACAAACTAACGCAGATACACCTATTATTAACGGTAACCCAATCCCAATCCTCCTATATGCGGACGACGCGGTCCTTCTTTCCAGGACCCAAAACGGATTGCAACATCTGATCAATAGGTTCCACATTTTTACCGAAAGTAGAAAGTTGAAAATAAATAAAGGAAAGACTGTCACAATGTCATGTGGCAAGAAACCAAGAAAATGTAGGTCCTTTTTTTAGATGGGGAGAGACTGGAATCCGTTAGGAGTTTTTGTTACCTAGGCATCACTTTCTCAGGAGATGGGAAATGGACTAGCGAACAAGAAAGTGTCCTCTTTAAAATGGCTAGGAACACAATCTGCGTTTTTAGATTTGCTGCCAAATTAGGGGGTCGTAGAATACATGAAATGTTGTCAATATCTAATTCAAGATGTATAACATCAGCCATATACGGGGCCAGGATATGGGGATATAGTGCCCAGAGTGCTAACTTGATTCAGCTGCAGGAAAACGTGTTTTTAAAACGATTAATTTGTTCCCCGGCTACGGCCTCAACTGAGATAGTACATAGGGAACTTGGCATGAATTATGTTAATGATCTAATTGCTTTACGACCTCTGTCCTTATGGCGCTCGGGCAAAGGAAGAGACAAAATTTACTCAGGATGTAATTTCTGATTGTTTAAAGCTCGATCGCCACTCAAATATCCCCTGGTTATGCCACATACAACACTGGTATAAGACACTGTACGGCTACAACATCTTTGAAGATTTAACAACGGGGTCCGTGTTGTCGAAGCGGGAACTCAAAGTTTCATTCCTTAAACATACAGATAGGATTAGAACGGACAGATGTAAAACAAAGTACGTTTAATCTATATCTGGAATATAACAACAATGAAGGCTTCCAAACTTACCTAACTATTGTTAGCACCAGTTCCCACCGTTTTGTATTAACACGTTTGGGGTTGGGAATTGTGCACCATCTTGTGGCATTTCCTACAATTAAGAAACCCGGTACATGTTTATGTCCCTGTGATGGCAAATCTAAACAGAGTATTTGCCACTTTTTGCTATTTTGTAACTTTTATACTCCTCTTAGGAAATTTTACTCAAAACCCATCTTTTTAAAATACAATATGCGCAGTACAAAAACAGTGATGCAATTGATGTTTAATTTAGAGACCCCAGACGTATGTTTCTATGTGGCCACTTATATTTCAAAATGTATTTTTGCACGGAAATCGATTATTGTATGAACTCAACCAATGATGTATTTTTATGACAGCTTAGCATCCTCTTTTTATATGTAGAAATCGAATATCTCCAATACTTATATCACTTATAGCACTTTATACTGTGAATTTGCACATGTCTTGTTACTGGAATGTAGTGAGAAACATTTCTAGAGCATCCGGTTTTGTGCTTCTAATTGCATACTGCACTTTAGGAAGGATGGTACAGTCACTTTGCACTTTATTATGCTAGCTTGCACATCTACTTCCAGATGTATGCACTTAATAGACACCTTAAATGCCAGACATGCCCTGCTATTGTATACTGTGTTCAGAAAGAACGGTATTGTCACTTTGCACTTTATCTTGCCACTTTGCACATGTACTAGTAGAAATATGCTCCAATGTAAGTTGTACATATGTAAGGATGATTCAAATAATTTTGCACTTCAATATTGCTAAATTTGCACATACATCAATATACAAATGCACTAAAAAGCACTTTAAAGACTGTTGGATAGGTGGAGATAAATGTATACCGTATTCAAGTAATCTTGGCATTTGGCAAACCAAAATTGATATAAATATATGCTGTTTTTATTTTATGTTGTTGCTATATGGTTGTATTCATACATACCGAATAAAGCATTTTGAAATTGAATTGATCAAATTGAAGGGTTCAAATTAGTGCTAATTACAAGATGGCCGCCAATGCGCATTACTCGGTAAGTAGGGCTGTCATTGGATAAGGCCCCATAGACGTCTTGGGACCAAGGGCATTGTGCTGACTCCCTGATGTAGCCATTAATCACACAGTCCACCGGGGCACTACTATGGATATTTTTCGTACCCTGTTTAGCTCCGACACTGCATGTTTGCATGTTTCTCTCAAGGGTTATATGACTTCCTTGTCCTTGACATACATTTCACGTTGCTGCTTTGTGTTTGTTCCTGTAATGTGTTTCCCTTTCCCTTTTCCCGAAGGATGCAAGTGCTCTATCCAGCAAACAACGCCCCCCCCCCCCGCCATAAAATAATCTCCACATTGAAGCTGAGGGCAGAAACAAAGTGTCAGCAAACAGGGCCCTTCATGAGACTCGGGCACAGTGTCTTTGCTGTCACACAAATACACACTGTTGGACAGGCCACATGAAGAGCCGCTCTCCCCCGGCCCAACCAGGCCTGAGTCCAGTCACGCAAGTACCACACACCACCATTGCACGTCCTCCGTCCCCTCAGGGACCCCTGCCCTCGAGCATGTTGACCTCGTGGGTCCGATCCACTGCCGGCCCACGCGCCCAGCCTGGGGCGCCATCTTGGACACTCCACCACGAGGCCGCCTGGCCCCCGATCGACCTCAACCCTGGGCCTGGCCCGGCCTCAGACATTCCGGCACCACCCTCCACCCAGGAGGTGAGCGGGCTACTTGGCAAGTCAATGGGAGAAAGAGGTGCCGATGGCTCTCCCCCGCCAAGTGCTGCTCGCCCATCGCCTCCCCAGGCGCTGGCTCCACCCCCCTGCTGGGTGTCTGGACTCCCTCATCCCGGACCTCCCGACCTCCAAGTGCGAGGGTCCGGACATCAAAGCCCGCCAGCCCTATAACTGGGGCAGCTCCAGAGCAGGAAGGCAGTTGTATCTTGGAGTCGAGAGACGTAAAGAGGAACTCATCCTTGACGGACTACTGGCGCTGCCGTAGCTCTGTCTTGTGCACCATCGTCCTGCCTGTTGGCGCTGCCTCAGCCTTCGCAACCTTCATATCCTTCATCGTCGTCGGGACCTGCTGGCGTGGCCGCGGACCGTTGTAACCGTCATCTTCACCGGGACCTGCAGGCTCCGCCGCGGACCGTCGTTTTCCTTCGTCCATCTCGGGACCTGCCTGGCTCCGCCGCGGCCCGATCATCTAGAACGCCGAGCTCGAGGATTGAGAGCTATTTTTCCACTCCTTGGTAACAAAGACTGTCCCGCTACCCCTTTCCTAAGCCAGAGACTAGAACCGAGGGGACCCCTGAGTCCAGACCTCCTTGTATCATATCATCGTAACCTAAGAATTGCCTATAAAGTCTCGTTAACCTTCAATCTTGTGTGGTGTCCGTCTGTGGGGGGGAAGTTACTTGTCTGTACAGTCGTTGGAGACGGCTCTCCCCGGAGACCTCTCCCCGTAGTCTCGGCCGACCCTCCCGGTCCGTCTAACATTGGTGGCCAGCGGCGCGATTCGAATCACCGCATAACGTACAGAGAGTAGCTCACCCCACGACGAAATCACAATGACAACTAAAGAAAGCGGATCAACGGAGAAGTTCCAAATGGAGAAACTGGAGGAGTACAGCCATCGTGAACTAAAACAATTCTGCATCGAACTGGGTATCGCTACCACCGGACTAAGCACCAAAGACGATTTCAAGCATGCCCTAGAATCTTGGGCAGAGACCGGGGCTGCCGGAACCCCCGATCAAAGCACCGCAGAAAAAACCACCACGGCCCCTGAAGGGCAAAGAACGGGTCTCTCGCAAGACGAGATCCAGGAAAGAGAAAGAACCCGACTACACGAGCTGGAAATGGCCCGACTCAAGATGGACATTGAACTCAAGCTGGCCGAACAAAAAATCAACTTAGAGCACCTGCGTCTCCGAGAAGAAAGAGAGGAGAAACAGAGACAAAGGGAGCTCGAGGAAAAGAAACTGGCGTATGAACACGAACGGAACCTAGCCGAGATCAACCTGCGCAAGCAGAATAAAGAAGCAGGGGTGCCCGAGCGACCCCACACCTCAGGGGCCACAGAGAAAAAGGTACACATCCCCAAGGATGTTGTCCGAGAATATTTCCGAGAGGACGACATCCAGCAATGGTTTAAGGCCTATGAAATCGCTATGACTGCACACCGGATCGATAGAAGCGATTGGGGAGCCGGTCTATAGGGGAGATTCCTCAATGAGGGCCGCGATACCCTGCTACAGCTCCCGGACCACCAGATGACCTCCTATGACCATATGAAAGCGGCACTCCTCACCCGCTATGGCCTCACACCCGAGATGTACCGTCAGAGGTTCCGAGACTGCACCCGCATCCCGGGTACAACTTGGGTGGACTATGTAACCTACTTCAGCCGAGCCTTCGAGGGCTGGATCAGAGGAAGCAACGTCACGACCTACGAACAACTGTTCAATCTGATGGTATGGGAGCATCTGTCGAACAATTGCTTCATTGAACTCCGCCAGCACCTCCTCGACAGCAAGTTAACAGATCCCCGGCAGCTCGCAGCAGAAGCTGACCGGTGGGAGATCACCAGAGTAGGCCGGAATGGGTTCTACGAACAGAACCGGAACAACAATGGTCAGCACCGACCCAGAGGAGGAGGAGGGGGCCAAGGACGAGGAAAAGACAACGCTCCGACCGCCCCCGCAACCAGCACCACCTCCCCGGCCAACCGGGGCAGCACCCCGGCGCGACCGGGGTACAGAGCCAATGTCACGTGTCACCGATGCCAACGAGTCGGCCACTACGCAAACGACCCAAACTGCCCGCAGTACCAGAGCCCAAGACCCCGCCAAGTGGCCGCCGCGGCCCTAGGAGAAGAACAGATCTCCGAGGAGCAGAAAGAATACGAACAAGAGCATCAGGAGTGGGAGCCAGCCGCCATGGCTCTAGCATGCTTAGGGGGAAAAGACATGGTCCCGCGGGTCCCCCTACCCGCTAACACCCAGAAGTACAGCCAATGGGTGAGCATCAATGGACGCCGGGCCGAAGCCCTTCGTGACACCGGGGCCAGTGTAACAGCCGTCCGCTGTCACCTGGTGACCCCAGAACAGTATCTACCGAACATTCTCTGCCCTGTACGATCAGCCGATAACTCGGAAAGTTTGTGTCGGATGGCCTGCGTCCCTTTCGAATGGGGAGGGGTCTCCGGCATGTTGAAAGTAACGGTCCGAGACGACGCCCCCGTAGACTGCCTCCTTGGAAATGACCTTGAAAGCTCTCCGTGGGCAGCCGTGGAGCGAAGAGAACATCTGGGGATGTTAGGCGTCCCAGACTGGGCGTGCGTCACCACCCGGTCCATGGCCGCCCGTGCCAACCACCGCCCAGAAGAACCCGAATGGCCGGCGCCACCGCCTCCGGTCGCCCCAGCCGAAACCACCGACCATGACATCCCCCCCGAACCAGCTCAACCCTCCGACCTCGCTAACCTCGACCAGTGGCCTCAAGAGGGAGGGCCCACGCAAGAACAATTTCGCCAAGAACAGAAGACCTGTCCCTCCCTCGAGGGACTCCGCCAGCAAGCGCTCGCCCAAAGCGCAGGGGATACCTCCGGAACTCATTGGGTCTACTGGGACAATGATCTGCTGTACAGCGAGCAAAGAATCGCCGAGCTGGGGGCCAACAGAGTATTAGTGGTGCCCCTCCGTTTTAGAGACTTTCTGCTAAACCTGGCCCACGATGTCCCCCTGGCAGGGCACCTGGGACAGGATAAAACCTACAGTCGCCTAGTGACCCACTTCTTCTGGCCCAAAATGAGGAACGATGTGCACCAGCATTGCCGATCTTGCCCCACGTGCCAAGCCAGTGGAAAGAGCGGCCGCAAACTAAAGGCCCCCCTGCAACCTTTCCCTGTGGTCACTACCCCATTTGAGAGGGTCGGAATAGACATTGTGGGGCCCCTGGACCCGCGCACAAAACAAGGCCATCGATTCATCTTGGTGCTAGTGGACCACGCCACCCGCTACCCTGAGGCTGTTCCTCTGCGAACTGTGACAGCCCCGGTAGTCGGCCGGGCTCTGATGGGGATCTTCTCCCGTGTGGGCTTCCCCCGAGAAGTCGTCAGCGACAGAGGCACGAACTTTATCTCTAAATACATGAAATCCCTCTGGCAACAGTGCGGGGTCACCTACCGATTCACGACCCCCTATCACCCCCAAGGGAACGGACTTGTTGAGCGGTTCAACCGCACGCTAAAGGGGATGATCGGGGGGTTGGAAGAGCCCCTCCGTCGCCAGTGGGATGTGCTGCTGCCGTGCCTCCTCTTCGCCTACCGAGAGGTCCCTCAGAAATCCCTAGGCTTCAGCCCATTTGAACTGCTATATGGACACCCAGTGCGGGGGCCGCTCAGCCTAGTCAAAGAGGGCTGGGAGATGCCTCCGTTAAAGAACCCTCCAGATGTCTTCCGGTACCTCCTCACCCTCCGCAACCAGACCCGGCGGTTCAGAGAACTAGCGAAAGCCAACCTAGAGGCCAGTCAAGAGGACATGAAAAAATGGTATGACCAGAATGCCTCATCCATTGAATTCGAACCTGGCCAACAGGTATGGGTGATGTCCCCCACGGAGCCATGCGCCCTACAAGACAAATGGACGGGGCCCTTCAAAGTAATCGAGCGCAAGGGTCCTGCCACCTATCTCATCGACATGGAATCCTCCCGGAACCCTCTCCGGGTCCTCCACGCTAACAGACTAAAGCCCCACTTTGTGCGAACGGAGCTCAACCTCCTGATGGCCACAGACAATGGGGTTGAAGAAGACTCCGAGCCTCTCCCTGACCTCCTACGGACTCAGGAGCAAGACGGCTCCGTGGATGGGGTCCGGCTCTCGGAGGCCCTCACCAGAGAACAACGCCAAGAGTGTCAAGCCCTCCTGTCACAGTTCGCCAGCCTGTTCTCCCTCACCCCAGGTGTCACTTCCTGGTGTGTGCACGATGTGGACACCGGGGACAGCCCCCCTATCCGCCACCGGGCCTACCGCGTGCCAGATCGGGTACGGGCCTGCATCCAGGAAGAAGTAGCCAAGATGCTCACGCTCGGGGTCATCGAGCCCTCAGACAGTCCCTGGGCCAGCCCTGTCGTACTGGTCCCCAAAGCAGCTGCCCCCGGCACCACACCAGAACTCCGGTTCTGCGTCGACTACCGGGGCTTGAATGCGGTCACCAGAACAGACGCACATCCCATCCCCCGGGCAGATGAACTAGTCGACCGAATGGGAGCTGCCCGCTACCTCAGCATCTTCGACCTGACAGCAGGCTATTGGCAGATCGGCCTCACACCCCGGGCGCAAGAACGTTCTGCCTTCTCCACCCCCGATGGCCATTACCATTTCACGGTCATGCCCTTCGGCATGAAGAATGCCCCAGCAACATTCCAACGGCTCGTCAATCAGGTCCTGGCGGGGCTCGAAGGATTCAGCGCCGCCTACCTAGACGACATCGCTGTATACAGCCACCATTGGACCGAGCACCTCCACCACCTCCGAGCAGTGCTACAAGCCCTTCAGCGAGCTGGCCTCACGATCAAGGCCAGCAAGTGTCAAATTGGGCAAGGGTCTGTAACCTACCTCGGACACCAGGTGGGAAGCGGCCTAGTGGCCCCTCTGCAGCTGAAAATTGCCGCCATCCAGGCCTGGCAGCCCCCCATCACCCAAACCGAGGTACGAGCCTTCCTGGGCCTCACGGGCTATTACCGAAGGTTCGTGAAAGACTATGGTACCATAGTGGGGCCCCTCACAGAACTCACGTCAAAGAATCAGCCCAAGAAAGTCAACTGGACCCCAGAGTGTCAAACTGCATTTGAACAATTGAAGGCCGCCATGTGTTCCGCCCCTGTGCTCCAGGCCCCAGACTACAGCCGGGAGTTCGTCGTCCAGACGGACGCCTCCGACCAGGGCATTGGGGCAGTCCTGTCTCAAGTGAACACCGAAGGCCTTGATCAACCGGTGGCCTTCATCAGCCGGAGACTCCTACCACGGGAGCAACGCTGGAGCACCATAGAGAGGGAAGCCTTCGCTGTGGTATGGGCCCTCAAGAAGCTCCGGCCCTACCTTTTTGGCACCCACTTTCGGGTGCAGACCGACCACCGACCCCTGCAGTGGCTGATGCATATGCGGGGGGAAAACCCAAAGTTGCTACGCTGGTCCATCTCCTTGCAAGGTATGGACTTCACAGTCGAACACCGGCCTGGGCCAGATCACGCCAACGCGGATGGCCTGTCCCGGTTTTTCCGCCTCGACGAGGAGAGTCCCCAAGAGGATGGGTAACTCTCCCCGCCTTCAGCTGGGGGGGACGCATGTTGGACAGGCCACATGAAGAGCCGCTCTCCCCCGGCCCAACCAGGCCTGAGTCCAGTCACGCAAGTACCACACACCACCATTGCACGTCCTCCGTCCCCTCAGGGACCCCTGCCCTCGAGCATGTTGACCTCGTGGGTCCGATCCACTGCCGGCCCACGCGCCCAGCCTGGGGCGCCATCTTGGACACTCCACCACGAGGCCGCCTGGCCCCCGATCGACCTCAACCCTGGGCCTGGCCCGGCCTCAGACATTCCGGCACCACCCTCCACCCAGGAGGTGAGCGGGCTACTTGGCAAGTCAATGGGAGAAAGAGGTGCCGATGGCTCTCCCCCGCCAAGTGCCGCTCGCCCATCGCCTCCCCGGGCGCTGGCTCCACCCCCCTGCTGGGTGTCTGGACTCCCTCATCCCGGACCTCCCGACCTCCAAGTGCGAGGGTCCGGACATCAAAGCCCGCCAGCCCTATAACTGGGGCAGCTCCAGAGCAGGAAGGCAGTTGTATCTTGGAGTCGAGAGACGTAAAGAGGAACTCATCCTTGACGGACTACTGGCGCTGCCGTAGCTCTGTCTTGTGCACCATCGTCCTGCCTGTTGGCGCTGCCTCAGCCTTCGCAACCTTCATATCCTTCATCGTCGTCGGGACCTGCTGGCGTGGCCGCGGACCGTTGTAACCGTCATCTTCACCGGGACCTGCAGGCTCCGCCGCGGACCGTCGTTTTCCTTCGTCCATCTCGGGACCTGCCTGGCTCCGCCGCGGCCCGATCATCTAGAACGCCGAGCTCGAGGATTGAGAGCTATTTTTCCACTCCTTGGTAACAAAGACTGTCCCGCTACCCCTTTCCTAAGCCAGAGACTAGAACCGAGGGGACCCCTGAGTCCAGACCTCCTTGTATCATATCATCGTAACCTAAGAATTGCCTATAAAGTCTCGTTAACCTTCAATCTTGTGTGGTGTCCGTCTGTGGGGGGGAAGTTACTTGTCTGTACAGTCGTTGGAGACGGCTCTCCCCGGAGACCTCTCCCCGTAGTCTCGGCCGACCCTCCCGGTCCGTCTAACACACACTCAGCAGAGCTTGCACAACTGCCATGTGTTGTGTGTCAATTTAGATTAAATTTGGTCTATCAGCGAAATGAATGTGCTATGACCTTATGTTACAAGAGGGAATGCGCCCCTCTCTCCGACCTTACTGCACTTTCCCAATTTGTTCTCCCTTTATCTCTCCTCCATCTACTTCCCTTCTCATATAGCCTCATCTCTATCTTGAACTCATATCTCTATTTCTTGTCTCTTTCTATACAGTTCCTTTATGTCTGTTTATCTCCCGTATCCTGCCTTGTCCCATTTCTCTTATTCAGCAGGGTCATTGGTAACCCTCCAGCCAGAGACGCACATGCATATAAAGAAGAGAAGAGAGACAAGGCCGGGAAAGAGAAACCAGGAGAAACGTATGAGATGTTATTAAAAGGAATAGAAAAAATCCCCAAAGCAGCGGTTTGGTTTGCACTGCTGCAGCGAGAGTGACAACTTTTTGCAACTAAAGCTACAATTTGCAGCTAAATGTGCTTATGTCTTTCATGCTATGCACTAGTCCAATAAGCATCGAACAAGTCACTCTTAGCAAATTGTTCTTCCAATGGGAGTAACAAGCAGGCTAGAACCTGAATTCCACATGAAATGTTGTTGTTGTAAGTGAAAAAGAATATAGATTAAAACTGGAAAAGAAATGGCTTTATCAGTGCTTGTTTAAGCTTTGCTTTGATATCCTCTGGCTAGCAGACACCAGAAAGCTTGAGCTTTTGGCTATTTCTGTGCTCCCCTGTCTATGCAAGTTCAACATATAATTCAATATCGTTTGGCATCATGAGGACTTTGATGAGCCTAAAAGGGGTAAGTTAAATTTCCCACCCACCAGGCGGGTCACATCTTGGATGGGGTGTTTTCCAAATGACCCTAGGTTAAAAACGGACCCACCTATTCCATTGGTCTGGTCTGACCATCTGGCCGTTCCGCTGGAACTTCAGGCTCTCCCTAGGAACCTTAAGTTGACTGGTCCCAGTAAAATGGAACCTAGGAGAAACTTTAGGAGGGTTACTAACCTTTCCCTTGCCCCTCTAATTCAGAAAGCCGCTATTGATTCAGCCAAAGATGTTGATACAGCTGCTTCTGAGCTAACAAATGCCATTACGGCAGCAGCAAATGTGCTGGCTCCTGTAACTCTTCGATACTCTGCCAGAAAGAGACCATCAGCCCAGTGGTTTTCAGAGCCTTTAAGGCTCTTAAGGCAGGGGTGTAGGAAGCAGGAAAGGCTATGGCGGGTGAACTGGAACCCTCAAGAGAGGGAAAAGCACAAATCTCTCCTTAAGGAGTGTGGGAGGGCAGGTTTGATGAACAGGCGTAGTATAAGGCGGAGGTTATTAAGGTGAAGCAAGAATACTTCGCCCCTTTAACGACCACTCTTACCTCCCCGAGAGAACTCTTTAAGATAGTTGATTCATTGTGCACGTTACAGATGCCTGATCCCATAGTGTGTTCACAAGACCTCTGTGATAAAATCGCAGGATATTTTCACACGGAAATAGCGGATATTTACTCGGCCCTTGAATTACAAAAGTCCTCAATGTCCCCTCCCCCTCCCAGTTCGGTCTTCTCTCCCCCTGAAGCTGATGCCCCGACTACTACAGTGAGTCTCTCTGTGTTTCCACCGCTTTCCCTGCAGGGACTTGACTTGCTTTTAAGCAAGATGAGGTCAGGGTCTCCGTTAGACCCCTGTCCTCTCAAAGTTCTCAAGGACTGTAGAGATACCCTGCTGCCTCCGCTTCTGGATATTATGAACAGGGCAATGAAGGATGGTATTTTCCCCTCCCAGTGGAAGAGTGCTGTGGTTAAGCCCCTCCTTAAGAAGCCTACATTAGACCCTGAGGTACTTAAAAACTTTTGCCCCATTTCTTTGCTCCCAGCACCAGCAAAAATGCTGGAGATCCATCTAAACCAGCATTTGGCGGCGTTTCTGGATTCCTCGGGTCTTCTAGATCAGTCCCAGCACGGTTTCAGGAGAGGCCATAGCACGGAGTCGGCCCTTACGATAGTGCTCAACAACATCCGCACTGAGGTCGATCAGGGCCACACCTCCCTTCTGGTCCTATTAGACCTGACAGCCGCCTTCGATACCCTGTCTTCCTCGGTTCTCACATCTCGTCTGAGGGAGATAGGGGTAGAGAGCGTGGCCTTGAGTCTATTGGCCTCTTTCCTGGATCAGAGGGAGCAGAGGGTCAAGCTGGGAGAATATCTATCTCCACCCATACCTGTGCAATGTGGGGTTCCACAAGGGTCGGCATTAAGTCCGACCCTGTTCAACATCTATGTGGCCCCACTTGCCAGGCTTGTGAGATCGTTTGGGATGGAGGTAGTCTCCTACGCCGACGACACCCAGATCTTGATGTCCCTCTCTCACTTGGTGAACTCTTCCGTTCTTAACTTTGGAAACTGCATGGAGGCGGTTTCTAAGTGGATGATTTACAATTCACTAAAGTTGAATGGGGAGAAGACCGAGATTCTGGTTTTCGGCGGAAACACTAACATCTGGTCGGCCGAATGGTGGTCTCCCTCGCTGGGAGTCTGCCCCACACCAACAGATTCTGCGAGGAACTTGGGAGTGATGATCGATCCTGTTCTCTCAATGGCACAGCAGGTTAATAGGACAGTTGCTACCTGTTGGGGCATTATTAAAACTCTTCGGAAAATTAAACATTATTTGTCCCCTCAGGCTCATAAACAGGTTGTCGTTGCACTTGTCGCTTCGCAAATTGATTATTGCAACGCTCTGTATGCCGGCGTTAATAAAGGCTTGGTGCAGCGCCTTCAGACTGCCCAGAATGCGGCGGCTAAATTTGTACTGGATGCCCCAAGACTCTCTTCCGCCACGGCTGCTAGGAAAAGCCTGCACTGGCTTCCTATTGAGTCCAGGATCGCCTTTAAGACTCTTTGTTTGACCTATGGGGCCCTCTCTGGCAAGGGGGCTGGTGGTGTGAGGAAATTGTTGCTTCCTTACGCACCGGGCAGAGACCTCCGCTCCTCAACTAAGAGCTTGCTGGTGGTGCCTCGTGTTCGAAGAAGTAAATGGGGTGGGAGGGCGTTTTCAACGGTAGCCCCCAAGCTGTGGAACAGCCTCCCCCTAGAAATTAAATCCCAACTGTCTGTCCTGAAGTTCCGGAAAGCTCTTAAAACGTGGCTATTCTCAAAGGCGTACCCGTAGTGCTGGTTATTTGGTCATTTTGATTGTTTTTATGGTACGCGCCTTGATGCCTTTGGGCTTAGTAGCGCGTTAAAAGATTTATTTCATTCTTTCATTCATTCGAATTTGCTCCTAACAGGGTGCCCCAAACTATAAATTCTCAGTGCTCCAAAAATCCTTTAAAATGACATTAGCTGTCAAAGTGGAGATGGTGGCCCACAAGGGACACCAGACCTCAATCCCTGCATTTGCAATATGTCTTTATTGTACTCCTCGTCTCTTAAAGGTACAAAGGCTGAAGTAAAATACAATTGTGACATCCACCGAGAGACATGAGGAGGGATGCATGTCTCTTGGACAGATGCGTGCTCAGCCCCATAGGTAATATCCACAATCCATAAGCCCTCCATCATAGACAGCTTTCACTTTGAGACTCAATACAGGATGGTTTAAAAAGTTGGTTGGCGCCCATTTTGCCTTCTTTTTCTCACAATTTGCAAAGAATTGCAGAGTAGATATTGTGAGTTGTAAAGCTACTTGTCACTTTCATATATTGCAATTTGAGTTTTTGCACTCTCACAGAAGCTGCTATTTAGTGCAGCGTAGGATTAGTGAGTGCAAACAAATTTGGTCCATCAGGCCCTTAGGCCCTCATGTGCAAAGATTCCATTTACGGAATCGTACATTGCAACAAATAATGACTTACAATTTGCAATTCCTTAAATAGAATGTACATAAATGGGCTTGTTAGTAGTGGTCTTAATCTGCGAACCGACTTCCAGCAAATCTAATGGTATTTTAAAAACCGACCTATATATTAATGGGTTGGTTCTCTAAATGCCGATATCAAGTGGGTCACAATTCAACCTACCTCATTAATATGCATTGTCATGACCTGACAGACGACGGACAGGGCAACAGGACAGTAGGGACAGCGGACGCTAGGACCCTGTGGGTCGTGAGGGAGGTGACCAGGTCACCGGACACCACATCCGGTCAGGGGACAGGAAGAGGACATTCTGACTAGGACCATAGGAAGGGACAGACGTGTTGAGACCCGCTCATGCAAGAGAAATAAAAGAAGCTGTAATCACATACCTGTGTCCTGTGGTTTGTGCGCTGCCCGTAAGGATCAACAACACGACATGAAGTAGGTTGCAAGTCGTGACCCACTACGATTGGCTACAATGACAAGCATGGTGGCCTGCTGGGGTCAGAAGATATCCCTTGAATGAGACTGCTTTTACACAAAGCAATCTTTTTTGTTTTTTGTTTTAATGCAGCCCATTTTCCTTAAAGGAAAACAGAATGTGCTTAAAATAAAAAATAAAAAAATTACACAGACCTTTTTTATGAGCAGGCAGTGGTCTTGGGGACCCTTTCTCATTCCAATGGCTTACCACCTCCTTTGAGCAGGTGGTAAAATATTTATGATTTGCAATGGGATTTTTGTCACGAAACATTAATACATAGCCTAAAGATTCATGGGCAGATCTACAAGAAAGTGCTGCAGCGTGGCACCGCAAGCCCTTTAGCTGCGCCACTCTGCGGAACTTTCAGAGCACAGGAATGCAACATATTTACAATAATATGTCGCATTCATGTGCTCTCCCCTGCGCTGGTGCACAAACTGCTGCCAAGCGCCGGCGCAGGCACCCTTGCACCATGGTGCAAGGATGCCTGGGCCATGGGGAGATGGTTTTTGTGCAGGAAGGGGCCCCTTCCTGCACCAAAACAATCACTAAAGGCTTTTTCCTCTTTCAATGTGTGCTGTAGAAAGCAGCACACATTAAAAGAGGAAAACACTAGGAGAAATGAAAACATTTCTCCTCGTTGCGCCTCGCTACGCCACATAGGGTGGTATAGCATACTGACGCATTTCCAAGTTTACGAATCCTCGTAAATCTGGAAATGTGTCTCGTTCCAACACCCACAGCAACACCCATGGAACCCCCCTTTCACGCAAAGTGCTATGTGTAAAGGGGCCAGAAGGACAGGAAAAGCCATGCAAGAGGGCCTTTCCTGTCAGGGGCATAACAAACGCCCCCGCAGCCCCCATGGTGCGGGGGGGGGGGCACTCTCTTCAGTAAATGAAGGGGGGCCCCTCAGCTCTTCTGAGAGCTGTGAGAGAGGCTTGCTGAAGAGAAACAATGTAAAAAGTTGCAATGTTTCTCTTCAGTCAGAGCAAGCGGCCAGTCAGAGGATGGGGTGGGGGCTTCCGGACCCTGACAAGGGTGGGAGTGGGGGCCCTCAGAGTTAGCATTCTCCAGGGCAAAGCTCATATGAGAAGTGATGAGGCAGCAAAATGGTGCCCTCGGGTGAGCACTCTTGTTAGAACACACCATTGGCGTCCGCAGGGGTGGGGTAAGGGGGCCGAGAAGGGCAAGGCAGAGAGTAGATGGGTGCAAGGCAGAGGGGAAAAGGGTGCAAGGCAGAGGGGAGAAGGGTCCAAGACGGAGGGGAGAAGGGTGCCAGGGAGAGAGGAGAAGGGTGCAAGGCTGAAGGGAGAAGGGTGCAAGGCAGAGGGGAAAAGGGTGCAAGGCAGATGGGAGAAGGGTGCAAGGCGAAGGGGAGAAGGGTGCGAGGCGGAGAGGAGAAGGGTGAAAGGCGGAGGGGAGAAGGGTGCAAGGGGGAGGGGAGAAGGGTGCAAGGCAGAGGGGAGAAGGGTGCAAGGCAGAGGGGAGAAGGGTGCAAGGCAGAGGGGAGAAGGGTGCAGGTAGAGAGGAGAAGGGTGCACGGCAGAGGGGAGAATGGTGCAAGGTAGAAAAGGGTGCAAGGTGGAGGGGGAGAAGGGTGCAAAGGGAGGGCGAGAAGGGTGCAAGGCAGAGGGAAGAAGGGGGCAAGGGGGATGCTGATGAAGTTAAAAAGGTCCCCCGCCCCCGAAACATTTTTGCGGACGGCCATGGCAACGCACACTACTTTGTGAGAGACAGTGGGAGAGAGCAAAGAGAGAGGGTGGAGAGAGAGAGTGGAGATAGAGACAGTGGAGAAAGTGTGGAGAGAGAGTAGAGAGAGTGGAGGGAGACAGTGGAGAGAGAGTGGAGAGAGCGGAGTGAGAGAGTGGAGAGAGAGAGTAGAGAGAGGGTGGAGAGAGAGAGTAGAGAGAGAGTGGAGAGAGAGACAGTGGAGAGAGAGTGGAGAAAGAGTAGAGAGAGAGTGGAGGGAGAGAGTGGGGAGAGAGTGGAGAGAGAGTAGAGAGAGACAGTGGAAAGAGAGAGTGGAGAAAGGGGGGAGAGAGAGAGGAGAGAGACTGGCGAGACTGTAGAGAGAGACAGTGGAGAGAGAGGAGAGAGAGTAGAGAGAGAAGAGAGAGAGAGAGTGGAGAGAGAGTGGAGATAGACAGTGGAGAGAGCGAGAGTGGAGAGATTGTGGAGAGACAGTGGAGAGAGTGGAGAGAGAGAGAGTAGCGAGAGTGGAGAGAGTGGAGAGATTGGAGAGAGAGAGAGAGTGGCGAGAGAGTGGAGAGATTGGAGAGAGAGACAGTGGAGAGAGAGTAGAGAGAGAGAGAGAGAGAGAGAAGAGAGAGAATGGAGAGAGAGAGTGGAGAGAGAGAGAGTGGAGAGAGTGGAGAGAGAGTGGAGAGAGAGATGAGAGAGAGTGGAGGGAGAGTGGAGAGAGAGTGAAAAGAGAGAGGAGAGAGAGTGGAGAGAGAGAGAGTGGAGAGAGAGAGCATGAGTGGAGAGATCGTGGAGAGACAGTGGAGAGAGTGGAGTGAGAGAGTGGAGAGAGAGAGAGTGGCGAGAGACTGTTGAGATTGGAGAGAGAGAGTGGAAAGAGAGTAGAGAGAGAGAGAGAGAAGAGAGAGAAAGGGTAGTGAGAGAGAGTAGGGAGAGAAAGTGGAGAGAGAAGAGAGAGAGAAGGGAGAGAGAGAGGGGAGGAGACAGTGGAGGGAGACAGTGGGGAGAGATTGGAGAGAGAGAGAGGGAGAGTGAGAGAGTGGAGAGAGAGTAGAGAGAGAGACAGTGGAGCGAGAGTGGAGAGAGAGACAGTGGAGATTGAGGTGACAGAGTTGAGAGAGAGAATGACTGACTGACCGAGAGACCTGGCTGAGAAACTGACTGAGAGAGAGAGAGAGAGACTGACTGACAGAGAGAGAGAGACTGACTGACTGACTGACAGACTGACAGAAAGAGAGAGATAGAGAGACTGACAGAGAGAGAGAGACCGACTGGCTGACAGACTGACTGACTGACAGAATGACTGCAGGGGCGGCCTTAGGCATGTGCAAGCTGTGCACCTGCACAGGGCCACCAAACCCCAGGGGCCACCACGCCAATATATATCCTTAATATAATAATCCTCTGAGGATGGGTACATATTTGCGTGGTGGCCCCTGGCAGGGTTTTGGCGGCCTCCGGCTCTGTTCCACTTCCAAACACCCTGGCACCCCCCGCCCTTCACTGGCCTCTGTGCTCCGCCCCTCTTCCGGGCCCCCTACCTATGCTCCGTGCCCAGGGCCGCCATGAGCCTAGATCCACCCCTGCTGACTGACTGAGAGAGACTGACTGACCGAGAGTGACTGAATGACAGAGAGAGAGAGACTGACTGAGAGAGAGAGAGAGAGAGAGAGAGAGAGAGAGAGAGAGAGAGAGAGAGAGAGAGAGAGAGAGAGAGAGAGAGAGAGAGAGAGAGAGAGAGACTGTGATGGAATTGGGGGTCACAGTGTGTATAAAGCTATGCAATGCCTCTTAAGATTGCTATTGTCTACTAATAAAAATGTATTATCAATATGTGCTCTTTCTAGCTACATCTGCTTTTGAAATACTGCATTGTCGCTTTGTTCTAATGATTTAAAACAGAAACGAGAAGGAGCAGTGGATGCACTTTTGTCAAAACTAAACGATGAGTGGGCCCAATGTTGTATATCATGATAGGATTCTGCATCAGGAAACCCACTTAAAATTGGGCAAACTTCCCCGGCCTACTGATGGCAGGGACCCTGTAATGAATGGACCACCACCTATGATAGCCTGCGGGCAGACTAAGCCCAACCTTTACCTCCACCATCCAGTGTTACTTATAATGGCTGTATTGGTGACAGTGGCCTACAATAGCCCCGCATCCCCTGCAGTATGGCGGGTCGCTGGCCTGAGAGCTCTAGACTGGCATGGAGGATGGGAGGGGGGCCCCCTCCATGTAGTTTGCAGGGGGGCCCCCTCAAGTTTCGTTACGCCACTGTTTCCTGTACTTGTAAATATGGGGCAAGGAAACACGCTGCCAGTGGGACACAAAAAGGGACGTACTGGCAACGCAAGAGGCATGTAAATCTGCCCCTTGGTATCTGGAAGGGAGGCTCTTAATGCGCCCCTTCCTAAAACCAAATCTGTATTTACTCTCAAATCCAATTAGCGATTTGGTAAGACTCGGTAATGTTACCGAATATCTATTTGGGTTTGGTGAATTAAAAAATACAATTTTGCGGTTGGAAAGGCTCTGATTTTACAAGTCGGAGCCTTACTGACCGTAGAAGTGCTTGATACATGAGGACCTTTGTTCTCTACTGCCTTTGGAACATAAGTCTTAATAACGTTCACTATTTATTTTTATAAACTTTATCTTCACTTCTGTTCGTAAACTTGGGAGCACTGACTGTGTGCTTAGAATCTGACGTCTAATTTCTAAAACAAAATACAGCTAGGCGCTATATGTAAAATGTGCATTGTGGAATTTTCCCAGATGAGGTCTCAGTTTTTGCATTCATTTGGTGTCCTATCATTTCTGCGCCGTACAATAAATATTGGGGCCAATTACATCCCAGTTCGTGGCTGCACCTCAGCGTTACGTCAAACCCTAATTGCTTTCAAATTATTTGCCTAGACTCGTTTTCAAGAAGGGCTCTCGTGCTCTCGCCAGCGCGCGCCTGGCCTTTCTACACTCGCCACACTAATAGGACGGAGAGTTAATTTACCGTGAGGATTTTAATGATATTTGAAGTCAGAGACGAATATATTACAAAGATATTAAACATGAAATTGGAGTTAAGAGTGTTGCTTTTATGGGCATCAGCGGGTCGATTTTAGCTGGTAAATAAAAATGAAAACGAGGCCTCGTTTTGAAAGATAATTACTGTGTTATTATTTGCAGGTGAATCTAGAAGAGCACCTGCTTGGCAGGGTCTGCCGTCTTTAAGGTAGTACCGCAGGTCGAGTGCAAGCTGCAAAGTTTTATTTGATCCCTGCATGTGTTGAACTGGATCCGCCTTCAGAGAAGCTCAGTATTTCGTACTTCTGGGGTCGATAAATCAGTATCAATCACAGAGTTTATTATTTAAGAGGTAAACATGCTGCCTCTATGCCTTAAGATAGCTCATTGGCTTGAGTGCATGCTGATTAAGAAGGATAGCGGAGGGATAGAAGAGGGAAAGAGGTTTGCAAATTTATATTGCTTGTAACCCCTGATGGGGGTGTTGAAGGGCTTTTTCGGCGAGTAGCACGCTACTCCGGAACCCATAAAGGATTAGTGGTGAATTAGTATAGTGAAATATGAAAGTGATTTAAGTGGTGGATATGTTATTCAGCTATTTGGATAGAGAAGGGTAGCAGAGGGATATAAGAGCGAAAAAAAGGTTTGCACTACCCCTGATGAGGTGTTGAAGAGCTTTTTTCGGCGAGTAACACGCTGATTTGGAACCCATAAAGGATTAGTGGTGAATTAGTATAGTGAAATATGACATTTGAGAAGTGGATATGTTAGTCTCTTATTTTGATGAAAAAAACAGTGGAGGGATAGAAGAGTGAAGGATTTTGACTTTTTTGGGGGAGGTCATAGCAGTATGAGGAGGCTTGGTATGAGTAAAAAGGGATGTGAAGGGGAAGAGTCAGAGGGAAGAGTTTAGAAAGGCCTGTTTTGGTGGATCAGTATAGTAAAAGAGGTGTCAGATCGTGCAAAGAGGGGTAGAGTAGAGGAGAGTCTAGAAAGGGCAATTTTGGGGATCATAGTAGTGGTATGGGGTTTGGGAAGAATGAGAGAGTGGATGTAGAGGATATATTGATATAGTTATAGGGTGAGAAATGGGGTAATGCATTGGACATCCTTAGTAGAAAGAGGTTTAAGATGAGTCAGAGAGTTGAGGTAGAAGATATATTGAGAGAGGTATTGGGTGAGAAATAGGTTAGTGCATTGGATATGCTGAATTAGAAGAAAGTACTAAATATATAGATCCCTACGTACACGGGAAGTATATAGATGCATAAAGTACGTAAGTATTTGTAGATTACAGATATAGCTATAGGTATAGGGTGAGAAATAGGGTATTGCATTGAATATCCTTTTTTGTGGGGCGGAGAAAATTATTAAATATATAGATCGAAGTACAAGGAAGGTATATAAATGCATAAAGGAAGAAAGTATATGTAGATTAAAGATGCATTTGATAAACTCATGTGTCCAACCCTGGTTAGAGACTACTACACCAGGATTTATGACTGTAAAATTACTACTCATTACTATTCATCAAGGTGGAGACCTCCACCACCGTGTTGGAGATCTCTGTAGGAAAGTATATTGACAATTATTAAAGTGTATTACTCTTTTTTAAAAAAAAACATTTTAAAGTATTTTAATACAAAATATGAATGTATTTAGTTTAACTTTAAAATTAATGAAATAAAATGCAAATGCCCAGTGACCTAAATGTGTAGTAATTATTTAATTCAAAAATAGTCGTTTTACTTTTAAAATTGTATTGATTTAAAAAAAAAACTTACTGTAAATTTTGCATCTATTATTTACTATGCATTGAAGTTTATTACACATTAACAGTTTAAAAGTTCACTTTCATTTTAATTTAAAAATTACATAATTATTACATTTTATAATATAATAATTATTACTTAATTATATACGTTTTTAATATTAAAATATATTTATTTAAAACATTGTAAGAATGTAATTTATTTAACATTAATTACAAAGGGGTGTTATTTTAGGTCCCTGACTCCACTGTTGTCTATGGGAGGGTATTACAGTACCTGTGAGTAGCAATGTATAGTGCATAACTTACTCCAAGGATTGGCTGTATTACATTTGCTACTGTTTTTACCTTCGTGGTTGTAGTAACTTTAGAAGTGTAGTTTGTGAGTGTGCAAAGGACTTAGTCTTTTGAAGGCGGGCGTTTGTATTTTGATGTCCTCCCTATAACTCCTGCTTCTGCCTACCAAAACCCATTTTAATTTGGTGTGTGTAATACCCATTTTCCAGCCACTCTTCCTTGTCTCCCAGATTTACTACTAAAAGGTAGATCTTGAGTGATTTTCATTTGTATATATGTAACTCTAACCACTAGTATCTGTAGTAGATGTATGCATTTACTACCATTCCTATGTAAATTTAGAGATTTACTTTTTGTATCTTTTCCTTGAGTGAATTTTCAACTTGTATACATGTAACTCTAACCACTAGTATCTGTAGTAGACGTATGTATTTACTACCATTCTTACGTACATTTTGAGTTTTTCTTTTTGTATCTTTTCCTTGAGTGAATTTCCAACTTGTGTATATGCAACTGTAACCACTAGTATCTGTAGTAGACGTATGTATTTACTACCATTCTTATGTAAATTTTGAGTTTTTCTTTTTGTATCTTTTCCTTGAGTGAATTTTCAACTTATATGTATACAACTCTAACCACTAGTATCTGTAGTAGATGTATGTATTTACTACCATTCTTATGTCGATTCGATTTCAAAGCTTTATTCGATTATTTATAAACAATCATAAAAGCATACAATGTTAAAATGCAGGATAAAATACACAACAAGAGACATAAATCACAATAAATGTGGCAGCTCAATTAGGGAACAAAAATTCGGCCACACAATTACAGTTTTACAAATATATCAAACTTAAACTTAGAAAACCAGACTTTTCCTATGGGACACAGCTTTTAGAATAAAAGTAGCGGTAAAAAAACAGATATCCAAAGTGTCAAGTGCAAATAGTAAGTTCATAGCAAGGGCAGTAGTGGACACAGAGTATTTCTTAAAGACAGGTTTAAGATAACGTAAACGAATGTGCAAGTATAGTGGACAGATTAGCATAAAGTGCAGTGTGCTTTGCTTGGTGGTACCATCACACGGTCATGGACTTGAACTATGTATTTTCATCCGTGGAAATGCCACCAAGTTATGGACAATACCTAATCTCAGCCTAGTGAGAACAAACTGATGATGTTGTTTAGTTATTACTTTTAAGTACATAGGCATGCCCTGACCAACCTCCTTGTTAGAATGGTAAAAAAAACATGGGTTGTAAAGTGGCTACTTTGGACTCTACCCATATTAGATTTAGTCCCCAAATAAACATTTTTAACCTCCTGTTTGGGTACATTAACAGCACTTAACGGGTCATCAAAAATGTCCGGATTGAAAATTTCTTTGTAGGACGTTAGAATATATTTTAACCAGGGGATCTTGCGGACATTGTCCAGCCGGAGACAGTCTAAAATAATTCACCTGGTGAATCCTGTCTCGTCCTTTGCCCAGATTGACCTCCAAACCATAAGGGGTCTCATGCCCGTTAAGTCTGTCAGATAGTCCAGCCCAGCCTCTTAATGAGTCAGTTCGGTAGATGCCGAAGAGGGAAGGCACTGGAGTCTTTTGAGGAGCTGATTCTCTGTTACTTGCAGATCCCCATGGTTGCAGTGTCCCTATACACCTGAGCCATATAGGGCAATGGATGCGCATCTATGCCTATAGATGTTTAACATATCTGGGATGCGACGACTACCCAATTTTGATGCAAAGCGGAATACTCCAGAGGAGCTTTTTCCCATCTTGGACTTCACATTTAAAATCTCGGATGCCCATGACCCACTACTATTAAAAGTTATGCATAGATAACAAAATGTATCCACAACCTCTATTCTGTGTTCCTTAAAGTGGAATGGTTTAAGTTGTTTCATCTTTTTCCCACAAGCCATAATAAAAGTCTTGGAATTGTTAATTTTTAATTTTCTCCCCTGGATAAAATCATAAAAGTAATTCATGAGATTTTGGAGCCCATTTGGTGTTCTCGATAGAAGGACCGTGTCATCGGCATATAGCAGAACCGGGACAGGGTGGCCATCAATCTGCGGGGAGTCAGCTTGGATCTCTTTAATTTGGACTCCATAGAATTTTTTAAAAAGGGAGAAAAGTAAAGGGGCCAGCACACAGCCTTGCCTTATACCAGATTTAACCCTGATCTTCTTGGTACATTCCCCTGCCTGTAATTTTAGAGTTTTTCTTTTTGTATCTTTTCCTTGAGTGAATTTTCAACTTGTATATATGCAACTGTAACCACTAGTATCTGTAGTAAACGTATGTATTTACTACCATTCTTATGCAAATTTTGAGTTTTTCTTTTTGTATCTTTTATGTAACTCATGTACTCCAAAGTCCTTATGTAATGTAACTGGTCCTTTTGTAAAGTGCTCTGACACCTTTGGGTTAAATTCGCACCATATAAAATCGTATTCAATAAATAAATACTTGTGCTTAGATCGCCCGACACAGAAAAGACCGGAGTGGTGGAGGCGCAGGTCTCTCTCTACATGTAGGCTACTGAATAGCATTATGAAAACATGAGTAGTAATACTATAGTGCTACTTTACAAACTACTAAAGGCAGTTTGTGAAATGGCCCCTTAGTGGGTGTTAAATACCAGTTGTTAGATATCCTGGAAAGGGGGTGGAGTGTTGGCGGGAGGAGTGAACAATGGTACTGGGTCTTCAACCACTCCTATTTCCACAGCAAATAGGAAAACTAACCCTCTGAAGAGAGACAGGCCCAGATTCCAAGGAGTAAATTCTGTTCCCAGTGCAAACAGAAATTTGCACAAGGACAACAAATCCGAATAGTGTGATGATTAACACACCTTGCTGCTTCCCCCTGGCATATTTCATTAGATCAAACCTGGCAAGATTTATTGAGTGAAAAAGCCTGGACGAAAGAGAATACAAGACTTCAATGCGCAACATACTCATTCTGCTTGTTAAGGCTCGTTTCCAAGTTGAAAACTGGAAATAAAGAGTGTAACTCGTCCAGTAAATACCTCACTCCTTGTTAATGGTATTGATTCAATTCCGCACAACTTGTAATGAGGGCCTAAGATGAAACATCCTACCTTGCAAAAATGATTCCCATTATGGAATGATCGCACTGTCTGCCTTTACAGCACTCCCTGCATGAGTAATGTTGTCTACACCAGCTTGTTCTTATGGTTTTAAACATGAATATTTTTAGAAGCCTCTTTAACGTGCATTGCGACGTAAAACACATTGTGATGTAATCTGTGCCCGAAGCTGCCAGATCACGCAGGGCACCATTGTTTCCAGGGCTTTCCTTTTACAAATCATTGCCATTAGGTGTGCTTGTCCAACTCGGTAACTTACACAAACTGGCAGGAGGCACTGATTTGTAAATGAAGCCCAACCACTCTGCATGGTCAAGCAACATGACACGACGAGCCATGGTTTATAGAGTAAAAGGCAGAGTGGAACCAAAATCCGCCCTGGCAAACATGCTCAAACCAACCCCATTTCCATTCTTTGCTCGTTGTATTTCTCTCTTCTCTCCCATTCATTCTCTCTCTTCTTCTCTTCCATCCCGTTTTCCTCAGTCTGGTATATTTCTTTACTGACTCCTTCTGATTCTCTATCTCTTTTTCTAGCTCCTTATGTCTGCTTCAAATAACCTTTGGGAGCTGTGTAAAGTGCAGAAGCATCAACATCGGCCCTGGACTTTCAAAACTGGCCTCCAAGGGCCCACCCCACCAGGGAAATGCCCGATGGGTTAAAAGGCCAGTCCGGCTTCTGTAGAAGGCCTTCCACGAATGACCCTGGTTGAACTTAGATCTGTGCAAAATTGTAAGAATTCGTTTTTTGAAAATGTCACTAAAATAGCATGGAAATATGTTTAAAAAAAGTCAAGCAAGGTGTTAGCAAAGGGATTGGTTCAAATACAAAATACCGCCAGCAAAAAAAAGGGAGAACTCAGAGTAGCAATTTTTTTAAACATTTTTAGAGTGTAATCAAAAGTTGGTAGGTGACTAGTTGAACCTTGGTTATAACTTTCTGGCAGTGCGGTAGAATATGATTTTTCATTGACTTTATTTTGCATTTATTTAAATGCATAAAAGTACATGAATAAAACAGTGTACCGTACATATAATCGGTACTGTGTACCACAAAGTGCAGATGCGATTACACGGAAAACAGGCTACACAATACAAGTAAAATTTTTCCAAATGAATAAAACCATTACACAAAGCTCTATATATTGGGTCAGTAAAGTTAAAACACATGCAAATGACATTCATAAAATTAAAAGGAAAAAGAAGGCAATGATAAAAACAAAATTAATTTCCACAGGTAAACCGTTAATTGGTTCTTACGTTCTGAATATTGCTCTGCAAATCTGGCCATGGTTGAGAAACTCAGCACAAGAGGCAGTAAACACTAGCTTTGTTCATAAATACAATTGTTGAATGTCCAAATCTAGCTAACCTTTTTAAGAAAAAACTTGACAATTGAAATCATGGTCTACCCCTAGTGTAACTTCATTCGGATAGTTCGTTGTTGTCCTTTTGACTTCTTAACACAGCTTGTAGGAAGGAGACCATGGTGAAGCAAAAAACAGAGTTTCTAAGCTTTGTAACATAGCAAGAGCCAATGTTGGGGAGCTGTAATTAAATTTCTTCATGAAAGGGATAATATATTGTTTCCTATCTTTTGTATGGAAAGTGCAAAAGAACAATATGTGTAAGATCGATTGAGGGGACTTATTATTGGACGGGCAAGGGGGGGAGTTGTGAGATTGACTATACATTAGATGAATACCCCAGCAATGTCGGTATATGATTCAATGGAAATCTAATTAGAATGTACTGGTGTTGAGTGTTCTCCACAAAAGAAAGATACAATGGAGCCCCTTGCTGTAATTGTGGTAGACCATTGTAGGTCATAACAGAGGATTTCCCCCTACTTCTGTTCCACCTATCAGAAGCAGTTTTGTTGATAAAAAGTTCCTTTAGCCTCGATTTGGGAAAACCTTCGCAAAGACTAGTAGTGTCAAAGAATTATGTTAGCCCAAATGATGTCAAGGTATGTTTTACATAGCAACGCCAAGGGATTTTATGGTTATGAGACAAAAGGTCTCTTAGAATCTGTTGATTTAGTGCAACGCTATTCCTTTTCTAAATTGACAGCCACAATGAAAGCAAGGTTAATTTAATAATATCACTAATATAGGGCAGATCAACTTCCTTGTGATCGGCAAAGTTGCTGCAAGTTGTTCGAACCGCTAGCAGCCGCTTAATAAAGCTGTCTTCTATTACTTGCATGGGTGCCCCATCCCCCAAATCGCTGCCCAATAAGTAGCAATAGACCTTGATTTAGCTAGATAAATGTTAATCATTGCCGGCACGGGCTTACCGCCCAATACTTTAGAAAAGCGGAAAATTGCAGCTATGCTCTTGCCCATACGATCTGCCCTATTCTGCACCATCGCCGTCCAAGATTATTTCGAATCAAAGACCACCCCTAAATAGTTAAAGCTTGGTACTTATTCTATTTTTTCCCCAGCTAGATAGAAACTTGGTGGTTTCTTGTTGGCACATCTCCCAGGTGGAATAAAGGTCTTAGATGTATTTACACTGAGGTCCACACCGGACATAAAAGCCATACAATCAGTAATGAGATTTTTAAGTGCTATGGGGGCACTTGCTAAAAGAACTGCATTGTCCGCATATAGCAGAATCGGAAGATGGGTGCTCTGAGTTTGAGGGGTGTCTTTTGATGTTTTAAATAGGGCTTCATACAGGTTATTTGTGTAAAGGGCAAACAGAAAGGGGGCAATAACACAGCTCTGTCTGACCCCCCTTTCAATTTTAAAAGGTTTGGTGCATTCCCCACACCGACCAAATTGAACCGAAGCAGACGGATCTAGATAGGACTAATAAAATTAGTAATTGCGGCCTCCACTCCCATTGCCTCCATATTATCCCACAGTTTGCTGTGTACCACCCAGTCGAACGCCTTTGACAGATTCATGAAGGCCATGTATACCTGTCCTTTTTTTGCCAGGGAGTACTTCGCAGCTAATAACGACAAATTAAGACATTGATCAATGGTAATCCTACTCTGCCTGAACCCATACAGCATTTCGACGAGAATTTTCTTCTCCGCCGCCTAAACTTCCAACTTGTTTAGTAGTAACCTACCCATTATTTTAAGGGTGCTATCTAGCAAGGAAATGCGGTGGTAGTTGAGGGGAGTAGAGGCATCGCCTTTTTTATAGATAGGTATAATTACCGAGGTTTTCCAGGAGGGCAGATGACCAATTGATGCTATTGAATTAAAAAATATAGTCAGTAAAGGTGACCTCAGTTGTCTCTTAGTTGAAAAAGATATCAGTTGGAACCCCGTCGGGTCCTACTGCTGTTAGGGATGGTGACTGTGACAAGCAGTCTCTACTTCCTCAAGTTCGAATGATAGTCAGGTTGATGCCTTGATGGAAGTGGAGAAGTGTGGCTCACTGGTTAGAGGAGGCATACCCTGAAGCAGAGGTCAGACCCAGGACCAGGGTTCAATTCCCGACACGGCAGGGTCTTGAGCCCAATTGTCCAGGGACTCGATAATTCTCGCTTCGGTGCCCACTCTAATCATGGGTTCACACTCTGCAACTCTGGGCATTAAGCTTGCTTAATCTCCACAACGGCCCCCCGCGGCGGGATGCCTGGCCTTCACCTTGGGGATGCCCAGTACGGGTTATCTCACAGGGAAAGGCCAGGACGTGTTCCCAATGCAAGCGCCGAGATGCCCAAGGGTAAGTCGAGCGCTATATAAGACCTCACAAAAAAAAAATGGGAACGTTGTCAGACAAGTGGGTAAAGCCCATTGAGTAATGTAAAATGTCCTGAAAGTAGCTTATCCATGTCTCCTCCTCTATATGAACGTCCAGAGAGGGACCACCCTTATCTGGAAAGTAGACTGAATTAACCATTTACTATCTTTCAAGGCAGATGCTTTCTTTAATGTTTCCCAAGCTTCATGTTTTGTCTCTTTCTGCCCTTCTGCCTTGGCCGAATTAAACAAAATCCTTAGTTTGCGAATGTGCTCCTTATCTCTTGGTGAAGATGTTAGGGCTTTTCAAAGGTTATATGAGGATGCTGAGCAATTCTTATCAATCCATCTGGGCTGGGCTGTATCTTTTGTGGGAGTTGGGTGGGTCAATAGGTTTTTAATGTTTGCTAAAATTTTTAGCAAAAGCTCCTATCACCAGATTGCTGCTTGGATGTGGATCTTGGCAGTGATGAAAATCCTCATAGTTGGACGCCTGAAGGTTTGCAAGTAGCTTAGGCTCGTCCACCTTATCCCACTTTAAGGTCAAGCAATTTTTGCTTGCTAAAATAGGTTTAGGGCGACATTACTGAAGTTTTTCTCTTAGCTATGCACCACACAAGAGCGCATGTAAGCATAGCGTAGTCACTGAATTCGGTAAAGGAGACTTTTTTCTTAGAAATCTTGGTATTTAAAGAATCGCACGTAATTATGTAATCGACCCTGAAAAGTGGGAGACATTTGTCCAGTTACTGAATCTATTTAATTTCGAGGCTCTAACTGCTAAATCATCACTACATTATTCAGGGCAGTGCAATGTTTATTATGAGTGAAATGAATAAAGGACTCACCTCTATGGTCTTCTATGCCTTGTAGCTTTTTCTCTACTCTTGGACAGGTCCTGATGTTAAAATCTCCCATCCACAGAATTTGTAAAGGGTTTGGATGGAGTCCAATGAGATCATCGATGGCCATCCCTAAATTCTCTGCTACAGATTCAGGGTTGGAAAAAATGTTATTCTAATAGTTTATTAACAAGAGGTTCCTAGGGCAGTGGTTCCTAAACTGTGCGCCATGGCTCCCTGGGGAGCCGTGAAACCTATCCGGGGGAGCAGCGCGCCAAGCACTTTAATGCATTTAATGTTGAAGGGTCTGTTGGCTTCAGTTAAAAACTAATTAGACTTAAACGCATGATGTTTATGATTTGTAAGTGACATGCCCTAAAGCTGTAAACAATGTACTTAATTGATGGGATGTTGCAGGAGATGACCTCCATATTTCACTGGAGCCCCACGTTCCAACACTCCCAAAGTAAGCAGAAGATGCCTGATTTATTTTGTTACATTCGTTAATAGTTGTTTCTTTCCAAATGCATTTTACACAAATGCAAATTAACAGGAAAGTACAGTTGTCCTGTCTATTAAAAAGATTAAGTATTATTAAGTATTGACATTTGTACTTGAATCATAGGTCCTTCCAGGACACATTTATTTCAGTACACACACATTTCCAGACAGGCCTGCTCTCTCCTTGATCACAGGGAAGTAAAACACCATATGTGGCATAATACCAACATTTGGAAGCACAAAAGAGGGACGTTAAAAAAAAAATCTGAGAAATTTATTTGGCTTGCATTGATTTGGAGGCAATTTTAGAGAGGAGACAGCAAAAATAAAGCTGTAAGTGTTTAAAAAGGTAAACAGTCAAACTATCGAGTACAAAATATCGAATGGACATAATATCGAGTTTAAAATATAGAATGGACAAAATATCGAATGGACAGAATATAGACATCAAAAATATCATTTTTAAGGTAAGTAATGTAATATCGAATGTTAAAAATATAGAAAGTTAAAATATCGAAGTATATAATATAGGTTATTAAAATTATTGAATTTTTAATAATATCGAATTTATTATAGCGTTTTTTTATGTTATTATATGTGTGAAAGTGTGTATTTATGTTATAATTAATTTTAAAATAATGAATTTTGTTTTTTTAATTTTTGCGTAATTTAATTCTGTAGCGGGTTGTGGGTTTATAGGGGAATAGGGTGGGAAGTAATTTAATTATAATTAATTAAATATATAAATGTATTTATTGGTATTAATTTTTAATTAATTGTTAATTCATTTATATTTGGTAATTAATAAAATTTTAATTGGCAATTAATTTTGTTTGCTAATTATGTTAATTTTACTAATTTATTTTCTGTAGCGGGTTGTGGGTTTAAAGGGGAATTGGGTGGGAAGTAATTTAATTATAATTAATTAAATATGTAAAATTATTTATTGGTATTTATTTAGAATTAATTGTTAATTACGTTTTTATGGGTAATTAATAACATTTTAATTGCCAATTAATTTATTTTAATTGATTAATTGCTAATTTTGTTAATTTTACTATTTTATTTTCTGTAGCGGGTTGTGGGTTTATAGGGGAATAGGGTGGGAAGTAATTTATTTATAATTAATTAAAAAATTAAATGTATTTAATTGTATTTAATTTGAATTAATTGTTAATTAATTTTTAATTGTTAAATAATTAATTGTTAATTTGTAATTAATTTGTATTATTAGGTAACTAATTGTAATAATGTTAATTAGTAATCTTAATAGATTAATTATTATGTTATATTAAATTGGTAATTACTTTTAATTAATTTTTTATAGATATTAATTTATATTTTTTTAAATAATATATGAAGTATTTACTTTCCCTACTGTTGCACTCTCTGGAGTGGGAATAGTAATTTTAACCCCTACGCTATCCAATGCTTTCCCTACCTTTGCACTCTTTGGAGTGGGAATAGTAATTTTTACCCCTACGCTATCCAACACTTTCCCTACTGTTGCACTCTTTGGAGTGGGAATAGTAATTTTTACCCCTCGCTATCCAACACTTTCCCTACTGTTGCACTCTTTGGAGTGGGAATAGTAATTTTTACCCCTACGCTATCCAACGCTTTCCCTACTGTTGCACTCACTGGAGTGGGAATAGTAATTTTTACCCCTACGCTATCCAACGCTTTCCCTACTGTTGCACCCACTGGAGTGGGAATAGTAATTTTTACCTCTACGCTATCCAACGCTTTCCCTACTGTTGCACTCACTGGAGTTGGAATAGTAATTTTTACCCTTACGCTATCCAACACTTTCCCTACTGTTGCACCCACTGGAGTGGGAATAGTAATTTTTACCCCTACGCTATCCAACGCTTTCCCTACTGTTGCACTATTTGGAGTGAAAATAGTAATTTTTACCCCTACGCTATCCAACGCTTTCCCTACTGTTGTACTCTTTGGAGTTGGAATAGTAATTTTTACCCCTACGCTATCCAACGCTTTCCCTACTGTTGCACCCACTGGAGTGGGAATAGTAATTTTTACCCTTACGCTATCCAACGCTTTCCCTACTGTTACACCCACTGGAGTGGGAATAGTAATTTTAACCCCTACGCTATCCAATGCTTTCCCTATTGTTGCACTCTTTGGAGTGGGAATAGTCATTTTTATCCCTACGCTATCCAACACTTTCCCTACTGTTGCACTCTCTGGAGTGGGAATAGTAACTTTTACACTTCCGCTATTGTACGGTAATAATATTGGATATTATTTAATTATATTATGTTACTATATATATATGTTTTAACAAATATGATTCAAATTTTTTTTATAACTTTCATTAATTATTTAATTATTATAAGTTAATTTAAGTATTTGTAAGTATATTTTAGTAATTAATTTTTAATATTAATTTATTGTAACATTGTTTTTAATAAAGTCGATATTTTTATAAACTATATTTTTGTAAACGATATTTTTTACTCGTTATTTTTGTACTTACCTGTTTGTAGATACAAACTCGATATTCTGTCTGTCGATATTTTGTCAACAATATTTTTGATAGTCGATATTATGTCCCTCGATATTATGTCAGTGATCCGTTTAAAAAATCGAGAGTCACCCTGCCGAGACAGGTGTGTTGGCACGTATAATATGGTTGGAAATGGAAATGCATGCAGATATTCTTCAAGTGCACAAACACTGTGGCAATGGGGCCTACATGCATAGGGGTGCTATCTAGCATTGTAAGTGGGATAAAAAACCTTGAGAGAGTACTCTAAAAAAGGCATGGGCAAAGAAGTGTAATTAGGAATATTGTATTAGAGGAACCGCCTTAATTATATGGAACACTCTGTGTATATGATTATAATACCCTTATCAGCTTCATCTCAATTATTTTCAGGGAGAAAAAAGCAAGTACTCCCGAGGCTGGGCTTTCATCCACCCCACCCTTCAAAAAAAGTAACAGTGGGGAGCCACAGGCAATGGCCAATGGGTCAAGGGAGCCGAGGGTCGAAAAAGTTTGGGAACTACTGCCCTAGTGTCATAACCTTTAATTACTAGTATATGAGGAGAGGATGTAGCCTTATGGCTAGAACAGTCGACCTCAAAGCTGAAGAACTGTGTTAGAGTCTCGGCAGGGACGCTCAGCATTCTGTGATTCTGGGCAAATCACCTATTCTCCCCGTGCCTAACAAAAATGAATGTGTCCATCTGTAAAGAAACAGGTGCCCATATAAAGTGCTCTGATACCTGATATATTCAGGTCAAGTTCGCGCTATATAAAACTCTATAAAATAAAAAAAATATGAAAGTAGGGAGATGTTTTTATGAAGTTTAGTACTTTCATTACAAGAGTGTTAGCTAGCTTACAAGAGTGTTAGCTAGCATTAGTAATTAGTATTAGTATTTTTTTTATTTGCAAAATTAATTAAAATCTTTGCAATTCGTACGTGCACTTGTTGAATTAAAAAGACATAAATCAAATTTGAATAAAAACAGTGAGCACATAGAGATGGGGGCAATTGATTTTGACGGTTAAAGTTCGTTCTTGGTCACCTGGGGTAATAAAAGGTTACATTCAAGCATGAATTTTACAAAACAAGTGGTTAGCTAGCAGTGTCAGAAGGCCCCCCGTTGCCTTACCCCCAGCTGTAGGTACTGCTGGGGTACTAAATGAACTAAAAAACACTACTGGGTTCAGGCTCCCAACAGTAAGGCCAAGCCACTGACCACTCGAAAACTGAACAATTGCCAATACTGTTCTCTTAACTTGTTCCTTTTTCAAAACACATTCAATTGAAACTAAATGTGAATAAGAGATTTATACTTCACTCTGAGTTAATCATTACTTTATTTTACTCTTTTTTGAACATTTGTTGGTTAAATTTCACCAAATTTGCAAAATCAACATCTACAATACAAAACACATTACATTAAAATACACCCTAATTTTGTACATATTCACAAGTATTCTTTAATCCCAATTATTCACACATTCAACCATTTGTCATCCACAAGCACCAAAACACTCATATATACATTCGAATCAACATTACAATATTTATACAATAGCCATAGCAAAAATAATTTTTTCTTATTTCCTTCAATTTGGAGCTGTCAATTGTCTTAGATTCAAAATTCTTATGGCTCTACAATATATTGGTCTACGCGTTTCGAACTCCTATCTGGTGGGGAGTTTCATCAGGACCCAAAGCTGTGGAAAAGAATATGAACCTTTCTTTAATAACTTGGCTATTATACCAAACTAGCCCAACAACTGTCCTCAAAGGCATCTGCCGCTTGCCTTAAATGCGGACAACCTGGCTCATTTCTAGCCGTCGCTTGACACTACAATCAAGATATAACACTAACCAGTTATTTTTACCTCATATTGTGTTGTCTACTTGAACGTGTTATATAGCAAAAATAATTACTCACAGTGATCCAACACAATCCCCCTTGTCTAGCTTGTATGCTCTTGGCTGTGATCCTAAAATGCCACAGATAGCAATTTATTGGGCTGTCCATTTAAACTACATAGCTCAGTCTAAAGCAGCCGCGGGAACCGTTAGTGGCTCTGTGTGCAAGGACCTGTGAAAAAACAGCCAGCTGTTAGGGACCGTCCGTTGGTTGGTGGTTAATAAAAAAGAAACGGGTTTGGAGCAGTTCTTACCTTCTGAATACGCCTCTGTGAGAAACCAAATTTCATGCACGCAGCATGGGGCTCAATCGCGTACTGCTTCTGCCCCTGTGGTCGTGTAAAGATTATGTGCAACGCTTCCTGGTTGGTTGCCTCATGGGAAATGTAGTCGGCATGTTCGTGACTGTAGTATACAGTGGATCAAGTAACATATACAATTATGTGTATTATGGTATTCTCAAAAGGAACATATCATGTGAAAATATAAACGAGCAAACTCGTCTGAGTTTTACTGAAGGATCATGGGCGATGTCGTTTTTTGGGGCGGATGCTCACATGGTGGATTGATCCACCTATTGGTCTACGGAAGAGTGATGATTGATTGATTCAATGGTTGAATTTGAATTGCAGGGACTTTTCCAGTTGTATGATTGTTTTCCTTCACACGGGTCAAATTGGCATAAACGATTTCGGCCAATTTTTTCTTAAATGGAAAAGTAGGAGAATGAAGCCAATAGACGAGTTCATGTATTGCCTCCATCTAGGTGATTTGTGGGCCGCGCCCAAACTTTGACTGACCTACTCGTGAAGCCACTTATGGCCCATCCTAACCACACAAGGGTGGCATCCATCACTATGGAGTATTGCTCTTAAACATTAATTGAGTTTATAAATCTCATCTTTGAACTGACAATTTAGACGGATACATAGATATTGGCCGAAAGGCAGGTTTTCCTTGAGGCTCCGTGGGTGATTGCTTGTAAAATGTAAGGATTTATTGCGATCAGTTGGTTTTTTGAAAAGTGTAGTCGCCAGGCCCCCTTGTGACGGATAGACATCGACGTCTAAAAATGGCATTCTATTCTTTGAGTAGTTTAAACTGAATCGGATTTCCGTTGTTCGATTGTTAAGCCATTGGTGAAATGCAGTCAAGTCTTCTTCATTTCCTGTCCACACGAAAAAAATGTCGTAGATATATCGACTCCAATTCTTTATCGAGTTGGCAAAGGGATTATTCTGATACACATAAGTTTCCTCGTACTGGGCCATGAATAGTACCGCTAATTCTGGGGCGAATGGACATCCCATGGCGACTCCGCCTATCTGAGAGTAAAAATTACCATCAAAGTTAAAGTATTTTTTTTTCAATGTAAAGGAAGCCAAACTCAAGATGAATTCCGTTGGAACCTTCTGTGGTCTTTCTCGTGTGTCTAAGAAGTGTTGGAGCACATGTAAGCCCTCATCTTGTGGGATCTGCGTATAGAGGGACACCACGTCCATTGTTACTAAAAGGTTGACATTCTCTTCAAATTCAATAGATGTTAATTTGTTGATGAAGTCTGTCATATCCCTGATAATGGATTGAACCTTAGGAAGAAAGGGTTTTAGAAAAAAATCTACGAAGTTTGCGATGGGTTCCATCAGGGATTCGCACCCGGAGACTATAGGCCTACCGGGTGGAGCGCTTTCACTCTTGTGGACTTTTGGTAATACATAAAATAGAGGTGTTCTGGGATGTTTTATTTTTAAATATTCTAGTTCTTTCTTGTCCACGAATCCTTGATCGTACCCTTCATCTAACGTAGAATGTAATTGATGTTTTAATTCCAGTGTGGGGTCTTTACTGATTTTTCTGTAGCATTTTATGTCATTCAGTTGTCTCCTCACTTCATTGGTATAGAGTATTCAGTCCCAAACCACTATTGAGCCGCCTTTGTCGGCCTGTTTTATTATAACCAACGTGTCCTTTTTTAGGGCCATCAGTGCATCCGATTCAGCCTTTGTTGTATTGTATTTATTCCATTTTTTCTTTTTTCCATCTCTGTTATAGCTGACAGAATTGTTCTCTCGAAAGTTAGAACTTCTTTTGGAATTTTATTAGTGGGAGGGAAAAACAAGGATTTGTTACGAAGGCCTGTGGTTTCAACTGGTATAACCGAAGGGTGTTGTGAAAAAAAGGTTTTTAACCTAATCTTTCTGCAGAACTCAATCGCCCCGGTCTTCAGTTTGATGAAATCTGTTGTTCTTGATGGAACAAATGACAATCCTTTTTGGAGGATACTTTCCTCTTCTTTTGTCAAATTTTTTTTTGAAAGATTGTAAATAGGAGACACCGTTAGTTTTTGTAATTGTGCAGACGAGTCGACATTTCCCAAGGCTGTTGGTTGAATCTTATCTTTCCCCGTGTCTTTGGTTGGCCTCTCCCTAAAAAAGATCCCTGGTGTTGGTGATAGGACCCCCTTCTGTTAATGTTTCTGCGGGGCTCTGAATTATCACCTTCGCTCCCGCTTCCTGAAGAGGAGGTATCTGAGAATGTTATAAAACTATTCGATGATCTCCCTTGGTATTCTTGGAGATGTTTCCGTGACTCTGGTCTCGAGTAAAAGTCCGGCTTTAAATACGGATAAACTTTTTTGAGATTGAAGTTTCGTTTATCCATATCAAATTGATTTCCTTTTTGGTTAATAGTATAGTCTTTGAATTCGCCAATATCTTTTTCAAATTTTTCTAGTAGTGATTTTGCATCGGATATTTGTTGGTTAGTAGTGATGGCGGTTTCTAGATTCTTAATCTCCTTAAGTTGTATTTTCGACAGCCTTTGGGCAGTTTCCACAGTTAAAACCATAAGGTCACGACTGCACTTTGTTTCGATGTAACTATATCCTTTCTTGTAGATCGGATCTTCGGTAAAAATTACCGGTATGTTTTTTATCTGAAGGCCGCCTGGAATTGTATCAGCTCTCAAGTGTTGTAAAAGGAAATGGCCATGGAGGTCAGTACCTATTTGTTTTTTCTTCAACCTAATAAATTTTTCAGTTTCATTCTGATTTTGTGCAGAAATACTTTTTTTAAAAATCTTTATTTATTTCATTTTCAGGGTAACATAGGCACAGTCTCACATATTTAAAACAAACATATGACAGGTCAGTTCCGGAAACGTTAAATGCTGGCTATCATCATGACAGCGTATATCACATTACATAGTGTCTCTTTGCGGGTCCAAAGCGCGGTTATTACATTTCATGGTCGAATCATAATTGCAAGTTCTTTCAGGAGTATTAATACATTATTGACACATTTTTGGCAGAATACTCATGCATATAGATACATGTCATTAGTCACCAATTACTTTGCATATCATCGGCTCCAGTACTTTCGTACCTCATTGATGAGATGTATATACATTACATTCATGTCAATAAATCTGTGGCATCACCACTTCCGTCCACCTCATTCCTTTCTTGCTGTTCTGTGTTGGTTAAGAGGTATACTTGCAGTGGGCCCCATATATCCCTAGGCCTGCTTGCTATTGGTTGTGTTTCAGCATATACAGTGTTCTGTTCTTGGCAATATACAATATCATTAAGCCAGTCCTTAAATTTCGGTCCTCTCCCACTCCCCCAGTGGCATGCAACCCTGCGTTTCGCAAGCAACAGAGCAATATCGAGAAATTTCCTGGTGTGCTTGGGTGTCTGCATCGTGTATCCCAGAAACATAATAAGTGGATCTCTGTCAAGTGTACCCTCCAACATTGCCTGCAAAGCTATGTGCACCTGGGTCCAGTATTCCCATACCCCAGGGCATTCCCACGCCAAATGCATAAATCCCGCTCCTTCTGCTTTACACCTTTCGCATCTATCGTTGTCTGACAATTTAAACCACAGTTTCTTAACTGGTGTGTAATAGAGTGTAGGAAGGTGGATATCTGACTATGGTTACCCCCAAACTTTTTGCCTGGTGTTTAGCTGGTTTTTGACTTAGTTGGCCTGGGATCCTGCTATTCAGGGCCCCAGGCTGATTGCTCTCTCCTTAAAATGGACTCCATGTACCTTAGGTGCATAACACAATTGGAATTGGTTCACCTTATAGGCCCCTGTAACAGTGTACCATAGGTACCCAGGGCATAGGTGTAGCCAAGGCCTACCAGGGGCTGCAGCATGTATTGTGCCACCCCTGGCCTGGCCTCCATATTTGACACAACTGGCTGATCACTCAGCTGGGGTAAGTTGGTGTAATCACCTCTTACTTAGGTACAGTATGCCTGTGCCTAACCCTAAACTGGACACATATGTTCCTATCAGCCACTCCTAAGGAAGGCCTCATCAATCCTGGAGGCAGAGTGCTTGGAAATATGTGAGATGGTGCTCTGGCATGAGCTGAGCCTGTCTGCAGCTGTCGGGAACAACTCCCTAAGCCGTTCCGGGATATTGCCATACCATATACTCTTAAGTGCATTATAATCCTCGCGGTTAAATGCTATCTTTGGTTTGGCTTTATCAAAACATGTCGAGTAAGGTGTCATACGAATTGGAATACTATCCCCTCGCCAATTCTGGCGACGGGGATAGCATTCCACCCTTCTAGAGGGACACGACATGTGTGTAGCCTTAACCCCGGTTAAAGTTAAACAGAGCCTCAGCTTCACAAAATGGACGCTGCCACCACAGACACAAGTCTGGCCTCCTGCTGCTGACCGAAACTCGGCAGATGGTGGCCTGGACAAAGGGTTTCCTGCCTTGGGAGGTGCGAGCACCACCCCAGACAGGATTTTGTGTATTAGGTAGGACAGGGCTGAAAAGAATCAGACATGCCCGGGGCACACAAGGTGTCCCCGTGCATAGGCCAGTCCAAACCGGTTCTGGGGCCTTCCAGCCCCAGTCCTGGCGCGGAGCTGGACAAAGGAAAGGGGGTGTAACCGCCCCCCTTCCTGGTTCCTCCCAGAGGAGGGACCTAGTAGGTGATCCACCCCCAGTTTGGGAATAAGAGGGGGAGCAGTGCCATTGCACAGCAGATCATCCCGAAATCAACTTAAAACTAAGAAGAAGACTGGACTTCGACATTCTGCTGCACAGAAGACTGAAGAAGAATCTCCCTTGTGGCCAAGGAGTGACCACCCTGTGAACACAGGTACCAACCAGCAACTCGACGTCTGCTTTGCCGCCGCCTCCCGCCGGAGACCGAGCCCAGAGCCCGACAAGAACCAGACTCCCAGACCTCTCAAAGCCCGATCCACAGTCCCTGCGAAGAAGGGACCCGTGGAGGCACCGAGTGACGTGGGACCGGACCTCTTGGAAGACACTCGTAAAGCTGACTGCGCAGCTTCTGAGGCATCCTCGACGTTGTGCTTTGGGGATTGAGAACCCCCACCACCGAGCAGCCCCTGCACCGAAGATCAGCCCCCCAGCATCTCCACGATCTGCGTGGGGCCCTTTTGCACTGTGCCACTCGACGCGCCATCCCGGCCACTAGCCATGTGGTCAGCGGCCATCTTGGCGACGAACCCGAAGATTTAAACAGCAGGTCTGGTTGCTCCAGACCTACCCAAGCTCCTGTGAAAAGGAGCCCTCGCTCTGACCTTGCTGGTCCGAGTGAACAGCATCTTTCAACTTCTGCGTGGCTTGCATTTGCCAAGGCCTGTTTGCTCCGATCAGGTCGCCGACACCGCCAACAGCGAGAAGCCTACGTGGGACAGCTCGTGACCGACTCCTGGACGTCCTCGACCCCGGGTATCCACGTGGCTGCAGAAAGAAGCTACCCGACAACGCCTGTTTGCACCCGACATCGCCTGGTTCCACTCTGGTTCCAGGGCAGTCACTGGCTAGTGACTTTGAACACTGTCCCCTCTGCTTTCAGGTCTTCAACTCTTCTGATCCACCCTTGGATCCATCGGAACTCTTCTCATCGAGCCGCCTGCAGCATCTTCTGCTCCAAGCACCATCGACCAGCGTGACGAAACCCGACACATCTTCGACCCTGTGCACCCGCTTCCTGTGGGTGAGGTAACTCAGCTCCGCCGGTGCTCCTGCACTGGTACACATCCCAAGGGCCTGTGTTTTAAGTTTCAGCTCCGTAGGTCACTCGGAAGGTTCCTAACTTTCTAACTTTGTGCTTTTTACGCACCATAGACTTTGTATTGAGAAGTGCGTGCACTTTGAACACTGCACCCGAGTCCCGTGGGCCTTTCCCGACTTAGTTAACTCCAGTCTCGAATAGCTCCAGCGATTCCCAAGGCCCTAGGCCTCTTCACTTTCCTTTAGGTATCTCTTATACCACTTATTTAGTATATGGTTTAGGTGGCCCCTAGGGCTCATCCATATTGTGCAACTTCTGTGTATTTTAAACTGTCTTGTGATTTAACGCTTGTGCTTCTGTGCTCATAAAGAGTCCAGGGGATTTTAATAGTTAATAAATCAATATATATTTTCAATATATATCTGTGTGGTGTCCCTTTCATTTGGTATTCAAGGGGGTTGTGTATGGTATAACAGCTGGCTTCACATGCCTTTCAGAGTTTAGCCTAAGACTGCTTTGTCCACGTTACCACTAGGATAACTGGTCTACAAGGTTGAATTACAACCATCATCATAAGGGTTGCTTGGCATGGTACAAAGTGATCACTAGAATTAGTGAGCATTATATACCAGGCCAACTTCTCACATTGGTGAGCAGCGGATTGGGATCTGAGCTTGCTGTTGTTTTACCATTACAATCTTTGAGATTATCATTTGAAAGATCATACAGGTACCTGCTAGGTACATATAAAACAAGACTAGTATACTTAAGTTCTACTGAACTTAGTTGTTGTAGAGCAAAGGGAGTAGCACACCCTAGCTACAACTACTAGATAGGTTTAGTAGGTAAACACCAGTGTAGGTAGATTGCAACACATCCACCCACACTAGAGCAATGTCTGGAACAGAGGGGTCCAGTGGACTTACTCCTGTTGAGAGTGACCCTCCAAGGGCACCATCCCAGTTTGCTATTTTTCCCTTTAAGGAATTAAGACAGCTTTGTGTCTTAAGGGGTCTGAAGACAGGGCCTTCCCCTACTGCAGACCACCTAAGAGAGCTCTTGGATCAGTCTGAAGCTCTAAAGACCTCTAAAGCAAACCCCACAGGGAATGCTGAAGGAGGCCATCCTTCAGAGGATGACACTGTAGACCCCCCTGCCCCTATCATCCTAGTAGATGAGGAAGCCTCCACCACTGGAGCTCCTCAAGTAGATGTAGAGGAAGAGGAAGAAGAAGAGGAGGAGGAGGTGGAAAGCAGTGAGTCAGATGATGACAGAGATAGTCAGGTGCTGGTCAGTAGACTGAACCAGGCTAACTTAAGTCAACTTGGGAATGAATCAGGTAACAACCCATTCAGACCCCCAGGTGGACTTAACCAGGGCCATAGGAGGAGAAGGCATCGCTCAGGTGAATCCAATACCTCCCATGTCTCTAGAGGCTCTCATGGTCACTCCAGAAAAGAGATGACTAGCCCTCAGAGAAGGGAACATGAGGCCAAGATGAGAGAGGCTGAGCTTAGGATCCAGAGGCAAGAATTAGAGGTTGCCCTGGCTAAGGAGAAACTTGCTAGAGCAAGACAGCCTAGAGAGAGTGGGGTAATAGAACCCACTGGTGGCAGCAATATCCACAAGGATAAAGACAGGTCTTTTGATAATAGAAACCTGAGTAAGATTGTGCCCCCCTACAAAGCTGGGGATGATATCCATAAATGGATTACTGCAATGGAGAGAGCCTGCAGAGTACAGCAGATCCCTCAGGAGCAGTGGGCAGCAATCTTGTGGCTCTCCTTTGAAGGTAGAGGCAGAGACAGACTCCTCACAGTTAGTGATGAGGATTCTAGAAACTACATGGTCCTGAAGAGTGCTCTGATTGATGGGTTAGGCTTAACCACTGAACAGTACAGGTTAATGTTCAGAGATACCCAGAAGACACAGACTCAGGACTGGTCTGAATTTGTTGAGTGTGCCACTAAGGCTCTGGAGGGCTGGTTGCTGGGAAGTAAGGTTACTGACTATACAGGATTGTATAATTTAATTATGAGAGAGCAAATCTTAAGTAATTGTCAAAATCAGCTTCTACATCAGCACCTGGTTGACTCTGATCTGACCTCCCCACAAGAATTGGGTAGGAGGGCAGACAAATGGGTCAGAACCAGGATCAGGCCTAAGAACCAGGGTGGTGACCAAAAGAAAGAGACTACCAAGCCTCAAGAGAAGGGTGGGGATAAAAGTAAGGAAAAGACTTCCCCAGGGCCCCAAAACTCCAAGAATGGGGGTGGGTCCCAAGACACTTCTACATCCCAGAAAAAGCCTTATTGTCATACCTGTAAACAGGTGGGGCATTACAAAACAGATAGCTGTTGTCCCAAGAATGGCAATAAGGAGAATATACCTCCAGGTAAGGCTCCAACACCTCCTGTCACTGTTAGCAGTGGTCCCCCAGGTGGTGGGAGCACCTCCAAGAATTTGGGTGGGTTTACTTTCGGAGGACAGGTGGACTCTGGCCTATCCAGGTCCCCTAACTCAGATACTCTTGTCTATGAGACTGGCATGGGGTTTGCCAATTTCACAGCTTGCCCAAACACTTTGAGCAAGTATAGACAGGAGCCCCTCATCAATGGCTTGAAAGTTGAGGCCTTCAGAGACACAGGGGCTAGCATCACCATGGTGGCTGAATGTCTAGTCCCCTCAAGGCAACTTTTACCTGATGCCAAATATCAGGTGACAAACATTGATGGCATAGAATCCAATCATCCCATGGCAGTAGTCAATCTTAGCTGGGGAGGTGTCACTGGCCCAAAGAGAGTGGCAGTGTCAGCAAACTTGCCTGTAGATTGCCTACTGGGTAATGATTTGGAAATCTCAGCCTGGGCTGAGGTTGAACAGCAAACCCATTCTAGAATGGTAAATCTCCATGGAAAGGTTAGTGGGGCTGTAATGGCTACAGCCCCAATTCAAGATGTCCTTCCTGAAAAGGTTGGGAGGGCTGAGCAAACCTCAGCCCCATCTTTAGATAACTTCCCTCCTGGAAAGAGTAGCAGGGCTGTACTAGTAACAGCCCATACCCAAACTGAGTCTCCTCCTGAAAAGGTTGGTGGGGCTGTGATGGCCACAGCCCAAACTCAAACTGATACCTGGGTAGTGAAGCCTGAAATGATGGATCACTCCACCCAAACAGAGAGCATTGAGGAGGAAGAGAAATCTCCCTCCCACCAGACTTTAGGAAAGGATCAGCCTCCTCAGGGAACTGATCTTACCCCTGAGGAAGGAACTGTCCCAGAGGTTGTTAGGCCTGGCCTGACAGAGCCTCTGATGGCAGTGGACCCTTCTCAGGAGGGACCCAGTCTGGAGCAGGTAACCTGCCCCTCTCTACCTTGCCTTACTCAGCCCAGGGCTGCAGAGGACAAGAAGGACAGTGAGACCCCAAGGGCCACCTGTCAAATAAAGCACCCCCATCAGCAGATTAGGGGCACCGAAACTAGTAGCCCTAGTGAGGTGCAAGCTTTAAAAACTCCTGAGGGATCCCCCTTAAAAGTAGTTAGGGACCTCCCCCAGATGGATATTGTTGGGCACAGCCAAACATGGGACCCTAAGGGCCCAAACCTGACCTGTCCCTCCAGTAAGCCAAACAGAGGGACCCAGCCTCCAGCTTTAGGTAGCCAGAGGTTGACCCTGAGAGCACAGTGCAACTCAGTCAGAGAAAGAAAGGCACACATGGTGGAGAGTGATTGGAGGAAGCTGAGCCCTACAGAGGAAACTCACTTCAGTACTCCATCTCAACACCAGCCTTTGACTTTGCAAAGACACACCACAGGTAGAGATTCCCTATGGTGGAGACCCTCAGATACCCTTAGGGTGAGGGATTGCTTAGTGGACCATGAAACAGGGGGTTACCAAGCCAGAGCTGGTACTTCCTTATATGGCCACTTAGGCAATATAGGCTTACCTGGTCAAGGATAGCCTTATCTCCTTTCGTTTGGGGGGGGGTTATGTAGGAAGGTGGATATCTGACTATGGTTACCCCCAAACTTTTTGCCTGGTGTTTAGCTGGTTTTTGACTTAGTTGGCCTGGGATCCTGCTATTCAGGGCCCCAGGCTGATTGCTCTCTCCTTAAAATGGACTCCATGTACCTTAGGTGCATAACACAATTGGAATTGGTTCACCTTATAGGCCCCTGTAACAGTGTACCATAGGTACCCAGGGCATAGGTGTAGCCAAGGCCTACCAGGGGCTGCAGCATGTATTGTGCCACCCCTGGCCTGGCCTCCATATTTGACACAACTGGCTGATCACTCAGCTGGGGTAAGTTGGTGTAATCACCTCTTACTTAGGTACAGTATGCCTGTGCCTAACCCTAAACTGGACACATATGTTCCTATCAGCCACTCCTAAGGAAGGCCTCATCAATCCTGGAGGCAGAGTGCTTGGAAATATGTGAGATGGTGCTCTGGCATGAGCTGAGCCTGTCTGCAGCTGTCGGGAACAACTCCCTAAGCCGTTCCGGGATATTGCCATACCATATACTCTTAAGTGCATTATAATCCTCGCGGTTAAATGCTATCTTTGGTTTGGCTTTATCAAAACATGTCGAGTAAGGTGTCATACGAATTGGAATACTATCCCCTCGCCAATTCTGGCGACGGGGATAGCATTCCACCCTTCTAGAGGGACACGACATGTGTGTAGCCTTAACCCCGGTTAAAGTTAAACAGAGCCTCAGCTTCACAAAATGGACGCTGCCACCACAGACACAAGTCTGGCCTCCTGCTGCTGACCGAAACTCGGCAGATGGTGGCCTGGACAAAGGGTTTCCTGCCTTGGGAGGTGCGAGCACCACCCCAGACAGGATTTTGTGTATTAGGTAGGACAGGGCTGAAAAGAATCAGACATGCCCGGGGCACACAAGGTGTCCCCGTGCATAGGCCAGTCCAAACCGGTTCTGGGGCCTTCCAGCCCCAGTCCTGGCGCGGAGCTGGACAAAGGAAAGGGGGTGTAACCGCCCCCCTTCCTGGTTCCTCCCAGAGGAGGGACCTAGTAGGTGATCCACCCCCAGTTTGGGAATAAGAGGGGGAGCAGTGCCATTGCACAGCAGATCATCCCGAAATCAACTTAAAACTAAGAAGAAGACTGGACTTCGACATTCTGCTGCACAGAAGACTGAAGAAGAATCTCCCTTGTGGCCAAGGAGTGACCACCCTGTGAACACAGGTACCAACCAGCAACTCGACGTCTGCTTTGCCGCCGCCTCCCGCCGGAGACCGAGCCCAGAGCCCGACAAGAACCAGACTCCCAGACCTCTCAAAGCCCGATCCACAGTCCCTGCGAAGAAGGGACCCGTGGAGGCACCGAGTGACGTGGGACCGGACCTCTTGGAAGACACTCGTAAAGCTGACTGCGCAGCTTCTGAGGCATCCTCGACGTTGTGCTTTGGGGATTGAGAACCCCCACCACCGAGCAGCCCCTGCACCGAAGATCAGCCCCCCAGCATCTCCACGATCTGCGTGGGGCCCTTTTGCACTGTGCCACTCGACGCGCCATCCCGGCCACTAGCCATGTGGTCAGCGGCCATCTTGGCGACGAACCCGAAGATTTAAACAGCAGGTCTGGTTGCTCCAGACCTACCCAAGCTCCTGTGAAAAGGAGCCCTCGCTCTGACCTTGCTGGTCCGAGTGAACAGCATCTTTCAACTTCTGCGTGGCTTGCATTTGCCAAGGCCTGTTTGCTCCGATCAGGTCGCCGACACCGCCAACAGCGAGAAGCCTACGTGGGACAGCTCGTGACCGACTCCTGGACGTCCTCGACCCCGGGTATCCACGTGGCTGCAGAAAGAAGCTACCCGACAACGCCTGTTTGCACCCGACATCGCCTGGTTCCACTCTGGTTCCAGGGCAGTCACTGGCTAGTGACTTTGAACACTGTCCCCTCTGCTTTCAGGTCTTCAACTCTTCTGATCCACCCTTGGATCCATCGGAACTCTTCTCATCGAGCCGCCTGCAGCATCTTCTGCTCCAAGCACCATCGACCAGCGTGACGAAACCCGACACATCTTCGACCCTGTGCACCCGCTTCCTGTGGGTGAGGTAACTCAGCTCCGCCGGTGCTCCTGCACTGGTACACATCCCAAGGGCCTGTGTTTTAAGTTTCAGCTCCGTAGGTCACTCGGAAGGTTCCTAACTTTCTAACTTTGTGCTTTTTACGCACCATAGACTTTGTATTGAGAAGTGCGTGCACTTTGAACACTGCACCCGAGTCCCGTGGGCCTTTCCCGACTTAGTTAACTCCAGTCTCGAATAGCTCCAGCGATTCCCAAGGCCCTAGGCCTCTTCACTTTCCTTTAGGTATCTCTTATACCACTTATTTAGTATATGGTTTAGGTGGCCCCTAGGGCTCATCCATATTGTGCAACTTCTGTGTATTTTAAACTGTCTTGTGATTTAACGCTTGTGCTTCTGTGCTCATAAAGAGTCCAGGGGATTTTAATAGTTAATAAATCAATATATATTTTCAATATATATCTGTGTGGTGTCCCTTTCATTTGGTATTCAAGGGGGTTGTGTATGGTATAACAGCTGGCTTCACATGCCTTTCAGAGTTTAGCCTAAGACTGCTTTGTCCACGTTACCACTAGGATAACTGGTCTACAAGGTTGAATTACAACCATCATCATAAGGGTTGCTTGGCATGGTACAAAGTGATCACTAGAATTAGTGAGCATTATATACCAGGCCAACTTCTCACATAGAGCCTCTGCAAGAACTTAAAGTGAATAATCTTGAGTCTGCAGCTAGCCGAAATGTTGGCAGTGATACCACAACAGTAGCTCCATTGTGCTTCGGAGGTCTCATTACCTATATCTTCACTCCAGTGTCTGCAAGCCGTACTCTCAACGCCTTTGTGTTGCGTCCTAATGTTGCAGTATATACTGGAGACCATATGTTGCTCATCTGACGAAGACAGCATGGCATGGAGTGGCATTACTGTCTCTGGTTCCTCCGGATATTGTGGTAAGACATCTCTCAGCCCCTGTCTTAATCGAACATAGTAGAAAATTTCCAACGCTGTGGGCTGCACTCCCTGAAACATCTGTTCCCGAGTTCGACGTTGCCCGTCCAAAAACAGATCCCCCACGTAGTGATCTTAAGGCGTCTACACATTATGTGAAAACCCATTTCCTGCAGCAACTCTAATTTCGGGTGGTATGCAAGTGGCATGCCTGGCGAGTATAGTAATTTAAGGTTCAGTATTTTCGCAATCCTTCTCCAAGCGTCTACCGTGCATGACACTGTGGTAAACGGTGTCTCTAGGGCCTCGACAGGGCCGTCTATAAGGCCATTTAGGGGAAGGGGACGTGCCACCCAGTCTTCCACAGCTGACTGCGGCATGCATGGCATTGGCGCTGTCCAGTGATATGCGTAGTGTGCCTGTTACTCATATAATATACTTCGAAATTAGGTATGTCGAAGCCTCCTTTATCATAGGGCTGAGTGATGACGGACCATTTCAGCCGTGGTTGCTTACCACCCCAGAACAGTCGAAGCAGTTCCGAAAGTTGCGCTTTTAAAAAAAAGGCACCCAGGTAATAAGGGATATTTTGGAAGAGATACAAAAAACAAGGCAGTATCACCATTTTAATAAGCGACGCTCTGCCCGCCATGGACAGTGGTAATGATATCCAGTGCGTAATATTATCAGCCAGTTTGGTAATTGCTATACCATAATTCAGTCTGAGTGTCTCTTCCCTCTCCGTAGAAACCTGGATTCCCAGATAGTGGCGGTCTGAGCTACACCATTCCAGTGGGTAATCCAACTGGAACTTTGACACTGCGGGGGTTAGTGGGAAAAACTGCGATTTACTCCAGTTTATTTGTATGCCCGATAATCGCCCGAACACCAGAAATTCCCGCAACAAGGGATTAAGATTGCATTGAGGGTCTGTAACATAAAGTGTCAAATCATCCATATATAATGACACCCTGATTTGTCGTTGGAATCACTTGAACACGCTCGCCTTGTGTAGTTGTCGGATGCGAAATGCTAATGGCTCGATCGCAATGGCGAAGAGCACTGAGGAAAGCGGGCACCCCTGCCTGGTGCTCCTGGTGATGGATAGCCGCGTGGACAGTCAACCATTGATAAGAACTCTGGCAGTGGGTCTGGTATAGAGCAATTCGATCCATGATATAAATAGTTTGTAAAACCCCATTCTATGTAGGATGGTAAAGAATTGAATGCTTTCGTAGCATCCAGGAAAATAGCGGCTACTGGGAACTCAGGGGCTATAGTCTGAATTAGGGAAAAAAGGGTGCATAAGTTATGATTGGTGGACCTGCCAGGAACAAACCCAGCCTGATCTGGGAGCACTATCTTTGTCATGAGGAGGGAAAGCCGGTCGCCAGCACTTTAGCTAAAATTTTAGCATCACAGTTAATGAGCGATAGTGGACGGTAAGAATCACACTCTGTGGGATCCTTCCCTGGTTTTAAGAGGGAAGTAATCACTACCTCGCACATCGTGCAAGGTAATATCCCTAGCTCCAACGACTCCTCAAACACTTCTTTCAATACAGGGGCCATAATGTCTTTGTAACATTTGTAGAACTCGGAAGGCAGTCCATCAAGCCCGGTTGCCTTTCCATTTTTTAATGACATTATTGCTTCTCTTATCTCGTCCAGCTCCAAGGGAGCGCTAAGAAATGTTCTATGCACGTCACTTAACCAACACAGTGCTATATCATCCCAAAAATGTCCGAATCTTACCTCACCCGCTTGCTGCGTAGTGTTCAATTTCCCGAATGTGACATAAACATTTCTAAAATTCCCTCAGTGTCCTGACATATCCCGCCATCTGGTTTATTAATCTCCAATATATGTGTACTAAATCGTGGATTCCTGGTGATTTCTGCTAGTTCTCGGCCCGGTCTCTCCCCCAGTATCTTCGTGCAATCCAGTGCTTTCCCCTGAATTTTGCCTCCCTAGCAGCCTCTTCTTCATATTCCGACATCTTGGCCCTGAAGTCTTTGTGTATTCTTTCACTGGCCCCTGTGTCATCTGTCCTAAGCATGGGCGAATTTTGCGAATTCGCAATCCGCAAATTTGCGGATTTGCGAATTGGCAATCCGCAAAATTCTCGAATTCGTGCGAATTTGCGGATTTTTTTATTTTTGCGAGTTTGCTGGTGTTTGCGGGGCACTTTGCGTGTTCGTGGGTGTTCGCGAGGCGCTTTGTGATTTCGCTTTTTTTTTTACCTGGTTAATCACTGCCACCCTCTCATTTTTTATGACCATCTGTCCTCTGTAGCACTTGTTTCTGAGCCCTTCTGCCCTCTGCCCCACTCATTTTTGTCCCCTTCTGCCCTCTGTCCCACTTTAGTGCCCTTCTGCCCTCAGCCCCACTTAGAATGGCGCCGGCAAGCTGCCAGCGCCATTCTAAAATAGCTGCAAATAGCTTCAACAGGAAGCACTAATAGATAAAGTAAAGCAGGTGCTCGAGTTGAAGGTCAAATTAAGTTACACAATCATTAAACACCCCAAGTTTGGGGTGATTAATGGTTGTGTAACTGAATTTGAGCAGCACCTGCTTTACTTTATCTATTAGAGCTTCCTGTTGAAGCTGACTTTTGTAACTATTTTAGAATGGCTCTGGCAGCTTGCCGGCGCCATTCTAAAAGAGTTACAAAAGTCAGCTTGAACTTTTGACCCAATCTGTTCCGCTCGCGGATTTTGCGGGAAATTCGCGAATCTCGCGGATTGCGAATTTACCAAAAATCCGCAAAATCCGCGAGCGGAACAGATTTTCCACCGATGCTTAATCTGTGCCTCCAGCCTTCTAATATCAGGCTCTAGTTTGCGTATAGTACCTTGGATATCGCTCAGGACCCCGAAGCTCTTAGATATGCAAGACCCCCTGACCGTAACTTTAAACGCTTCCCAGACTGTTTCTACACTGTCTACTGATCCCTTGTTCCTAGGAAAGAATGCTGCAATCTCTTCGCCCAGTTCTGTTTTAAACACTTCGTCTAACAGTGCTGTGGGTTGGAGACGCCACGTGGGTCGTGGCCTATCATAGCCAGGCATACGTAATTGTACCAACACAGGACAGTGATCTGAGTATGTTCTGGCTAAATGTACAACTTTCCCCAGATCTGCGCTCAGACCCCGAGACAGTAGGCAGTAATCAAGGCGAGCCCACGTGTTAGAATAGGTTGTGAAATGCGTCCCTTCTCTGTGCATAGGGTGAACAAATCGCCAGCTGTCAATCAGTCCACCCTCTTCCATAATTCCTTGCAACACATCCCTGGTCCGCCTATTGTATTGTACACATCCATCAGATTTATCTATCCCTGGCGCCACAGCTACATTGAAATCCCCCCCCCATATAATGTGCAGCGACCCTATGTTTACTACCTTCCCCCATAGTGTTGTGAAGAATTCAGGCGTGTCTATGTTTGGAGCATAGCAATTTACAATGGTAACCGTGTCAGTGCCGAGTCTGCCCCACACAACAACATATCTTTCCTCCGTGTCTTTCAAATCTCCATTCGTCTTGAATTGTACAGACTTCTTTATCAGTACAGCTGTACCTCATATGATGAGTAAGAGGAGAACTTCCTAATCGATGCCCACCTGATTGCGCATGTGTGGCTAGAGCGTGGATGTAGATGCGTTTCCTGTAGTAATGCTATATGCACCTGATGCCGATCTAAATACGCTAATATGTTCCTGCCTTTTCTAGCATCATTCAGACCTCGGATATTCCAAGACAATATTGACACCTTCGATGTCTCCTCATCATCTGGCATTGTTGTCTGTTGTGTTATAACATAGCATTAAAAAAAGAGCCAAATATTGCCCCGTCTCCAACAACTTGTACCTGTCTAGAAATATGTACCTGTAACGGAACTCGTACAATGCAATAACTAGTCCCCCCCTTCCCTCCCCCTCCCACTGACATATCCCAACCATGTCAGACCGTCCTCTCCCTTCCCCCACCCCCTCCCCGAACATTCCCAAGTTATGAAGCAGTTGGGGTATTCCCATCTGGGCTTTCTCCCCAGGTGATCCACCTGACTCCCTGCTGTGATGCTGGGGAACCGCTTGTACTCTGCAGTACCCCAGATCTAGCAAGGGCATCCGACTTTCAACTATTAAAGAGACAAATAACTGAGAGAATCATTTCTCATGCTACATCCACATCCCCCCTGTATCAATACTCAATTCCTTAATAACATATATCAACTCTTTCTGAACATCATTTGCCATTATACATTACTATAGGCAGCAGTGCCGGACTCTCCTTTCTCATCTCATGGTGTCTATCCAGCATTCACCGCTTTGCAGCATATTGTGGTCCGGTTCTGTCCATATTCATTCGACGTCCGACAGTAATGTCTCTTCCAGCTCATCCTGTGCCGGACCCTCTGTCTTTCTGCGCTTCAGCTTTTTAAGGAATTTCTCCACCGATTGTGGCGATGTATCTATGACTTGCCGGCCCTCATATATGTGATTTGCAATCATGCTGGGTACAGTAGAGCGTAGTCCACTTGTTCCTGTCTCAGTTTCTGCTTTACACCATTAAACTTTTTCCGTTCCTCTTGCACCCACACCGTAAAATCAGGAAAGATAGTGAGGCCACTCCCTCGTAGTTGAGTTGTTTCTTCTCTCTAGCAATTATTAACACCACATCCCTATCGCTGTAGTTTAACAGGCGTGCAATTATGGGACGCGGAGTAGCCCCTGGTCGTGGTCTAGGCCCAAGCGATCTATATGCCCTTTCCACTATGAATTGTGCAGAGAGGGCTCCTTCTCCGGCAATCGCCGTCAGCATTCTTTCTACATAAAGTTCCAGCCGCCCTGTATTAGTGCTCTCTGGCACACCTAGGATTCGCACATTGTTGTGGCGGCTGCGAGCTTCAATTTCCTCGTTCTTCGCATCGATGATGCGCATAAGTTTATCCATTTGAGTCATTGCTGTTTTTAATTGCTCTGTGACATCTTTCGAATCCAATATGCATTGTTCCCCTTCCTTTAGCCACGTATTATGATGGTCCAGCTTGCGTGCTATATTATCCATACGTGTCGTAAGTGTGTTGACCTTGCCAGCGATAGTAGCAAACCCTTGTCTCATTTCAGTTAATATGGTGTGGAGGTCGTTGGCTGTGCCAGGATCGCCTTCTCCCATCGCGTCTAGTGCTCCACCCTCCTCCTCTGTTGGTGCTTTTTTTGAGGGGTTCTTCTTTGCCTCAAAGTTGAGGCGAGGTTGTCTGGCGTCCGGTCTTCCCATGACTCCACACGTCACTTAGTGCTTCTGCACGCACTGTCGTACCCCAGTTGCTATCCTCCGTCTGTAGTACTTGTTGCACCTCGCACTACTTTCCGTAAGGCGCCTACAGCGCAATGGTCTTCCCTTCCGTCACTACAGATATTTGGCAATCTAGCCGCCCAACGTGTGCGGTTTGATTTGCTGGCGCTTATTAGTGTTTGTGCACCTACCACCATTTATCACTTCCCATGTGCGTTTGCTGTGTATATCGCCCAATGCCTCCGCATTTGTGCCACAATTGTCAATGGTCTGTTTGTTTCGTCGCACATCAATGTTCTGAGGGGTGATCTCGACGAGTTAGGCCCAGAGCGCTACTACCCGCTACCGACGTTCGTGCCAGGCATCAGTCCTCTCCCCATTTGCAATAGCTCTGACCGTTCCCAGTCCGTTGCGTCCAGCCCACAGCACAGGGGAGGTGTATCGTAGTTCAAGTACTGTTCAGGTGTGACGCATCTGATTTTCACACTGTCTCCGCGTTCGGGGTGCGCCTTGTCTATAGCCGTCTAGGGTCAGCCTGATTTGCAACGTCGTACTGCTCGCTGATCCTTTCATGAAGCCGTTCCCATATTACATTGAATGACAACTCTCCAATTCACCAAACAGATCATAGTTCTGCAGCACCGCTCCGCAGTCAATTGATATCCAGTGCAGTCTCGGCCTACACATTATCTGCAAGCACTGGTTTCCGCGTAGCCCTCGCCTGCCGCCGACAATATATCTGTCCTGCGTGGCTCGTCATCCATTAGCTAACGGCCCGTGTATGTGTGCAGTAGGTGTCGTGAGAGCCCGCCGTTTCCTCTCCTAATTTGCTCCTGGTACAATCTTTAACTACATTTAAGTTTGCCGATTTTCAGGCCTACTTACAGCTCTTGCGAAATGGCCGCCTCCCGGGATCGTGCTCATGGAATGGTCTATACAGTCCCTTACTCATACATAGCGGGGGAGTATGTCAATCCGCTCAGAACAGGGATCTCACAGAGGGTGACTCACCACTGCTGCCTTCTTACCACCATACTCTCAGTCGCGCAAGCCGCCTCCTCTGTCTCTGTCTCTGTGCGGCCTGCCACCCACGTTGAAGCCACGGCACTCGCCTGACTGTTGTGCCCGGCCCCGCGCTACAGGCAGCTTCCAGCGTCTCCTCGTGGGCAGGCTCCAGCCGCTCCCGGCACCACAATGGTCGCAGCAATGCCAACTCTTTTCCGCCAGCAGGTGCCCCTTACATTAGTCACTCAGGGGAGACGTGGAACAGCACAGCAAAGGATGTTTTAAATAGGATAAATAAAGTATATTCCGTTTGACTGCAGGAGCCTCACAGAGGTGCGGCCCTTCCGCTTGTGCGCCACCTAGCGCCCCCTTTGTGCAGAAATACTTAAAGAGGCAGATGCGAAGAGAGGAGGGGCTGCTAGTAGTTTCTTAATGTGATCTTCGCTATATGCAAAGGTTTCATTTTCTGACATTCCTCAATTAGAAAACAAAGACAATCCCTATCTGTACTCACCAATTCACTAGTAACACTGACACTGACGCAAGACCTAAATCCTATTCAACAATCCTTCTAACCAAAAAGACAACAAATCCCTCAAGTCACCAGCTTTGGCAACCACACAGGCATCCGCTTGCCAACTAACCAAAAAACACTACTGGGTTCGGGCTCCCAACAGTAAGCCCAAGCCACTGACCCCACATTGGAATTAAAAGATCAATTACATTCTATGTTAGATGAATGGTACAATCAAGGAGTCGTGGGCAAGAAAGAACTAGAATATTTAAAAATAAAACATCCCAGAACAGCTCTATTTTATGTATTACCAAAAGTCCACAAGAGCGAAAGCGCTCCACCCGGTAGGCCTATAGTCTCCGGGTGCGAATCCCTGATGGAACCTATCGCAAAGTTCGTAGATTTTTTTCTAAAACCCTTTCTTCCTAAGGTTCAAGCCTTTATCAGGGATACGACAGACTTCATCAACAAATTAACATCTATTGAATTTGAAGAGAATGTCAACCTTTTAGTAACAATGGACGTGGTGTCCCTCTATACGCAGCTCCCACAAGATGAGGGCTTACATGTGCTCCAACTCTTCTTAGACACACGAGAAAGACCACAGAAGGTTCCAACGGAATTCATCTTGAGTTTGGCTTTCTTTAAATTGAAAAAAAACTACTTTAACTTTGATGGTGATTTTTACTTTCAGATAGGCGGAGTCGCCATGGGATGTCCATTCGCCCCAGAATTAGCGGTACTATTCATGGCCCAGTACGAGGAATCTTATGTGTATCAGAATAATCCCTTTGCCAACTCAATAAAGAATTGGAGTCGATATATCGACGACATTTTGTTTGTGTGGACAGGAAATGAAGAAGACTTGACTGCATTTCACCAATGGCTTAACAATCGAACAACGGAAATTCAATTCAGTTTAAACTACTCAAAGAATAGGATGCCATTTTTAGACGTCGAAGTCTAGCCGTCACAAGGGGGTCTGGCGACTACACTTTTCAAAAAACCAACTAATCGCAATAAATCCTTACATTTTACAAGCAATCACCCACGGAGGCTCAAGGAAAACCTGCCTTTCGGCCAATATCTGCGTATCCGTCGAAATTGTCAGTTCAAAGACGAATATCAAACTCATGCGATGAGACTTACAGAGAACCTTTTAGAATGGGGTTACCCCAAAAAATTACTAAAAAGATCTGTGAATAGAGCGTGGTGGACCCCGAGGGAATGCCTTCCGGAAAAGAAACCCAAAAAGGAAATGGACAGAATAGTGTTTGTATCCACTTACTGCCCCAATTCCAACTTGGTCAAAAAAGTTGTTTCCCAAAATTGGCATTTGGTTAAAATCGTACATGCAACACTAAACAACGTACCATTGTTCGCTTTCAAAAAAGAGCGCAGTATTTCTAACTAACTGGTCAGAGAGGCTCTCTCCCAAAAAGATCAAGTGACAATGAGATCATTTGTAGGCCTTCCACCCATTCAAGGACATCGGAAGTGTGGGACCTGTAGGTGTTGTACCACCACCGAAGAGGGCTCAGTCTTCTAACATAACAAAATCTTTTGCAAAAACGACACATTCACAAACTGTAAATCACTGTATGCGTGTACAGCATTAAATGCCCTTGCAATATGCTGTATATTGGTAAGACGAACCAAGAGGTCAGATCGAGAATAACACAACATAAGTCACGAATCAGAACAAATACTGAAACAACCCCGTTTGTCAACCATTGGCATTTGAATAATCACACGGAAATGGACCTGAAATGGACGATTATATCAAAAGTGGAAAAGGACCCTAGAGGGGGAGATTTGGATGCTAAACTTGGAAGAAAAAAAGCAATGTTGATTGTTAAATTTAATTTGGCAGTAAATGGCTTGGCCGAGATCACTGAGATTTTTATAAACTCAATTAATGTTTAAGAGCAATACTCCATAGTGATGGATAGCACCCTTGTGTGGTTACGATGGGCCATAAGTGGCTTCACGAGTAGGTCAGTCAAATTTTCATAGTGGCCCACAAATCACCTAAATGGAGGCAATACACAAACTGGTCTATTGGCTTCATTCTCCTACTTTTCCATTTAAGAAAAAATTGGCCCAAATCATTTATGCCAATTTGACCTGTGTGAAGGACAACAATCAAACAACAGGAAAGGTCCCTGCAATTCAAATGTAACCATTGAATCAATCAATCATCACTCTTCCGTAGACAAATAGGCGGATCGAACCACCACGTGAGCATCCGCCCAAAAAACTACATCGCCCATGATCCTTCAGTAAAACTCAGACGAGTTCGCTCATTTATAATTTTCACACGATATGTTCCTTTTGAGAATACCATAATACACGTAATTGTATATGTTACTTGATCCACTGTATACTACAGTCACGAACATGCCGACTACATTTCCCATGAGGCAACCAACCAGGAAGCGTTGCACATAATCTTTACGCGACCACAGGGGCAAACGCAGTACGCGATTGAGCCCACGCCGCGTGCACGAAATTTGGTTTCTCACAGAGGCATATTCGAAGGTAAGAACTGCTCCAAACCTGTTTCTTTTTCGTTAACCACCAACCAACCGACGGTCCCTAACAGCTCGCTGTTTTTTCACAGGTCCTCCCACACATCTACAGGTCTGATAAGATCAGCTTTGGGGATAATAAGTAAGTGACAGAGCCACTAATGCTTCCCGCGGGTGCTTCTAGACTGAGCTATGTAGTTTAAATGGACAGCCCAAGAAATTGCTATCTGTTGCATTTTAGGATCACAGACAAGAGCATACAAGCTACACAAGGGTGATTGTGTTGAATCACTCTGAGTAATTATTTTTGCTATATAACACGTTCAAGTAGACGACATAATATGAGGTAAAAATAACTGGTTGGTGTTATATCTTGATTGTAGTGTCAAGCGACGGCTAGAAATGAGCCACGTTGTCCGCATTTAAGGTAAGCGGCAGATGCTTTGAGGACAGTTGTTGGGCTAGTTTGGTATAATAGCCAAGTTATTAAAGAAAGGTTCTTATTCTTTTCCACAGCTTTGGGTCCTGTTGAGAACTCCACACCAGATAGGAGTTCAAAACACGTAGAATTTTGAATCTAAGACAATTGACAGCTCCAAATTGAAGGAAATAAGAAAAAATTATTTTTTCTATGGCTATTGTATAAAAATTGCAATGTTGATTCAAATGTATATATGAGTGTTTGGGTGCTTGTGGATGACAAATGGTTGAATGTGTGAATGATTGGGATTAATGAATACTTGTGTGTATGTACAAAATTAAGGTTTATTTTAATGTAATGTGTTTTGTATTGTAGATGTCGATTATGCAAATTTGGTGAAATTTAACCAACAAATGTTCAAAAAAGAGTATAATAAAGTAAATGATTAACTCAGAGTTAAGTATAAATCTCACATTCACATTTAGTTTCAATCAAATGTGTATTGAAAAAGGAACAAGTTAAGAGAACAGTATTGGCAATTGTTCAGTTTTCGAGGGGTACTAAATGAGCAGCAATCGTTTATAAAGATAGAGTGTGTCTCCCAGGTTTCTTGGAAGCAAATAATCTGATAAATGGAGAATGCTTTAAACCACTCATCATTAGATCGTTTGTTATTAAGGCCTGCGATGTTCCATGATAGGAGGCTATAAGTCAGAGTGGTCACACAAGTGCAGGTGGGCTCTATCATATCGTGATGGTGAACTGATATCAAGAGTTAAGCTCATCCCTACATCCCCATTTATCCCACTGAGTTCCCTATGCCTTTGGCTCTCCAAAAGAGCCGGGAGATCGATCTGACAAGGCCTCTGGCTGTCTTTCTCCAGTCAATCGCTGTAGTCGAGATTTGATAAGGGAAAACATCTGTTAAAAGTCATGGGACCATTGCTGGCATTGGGCCCAAACCTATTCCCTGTGGTTTTTACCAGATCTGTCTTTGCTGCAATATGGTGTATGAGGCTTGGCGGTTTATTAAAAAAAACAAGTGGTACAGAGAAAATCTGGGTTGGGACTATGGGTGCCAGGTGGAAATGAGATAATAGATCAGCTACAAACTGCGAATTGTCAAAGTTTAAAACAATGCAATCGCCATCGTATGATTTTGGAGATGGGCCAACCCAGGATATTCTTCTTGCCAGAATAAGATGGTTCCGGGTTAAGTGTCCTAAACTATTATAAATTGATACCCAGTGGAATGATTTGTCCATAAGTTGTGTGGTAGACCTGCAGTGTGGGAACATATGCCAAGGTTAAAACAAAATGACAAGCGTCTGGGGGATATTAAGAGTTTTTGAATGGGTGCCCTACCGCTCTTACTTGCAGCTGGATATTGACTTTCTAGGTTTCTTGGATTTGGGGAATACTGGATCTTTTTTAGTTTCTCTTTTCCTTTTGACTGCAGAGGTTTTTGGTGTGACTGGTGCATTGTTAATAGGTTGTTGAGATAGGACTAAATGATCAATAGAATGTACCTGGGTGGTTACTTGGGGAATAATTTGCTCTTGATGACCCTGAGTATCACAGTCTACTATGTCATTGGTAGGAATCGGCAGCAAGCCATTAGAACCAGGAACCCCCCTCTCTGGAAGACAATCTTTTTTGGCTATTGTGATCTCTTGTGTTATTGTGTTCGTTTCTTTAAGCTAGAAAGTATTCATGGTGGACATGGTAATCCCCTCAGAGGATGTTAAAGTTGCCCTTTTCTTCCCCATGACTAACCTGAAACGCCAACAACGTGCTCTGAAGCTGGAGCCGATGAGTAGAGGTTAAGGGGGGCCCAGCCCAGCCTCCTCCGGGCTTTGACGGGCATGGATGGACCCACCCTTGGCACGGGATTTACTCGGGCATGCCCGCGCACGTCTCGCACTGCCAGAGGTAGAGGCCGGTCTTGTGGCATTGGAAGGGTGACGTGACCTCCCGCGCTGCATGCAGAGCCTGCTGGGGGACCGACTCCCACCCCAGCCAGAATGGAGGCACACGAGCGTTGGTGCTGCCTGGAGACTCGGACGGCCCATAAGGAAGTCCCGCCCTGCAGGAGAGATGGTCTTGCCCTGCATTGAGGCTTGAGCAGCCCATAAAGAGATTCCACGCTCCCGGAGAGAGAGTCCAGTCTTGTGGCATCGGGAGAGTGATGTCACCTCCCGTGCCGTGTGCATAGCCTTCTGGGGGACCGAGTCCTACCCCAGCTGGAATGGAGGCGCTGAGGGTTGGTGCTGCCTGGGGCCTCGGAAGGCCTGTAAGGAAGTTCCGCACTGCAAGAGAGAAAGTCTTGTGCTGCATTGGAGCTCGAGTGGCAGGCACCATGTGGTGCCAGCCACACGGTGCAGGGTTGTTGAAGGAGGCACCACATGTGACCCCCAGGCCCCATAGCGGGCGGCCAAAGGGGCCCTGCTAGCCGCTCCCAAAGTCACTTTCTGCCTGGTTGTCATAGCGGCCGAACTGCCTTGAAGGGCAGGCAGAAATTAAAATTGTAATCCAGACAGTGGAGCTGAGTCTGGGTCCACTGCCTTCTGTGGATTAAATTTATGACTGGCTCCCCAACGTGCTCTGTGAGCCCATCGGAGGCAGAGCGGTATTCCCCTGCTGGTTTCCCTCCAACCTCCAGTATAGTAATACGGCAGTTGGAGGGAAACCTCTTATGTCGGGTGGAGAGCCTCCGAGGAGTTGTTGTATGGCTTTCCACCCAACCTCATAATGAGGGCCTATGAGTCTGTGGAGCGCTTTGCTGTTTGTTCTGACTCGTAGCACATCTTCTTCTCCATGCGACCCCTGCATGTCACTTACTCGTTGGGTTGCTTTGGGCGGAAGTCGACATACACTGTCATGCTGTGGTTTAAACTATATTGTTAAGCACTAGCTCTTTAACTCCCCATTGAAGACCAGTACCTGGGTTTCCTAAGAATTCACACATTGAAGCGCAGCAAGAGATGTTTGTGAGCTGCGTTGCGCGAAAGGGAGAGAGCTGAACTGCCCCATATTTACAGAGATATGAAGCATTTCTGTTCCCTCCTTCCTCTGATACACTTTGGGCTTCCTAGTGCCAATGCAGGCAGCCTTGCATCATGGGTCAGAAAAGTATTCTTAGAGGCTTGGCCCTTTATGTATGTGTGCTGCTGAATGCAGCACGTATGCAAAGAGGATGAATCAAGAATAAAAAAATATATTTCTCCTCGTTATGCCAGCCTTGGGTAGGCACACATTTTGGCTCATACCCATATTTACTGACTTTAGTAAATAAGGGTTTTTCATCACAATCCTTGGGTTGAAGCCCATGCTCCACCCATTTAACATCTCCCGACACAGGGTAGCAGAAGGCAGTGCTATCCGTTGCCATGCGTTACTTTTGGGTTAAAATCCCACTCAAAGCCACACAAATCTTGATTTGCCAAACTTTATAAATAACAACATGGATTTCGCGTCTGGGCTGCGCCACTGAACTGGTGCCACCCCGATGCAAAATCTTAGTAGATCTGGCCCATGGTTTCTAGAGTGAAGGTTATGTAGATGCATTTGCAAACTTTTGAGTTGTTAAACACTTGTGACTTGGGCCAAACTATTATTAGACTCCAAGCTGAAGTGACGAGGTCTTGACTCTCAAGTATAACAAGGCTTGCTTAGAGGGTGGAGGCTGAGACACTGAGAGCACGGCTCACACTCGTGGTGTGGCCCAGTAGTTGTGGTGAAGGCCCAGCCGTTGTAGCGAGGATACTGCACTCATGGCGGCCCTCCACATTGCAGTTTCTCATTGCGAGAGCGGAGGCTCAGGAGGTCCCGCAGTCATAGCGGAGGCCCAGAAGTCGTGGTGGGGCCACCGCACACATGGTGAGCACTCTGCACTTCAGTTTCTCATCATAGAGGTCCTGCCAAGGCTGTGGGGCCTGTGGGGTCTTCGCCAGGAGTGCGGAGGCCCAGCTGTCATGGCGGAGGCCCAGCAGACATGGCGGAGGCCCAGCAGACATGGTGGAGGCCCAGCAGTCATGGCGGAGGCCCAGCAGTCATGGCGGAGGCCCAGCAGTCATGGCGGAGGCTTAGCAGACATGGCGGAGGCCCAGCAGTCGTGTTGGAGGCCCAGAAGTCGGGGCAAGGGCACCACCCTCCGCACTGCAGTTTCTCATTGCAGAGGTCTTGTCACGAGTGTGGGGCCATGCACTTTGTGAATCAGGCCCTGAGAGTACAGTTTGTCTCTGTAATAAAATGTAATAATGGATTGTCAAGTCAGTGTTTTAATTTATAAAAAAAATCATTTTAATGCACTTAAGAGAAATATACTATGTACAAAACAACTATCAGCAAAGAAAAACATAATTTTCTAGATCCTTCCAAAAGGACAAGGAGAACAGTAGCAACAAACTTAGCTCATTAGGATATTCCTCAAAGTTTACCTTGCTACACTTCAAAGTCAGACGTATGTTTCTGTCAAGCAGTCCATCAATTATAGTCAGGACTGACCACAGGGAGTTGATTTATTTGTTGATTAATTAAAACCATTAAAACAAAGGACAGAAATAAATACAAACACAACACATTACCTAATTAAATATTCCAGGATACAATGCATAAAGTTGACCACAATCAATTAACTTTTTCCAGTTCGGGGTAATTTAAAATTATTATTTCATTTTTAAAACAGTCTTTAGGGCTTGGCATTTTTCAGGGATAAAGTGCACTTATGTCATTCGATAAAAATAATAAACATAATAAATGGAACATTATCTAAAAAGTAGTACTCTAAAAACAAACAATTGGTGCATTAAAAAGAGCCATAGAAATAATTCATCATCACCTTAAAAACAGCAACATCCTCATTTCACAGCCGTAACAAATTTAACATATACTTTGGGTGTCAACCTTACATAATTTCATTTCCACCCTAAGCATAAATTTTACAAATTGGTGTATTATATGGACGTTAACACCGCTTATGCAAAATATTAATGCCGATCTACAAGTCCTAAGTCCCATTTCTTTAAAAATAGGTTTTAAAATTATTTTCCGTTCCTTCATCATTTTTGGGCATAGTGTTACCATATGCAGCAAGGTTTCATCATATTGCCCATATAGCCGACAAAGATTTGATGCCCATTTGGACTTCCATTTAGGGGTTCCATCTTTGATTGGATAGATTCCAAATCTTAATAGCATAAATTTGTTCTTAATTAAGGGTTTTTGATGAAAAAGTAAATATGGTTGGACCATCATTTTGTCGAAGCAATTGGCAATGGACCAAAAGTGTTTTTTTTCCCCAACTCATATTTATCCAACACTTCTGACAGCAAGGCAACGGTTGAATTAATTAATTTTTTATAAACCATTTCACTCCTTGTTTCGTCTTCCAATTTGGGACATTCGAATTTTAGGAGACACTCGGCTAAATAATCCTGCCAGCTTCTAGAATATTCGCTGGTCGAAATCTTGCTCCAACACATATTGGCCAACGTGCCCTCCTTGGCTCGAGATAATGCCAATAGTGTTTTAACAAATGCAGCTTTACGCACCAGGAGCTGATGCCGTAAGCCAAATTCCAATCTTAAATTGGCACGTGAAATCTGCCTAGGAATCCTAAAGACTGATTTATATGTCCTTGCAACTATGGCCTCCAATACTTTCACGTCTCTACCCTTAAAAATAATGGACCCATAGTCCAGGGAAGTTTTGCTTTCATGACTTTAAGTAGGTGGTCATAATTGGGGCATACTAATTTATCTCTTAATTTACGAAATGCGAAAGCAAGTGAGGTACCTTTAGCCTCTAAGTAATTGAAATGCTGTCTAAATGATAGTCGATCATCAAATGTAATTCCCAAATATTTATAAGTTTTTACGCAGTCAACAGACAAACCATTGATATTCAATTCCTTTACTCCAAGTTTGCCTTTCCCTATTAACATTATTTTTGTTTTTTTTATATTAATTGTTAAACCATTTTGGGTTACATATATATTAAAAGAATTTATTAATCTTTTTAGTCCTATCATAGTTTGGCTAAGTAAAATAGTATCATCGGCATACTGTAAGTATTTGATTTCTTTACCCATTACGGAAGGTGAATGTGAATTTACTTCATTAAAATGGGTTGGGAGATCAGACATAAATAAATTAAAAAGACAAGGAGCGAGCACACATCCTTGTTTTAAGCCAAGATTTGTTTCGAGGCGGCGGGTAGTATGTCTACCATCGCCAATTTTGACATGCACCCAGGTATTTGAGTACAATAATTTAATCATTTTTCTAAGAGTTTCTGACATACCCCAATTCATCAGCTTTTTCCAAAGAATATTTCTGGGTACAGAATCAAACGCGGCTTTTAAGTCAATAAAACAAATGTACAATTTTTGTTTCCTACATATGGCTCTTTCTCCTAGTAAAGATAATAAAATCAAATCGGTAAGAGTCGATTCTCCCTTCCTAAATTCTGTTTGAAAGATTGGGATCAATTCTTCTCTTTCCGCCCAAGACTCCAACTCCTCTAACAGACAACTTGCGAATATTTTAGCATCTACGTCTGTGAGGGTAATTAATCGATAATTTGCAGGGTTCTCCTGGGGCCCACTTTTGTAGATCGGCTGTATTATACTTCCCCTCCATGAATCCGGGATACAGCCTGTCTTAAGAATGTCATTGAAGAGGGCCTTTAATAACTCTGGCCAATACTCAATTTTAGCTTTAAAAATAGGGTTCGGCATTCCATTAGGGCCAGGTGCTTCATTTGATCTAATTTTAAATAAAACTTTTTTAACTTTGTCTACCGACCATAACTTAGTATTCGTAGAGCCTGGTGTATCCCTTGTGCCAAGAGGGTCGCACCCTTCACCTGGCTCCAATTTACATTTGGAATCAGGACATTCAAGCTCCTCAATCAGTTGGCTTCGGGAAGTTAATTTATTATTAAAAAAATGTATCCAGCTTAATTCATCTATATTGGCACTTGTATTTCTAAAATTTCCATTTTCTAAGTTATTAATTATACTCCAAAACATTCTTAGATCCTTAGATTTACATGCGTAATGGAGTTTGGCCCAAGTCTCTTCATGATAAAATTGTTTAGCCCTCCAGATTTCATTCTTATAACCCCTCTTTAAATTACTGATTTTAAGCGACGTTAGAAAGTAGGAAGATCCCTTTGCTTTTCTGTACACTGATCTTATTGTTTTGTTGAGAGACCGTTTCAAATATAATAAGCGGTGGGAAAACCAACCTGGGTTCCTAGGATTCAAAATTACACCACCTATTGGGAAATGTATTCAATAGGGAGCCACATAAGGTGGGCCATAGGGCAATCATTGGGATTCCATCAGAGTATTTGACCTGCGCATCAAGGATTAGAAGAGAGAGAAAGTCAATAATATCTTTCTCTGTTTTCTCATTCCATATTAACCTTTTTAAGTTAAAAGCAACTGGGGCCGTTCCTAATATTTTAGTCTCTGGTAAATACTCGAAGGGTAAATTGATCGCAATAACTTGCGGATTATGGTCGCTCTCAATCCTTGGCACAGCCTCATAACTTTGAACTTGTTCTGAGAGTTTATCTGACAATATCGTATAGTCAATTATAGAAAGACAGTCAGATTTATTAAATGTTGGAAAGTGCTCTCTATCATATAACATCGTTAGATTGTATTTAATCAATTCACAATTAGACCATTGGGATAAAAGATCTGAATGGGTTTCCCGCTTTTTATACGATAAAAGATGAGTGTTAAAATCTCCCGAAATGATCATCTGAGCATCCCTATGATCATAATATAGCACTTTCACCATTTCCCATAACTGAATAAGTTGAAGTGATCGCACCTTTTTTTTCGAACCTAAATAAACATTTAAAATGATCAACGATTGAGGAGGGGCGTGGCTTCGAGTGCGAAGATGGCGGACGCGGCTCTGTAGAGCTCCTGCCAGCCCGTTCCTTATCCGCTAACTTATCCTGGCCCTACCTCCTCTTCCTGCCCCATCTCACCTAGTGCAGGAGTTTCCTGGAGTCCAGAGGATCCCGGTGGTGTGCTTCATTGAGCTCCAGGCGCCCGCTGGCGCGACCATCGAGGGCCGTCCATTCTGGGCCTACTTGCCGCGTGGCGAGCCGGGGCCTCGATTTTTCATCCTCCCGCTGGTGGTGCCACGGGGCCGGCGGGGTCTCAGTCAACTTGGCCCGCGCTGTCGGGGCGGAGTCACTGGAGCCGGAGTCAGGGGCTCGTGACCGTGCCCGGCAGAGAGTGGTCCCGGCTCGTCGATGGAGGGGACCTCCAACATATCCTGATTGCCCCGTCTTGTCTCTAGCGGGGCCGCGGCGGGCCCGGGGACGGAGGATCCGGCGGTGGGCCCTGGCCTGGTGGCCCCGGCGCCTCGGTGGAAGTAGGAGTCCCCCCCCTCGCTCCGGGGTCTGCTTTCTCTCCCGACGACGTGGGACGGCCTGCACCTGTAGCCGTCCCTCCAGTGTCCCGTAGCGGATTCTTTCCATCGATCCGCCCCGTCGGCGGCCATGACGAGGGGCAGAGGCGGCCACACCGCGGCCACGACGGGGCCCATGGACAGGTTTGCTGGCCCGGGGAATGGTGCTGGAGCGGCCGGGGGGAGTCAGACGGCCGGCCCGGACAATGCAGCGTTGCTCACGGCCATCACGCAATCCCGGGACATGCTGGATGCGAAGATCGGCGCGGTGGGCGCCGACGTGATGTTGCTGCGCCAAGACCTCCGCAATGCGGTGGCCCGCATCACGGAGACAGAAACCCGGGTCACGACGGTGGAAGGCGATGTGGGTGCCCTGAAGAAGAGGGTCGCCAATCTGGAACAGACGCAGCGGGGCCTGGCGCTCCGTGTGGAGGACGCCGAAGGGCGGGCACGGCGAAACAACCTCTATGGACGTCTTCCTTTCCCGGTGGCTGGAGAGCTGGCTGCCCCCGGACGTCCTATCGAACTGTTTTGTGGTGGAACGAGCCCATCGGGCCCTGACACAGAAGCCTCCGGCTGGAGAGCGGCCTCGCCCGATCATAGCCCGGATTCTGAACTACCACGACAGAGATGTCATCCTCCGGGAGGCGAGGCTCAAGGACACCCTGCAGTTCGATAATTGCAAAATCATGATTTTCCATGACTATACAAAGTTGGTTCAACAGCAGCGACACTCCTTTCTGGCGGCCAAGGCCAGACTCCGGGGCCTGAAACTCCAGTACTCCCTGCTATACCCGGCCCGCCTCCGGGTCATTTTCAACTCAAGGACTCACTTCTTTGATACCCCGGAGGCCGTCTTTGCTTGGACCGACGAGGCGGTCCGGCTTCGCCCACATGTTCAGCCGGGGCTCCACGCCGGCTCTTCCCGCAGTTCTTCTCAGGAGCGGGGTGAACAGCCGGCCAAAGGGAAGCGGCACCGCAAGTCCCGATCGAGGCGGAGATCCCCGTCTCGGGACCCTCTTTTGGGCGACACGCAGCCGGAGGCAGATCACTCTGGCGGGGGGTCGTGACTTCCAGCGGCTGACCCTTCTACTGATATCTACTTCTCGCTTGGGGTCACCTGCTGACACGGCGGAGCGCTGTTCAATGATCCAGGCCCGGTCTGGTGCAGTATTACTTGGCCTTTACGGGCCTTAGCGGGACTCATGTGGACCAATGCACTATATATGCGATGTTATTGCTGATGCTTATTGATGGAGGTGGGGGGGGGTGGGCATGTTTGGTGGGCTGCCTCCTGCTGTTGGGGTTGGGGAGGTTCGTGTTTTGGGGTGTGTGCTTGGTTAGTACTTGAGGGGTAAGTGGGATCCATTGGTATGCCTAACTTTTGGTGCTCTGTTTTGTGCCTTAATTACCGTATGCCGCAACAGGTACTTCATTGTTTCTTGAGGTATTGGGGTGGGGGTGGGGGGTGGGGGTTGGTTTGGTGGTGTGTTGGGGGGGTTGGCCGTATGGGGGGTGTGGGAATTGGGGTACTGTTCGTTGGGGTGCACGTGATCTTTCTGACCTATGCTACTGTGGGGGTTGGGGCCTGGGCCGAGGGCCGGGGTGAGTGGGGTTTGCTGTGTCGTGATGATGGCTGACGTCCCCTGCTTGGCGCCTTCTGGCGCCACTATGCACATTCTTAGCTGGAATGTCCGGAGTCTCTTGGATAAGATAAAACGGGGGCGGTACTACGCTGGGCCAAAAGGGATCTTGCAGACGTACTCATGCTCCAAGAAACGCACATGCTTGGTACGAAGGCCCTAAGTCTCCAGCGTTTTGGTTTCCACCAGGTGTTCCATGCCGGGTTTGCCAGGGGCTCCAGGGGGGTGGCTATTCTTGTTCATAGGCGCCTGGCGTACACACATGAGCGCCAGTGGCTGGACCCTCAGGGGCGCTTCGTGTTCATCCAGGGGAGAGTTGGTGTGGAGCCGGTGGTGTTTGGGTGTGTGTATGCTCTCCCCCCTCTGCAATGGGCTCTGGCTGGACGGTTATTCGCTTTATGGGCTGAACTCCCCGATTCTTTGGCGGTGATTGGCGGCGATTGGAATGATGTGGTGAATGTGGCTGTGGACCGGCAGCGGAGTCTTGGGGTGGCGCCTGTCCCCACTCCTACACGGCTGGGCGCTATGTTGGATGTATTGGGTTGGGCTGATGTATGGCGGCATTTACACGCGGAGCGCCGCGAGTACACTTACATCTCAGCGGTTCATGGCTCCCTTTCGCGCCTAGACTATGTCTTCGTCCCACGGGCCTACCTTGCCAGAATGAAAGGGGCGGCGATTCGGCCTCGCGGGCTCTCCGACCATTCCCCGGTGGCGGTCCAGATAGACCTGCATAGACCGCGCCAGCCCTTCCGATGGCGGATGTCCATGTGGCATCTGCAGCGACCCGACTACTCCCAGCATATGCGTGGCGCTATTGCCCAGTACTGGCAGGATAATCTAGATGTGGGGGTGGACGCGGTGACAGTTTGGGAAGCCATGAAACCCACGATGCGGGGTGTCGACCTAGCATGGTGCTCGTCGGCTCGCGGTGCGCGGTTGGAGGGCATAGCCGCGGCGGCGGAACGGGTGGAGGAACTGGAGGCGCGCCACAGAACTGCGGCGGATGACATCTCCCTGCGACAACTCCTGCAGGCGCAGCAGACGCACTCTGCAATCTTATTGAATGAGGCTCGACAAGCGTGGCTAGCCACCCGTAGCCGGGTATATCAGTGGGGCGACAAATCGTGCAAGATGCTTCTTCGACTATGTCAACAAACCATGCAGCCTCTTACGCTCCCAGGCCTGGTAGACGCTGCGGGTGTGGCTATCACGGACCCGGCTACCCTGGCAGCAAGCTTTGCGCATTACTATAGGGGTCAGTACGCCTCCCGGGAGGCTCTTGCTCCCGCCGCCATCGCCGACTATCTTGCCTCGGTCCCCCCGGCTGCGGTGTCGGATGAGGTGCGGGACGCTCTTGACCTCCCCCTGACGGCGGAGGAACTTGGAGACGCGCTAGGTCAATTGAATGTGGGCAAAGCGCCTGGACCAAGCGGCTTCCCCAGTGAGTTCTATCGGAAATTCCATCTGCAGCTGGGGCCGCATTACTTGCGTGCATTGGAGGCGGCGCGTGGGCAGGGCCGCCTCCCGCCGGACTGGCGGCATGCTGAGATCGTTGTGTTCCAGAAGCCGGGGCGACCCCCGGACCGCCACGACTCCTACCGACCTATCTCCCTTATTAATTTTGAGGCCAAGCTCTTGGCCAAAGCACTCGCGAACCGCCTGCTTCCGCACATCACTGCCCTCGTGCACCCCGATCAAGCTGGCTTTATGCCGCGCCGGGCGAAGCGGCACAACATTCGGCGGGCGCAGGCGGCGATCGATGCTATCGGTGCCTCAGAGGACCAGGCGGCGCTGTTGCTGGCCGACATAGACAGCGCCTTTGACTCGGTCAGTTGGACATTCCTATTCACTCTTCTACCGCTGTTGAACCTTGGCCCGACTTTCATCTCCTACGTCCGCTTGCTCTACACGGAGGTTACTGCCTCGGTGCGGATATCGGGGGCGGCCTCGGCACGATTCCCGGTTACCCGAGGCACTCGTCAGGGGTGTCCACTCTCTCCCTACCAATTTGCACTGGCCATGGAGCCGCTGGCTGCTAGGGTCCGCGCTGACGCGCTGTATCGGGGCTTCGTCTGGGGCTCGGTCCACACGGACCGCATTGCTTTATATGCAGACGACGTGCTCTTCTTTATGACCGACCTCCGAGTTACCGGCCCCCGGGTTCTGGAGTTGATGCAGGGCTTCGGCCAGGCGTCGGGACTCTATCTTAACCCGCGCAAGTCGACTCTCTGGGTGCTGGGTGATGGCGCGATGGACCTTCCATGGGCAGCCTCCCTTCGGATGGCAGTGGAGGGGGTGAAGTACTTGGGTGTCTTTCTCTCTGCTTCGCCTACGGTGGCATGGGGCCGGAACATTCAGCCGGTCTGGGACCGGGTCCAGCTGGACATCAAAACGTGGACTCGTATGCCCCTTAACATATATGGCCGGACGGCCATTTTCAAAATGGTGGCCTTGCCTCATCTTCTTTACCAGCTGCAGAACCATCCATACCCGATTGACCCGCAGTGGTTTCGCAGTGTTGACTCAGTGTTGGGCAGGTTCTTGTGGGCTGGTGGTGCCTCTAGAGTGGCGCTCCGTACGTGCTTCCTCTCTACCTACTGCGGTGGCTTGGCTACCGCGGATATGCTGTCCTACTACCAGGCCTCCCATCTCCTGGTGCTCAATGAGTGGTGGTATGGGGACCGTGGTGACCCGGCCTATGCCCTGGAGCACATTCTGATGGACGGCGCCTCTCTCCACACCCTGCTGTACTCGGCCAGGAGGAGACGGCTGCTCCCCCGCGTGACCCAGTTAGTGTTTGCCGTTTGGCGGAGGGCTCTACACCGCATGGGGTGGTGGGGCAAACTTACGGCGGAGACTCCGCTGTGGCGTAACGGCCTGCTGCCGGCGCTGGCGTTGCTGCAGGGCTTTGACCGCTGGGACGCAATCGGGATTTCGTCCCTGGGGCATGTCCTCTCCGGCACCACTCTTAAATCCTTTCAGGAGCTCAGCACTGAGTTCGACATGCCCAGGTCCCAGTTCTTTCGCTACCTCCAATTCCGCCACGCCCTTACTCCTAGCCTGGTAGGGATGGAGCAGCTCCCGGACTTCAGTCCCGTAGAAGCGAAGCTGTTTATGGGTGACTTGGGTGATAAAAAAGTCTCCCAGATCTACCGATCCCTGGTCACGCACTGCTCCCCCTCGCTCCTGACACTGAAGGCCCTATGGGAAGCCGATGTCGGCCCCTTGGACGAAGACGATTGGCGCGAGGCCCTGGAATCCCCCCGGGGGACGGCCATTGCAGTCCGCCTCCGCTTTATACAATTTAAATATCTGCACCGAGCTTATTTTACGAGGGAGCGACTGTGGCGGGCGGGTCTGATTGCCAACCCGGAGTGTCTGCGGTGTGGTTCGGAGAGGGGCACCCTCCTTCATACTGTATGGTCTTGTGAGCGGTTGACTCGGTTTTGGGCTGGGGTTTGGGGTTGCCTGTCTGAGGTGCTGGGTTGGGACTTGCCCCGTACACCCCGGTTGGGCCTTTTGCATGTGTTGGAAAACATTGGGGGCAACGTCTACAAGCGCCACCTACTGCTGTTGGGACTGGTGGTGGCAAAGAGGGACCTGGCGCAGGCCTGGAAAAGCGAACGAGCCCCTCCCCTTAGCGCATGGAGGGCAGGCCTGGACTTCATCATGGGACTGGAGCAGCCTGTTTTTGAGGCTCGGGGGTGCCCCCGCAAGCATTTCAAAATATGGAAGCGGTGGGCGGACTATAGGGGCCTCCCCCTCGACCCTCCTATGGACATGGACGATGCATTGCCTCAAGATGTGGACCCTGCACCTTAGGCCGCTGGCCGGCCCCACATATGTCCCTTTTCTATTCTGGTTGCTTAATGATCACGTGCACAGGGTTAGGGTGGGATAAGGGGTGGGCAGTAGTTGGGGATTGGGGGGAGTTCTGGGGGGTTGGTGGGTGGCTGTGTGTTCTGAATATTTTGAAAATTGCTGTATACGTGGGGTTCGATGCTATGCCATAAATGTGCCTTTTCATACTAGCTGTTGACAGTCTCCTCCTGATTGTGGAGGGCTGTGCCTGCACTTGCTTGACCCTCTAATAAAAATGGTTTTGAAAAAAAAATGATCAACGATTGACTGGCTATTATTTTAACACATTGAATCCATTTGACTTGAAGGTCTATTTCATAGTATTCAACATTAAGACTTAAAGAAACATAATTTGAGAGTCCCCCACTTGGTCGACCATATGCAGCGTCCCTGCATGCTGCATTCAAATATTCGTAATAGCCGATCAGCGGAGTGCTGGTCAACTTCCACGTTTCTTGCAAAAGTAACAAATCAAACAATTTTTAAAAACCTACAACATTTACATCTTCTACAAGTGTATTAAAACCATTTGTATTCCAAGAGCAAATTCTAACTGCTGTTGGTGCATTGTATGGAGTACCCCAACATCAATCAGTCTTTGTTGAATTTTTTCTAGATAGAATAGCCGGGAGCCAACTCCAATCATCCGCTGCCGCATGAACCCCTTTTAATTCCTCACACACTCGTGACCCTGGCTGACAGCTTTTGATTATAATGCCACCTAGCCTATTTAGTGCTGAAGATGGACCTGAAGCGCCTTTCAATACTCTAAATTGATTAACATCGGTTTGTTTTGGAGTCTCCTTCTTCACTATGGGTATTAGTGGGGTCGGATATTGCAGACCGTGGAGTCTCCATACTTTAATCCCCCAACTTTCAAAGTTGTTAGAATTCGCTAATATTTTCTTTATAATATCATCCTTTAACCACGTCGTGATGGTTGTCTCCCTATTACCACCATCTATCTTAAACTCTACAGAATCCAGGTCCTCGGTTGCAACATCCTTAAGATCAGGAGTTGCTTTTAGTTATTTCAGAATGTTCCCTCTATTCAAAACATCATGTGAACCGCGGGTCGAGTATTGGGGGCAGAAAAACACTTTTAGATTTTCAACCTGCAGTTTGTGGATTCAATATTACTCCTAGGCTCTGAACTGGATCGATCAGTATTACTCCTAAGCCCTGGATCCGATCGATCCATATTCCCAGCAGTCACCAACAGGGGATTATCCTACAGTTTGGGGGATTCAATATTACTCCTAAGCCCTGGACCGGATTGATCAGTATTACTCCTAGGCCCTGAATCAGATCGATCCATATTCCCAGCAGTCACCAACAGGGGATTATCCGGGCGATTTAAACGATCAGGCTGCTCTGGCTTAGATTGAGCCAGAATACTGGGACCCTCAACCTGTTCATTCTTGTTAGGATGCAAAGGGGAGGGGTTTACTAATTTTCCATGAGGCAGCTTCTGGTCTTGTACAATTGTATAAATGGCCATATATTGCTCTCCTTTTGAGACTACTCCATCATCTCTAGACCAAACAGACCCTATTTCTTTTGGGTAGGTGTGTATATTATTATTAGACCCTATTAATTCTTGAACTGGGATAATCTCATTCTGGAAAAAGTTTTCAGTAAACTGATAAGAGTGTGAATCTTGCATTGGCTTATCTTGCCCTGCCCGGTTCTCTTGGATTGGCAGTATCTGGATTTTAGTCCCCACATTAAGAATAGGCTCTTCCTTTGGCCCTTCACTTCCAGCTTTACTGCATGGCTTAACCTTTTTATTGGCTTGAGGTGCAGTCAAAGGTCTAAAAATTGGGAAGAGAGCCATGGGATCAGAATTCAAGTTTAATGGGCCGCTATTGTTTGCTACCCCGGTAACTATTTTTTTATCCCGGGCTGCCTTGTTATGTGCTTTTCTCAATCTTTTCCTCGCCCTTTTTGATAAAACTTCAAGTACTCCTGTTACTTCAGTGACCATAATTACTATTGAGCTACTCTTATTTGACTCCCGATTTATCTTTAATTTAGGGGAGTGTGATGCCTCTAAAGGTACATCAGTATTACCAGCTACTGGTCGGGGGGCCACACTCTTAATACTAGCCGTCCGCGGGGCAGAACGTTTTAGGACCAGAGGATTTTTTTCTATAGTTTCAGTATTTCTTAATTCTTCACTCCTCCCATCTTCCCTACCGGATAATAGTTTTACTTCGTGAACCATAGAACCAACAATTGATGGCAGATCAGAGATTTTATCAATCAATTGAGCACACGTGCAGGATATTAACTGATTTTCTTTATCAGCTTGAACTTTAGAAATCAAATTAGTTAGTTGAAGAAGCTTTGCGTCAATTCCTACAACGTGTGTCGCTAGAGTATTTAGAATATCTACCTGAATGTCTAACTTGTCAGAGTGGAAATTAAGAGCTTTTGTTATAGAATCCATTGTATTGAGCAAACAATCCCATACTCCATGCTCAGAATTACTAAAGTTATTTTCCAAGGTGTCTGGTTTTACCTGAAAATTTCCATGAAACTTTGTTAGAAAAGATACATCTGCGGAGTTAAAAGAATTACAATGCTTATTAATATCCAACTTAACATTATTGCTCCTACTAGCCACACCTGGGATCATTTCAGACTTATTGATACAAAAGCTATTTTCCAAAATTATACTGGATTTATCCAGATTAATAGGACGAGCCTCCCCAGTTAGGGAAAGCTGATCAATCGGGCTTAATACTAAATCATCACCGCCATCCTTAATAAGTGGCTTAAACACATTATAATCAGCCTCTACGGCCACATCACTGACATTATGATTCGAACCCGAAGAGATTTCAATTACTGAGCATACAACAGTTCCACTCTCTATAGATCTTTTGTTCGACTCTTCCGTTCCTAAATTTTGTTGATTCTCCACCACAATTAGATCAGTAGGCTGATCGATTGACTGATCCACCGTATTATGACGGTGAATTTGTGCTTGCGCCTGCAGCCTTCCGGTGTACACTGGTAAATTTTCCGACGGGTTAAGCGCTGGATCTTGTGTGTCATTAACCGACTTTGGAAGCTTTTCCTTAGGACTACTCATTTCCAACGCCTTAATTTGACCCAAAATAGTTTTAGGATCTTTCAATGGAGATGAATGGCCTCATTTCCAACGCCTTAATTTGACCCGAAATAGTTTTAGGATCTTTAAATGGAGATGAATGACCAACGATTAGGTTCGAAACCAGAGAGACCGACTCATCTTGGGGCCTTGGTAGAGACGAGGCAGATTTAGGCTCAAGGTCTTCCCCCAGTTGAGCACTATTTAAACCCGGTGACGATACAAGAGAAGTAAATGAAGATGATCTACAATCAACGCTAGAGTTGCCATTATCCTTCTTAATTTGAGTTCTATTTTGCTTTTGATTGTGGTACTTAAAAAAGTAACTCTTAATTGACGGTTGAGCGTCGACGTTGGAAATCTTCTGAATCTTCCCAGGGACTATGGGGGATAAAGGTGATACAATCAGCTCAGCTGATTCAGTCAAGCAGGCCCTTGATGTAATAGCCCCCTCATTTTTTCCATCTGATTTTGACTGTGTACCTGCTTTGGTTGAAGCATCAAGTCTCTGACGCTGTTTTAACTTCGGCAGGGCACCGCGTTGGAGACCTGATCTCATCGTTAACCAGCACCTTGATGTGACTTCAGTAAGTTTTAATAACGTAATAAGGGATGATTAATTTATGATTAAGGATTAAGGGGTTAAGGGATCCTCACGCCTCCCAGACAGGTCCCGTTGTTCCTTTGTTGCTCTTTGTTGTTCTTTTGCCCCCTCTTATACCTCGAGGGTTGCCTTTCACCACCACCTTTATGCCGGCCTCAAGCAACACCAAGAAAATAGGCCTCCGGAACAGAGACACAGCTCCTCACCAATGCAGCTCACCTCCCAGGCCTCCCAGGCCTGTCTGCCCCAAGTCCTGCGCCGAGCCAAGCTGAGCTCCGAGCTCCGAAGACACTGCAAGCCGCCAAGACCTCCAGCCGCAGAGATAGAATGGCGGGGGAGGTGCAGTGACGGAATGCGGCAACGCGGCGGCGGCAGTCAAGCTCAGGGTCAGCGGCAGCAGCCGTCAGGGAAAAGCCAGAAAAGACCGCAGCAGCGAAAGCGGTAATGGCAGCTGTGGCGGGGGGCGGGATCGTCAATCGACGTGGCAGCAACACGGCAACGCAGGATCACACTGGCTCGCAGTATGGCCCAGCTTCGATACATCACAGGGAGTGTTTCCAGTGAAGGCCACGACCCCTGAGCACTCACAGCATGCATTGGTTGTTGTGAACTGTGGCTTCTCCTCGACCTGGCCTAATGGTTCAGGCAGAATCTGTACTCAGCACAGGTGTGATACATTTCTTGGCGATACAGATTCTTGCAGGAGAAAGGGGGGTTGCAGATCCTTGCAGGATGAGCGAAAGGTGCAAAACCTTGCAGGAAGAAGGGGGAGGTGCAGATCCGTGCAGGAAGAAGGGAGAGATGCACATCCTTTTTTTTAAATTTATTTTTTTATTAACATTTTATTGCATCAATAAACAACAGCTTGCCATGGCACATCATCACATGCAATTGGCTCACTGGCCTGCAAAACACTTCTTTGAGAAACTTACACAGCCAATATGCCAACAACCCATGTCGGGCAGGCGGTACCCATTCAAATCCAGTGTTCTCACCATCGGACACTCAGCTAGGTGTCTCTGGTGGCCTAGCATGCATGCATGACCCTTACGTTCTGTACATCAGTGGCTTAGGAACCCCCAGACCCTGTGTCCACCTCCTTGGTGACTGCCTCTTCCTCTCCTTCCATCTCCTCAGCATTGTTAAGTTTATATGCAGTATAGAGCCCCCAGAAATTCTTCGGCCGACTCCTGGGCGGGAGCAACTCGCTGTAATTCTCAGACTGCGTACAACAATACATCATATTGCGTGACCATTGCCATAGCGTCGGGTCTGGTCCCTTCATCCAGCACACCGCAATCCTACGCTTGGCAATTAGAAGCCCCATATCCACCATTCTGCGGATAGCCTTGGGTAATTTCTTGGTGTACCCCAGTAGCGCAATCGTTTGGTCAGGCGCTAGTTCTGCCTCTGCCACCCTCCCCAGCTCCCTAAATACATCCGCCCAAAAAGATTGTATTCCCGGGCACTGCCAAGCTAAGTGCAGGAAATCAGCAGTCGGCACTTGGCATCTCTCACAAGTCGCCACTTCCCGAAGGCCGTACCTGCACAGTCTCTCTGGGGTGTAATAGGACCTGTTAATAAATTTGAAGTGTTCATACAGCAGTAGGTCTCTGTGGAGTCAACTATCTGTACCTGCAGATCCCGCTGCCACGCCAGTCGGGCCGCAGTGTATTTGTTTTCCCTGTGTGCCATGGCAAGTTTGTATAAGGCAGATATCATCTTACGGGGGGACTTAGTCTTGATCACGTGGGACAGCTCCCGTACCTCCAGAGGTTCTTCCAAGCCACCTCCCTACGTATCTAGTAGGGCCCCTCGCACCCTGTGGAACTGAAATCTACTCAAGAGTGTGGTTGTATCCGCCGCCCCCTCAGCCTGCTCCCAGGTTTTCACCACGCCATCGATAAAGAGGTCTCTGGCTACTTTTACTGACATTGCACGCAACGTCTGCACCACACCCTTATCTCTACACGACTCCAGCCACCGCATCCATTTAATCGCATGATTGGAGAATACAATAATGCTCTGGACTGCTGCAATAGACTATACCAGGCATGTTGAGTGGAGTTGATGGAGGCCAAAATGCCAGTTCTACGGTCAGTAGGATCAAATATCGTGGCAGGTAGCGGAATCGGTTCTGCAAACAGACTTTCCATACGCAGACACGGGATATTCAGCTCACCATGTATCCAGGCATGAAGCTGAGCTCCCAGCGACACTCTGTAATATAATTCAAAGTCTGGTGCCCCAGACCGCCCATATGGTATGGAAGCACGAGGACATCCCACTGTACCCTCGCCTGTTTTCCAGCCCAAGCCAGCTTAATCATGGACTGCCTAAGTCTATGAAAGAAGGAGTGTGTTTAAAAACAGTAGCCTGGGCAGGACAACCATATTCATAATCGATATTCACCCCATCAGTGTCAAGGGGAGACAGGACCACAGGTCAACCTCGTCTTCCAGTTTATCTATAGCTGTGCTGTAATTTTCCCTGAAGACGATTTCTGAGTCAGTATGCAGCATTATACCTAAATATCTAACAGAGTCAGTAGTCCATTGCAGCAGGTATTCCATATCAAATTCCACTGTGGCAGGTGTGAGGGGAAACACTAAGGACTTTGCCCAGTTAACTCTCAGCCCCGACAGCGCTCCAAAGTGTACCACCTCTCTGATGACCGCGGACAGGTTGTTCTCAGGATCCCGAACACACAGCAACGTATCGTCCGCATATGTCGACACCATGATCCAATTCCCTCATTGCCGTGGTACTCCCGTAACGCACATGCCAATGGTTCTGCAACCAATGCATAGAGTAGCAGCGACAGGGGGCAACCCTGCCTGGTCCCCCTGGATATGGGAAATTAGTCTGTAACCAAGTCACCTTAGCGGATCCGCGCCGTGGGTTTGTAATATAAAATTCTAATCAACTGTAGAAAGACCGCCCCCAGCCCCATTCTCGTTAGCACCTGCCTCATAAACGCCCACTCCACAGAGTCAAAGGCTTTTTCCATATCTAGGAAAACTGCGAAAGCCTTGTTTTCCTGTTTCACATGTTGCATGGTACCAAACACTGTTCATATATTGTATGTAAGGTTCCTGCTCAGAATGAATCCCACCTGCTCTGGCGCCACGAGGACAGTACACATAAGTGCTAGTCTGGTCGCTAAAATTTTTGCTAATATCTTAGTATCTACGTTGAGCAGGGAGTGTGGGCGATAGGAGCCGCACTCTTCAGGGGGTTTCCCTGGTTTGGGGATGGCAACCAAGAGGGCCTCCCTCATCGTTGGCGGCATCGTGCCCGTGACACACATGTCATCAAACAGGGTGGCTATATGTGGGAATAAAAGGTCCACAAAGGCTTTATAAACGGAGACTGTTAAACCATCTGTCCCCAGAGCACTGTTGGCCTCCATCCCTGCCAGGGCATCAGTGATCTCGTCCTTCTCTATTGGGTGCATTAAAAGTTCCCTGTGTGTATTCATGAGGAATGGTAACCTAATGTGCTCCAAATAGTCCGTTATTTGTTCTTTAACACCCTGGGAGCGCGACCTGTACAAGTCAGAGTAGAATTGTTTAAAGCGCTGTGCAACGTCTACCTCCTCCGTCAACAGTACCCCATCCGCAGATCTAATATCAGAAATCTGTGTCTTACTATGTCTTGCCTTCATCATCCGAGCCAATACCGATCCCGATCTGTCCCCTTCCCCATAAGATCTAGCCGTGGCATATTTACCCATGTGCCTCACCTCACTGTCCGCTGTCTCATGATACTCCGCAATCAGATCCCCGATGTCCGCTTCTAGCACTGAGCCCTCCCCGGCGACCTGTCACTGCTCCAGGTCTTTCAATTTTTGTTCTAGGTCCGATAACCTCTTCCGGATGGCCTTCAGCATGCCTGAGGGTTTAGACATTGTTATGCCTCTAATAAATACTTTGAATGTTTCCCAGATCATCTGAAACCTAAACTGTCTACCGAGCCTAAATTTGTAGTAAAGAACGTCTCAATGGCCTCTGACATCTCTTCCCTAAACAACGGGTCTAGCAGAGAATAAGGGGGGAATCGCCACGTAAACGGTGATAGAGTCTTCTTAGGCGTATCAAGGACCAGCAGCTACAGGGAATGATCTGAGAGCGTGCGTGGCAAAGCAACGCACTGTCGAACCTGGCCAAGTAATGAGGACGAGGCCAGCCAATAATCAATGCGTGTATGTATATTGTGGTATGCTGAATAGTGAGCGTAGCCACCCATGTCACTATTGCTCATTCTCCACACATCACAGAGGTCCATACAGATCATTACGCCGTCCAGCCTCCTCACAGCTGCTACCGGTTTTCTAGGAGGGCCTGCAGATCTGTCTAAATCTGGGTCACGAACCAAGTTGAAGTCACCTCCCCACAGTATCTGCATATGCCAATAGGGTTTGGATATGCTAGCCAGGGTCTCAAAAAAAACTCAGGGCTGTCATAGTTGGGACCATAAATATTGACTATAATCAAGTCCAAGCCCCGGCCTTTACAATTGGATATGACGTAACGACCCTCTGTATCTGCATGCAACTGTGTACGTTTGTAAGGAGCCCTAGAGTTGATCCAAGTCAGTACGCCCCTAGCATGTGTGGTGAACCCCACTGCGTTGACGTTACCTAGTAGTCCCCTACAGCGCAGCATAGGGCTCGCAAGTGGTAGGTGCATTTCTTGTAAGAGTGCGATGTCTACGTTCTGTCTGTTTAAATAACTAAGTACTTTTCGTAATTTACGATGGTCATTAAGCTCCCTAACGGTCCAGGAAACCGCTCGAATACCACCCGTCAGAACCCGTGTGTCCACCTGCTCATGTGTCATCAATGCAGTGGACTACTCCCATCATGTATTTGTGCTCGCTGTGCATTTGTGTGCTGTATACCATAGGCATAAACAAAGAACATCCCCCACCAAAAACAAAAACCCAGTGAAAGCACTCCCTCTCCCCTACCCACCCACCACCCACAGCAGACCTCTCTCAACTTGGTCGCATGCAAGCCCAGAATACCCCCCAACAGCTCCCCACCTCCCCTTCCCTCAATCCCTCCCAAGTCATAACTGTTGTGCCAGGCACTCGTGGGCGGAGGTAGATCCTCGTACCATACACCTTCGCTCTGTGACATCAGTTTATACTATACCCGCCTCACATGCGCCAACAGCCTTGTTGTGCAACATTTACTATTAAGAATGTTCTTCCTGCAGGTAGCTCCCCCCCAGACTCTTCACCCTCTGTGCCTAGCCTGTGTCCGAATGGAAGTGTGAGATCGGCTATTCCCTCCACCGGCTAGCTGTATTTGTAGTAGCATGTCAATCAAACAGTCTACGTAGTCCAAATAACACAGATCAGCAGCTCCTGCTCTGCTAACGCCATGTTGCCTCTTGATCACAAAGACTTAGAGTTCCCATTGGAGACGTTCGCATCGGACCCCAAGCCCTACCCTCCCCCCGCTCCCCTCATCATCTTACTTTTTCTGTGGCTGTCACTTCTCCACTGCAGTCCTGTTCCTCTAGTAAGCCTCCTGCTGCTTCATCCAGAAGTCTTTTCTCCGGGCTAGGCCGCTGGTCCTTCGTCCAACCCTTGATTGCCTGCTGCAGTGCCCTGGGGTCTGTAAAGATGTGTGACCGCCCTTGTCTATTCACTCTAAGCTTCGCTGGATACAGCATGGCGTAGTCAATACTCAAGTCAAGGAGTTGTTTCTTTAGAGGGACAAAATGTCTGTGGGCCTCTTGAACTCTCGCTGTAAAGTCCAGATATAGGGATATCTCCGATCCCTCGTACTTCAAAACGTTCTTCTCCCTGGCCACACGGAGTGCTGCGTCCCGGTCTCGGTAGTTAAGCAGCTTCGCGATGATCGGTTGTGGAGGGGCGCCAACTGGAGCTCTGGGGCCCAGGGACTGGTGCACCCTCTCCACCACAAACATCGCGGAAAAAACGCCGTCTCCCAATAGTGACAACAACAGGTGCTCCACAAACTGTTCCATATCCCCCGTTGGAGTGGACTCTGGCAGGCCGGTAATGGGCAGGTTGCATCGCCGGGAACACACCTCCAAGTCCTCTGCTTTGTCTTGTAGGATGCGAAGAACGTTTCCAAGCTGTTTATCGTCCGCATCTGAGGTGGTATGCGCCTCCTCAACCTCTGTTAATCTCCTTTCCGACATGTCCAGTCTCTCTGCATGTTTGTCGAGGCGGTGCGACATTCTGTCCATTCTGTATGTAAGGGCATCCAATTTCATGCCCAGGGAGGTGATGCCACTCTGTAGGGATTTTTCCATCGACTTCAGGATGCTTCGTATATCCGAGTCCGAGTTGTCGCACACCGGGGGCGGTAACCGTGGGTCCACACTTAAGGTGGCATCATGTGATTTGGACCTTTTCTGAACGAAGGAGAGTTTCAATTGAGTCTTATCCCCCCTGCCCATGTTCCTCGTTAGGAAGTGTGCTTAACAGCGCAGAGGAGGAGGCCTACAATGGCTTGTACGCCGCAGATCTTGTGCTATGTGTGCACACTCCAGGTCTAGTTAGCACTGTATATATCTTCCGGTGTTGTACTGTCTGGGAGCCATGAAATGCCCCTCTAGTGTCTCTGCCCCACCAGCGGTTCCGCACTGCCAGTACCACGCCTGCTCCACCCTGTATGCAGCTCCCAAGCAGCCCCCTCTTTTTTTTTTTTTTAAAACCTTTATTGATGCATTGAAGTATTACAACCACAGGGGCCGGCCGCAAAGTCAGCAATTCAAAATAGGATTTATGTAGTTATCCTCGACCCCGGCAACAGCTGCGAAGAGATTACAGCGTATGATTGAATGCGCCGCCAGTACAAAGGGTATATCAAAGGTTTCGTTTTTTACTTTTTGAAGAAGCAGTAGTGGCATTACTGTAGGAGGCGTCACACCATTTTATAAGAAGCAATAAGAGTTGAGGGGATGTACCACGCACTACAGTCAAGAACAGGTAACGAATAATACAACCTTAGTCAGACAACAGACAAGGAGTAAAGTTGATCTATTAGCAAGCGATCAAGTGCGAGCACCCACCAGAAAACCAACCCTTAGGAGACAGTAAAGTAGAAGCAGGTATAGATGCCCGATAAAGCAAGAAGTGACAGAAGGAGAGACAGCAGACCCTACTGAGAGAGGAAAGGAAAAGAAAGGGACCATAGAACAAAACAAACTAAAATAACAAACCCCCCCCAACACCCGCCACCCTGCACCCCTGTAATGGCTACGGCCTACCCCACTAACAGCGTGCCTGTCGCCCCGGAACTACCCTAAAGAAAGGAAAAGAGAGCAGAGGAGGAGAAAACATACACACTCCCGATCTCCCTTACCTCCCGCCATTAGCGACCTCCCCAAGACATCATAGCCACTATTTGAAGCAAGTATTGAACCCCGACCTGGGAACCAACCGACCCCGTTACATTATAAGGTACAATCCCGGCATAGGGCGCAGAACGGAGCAACCCCCAGAAGCCAAAGTCAACCCTGACCAGTACGGGTCTGTACAACAGCCCTCGCCACCCGAGCCACAGTCATCTTAAGGAAATCAAAGCGTTCAACACAGTGCAAGTCAATGGTATCGGATCGAAGACAGGATACAAGATGCCAACGTCCACAATTCCGGCAAGGAAAGATGAAGGAGAAAGGCAAACCTCTCCAATAGTCACTGAGGAGCTGTTCATGGTGATCAAAACCTTTAGCAACGATCTTCCGTCGAGCAGGGATCGAGTAGGGAAAGCCAACGATGATCGCGGGTGCGCCATCCATGGAACCAAAGGCATCAGAGTGAACCAAATCAGGCTGTCGCCCAGGGACCTCGAAGTAGTGAGCAGAGTACTCCACAGGAACCACAGCTTGCTGATAACATGTCTGAGCATCGTCTTCCGGTCTCAAACAAACGTTGTCCAGCGGTACAGACATCCAAGCGTACATGCCGGTGATGTGAGAGTGGAGCGCCCCAATGGCGGCCATTACAGACCTCAACGATATTGTGCCTTCCGTCCCCTCCATCCCCTCTCGTGAAGAGACGAAGCAGGATTCGAATCCCGGACACAACTCCGAGGCACCAGGCACACACAAAGCCGATGACAACAGCGGGCGCTCACAAAACTGGCAGAATCGACACCTTCGCCGTTCGCGAGGGCCAAGCCCGTCAACCCCGGCCCCCCAGGAGGGTCTCCGGGCGCCGGACCCCCGACCGCGGTTGCCGATCCTCACTTGCGTCACTGTACCGTGTCCATAGCGTAAGCTGGTAACTAAGTTGCCAATCGAAAATGCAAGGAATGACCCAAATCCGGGAGACCGGGCGCAACCCTGGTCCCACAGCCGATGTTGTGCAACTCCAACCCGGATGGGCTAGTAATCGAGGTCCTAGCTTCAGCCCTGGAGCAGGCCAAGAATAGTACTCGATATAACTTCGTCACCCGGTAAGTTGGGAAGTCCGGGATTGCACCGCAGGAGTCAGGAGCACTTCATGTGTACGGGAGTCCGGCGGGAGGAAAGGATAATCAACAGGATAGACGAGCCGCCGGCGGAGGTTGGCGGAGCCGGGAGCTTATGCAGCCATCTTCGTTCGTAGCGTAGCTCCTCCGTCCCAAGCAGCCCCCTCTTGGGCTGCCCTCAATGGAATGCCGGTGGAAAGCGCTTCTCACCCTCGTCACAGTAGGACACACCAGTAGTAGTCCCAGACTGCTCCTCTCCCCTGTCAGCTATGGGGACACCCTGCGCACATCACCTACGTTCCTTACAGGGTGCTCCTGCTGGGGGGGGGAGGAGAGGTGTAGATGGGCCACCCCGTGCAGAACGTCAGCACTCAGGGGGGATCTCTGCCTGGTGTTTATTGACTTCGCTGGTCGCAGCCGTCCCCCTCCGTACCTCCTCTCAGCAGTCACCTTCGATATTAGCGCACTCTCAGCCTGCTCACTGTATCAACAAACACTGCCTCGAGGGGCCCCAGTTATACTTTCAAGGCGCCAGTGTAGTGTTCCCCCTGTCTTTGGGGGCCTCTGCACACAAAATTCTCGCTCCCTGTTACTACTCCCAACGCCTGGAGGCTGCCACCGTACCCCCTCCTCATGCCGTCATACTCTCTCCCAAGGGGGTAAAGTGTCCCAGAACAGGTCCCATCAGACCCAAGCAGGCCTCAAATGCATCACAAAATGGGGCCGTGCACACTCGTCCCGCCACTCCTGTGCCCCACTCTGCCGATCTCCCCAACATGCCAGGTCACTACCGGGTGTACAGCGCAGAGTTCCAGGTGCCCCTGTCTTGCCACAGTGGGAACCCACACCTTCAGAGACGCAGCGTTCCTGACCTCTGCAGCGCGTACCTCAGGACAGTGGTGCTCGCCGCACCCCGAGTGATGTCGCACAGCCTACGTGTGCACTGGAGTCCGGGGATTTGCGGCCTGCCAGCCGCGCCGCTGCCTCCCGCCGTAACTCCATGGAAGACAGTCCAGTTACCGATCTGGGCAGTGTGATTGCACCCGCTGTCGTTCTGGTGGCTTGGGCATCATTCAGGTGCTCTTGTGGGCTGTAAATGCTGCCGGATTCATGCCAGGATAGTGGTTGACACTACGGAGCTCCGGGCTCAAGTGTCCATCGCTGTCGCGAGCTAGCTCCGCCCCCCCAAGAGATGCACATCCTTGAGGGAAGAATGATGGGTGAGGCGGTGCAGGTCTGTGCAGGAAGAAGGGGAAGTGCAGATCATTGTGAATACCAAACCTATAGGTAGGGCAATGTATTCCACCACACACTTGATGATACAGACATAAAGACATCTCACTCATCCATAAACTTACTCAGACCTGCACATTCACCAGTCATACATGTCCCACGCCGTAGGCATGTGCACGTCTTAGACAATATGGATGCGAAAACCCCCAGTTTGGAAGCATCTTTTACATCCTGAAGGCCTTTAGGCATCTACCATGAGCCCCCTATGTAAAAAGACTTGTTCCTTTCTTCACTATGGCACCACCCTCTGTCTTTTATAGCTCAGGCAGAACAGGAGTAAACCACTCTCTAAAAGAGGTGTGCACTTTGGATGCTCCGGCCAATAAGACTGAGGTTTCGAGGGTTTCTGTGCCCAATTACAAATGTGGGACTGTCTCCTACAGACACAATTCCTTATTCACACAAGATGTCAGGATGTTACATAACATAAGGTGTATTTGTAAAGCGCACGTTCACCTAAGGGCATCTGAATAGCAGATGTTTATTGTTATCAAACTCAATGGAACTCATTTTATCGAATTCAGAAGGATGAAAGATTGAGTGGATCCAATGGGATTTGAACCTGTTGCCATGAGGTCAAATCAATCAATCATTTGGAAAGCGCATTACATACCCGCGAGGGTCTCAAAGTGCTGGGGGGGGGGCGCTACTGATCGAACAGCCAGGTCTTGAGTATCCTCCTGAAGGTCAGCAGGTCTTGGGTCTGTCGTAGGCTCAATGGGAGGGTGTTCCATGTCTTGGCGGCGAGGTGGGAGAAGGATCTCCCACCGGTGGTTGTTCTTTGGATGCGCGGGATGGTGGCGAGTGAGAGGTCGGTGGAGCATAGCTGACGGTTGGGGATGTAGAAAGAGAGCCGTCTGTTGAGGTAAGCTGGGCCGGTCTTGTGGAGTGCGTTGTGTGTGTGGGTGAGGAGCTTGAAGGATATCCTCTTGTTGACGGGGAGCCAGTGCAGGTTTCTCAGGTGGAGGGTGATGTGGCCGTGGCGTGGTATGTCGAGGATCAGTCGTGCTGAGGCGTTTTGGATGCGTTGTAGTCATTTGATGAGCTTAGTTGGGACTCCCGCGTAGAGGGTGTTTCCGTAGTCGAGTCTGCTGCTGACGAAGGCCTGGGTGGCTGTCTTTCTTTTATCTGTCGGGATCCATCTGTAGATCTTGCGGAGCATGCAGAGGGTGTTGAAGCAGGAGGAGGAGACGGCGTTGACTTACTTGGTCATTGAGAGCATTGGGTTGAGGATGTTTCCCAGGTTGCGTGCGTGGTCGGTGGGTGTCGGGGCTGCCCCCAGTGCCATCGGACACCAGGAGTTGTCCCAGGCTGAAGGGTTGGAGCCAAGGATGAGGACCTCCGTCTTGTCCGAGTTCAGCTTCAGACGTCTGGTCTTCATCCAGTCGACGACAGCCTTCATTACTTTGTGGAGGTTGGCTTTGGCGGTGATGGGGTCCTTGGTGAGAGAGAGGATCAGCTGAGTGTCGTCGGCATAGGAGATTATGTTGAGGTCGTGCTGTCGGGCTACGTGTGCGAGCGGGCCATGTAAATGTTGAACAGCGTCAGGCTGAAAGAGGATCCCTGGGGTACGCCGCAGATGATATCGGAGGCTTTGGAACGGAATGGGGGAAGCGGACGCTCTGGGTTCTGGCGGAGAGGAAGGAGGTGGTCCAATCCAGAGCCTTGTCTCAGATCCCTGCGGTGTGGAGGCGTGCGGGTAGTGTGCGGTGGCAGAGTGTGTTGAAGGCGGCAGAGAGGTCTAGGAGGATGAGTGCTGTGGTCTTGCCGCTGTCCAGCAGGGTCCTGATGTCTTGGTGCTGTGGTTGCTGCGGAACCCTGACTGGGCAGGGTCCAGGATTCTGTTTTCTTCAAGGTATCGGGTTAGCTGCCTGTTGACGGTTTTCTCGATGACCTTGGCCGGGAAGGAGAGCAGAGAGATGGGCCGGAAGTTCTTGAAGTCTCTTGGGTCTGCCTTAGGTTTTTTGAGTAGGGTGTTGATCTCGGTGTGTTTCCAGATCTCTGGGAAGGTCACGGTCTCCAGGGAGAGATTGATGACATTGCGCAGAGGGGGTGCAATGGAGCTGCTTGCTCTGTTGAAGAGGTGGTGCGGGAATGGGTCTGACGGAGAGCCGGAGGGGATTGTGCGCATGGTCTTGATGGTGTCCTCGATGCTCACGCTGGCCCAGGCTATCAGGGAGTTTTGGTCGATGGTGTGCGGAGGGTCTGTTGCGTTGCTGTCTGTTGGGGCTGTCTGGGTGTTGAAGCTGTTTTGGATGTCTGCTATCTTGTGGTGGAAGAAGGTGGCAAGGGAGTCACACAAGGCTTGCGACAGCGGGATGTCGTTGGTGTTGGAGCTGGGGTTGGAGAGTTCCTTCACGATGTTGAAGAGCTCCTTGCTATTGTGTGCGTTGTTGTCGAGGCGGTCTTTGATGGAGGTCCTCTTGGCCACCCTGATGAGGTGGTGGTGGTTGCGGATGGCGTCCTTGTGTGCTGCGTGGCCGTCCGGAGTTTGTTCACTGTGCCATTTCTTCTCTAGTTTCCGGCAGGCTTGCTTGGAGGCTAGGAGTTCTGGGGTGAACCAGCTAGCGCTCTTGCTGGTGTCTCTGTGGGGGGGTTTCTTCAGCGGGGCGAGGGTGTTGGCGCAGTCCTCGATCCAGCGTCTGAAGCTGTGGGCAGCGTCGTCGGTGTTGGAGGGTTCAGTGGGTGGGCTGAGAGCGAGGTTTACGTGTAGTTGGTCTTCGGTGATTCGTGTGGTGAGTTTCGGGAAGGCGAAGTGGATGCAGATGTGGTCGGTCCAGAGGAGTTCGGTGGTGTGGCTGAGGGAGACGTGCGGGCTTGAGGAGAAGACGGGTCGAGCGTGTGGCCGGCGGAGTGGGTGGGCGTTGTGGCGAGTTGCTTCAGTCCGAGGTTGGCGAGGTTATCGATCAGGGTTGTGGAGTTGTTGTCGTTGTTGTTCTCAAGATGAAAGTTCAGGTCTCCGAGGAGGATGTAGTCGGTGGAGGTCAGGGCGTGTGTGCTGATCAAGTCGGCGATGGAGTCGCTGAACTGGGGGCTGGGTCCGGGGGGTCAGTAGATGAGGGTGCCTCTGAGGGTGGAGTTAGGGTCTGTGTGGATCTGGACATGCATGTGTTTGGCGGTGCTGAGCGCGTCGTCGGTGCTAGTCGAGATCCTGATGCTGTTCTTGTGGGCTATGGTGATTCCTCCTTCGACTCCATTGGTGCGGTCTCTGCGGGTGATCTTGTAGCCGTCTGGGATGGCTATGGCGATGTCAGGGGCGGAGGAGTCGTTAAACCAGGTCACTGTCAGGAGGGCGACTTACGGGGATGTTGTGTCGAGCAGGTCCCAGAGGTCGACGGCATGCTTGCGTGCGGACCGGGTGTTCAGTAGTATGCATCGGAGGTGGTTGGGGTCTTTCTTGGCGGGTGGTTTGTCGGCTCTGAGGCTGGTGCAGCTGCAGTTCCGGCAGGTGAAGGGGCCGTGTGTGCGTTTCGGGGCGGCCTTGAAGCAGGTGTGGCTCCGTCCGGAGATGAGAGCATGCAGAGTGCTGGTGTCGTAGGCGTGCCACTGGCGCGCCAGAGGCGCGGCCGCACAGCGGCTGGCAAATATGGGGAGGTGGGAGTGAGGAGCAGCTGGGAGGCAGGAGGCTGGGGCAGCGAATGGGCAGTGGGCGGTCAGGGGGGCAGGCCACAGGGGACGTAGCGGCGAGGGCGGTGAGGGACAACAAAGGTAACAGAAGGAAAAAGGGGGAAAAATCGAGGGGAAAAACGAGTGGCACAGAAGGCAAAAGGGCACAAAAAATGAGTGGAACAGAGGGCAGAAGTGCACAAAAATGAGGGAAAAACGAGTAGCACAGAGGGAAGAAGGGCAAGAAAAACGAGTGGAACAGAGGGCAGAAGGGCACCAAAAATGAGTGGAACAGAAGGCAAAAGGGGCACAAAAACGAGGGAAAAACGAGTGGCACAGAGGGCAGAAGGGGCAAAAAAATGAGTGGAACAGAGGGCAGAAGAGCACAAAAACGAGGGAAAAACGAGTGGCATAAAGGGCAGAAGGACACAAAAATGAGGGAAAAACGAGTGGCACAGAGGGAAGAAGGGCACAAAAAAGGAGTGGAACAGAGGGCAGAAGGGCACAAAAAAGGAGTGGAACAGAAGGCAAAAGGGGCACAAAAACGAGGGAAAACGAGTGGCACAGAATGCAGACGGGCACAAAAAACGAGTGGAATAGAAGGCAAAAGGGGCACAAAAATGAGGGAAAAACGAGTGGCACAGAAGGCAAAAAGGGCACAAATACCGAAAAAAAGAGTGACACAGAGGCAAAATACAGAATACAGAAATACAGCAGAAGCTAAGAACAGAAGGCAGAAGGGGCAGAGAGGCACAGGGGCAGCGAGGAGAACAGAAGGGAAAACCGGGCAGAGACACAGGGCAGCGAAGGGTGCAGAAGGAAAGACCGGGCAGAGAGAGCACGGGCACAGCAAGGGGAACAGAGGGAAGAAAAAGGGGCACAGACCACATACAGTCAGCGAGGGAAGACAGACAACAGCAGTCACAGACACAACAAAGAAAATACAGGCAATACAATAAAAGCAATAAAGCGGAAGATGAACAAACCTACCTACGGCCTACCACTGGCCACCAGGGATGAGGCGCAGGTGGTAGCCTGCGGGTGGTGGAGGGCCTCGAACTTCCTCAGCAGTGGCAGCTGGGGCAGGGACACACAGACCGTACTGTGCGGAGGAGGAGCGACCTACCTGGTGGGGTCAACGGTCGCTCTCCTCACGCGCAGAGGCCGGCCTATATGGGGAGGTGGGAGGGAGGAGCAGCTGGGAGAAGGAGGCGGGGGCAGCAAATGGGCAGTTGGGCAGTGGGCAGTCAGGGCGGGGTGACGCAGCGGCAAGGGCGGTGAGGGACAACGAAGGTAACAGAACGAAAACGGGGCACAAATTCGAGGGAAAAACGAGTGGCACAGAAGGCAAAAGGGCACAAAAAACGAGTCGAACAGAAGGCAAAAGGGGCACAGAAACGAGGGAAAAACTAGTGGCACAGAGGGCATAAGGGCACAAAAATTAGTGGAATAGAAAGCAAAAGGGGCACAAAAAAGAGGGAAAAACGAGTAGCACAGAAGGCAAAAAGGCACAAAAAACGAGTGGAACAGAGGGCAGAAGGGCACAAAAACGAGGGAAAAACGAGTGGCACAGAGGGCAGAAGGACACAAAAATGAGGGAAAAATTAGTGGCACAAAGGGTAGAAGGGCACAAAAAATGAGTGGAAGAGAGGGCAGAAGGGCACAAAAAACGAGTGGAACAGAAGGCAAAGGGACAAAAAAATGAGGGAAAAACGAGTGGCACAGAGGGCAGAAGGGCACAAAAACGAGTGGAACAGAGGGCAGAAGGGCACAAAATTGAGGGGAAAATGAGTGGCACAGAGGACAATAGGGCACAAAAACTAGTGGAATAGAGGGCAGAAGGGCTCAAAAAATGAGTGGAACAGAAGGCAAAAAGGGCACAAATACGAGGGGAAAATGAGTGGCACAGAGGGCAGATGGGCACAAAAAACGAGTGGAACAGAGGGCAGAAGGGCACAAAAAAGAGTGGAACAGAAGGCAAAAGGGGCACTAAAACGACGGGAAAACGAGTGGCACAGAGGGCAGAAGGGCACAAAAAACGAGTGGAACAGAGAGCAGAAGGGCTCAAAAAAACGAGTGGAACAGAAGGACAAAGGGGCACAAAAATATGGGAAAAACAAGTGGCACAGAAGGAAGAAGGGCACAAAAAGCGAGTGGAACTGAAGGCTAAAGGGGCATAAAAACGAGGGGCAAAAGAGTGGCACAGAGGGCAGAAGGGCACAAAAAACGAGTGGAACAGAGGGCAGAAGGGCACAAAAAAACGAGTGGAACAGAATGCAAAAGGGGCACAAAAATGAGGTAAAAACGAGTGGCACAGAAGGCAGACAGGCACAAAAAAATGAGTGGAGCAGAGGGCACAAGGGCACAAAAACGAGTGGAACAGTAGGCAAAAGGGGCACAAAAACGAGGGGAAACGAGTGGCACAGAGGGCTGAAGTACTAGAAACAGAAAGGGGGGGTTGTGCCCAAATTACCCTTGGGCACAAAAACAAGGGAAAAACAAGTGGCACAGAAGGCAGAAGGGTGCAAAAAACGAGTGGAACAGAAGGCAAAAGGGGCACAAAAACGAGGGAAAAATGAGTGGCACAGAAGGCAGACAGGCACAAAAAAAATGAGTGGAGCAGAGGGCAGAAGGGCACAAAAACGAGTGGAACAGTAGGCAAAAGGGGCATAAAAACGAGGGGAAACGAGTGGCACAGAGGGCTGAAGTACTAGAAACAGAAAGGGGGGGTTGTGCCCAATTTACCCTTGTGTACATGAGCACATGACATCAAAAAGATGTATATAAATACAAAGAGGCACAGAGGGATCGATTCAGTGTTTATTTGTAATCAAGGTTAAATCAAAAGCCTTAATATATCCAAAAATGAATTTTATAGAGTAATAAATACACAAATTATGGTCACATATATAGCTGTATCAAACAACTAGGTGGAGCACGAATAACAAGCAACAAATGATTATATACAACAAAAGTACCTTCACTTGTACTCAATCTTTCCATATAATACAATATACAACATATACATCACATATATATATTTACACTCAAATTGCACAAAGAACACAGCCCTACAAAAGACAAAAAAACAAAAAATACACGCAAAAACACACTTGTATGTCTATGTGCGCATTCCTGAATTCCATTGCTACACTGCCAGGTAGTCCTATGTATCAGCGCCTAGGGCAACTAATTACCCCAATAAAATTATTTCAACTGGCGCTTATGCTACAGTATAGCACAAATTTAACAATTGAAACAGACTCCTCCACAGAATATCTGTCGACGCAGTCACGGTCGCATTTCAGCCACACGTATCTATGGGCTTCCTCAGGACAGAAGGGCCAAATTACACTAAAATATAATGAACATTATTTACAATATATACACAACAAACAGTTCTGCCAAAACCACACTATCCCATAGGTTACTAATGTAGTGCCTTGAAAACAAGAGCAGGGGGGAAAAAAGGAGAGGGGAGAGAAACGAAGGGACAAGAAGGAGGGAGGACAAGAGCGTAGAAAGGGATTTAGCAAAAGAAACGGGATGAAGGAACACCCCAAACAAACATGACCATGTGGATCAAGAGCACCACCACCTGTGTAGATACTTGAAAAATGTAAACACATTGCACCAGGACAGTTGAAGATGGCGTGGGGGCATGTGCATTAATCACCCAAAATTCCATGCATCCCAGGGCAGGGTGGGACCAGACCAGAAGGTCAACGGAATCTCATAAATACTCACGAGATCCGACGAAATTATACGGTCCCTGTACACCGTGGTTGCAAGATCCAGGGTAGGAGTACACCCCTCAGGGGGTCCTACGCATATGGCAGAAAAAATAATAAAAAATCTGTAATGCCCGGTTATGTGTCCCAGAGTATATTTAATAAAACCCAAACAAGGAAAGTGAAATCAAGTCAAACAATGCGTAAAGGGCCGCCATTACCACGCATACCTCTAGGTAGGTGCTCACTTCAAATGCCCACTCGGTAGAAAAATACACCGCCGAGGAAGGAATAGATTCTTCTCTCTCTGAAACGAAAAGGGAAGCACTTCACAGGGACCAAATCTAAAATGAAAAAACTAAAAAAACTACTGCTGCTCAAAATGTCTACCTCAGGCGCGCTGGGTGCACTACAGTATATGTCACACCACTATACATAAAGTCCCCACGTGAATTAGGAAAGGCATACACGAATTGGGGAAGGCACGCACTGTAAGAACAAGCGGCACAGCTCCGGCACGTGAAACTCTGGCACAGAAACGAGGGAAAAACTTGTGGCACAGAGGGCTTAAGGGCATAAAAATTAGTGGAATAGAAGGCAAAAGGGGCACAGAAACGAGGGAAAAACGAGTAGCACAGAGGGCAAAAGGGCACAAAAAACTAGTGGAACAGAGGGCAGAACGGCACAAAAACGAGTGGCACAGAGGGCAGAAGGAGACAAAAAACTAGTGGAACAGAGGGCAGAAGGGCACAAAAAAGAGGGACAAATTAGTGGCACAAAGGGCAGAAGGGCACAAAAAATTAGTGGAAGAGAGGGCAGATGGGAACAAAAAACGAGTGGAACAGAAGGCAAAGGGACAAAAAAATGAGGGAAAACGAGTGGCACAGAGGGCAGAAGGGCACAAAAAACGAGTGGAACAGAGGGCAGAAGGGCACAAAATTGAGGGGAAAATGAGTGGCACAGAGGACAATAGGGCACAAAAAACTAGTGGAATAGAGGGCAGAAGGGCTCAAAAAACGAGTGGAACAGAAGGCAAAAGGGGCACAAATACGCGGGGAAAATGAGTGGCACAGAGGGCAGATGGGCACAAAAAACTAGTGGAACAGAGGGCAGAACGGCACAAAAACGAGGGAAAAACGAGTGGCACAGAGGGCAGAAGGAGACAAAAACTAGTGGAACAGAGGGCAGAAGGGCACAAAAATGAGGGACAAATTAGTGGCACAAAGGGCAGAAGGGCACAAAAAATTAGTGGAAGAGAGGGCAGATGGGAACAAAAAACGAGTGGAACAGAAGGCAAAGGGACAAAAAAATGAGGGAAAAACGAGTGGCACAGAGGGCAGAAGGGCACAAAAAACGAGTGGAACAGAGGGCAGAAGGGCACAAAATTGAGGGGAAAATGAGTGGCACAGAGGACAATAGGGCACAAAAAACTAGTGGAATAGAGGGCAGAAGGGCTCAAAAAACGAGTGGAAGAGAAGGCAAAAGGGGCACAAATACGCGGGGAAAATGAGTGGCACAGAGGGCAGATGGGCACAAAAAACTAGTGGAACAGAGGGCAGAAGGGCACAAAAAATGAGTGGAACAGAAGGCCAAAGGTGCACAAAAACAAGGGGAAAACGAGTGGCGCAGAAGGCAGAAGGGCACAAAAAACGAGTGGAACAGAAGGCAAAAGGGGCACAAAGGACAAAGGGGTACAAAAATATGGGAAAAACAAGTGGCACAGAATGCAGAAGGGCACAAAAAGCAAGTGGAACTGAACACAAAAGGGGCACAAAACGAGGGAAAAACGAGTGGAACAGAGGGCAGAAGGGCACTAAAAAACGAATGGAACAGAAGACAAAAGGGGCACAAAAACGAGGGAAAACTGAGTGGCGCAGAAGGCAGACGGGTACAAAAAACGAGTGGAACAGAAGGCAAAAGGGGCACAAAAATGAGGGAAAAACGAGTGGCACAGAAGACAAAAAGGGCACAAATCCCGGAAAACCGATTGGCACAGAGGCAAAATACAGAATACAGAAATACAGGGGCAGCTAATAACAGAAGGCAGAACGGGCAGATAGGCACGGGGGCAGCGAGGGGAACAGAAGGGAAAACCGGGCAGAGACACAGGGGCAGTGAGGGGTGCAGAAGGAAAGACCGGGCAGAGAGAGCATGTGGACAGCGAGGGGAACAGAGGGAAGAAAAAGGGGCCCGGACCACATACAGACAACAGCAGTCACAGACACAACAATGAAAATACAGGCAATATAATAAAAGCAATAAAGCGGAGGATGAACAACCTGCCTACCACTGCCCACCAGGGATGAGGCGCAGGTGGTAGCCTGCAGGTGGTGGAGGGCCTCAAACTTTCTCAGCAGCGGCAGCTGGGGCAGGGACACACCGGCAGTGGTTTGTGGAGGGGGAGCGACCTACCTGGTGGGGTCAAGGGCCCCTACAGTGGACACATTAGTCCTCCAACCAGACCTGGCCACTGGGCGCGGCTTGTACACCTTGAAACCTTTGTCTGTCTCCAGGTCTTCCAGTGTATCATGAAAAACATTTGTAAATTCTCAGAATGTGTGAATCTACAGCCATGAAAGGTGGTTAACCTCACACACTCTGAACGTGATCCCAGGTAGAAGCATCTCTTTCCCTAATCTCGGCTACACTCACCCTGTCTCGATTTATCTGGGCCACTTTCTGAGGTGGCCTCCTTTCCAAAGGGCGCCATGAATCCCTGTGCCAAGCGCCACCTTGCGCTGTTCCTTTGCTTGCCTGGCCCTGCTCACCCCTCTGACGGAATACCGTCTTTCTGTTTTTGCTGCATGAATTTAATTTATTTACATACATCTTGGACTCGCTTAACCTTGCGTTTTCCAATTTACAAAAAATGTTACTGGCTCCGCAGAGTCCTCACTGTGGCATCAATCCTGTTTTCTGTCGACAAGAGTAACCTTTGGAAATAACACCGGGGGTTGTACCCTGCAGGGTGAACAACTGCTCAGCCTTCACAGCCAGCCGCGGGGGGCAGTCGAAGCCTGTGACTCTGATGGAAGTGACGCGCAACTTCTCTGTCACAAGATTTATACAGTACCACTAGGGTGAAGGACAGGGGGGGCGGGGGTCACTCTTACAGCGGCACACAAATGTCAAATAGAAACGTTGCTGGTAGCCCTGTTTCATTGCACAGCTGATAACCTGGAGGGGGATATTGTGAACCCCTGCTTGCAAGTGAGTTCCTGTCTTAATTTAGGGCCACATGTACCTAGATTTTATTTTGCAAGTGTCTAATAGCGAATGTTTGTGCTTCGCTATTAGGAAATCACAAACACTTATGTACGAATGTGTCCTTGACACATATAGAAATTCCTAATGCGGTCACAATTGACCTACCTCATTAATATTCATAAGGCACTTTGCACTTTGCGACCCATTGGGAGTTGCTAAAATACAGGGAAGCTGGCCTGCAGTAGACCACCATGTCTGTGTTTGCTTTTAAATAAAGCAGCATTTACATGTTTTCTTTTTAAAAGTGGATTGCATTTGAAAAAGAAAATTGAAACGTTTCAGTTTCACTTTTAAGAGCAGACATTTGTCTCTCTGACCACTGTCTGCTTTAAAAAAATGTTTTTGCAACCATTCACAAACGGTAAGTGGACCCCTTTCCTTTTGTGAAAGAACTACCACCTACTTGAAGCAGGGAGGAAACTGCAAATATTTCGCGACTACATTTCAGTCGCAAAACATTCGTTCATGGCACTGAGAGTCACTATTTTTTTTTTGTTTAAGAAATTTTTATTAAGCATTAAAACAATAATACACGAAACATGTCATGAAAAATTAGGAAAAAGTACATATGAGTATAATAATAATTGAAAGACATCAATCTACAGAAATTTATATAGAGAAAAGAAAGGTATGAAAAGATAGAAAGGAGAAAGAAGAAAGGAAAGAAGTGAAAAGGAGAAAAGAAAAGGAGGAAAGTAGAAGAAAAGGAAAGAGAAGAGGAGAGAAAGAGGAAGATAAGGAAGTAAAACTAAGGGATCATAAGGGACAAGAAGCACGCGGTAAGGGAGAAGGATTAGAAGAGAGATAGGAAGTAAAGGGAAGCCATAATAAATCAGATTTAATTTTCAAAGAGATAGAGGTAGAAGAGGCAATAGAAATTCTATGTTCATCACATATATAATTCCACCATGTGTGGACCGATAGTTTAGAATTGTCTTTCCAGCACGATAAAATAACTTTAAATGCAAGTGCAATAAAAAGGTCTAACAACTTAGCAGAAGAGGGTGTACTAATATCAATATCATCAGCTAAAGAACCTAAAAATATGTGTATAAAAGACAATTGTGAAGAAAGAGATAACATTTTCATACAAATATTCCAAACTTCAGTCCAAAAAGATAAAACTGGGGAACAATAATAAAGTTGGTGTTGTAGAGTACCAGGGTCTTTAGAACAGGACCAACATAAAGGAGAGGAGGTTGGAGAAAATGTATGGATAGTAACCGGTGTAATAACAACTCTGTGATAAATAAAAAGTAGGGATTGAGTAATGCGTGCAGCAACAGAAACTTTAAAGAGTCGAGACCATAAACGATCCCACAATGCAGTGTCAAAGGAGACATCCAGATCAGTTTCCCAAGCAGTCTCTACTATAGACTTAAAACGGACAGAACAATCAGATAATAAAAGTGAATATACAAGGGCAGCTTTAGGTTGTTGAGTGGAAAAAAGAGGGTAAAGTGGGGTGACAGGAGTAAAAGAAGAAAAAGAATCAGAGGAAGAGGATAATGAGGATAAATGAGATTGAATAGCAGAGATTATAATAGAATATTCAGCAAGAAAAGAGGCGGGTAAGTTAAACTTATTTTGTAGATCCACAAAAGAAAGGAGATTAGAATCAAGAAAAAATTGATGTACAAACATTATATTCTTTTCTTTCCAGTGTTTAAAGTAAAATGATTTACCTTTATATCGAAGAAATTTGTTGTACCAAACTACGGATGATAAAAAACATTGTAGAGGGGAAAGGGAAGAGGAAAAAACATTTTGCAAGGTAGATTGGCAATATTTCAAAATAGGATACTTGGATATAAAGGTACAGTTTGACATGAAAGGAACATGTTGAAATGAGAAATCTTTCAAAAAAGAGCGTTCCAGGAGCACCCATTTAGGAACAGGAGTATCAAGGAAATCATATGCCAAGGAGAAGGATTGTTTGATAAGAAAGGCAGAATGATAAGAGCCAAAATCAGGGTAACGAACACCACCTTCATTTTTAGGGCGAACCAACTTATGTAATCCAATGCGGGGATGTTTATTGTTCCACAAAAATTTTGTGCATATGGAATTGATACGGGAAAAATAGGATTTAGGGATTTTGAAAGGGAGCATAGAGACTGTATATAAAACATGAGGGGTAATCATCATTTTGATAGTATCTAATCTACCCCACCAAGAAAGAAATAGGGGAGACCAAATCTGTAGGAGGGATTGAATTTTCTTAAATAACGAATCAAATGTTATTTTAAGGGTATCTTTTAGAGAGGAAGAAAACCATATGCCGAGGTATTTAATTTTAGAAGGACACCATGCAAAATCAGTATTATTAAACATATATTGAAAACACAAAGAATTAAGGGGAAGCACTTCAGTTTTGGATAAATTGAGCTTATATCCTGATATTGAGGAATATAACTGAACTTCATCTAAAAAGGGAGGGAGGGAAGATTCAGGATTGGACATGTAAATGAGGACATCATCAGCGTATGCTGAAAGTTTGGTTTCGACAGAGGGGAATTTTAAACCTGTAATGTGAGGGTTAGAACGAATACGTTGCAAAAAGGGTTCAAGGCATAGGATAAATAATAACGGGGAAAGGGGACAGCCTTGTCTTGTACCTCTTGTTAAAGAAAAAAATCTGGAAAATTGGTTGTTAACAAAAATACTGGCACGGGGAGAGGAATAAAGGAGTTTGATTAACGCTATAAACTTTGGTCCAAAGCCAAACCAAGTGAGGGTTCGAAACATGTATTGCCAATTAATACGATCAAAAGCTTTTTCAGCGTCAAGGGAAAGGGCTGCTAACGGGGTTTTGACATTTTTGCTGTGAGAAAGGACATTGGAAAAAAGACGGGCATTATCCGCAGCAAGTCTGCCCTTAACAAACCCCACTTGGTCTGTGTTGATTAGGCGAGGGATAATGGAATCAAGGCGAGAGGCAAGGATCTTAGCGAAAATTTTACAATCATAATTTATTAAGGAAATGGGGCGGAAATTCTTACATTGGGAATGGTCCTTATCAGGCTTCGGGATGATGACAATGAGGGCGTCCAAAAACGACCCAGAGGCCTTAGCTTCAAAAATAAAAGAATTAAATAATTGAAGGAGTTTGGGAGCAAAAAATGAATGAAAGGAGGAGTAAAATTCAATCGGCAGGCCATCAGGACCAGGGGCTTTTGATTTCTTAAGGGAATGAATAGCTGAGGTAATTTCTTGGAGAGTAATTTCACGTTCTAGGTGTGTAAATTCACCAGGAAGGTCAGGGGGGGGGGGAAGGCCTTCAAAAAAAGTTGTTAAGTTAGCGTCAGAAGGGTGAGTATCATCTGTATATAAGGCTTGATAGTAATTGTGAAAAACTTCAGCAATGTCTTCATCGGAGGTAACCAGCTTGTTGAGTGAATCATTAAAAATTGGGCCGACAGCTTTGCGTTCAGATTTGATTTTCAAGTAGTTGGCCAGCATTTTACCTGCTTTGTTCTGACCCCCATGATACTTAGATTTTATTTTAAGGAGGGTATGACACGCTTCGTTAGTTATAATTTTATTGAGATCTGTTTTGGCATGAATCAGGTCCTGAAGGGCAGATGGGGATTTGGAGGAGAAATATGAATGTTCAAGGGTTTTAATATGTTTAAGTTGATCTTCATATTTTTGCTTGTTAAGCTTCTTTTTGGCAGAAACATAGGAAATCGTAAAAGCACGAAAAGAAGCCTTAAAAGCATCCCAAGTGTTGGGAATAGAAGTATCAACAGGGTCATTAAAGGAAAAATATTCATTAAAAAACTCAGTACATTTTTTCATAAAAGTGGCATCAGATAAAAGAAAAGAGTTAAATTTCCAACGACTAAAATTGGAGGGACTAATGGATAAATCCAGGGTAGTGTAAACCGGTGCATGGTCAGAAATAAAAATAGAGCCAATAACAGATTTTTGAAGGGAGGGAAGGAGAGACTTACTGATCATAATGTAATCAATCCTTGAGCGTGTATGATGGACATTAGAGAAAAAAGTATATTCTAGTAAATCAGGATTACACACTTTCCACGAGTCATAAAGAGGACGAGAGGCAATGGCAGATTGGAAGGTCTTATGGGTTTTGTCAGGTTGGAATTTACTTGAAGACAAACGGTCTGAAAAAGGGTCTAACCACTGGTTAAAATCACCAGCAACGATGAAATTAGGACAGTCAATGGATGCAATAAGCAATTTAATGTCTTTCCAAAATTTGGGATCTGGACGAACAGGGCCATAAATATTCAGTAAGACCATCGTTTTGTTATGAATAACCACCTTTGCCATTGCCCAACGACCTTCATCATCATTTTGGGAGGAAATAATTTGTGCATTTAAAGACTTGTGAAATAATATAGCAACCCCTCCTTTTTTGTTGACCGCAGGGGAAAACACAACCTGACCCACCCATTGTCTTTTCAATTTAAGAGAATCAATGTCCGAGCAATGAGTTTCTTGAAGAAAGACAACCTGTGAATGAAATTTGGTTAAGTGAGACAATACCTTCTGACGCTTGACAGGATGACCAAGACCACGAACATTCCAAGAGACAAAATTACACATGTCGGAAGGAGGAAGGGATGGACGAAGGGTGGAGGCAACACACAGCAGGGAGATCACTATATAAGGGGAGACAAAAAATAACGGTTAAACATTGGAGTGGGAGAACGCTCATGCCAAGAAGGGAAAGAGAGATGAAATAGTGTGGAAGAAAGAGACGGAAAAGTAAATAAAACAGCAGAGGTAGCTTGAGAAGAAGGAAGAAAGGAAAGAAAGAGAAGAGAAAGAAAGAGGAAAGATACATAAAAGAAGGAGATAGGATTAGAAAACAGGTCAAGGCACAGAGGCTTGATCTGAAAGGAGAACAGTAACCAAAATGTATGAGACGCGGGTACACCAGAGAGAGGACAGGACCCACGAGCAATCCATAAACGGACAAATTAGAAAGGATAAACACAAGGATGTGAGAAGAAAGTCTAGAACAAAATAGAAGGGAGAGATATGATAAGTGAATATATAGAAATTAAAGCAGTAACGTTGGAAGAGGAAAAACATTGATAGAAGAAAAAGCATTAGCTGGCAGTTTCCATGTTGGACGGTGTGATGCTCATCAGGTAGTCTCGAAGTTTCTGTGGATCATCATACGACTTGGTACGACCATTATGTGTGATCTTACAGAAACAGGGATGAAGAATTCCATATTGAATGTTGAGTTGTCTCATCGTGGGACGAAGGTTCAGGAATTCCTTACGTCGAGCATTGGTAGCAGAAGAGAGATCCTGGGAAATAAAGATGTTGTGGCCAGACCACTGGAGACGACGTTTAGCCCTGGCAGCTTTTAGAACAGCCATGAGTTCTGTGAACTCCAAGAATAGCATGATGATTCCACGTGGTTTGGATGCGTTGGAATTGATACGACCAAGGCGATGCGCTCTCTGGATGTTGAGAGGATGAGTCGATGGGGAGAGTTCCAAAAGTTCTTGAAGAAGTTTCCGAATAAAAGAGACCATGTCTGAGCCCTCCAAATTTTCCGGAACACCATAAACGCGTAGGTTGTTGCGTCTATTTCTATTTTCCAAATCCTCGGTGTGCAATTTGAGTTTGTGGATTTCTTGTTCCAAAAGTGGAATCTTGGTTGAGAGGTCTTGGACATCGCTGACACGTTGCTCTAAGTTCAAAACCTTATTTTCCATGACCACCCAGCGCTCCTCGATCTGCTGAAGTTTAGCGTTGGTAGCAGTCATAAACGGTTGAAGACCACGCACCTCCTCAAGGATTGAATCCAAAACAGGATTAGTCGAAGAGTTTATGGGGGAGGGTGGGTCATTCTTTTGTCTTTTGGGTTTCGTTCCTGTTTGCGATAACTTCGGCGAAGTTGAGATATTTGCCATGATGCTGATTGAAGAAAGGAAGCTTCGTCCAGTAACGCAGTTGAATATGAAATAAAGCGTGGATACCCAAACGTGAAAGGGGCACACCTTGTGGCAAAAAAGAAGGCACTGAGACACACTATTTATCAGTGTGCGAGTGAGGAAGCAGCCACACGAGGACAAACAGGAAGCATCCACTGACTCAGAAGCTTGATATTGCGGCAAAACAACATGGCATTATGGAGTATCAGATTAAATGAAGTATAACACCAAGACATTCACATGGAGGCATAGATAGTGCAATAAGGTATTGGAGGAGACTGATGGTCATTAGGGGTGAGAAGAGTAAGAAACCTGTAGGGGCGCTGAGGCATTCATAACATTCCTTGAGCATGAGTAGGAGTTCAGGCATCCAGAGGCACAAAATGGCGGTCGTTCCACCTCAGAGAAAAAAATTGCGCTTTTAAAATGAAAAGCGGTAGTGGCATCAACAGTGAAAAGTAGACCACAGCAACTCATGAGTGAAGTAGGGTGGTATGTAGTAATATTGCCACATTAGCGCCAGAGCGCATGGGGGAAGAGCAGGAATATTGCAGAGAGATAAGCCGGATCGGCAGCATACAAAATGGCGGCCGTTCGCGTTGCGCAGCGAAGGAATATTTACCAAAGCAAATTGTCACTGCAAATGAGCTCTCTCCGGCCAGTAAAATGCTTCATTGCGGAGTCCCCACCTTCCGATGTTAATAGCTGTGAAGAAAACCGCTCGACAAGCGGTTTCGACGGTGTCTCACGGCATCCGCGGAATGTCCGAAGCGGAGCTCACGGAGAACACGTCCTCGATCGCCGGCGCGCAAGCCACGCCCCCCTCTGAGAGTCACTATTAGCAAGGTAAGTAACTAACAGGCACATGCATCAAGCAATTTGGGAATCGCAAACGGTGCGAATCGCAAAATTCGGCCGTTTGCGATTCCCAAATCACTATTTGGGATGCATCAACTGAAAAGTGAATAAATCGCTATTTTAGCGATTTTTTCAAGTGCGATTGCTTTTAAGGAATCGCAAATTTGCGATTCCTCAAAAGCAATGCATGAAACTAAAAAAAATTGCGAATTTGCAATTAGAGAGAAAAAATTACCATGAGGTTGGACCTCATGGTAATTTTGCGAAATGTTAGAAAAAAGCAATTTTTTGCATTTTTTTAACTTTCATGTTGTGCACACACATGCCCTTAGGGCATGTGTGTACACAACATATGTGCATTGTTTGATTTCAGGGGTGCAACAGGGTGTCCTTTGGACACCCCTGCACCCTTGAAATCGCAATCTCAATTTGCGATTAGCTAATTGCGAATCGCAAATTGAGATTGTCTTCCCATTCATTCCTATGGGCCTCTAGGCCCATAGGAATGAATGGGAAGGGATTCCTTAATTGCGATTCGCAAAATGCTAATCGCAATTAAGGAATTCTAAGAAATCGCAATTTATTTAGCGATTTCTTGATGCATAGGCATTTGCAATTCCTTAATTGCGATTCCTTAAAAATCGCAATTAAGGAATCGCAAATGCCGAGTTTGATGCATGTACCTGTTGGATCCTTATTTGGGTTAATATTTAAAACTACCACAATAATCAGAACAGTTCACAATCAATCGCTCAGAATAGTCGACCATGATTGAAGACCAAAGTTTACAGTTCAGTAGTGTTCCAATATTCAAAGCACAATGGTGCTCTGCGTGCAAACCTCATGTGGCTAAGACAGTATGAAGATAGTTTGCTAAAGGTAAAGCCTGCTTTTAGCATCTAAAACTGTTAAAATAAAGGCACCATCGGACCATAAAGTTCAGTAAGGACAACAAACCGACGTGCAAAGTCAGCAACTTATGAACTCATTCTGCAAATAAAAAGAGCAAAATCAGTTCAAATTTATGAGGTAAAACCGTTTCTTTAGCAGCTATAATTATTGAGATTAAGAGACCGTGAGACCATAAGATTCTGTATAAACTACAAAAACCAATGTGCAAAGTCAGCAGCGTTTATACTCTGACTGCAGCTGGCAGGGACCGGTCTGCAAAACCAGGCAGATTATAAAATCCAATTGAATGTGCAAATGTAGCAAATAATTGAGGAGCTCCTTTAGACGGTGGGTCATTATCCTTCCAAGTTATTTTAGCGTCCTGTGATTTCAATGTGTGACCAAATAAGAAATGCATCGTTTAGGCTTTGACTGCAGCTGGCAGGGACGGTAGCAACACCAGGCAGTTTTTAAGATTCCATTGAGTGTGCAAATTAGCAAATAATTGGGAAGCTCCTTCAAACTGTGGATCATTATCCTTTCTGAGACAGTCTAGAAACCTGTGATTTCAATGTTTGACCAAGTAAAACATTTACATGATCATCCATTGCTCAGTAATCTATTCAGCAAAGACTTGTCACTGGTATTTAGGGGCAGATTTACAATAACTGGCGCATCCCTGCATATCAGCAGGGATCCACCAGTTATTGTCTGTCAGGGCTCCGCCACTGTGGATGCGCCGCATTTACGATGCGGCGCACTATGGGACAAAAACGGCACAGATGCGTGACGCATATGTGCCGTAAAGGTGGCGCATTGCTGGAGTTGCGTCGCAAGCGCAACGCAGCTCCCGCAATGCTCTGGGGGGCCCTATCTTTGCAATGCTGCGTCAATCCTTACGCCTTCTTCAAGCAGGCGCAGGGTTTTGACGCAGCATGGGCTCAAAAGGCTCAAAAGTGACTGAGTGAAATCTTGTAGATTTCACTCAGCCACTTTTAGGCGGCGTTCCTGCGCCGGAACGCCCCCCCCCCCCCACCCCCCTTGCACTGCAACACGTACTTCTGGCGCAGGGCTTTACAACGTGATGCATCTCCCAGATGCGTCACGTTGTAAATACCCCGCACCATGGAGCTGCTGCTGTGTCACATAAGTGACGCAACGGCGGCGTAAAAGAGGCGCAAGGGGCTTGTAAATCTGCCCCTTTGTTTCTTTTCAGTAATGCTCAGGAATCGTACAAGGCGGCAGCTTCACTTAACATCTCTGCCAGCAAAGCATGCTTGCACTGCCTGCGAGTCCTTATTCCTGTGGCATTGAGAGGGGCTGCAGCAGTAGTCCGCGTCTGTATATTAGTTTCCCACATTTGGACAGCAACTGAAGCCTGCCTGTGGGCACTCCCATGCTGGTGAATGGAACAGAGATGGAAGGATACCATGTCTGTGCAGAAGATAATTGTCTTTGATTACTTTAGTGAACCCTGCACCTAGATAAGATTGTGGAGTGGCCCTGGGGTAGCTGTGCAGAGAGAACCATCCGTGCGCCCTTCCCGATGGCACTGCTTTGTCCTCTGCTAAGGACACCCTTTTGACCGTTTTGTTGACAAGCAGGTAGAAGCTGTTGTATGTCCCTGTGGCCTCCCAGAGATCACGTGGGCCCAGTTGATCTATTGACTCTTGCAAATTGGACTTTGGTGCACTCCTGTTTTTTTGGAACCATACTGTTTATTCAAGGAGATTCATAGCTTCTTACACAGCTGAGGGCCAGATGTCCGACGCTCAAAATAGTGCTTCGAAAATTGCAAGTTTTTTGCGACTTGCAATTTGCCAAGCGCTATTATGCATGTACAACAGTGTTATTACACTGTTTTGCGAATCCCAATGGGGTCGCGAATAGAGAGGCTCATGAATATTAATGAGCCTCTTGCAATTTGGGACCCCATTGGGAATGGCAGGCCCTCCGAGGTATGGTGGCCTGCTGGGCTCAGCAGATCACCATGTCTGAGACTGTTTTTAAATAAAGCAGTTTTTCAAAAAAATGTATGCAGCCCGTTTTCCTTAAAGGAAAATGGAATGTATTTAAAAAAATAAAATAAAATGTTTTCGTTTAATTTTTTAAAGGGCAGGCAGTGGTCGGACCACTGCCTGCCCATAAAAGTTGTTTCCCTCTGCGTTTGCAAAGAGGAAGGGGTCCCCTGCGGACCCCTTCCCTTTTGTGACCCCATTACCGACCCTCTTGAAGAGGGTGATAATTTGCAAGAGTTTTGCGCCCGCAAAAACAACCGCAAAACCTTTGTACATGGGGCTGTGCTCGCTATTAGCGACTCGCAATACCAAAATAGCGAGTCGCAAATAAATTGCGACTTGCTATTTAGGTATTGTACATACCCCTAATGGTTTTTGCATGTGCAAACTGGTTTGCAAACACGTTTGCGCATGCAAACCCATCATACATCTGGCCCTGAGTGCCTACAACCATTGGTTAGCACTGTATATTCAAGGATGAGGCTCTACACAGCTTAGCACCTACAACCCGGAGGCTGGCAGTGATATTGGGATAGTATTATACAGAATCAAAACAATACAACCTATGATAACAAAGGGACAACATTCCGATCGTCGCCCCCCCCCACCCCCCACCCCTACCTCCCAATCCCCGCAACAGTCGCCTATTCTTCTAAGCCATTGGAAACGTGCGTGCTAATTAAGACATGCGTTGTTCTGCGTTCTCCGTCCATGGGGTTGATTCCGACTTCGTCCCACACCCCTGGAGTAGTCGCAGTATTTGTGAGTATTTGGGGCATATGATCTCTCGTAATTCTGTCGAGAGGATCTGAAGAAAGGGGCCCAGCGCTCGGCATAAGTCTTGCCCTTGTGCTCCACAACTAAGGACATGCGTTCCATTGCCAGTGTCAATCAAAGTTTGTGTATCCATGTAGTGTGGTCTGGGATATTCCAGGTGCCCCATCGGGCAGGATTACTTGACACACTGCCAACAACGCTAGTGTTCAGAGAGTAAAGGGGGAAAGTTAAAGGGTTTGGCAGCCCCAAGATAAGATATGCTGGGATTGGAAGCGTGGGAGTGTGGGTGTGTGGTGTCCAATGCTTTGTTCATGTCATCCAAAACCTGCTCAAAGAAGCGAACCAGCCTTGGGCAATGCCATAGCAAATGCACCAGAGAGTCCGCTAAGCCACATCCCCTCCAGCATCTCTCTGAGCGTCCTTTATCCCAGCTATGAATGTGGGTCGGAGTAAGATACCAATGTTATCCCTTTGTAGTCCGATTCTGTCCCTGCAGTGCTGTGCGCCGTGTGGTGTGCTCTATGGTGCATGTCTGCCCATTCTTTACCAGAGAGCGCCCAACCCAACTCCTTCTCCCATCAAAGCTATCCTTAGGTTCGCCCTCCCTCTTTTCCTGTGGAGAGCATTGCATAAAGCTCAGAAATGAGGTGTTTGTCATAATGTTTGCTCTTCAGCTACTTTTCAAAGACCGTGAGTGGTCGTGAAGCCCTTGCATGATATTCCGGAGAGGTGACCCAGTAACGCAATTGGAGGTAATGGAATACATAAGCCTGTGGAAGAGCACAGTCCTACATTAATTGTTCGAAAGGAATGATTTTACTGGGGTAAAATAGGGAGCCAACTTGTTTACACCCTTGTTCTCTCCATCTCTGGAACATTTTCGAATTGCGTCAAGGGGGGAAGAAGGGGTTGTCTACTATTGAGGACATTGGAGAAGGGAATGTTCTTCAGCCCTTCTTACCGGCTACTGTATCCCAAACTTTTAGAGTTGATGAGGTTACTGGGAAGAAGTACAATCCCCACGCTCTGTGTTTGCTTCGGAGACAGACTTCTTGCCAGATATTTGCTCATGCCACTGTTTGGTCCATGAAGGACCAGTATTTTTTGGAGAGAGGGAGGTTCCATTCAACTATGTAGCGGAGGTGCGCTGTTTGTAGGTATCTGTGGACTAGTGGCATTCCCACCCCGCTCTCTCACTTGGGTTGCATCATTTGAGCGATTGATAATTGCGATCTCCCCCCCCCAAAACAAATATATTAATTGCAAGTTGTAGAGTATGAAGAGCCTTCGGTGGCGGAACCAACAGCAGCATTTGAAAAATGTAAAGAATGTGCAGAAGCACCATCATCTTGACGGTCGCAATCCACCCAAACCAAGCCAGCTTTAGGCGAGTCCACATGTCTAGGGCCTTAACCATTTGGTTCAAAGTGGACACATAATTCAATGTCAGGGTCTTCGGTATAGATGGGGCAAGCAGAACGGTCAGATAAGGTATGGATTGGTCCGCCTAGGACAGCGGGAATTTGCTCTGAAGACTCTCTTCATGGGCAAGGGGCAACAAGAGATTTAGGATCTGTTACTTGTTTAGGTTGACTTTGAAACCTGCGGTCTTCCCAAAGCTCTCTAACTCATCCAACAACACAGGCAAAAAAGTTAGTGGGTTTTGTCATCGAGAGAATCACATCATCTGCACAGAGACTGATTTTATGGGTGTCTTCCCAAATCCGATGCCCTCTATCCGTGGGTCATCCTGGATACTTTATGCCAGCGGCTCTATGTAGAGTGCAAAAAGTAGGAGAGACAGCGGGCAGCCCTGCCTCGTGCCACGGGAAATCAGAAACAAGTTGGACGACATCCCGTTCACTCGGACAAATGCTTTTGGGGCATGATAAATGCAACTAACCCACTTTATTAACTTTTCCTAAAACCCAAAATGGCATAGTGTATCAAAGAGATATAGCCAGTGCACTCTGTCAAACGCTTTATCAGTGTCAATGGACAGGAGAAGTACATCTTTACACGATCTATGGATACCGGCCATGAGGTAGAGCAGTCTTTTGGTGTTATCGACCCCCTGGTGTGTGGGTACAAAACCTGCTTGGTCGGGTCCACAAGATCAGCCAACAGTGGATTTAGCCGGCTGCCAAAATCCAGGCAAGAGTTTCGCATCAATGTTGAGTAAGGAAATAGGTCGGTGGGACCCACATTCGCTGAGATCTTTGGAGGGCTTGAGGATCACTGATATCGAGGCTTCACCAGGGACTCTGTGAGTGAACCTGTGTCTAGGAAGGAGTTAAACAACCTCGTTAGGAGCGACACCAATTCCTAGCAGAAGGCCTTATAGAATTGTGCCAGGAAATCATCAGGAGCCGGCGCTTTGTGCAATTTTAGGTGAGCAATTGCTGTGACCACCTTCTCAATTTGTATTGGCTAGTCAAGTTTGGTTGCAATTGTTTTCGGGAGGAGGGTTACTGGGCTGTCTTTAATAATAAGGTGGGCCTTTTGATATGGAGAGTCAGTGTTGGAGTACAAGGTCTGATAAAAAGTATTAAATGTTTCCACTTTTTGCAAGTCTGAATGCACTTTCTCCCCGGAAGGCCATCTAATCGAGGCGATCGCCGCAGCTAACATCTTGGCTCTTAGCCTTTGCGCAAGTAGCCGTCAGCAGCGGTCACTGCTCAGATAAAATTTATGACGGAGTTTGAGGAGGGCATACCTGTGTGGAGGTATCAAGGCAGCATCTGCGGCAACGGAGGAGTAGAGCAGCGCTCACAGACTCGCATCACGGAGGGGGTTCTGGTGCCTATGGTAGGAACATCGACTGAATGGAATTAAGGATTGATGGGATGGCAATTTGATCGTCGGGAAGATCGAGCTGCCATTTTGTGAGACGCGTGGTGCGGTGAGGTCGTGGACGGTGCGGATCTGGGCACCCTTGCCAGCTAGAGACTAAGATGAAGACGGTGGTTAAGGGGCTCTGGTGTGCGGGAATTGCGGAGGACTGACCCCGATATGGGTGGACTTGTAGGAGGCCCCTGGGACACTGATACAGACGGCAGTGGGCAGCGACCTGCCTGACTTCAAAATGGCAGACGTTTGAGACAACCACAGGCTTCAATAACTCCACGAGTGCCAGAGATGGCGTGCAAGGTTGATAATAAAGAGGGACAGAGCAACTACAAGACTGGGGCCCAAAAGGAAAAACTGGGGCAGTTCAATCCTCTCCCTAAGGGTGAAATAACAAAAGCTACACACCAATGAGGGGAACAGAGGGACAGACCTCACAACACATGCATTAAAGCTCCACCGGTGACAGCACATGTTGAGGTCATACCTTATCTGACTAGGTCTCTCTAGCAGCATTTGATGCAATGTATCAGCAGGATCCCATACAGCTTGCACAGCGTCCCATCTGCCTCCTGTGTGCCTGGTGCCTTGTGGTTGCACATAACCCCCCACTGAGAAAGATGATTCTACATCACCCTCCTCCAGGTAGCCATTTCCTTTTCCTCCTCCTTAGATCTCTCCTTGCGTCATCTAATGAGTCTGATCTTGGATGATGTCCCATGGGAAGAAAGGGATACTGTTTTGCACTTACCTGCAGATTTAACAGATGTGGATACCTACTGCGGAGCCCGAACACCGTTGGCGGATGCCCGATGGAGCTGTACTATGCAGCTATAGAGGAGTCTGGGCACTCGGCCATCACCTACCCAGTCGAACATTTGACAATGTTTTCCGTGTCTCCCCATTTTGGTCTCGTTCCCTCCCCCTCTTCTCTGATTCTCTTAATGCTAACTGCTGTAACTATGTATCCTGTAACTCCCTGTTTCAACTGATGTAGATACCCTTGAAGGACTGGGTTCTTTAAGACCCAGCGGTGCCAGGGCACAACACCTGAAACCTTCGTGGGTAACCTGCTCCGGCGTACAAGTCACAGAGACACGGGACATTTCCTTCGGCGTCAAAGATTCAAGGTTTATTTGCTGCAGGGAACACAGAGATCACGACAAGTACACCACGTGCAACTTGGGGAGACTGCTTCAAATTGGTTCTGTGGATCGCTCCTTTTATACAGTTTTTACCCATAGGATTACATTGAGCACAAAAGTTTACAACCCGGTTCCCACAATTATCCCCCAGAGGGGTCACTCTGGTCACTTTGAAACACATCAGGTCCGGAACATAAGTGCGGAAACATTTGGCGGTTCCCAACTGTAAAAACCATCTTCCCACCATTAGCAAATTCCAATCAGCAGTAAAATAGATCGAAATAGGAACAAAGACAAGTGCAGAGGAAGACGGAGACAGTGGGGAGATCGGAAAGGGTGAAAAAGGGGAGGTATCGGGAAACACGAGATACAGGCATCAAAGGGACGTGCCTAATGAGATGCACGGCTGAGACAATAAGTCCGTGCGGCAAGATGAGCCTCGAGCGGCGCCATCTGCCTTACAGTAGCATCCCCCTCGTCATAAAGACACTTACAAAGAACATGTGTCTTCCGCAAATATCTTGGGAGTCCCAGGGTCGCGAAGCGGACAACGTCCGTTCGCTGGCTACTTGAGGGCAAGAGACAAAATGGATGCCGTATCTAAGATGGAACCCGTGGGTACAGATGAAAAACCCACATAACAAACGAACGGTTTAAGTTAGCACAGCGAAACTGCGCACACTTACTAAACTCATCATTTGCGGTTCATAGATACCAGACTCGACCATGTTCGTGCGAGTTAAAAACACCACTTACAATCGTCACGGAACCTCAGACGCTCCTTTTGCCCTCATGTAGGCAAGCACTAGTCAGAATCATATTCGATATTCATCAGACCATCGAGATGTTGCTGTAGCATAGCTCTGTCCAACCGAGTCCCCTTGGTAGCAGATGGTTGTCTCATACACGTCGTAGCACAGAGGCCACATAAGGCAGGACCACACTGCACACAAAGGCAACACGTGAACAGGAACACTACCACAACTCCAATGATCATCAGAATTTTCCAACCCCAAGTCGACATCAGGCCCCAAAACCATCCAAGTAGCGTCCAATCCCCTACATCCACGTGTATGGATTCGGAGATCTTATGCAACCTCGAGATGGCTTGATAGACAGTAGGAGCATTATCTGGAATGAAAATGCAGCAGCTCGAATGGATCACCTTACATACCCCACCGCGATCTGCTAAAATGACATCTAAAACCATACGGTTTTGTAATGTCATAAGTCTCTCCGCCTGAAGTTCTGTGGTGATATTACCAAGGGCACTGGCAGTAATATTAGCCGTCGATTCTACCACTCGAGTCAACTGTCTCAGGTTCCTACTATTGACCATAGGTCCCCAAAACGGGAGGAAACCCTTGAAAAAGTCTCCTGCCTCTTGACCGGCAGTATCCTCTTCACTAATTACGCCTCGCACAACTCTAGTCTTATGATAATCGGCATCTACAGTGAACGTCGGAGGCAACAAATTTGCAATAAAACATGAGCCCATGAAGTCTGCGGGCAACCATGTGTATGCACGATCATAACAGATAAAGTATGTACCCTTGGCAGCCAGAAACACAGGGGACGAGGACATCGGCAGAATGTAATTTTCAGTGCAAGCACTCGCTCCAAGTCGGGCTTGCGATCTTCGGCCACGACCCATAAGACAAAAATTACCAGTGTGGGGTACGACCCATATAGGAGGCGAGCTTTTAAGCTGCTTCTCGCTAGTGAACACACTATATTCACCTCTACTTAGGACTCTATAGGCCTGTACCTCTTCTTCGGGAATAAGCGAAGGATCATAGATCTCACTATCTAAATCCTCTATTGCTATCGACAAAGGTTTTTGATACGAGGTAGGACCAGAGTAGGGGGAACGTGGTTCTCGAATGGGGTGGAAACCCAGTGCGCTTCGAAACATTGTTTGAAATGCTCGAGCTGACCCTTGGGAACTATACGGTAACACCAGATATGGAATTCCCTTATCCGTAGTATGTGGCATCAACCCACACACCCAACAATTAGTAGTGTTAACCACTAACTGATGCTGATGAAGGAGCTGAATAAAGGAATTGTTGCGGAATTCTACACGTCTAGCCTGCTCGTGTTCCGGTAACATGTGAAAGGAATGGGGAGAAGCAGTAGAGGTAAGGTTAGGGTAAGGAGTAGGAGTAGGTGTAGCAGGTAAGAAATAAGACATCGTGTAATACACCCCACCCGCCAATAATGCAGAAGCAGTCAAAAACAATACAAACAGTTGGAATATGAAGCATTTGGTACGACTGAGTTGCTGCAGCTTGAATCTGTGGACTTGAGCCCCCTCCAAATCATTCAGCTTCGAGAATGCCATTCCCTACGACCGTCCGCAACGTTTCTTGACGCACTTCGTTCTGTGTAGCAATAGTCAATCCCTAGGAGTTCCCAGGAACCGACGGCCTTTAACCTAGCGTCAAGACCTACTATCCAGAAGGAAGTACGCGCGCGGCCCTACGGCCTTCAATACACAATATGTATATACAAGCACAAAGTCTCTCGGCTGTGGAAGTAAAAAGATACAAGGGAGGAAACTCAATATCTATATGTACACAAATAATTACAGTGATACGAAACCCTCAGCGGAGCCTGAACAACCTTGGCCGATGCCCGGTGGAGCTGTCCTATGCAGCTATAGAGGAGTCTGGCCCCTTGGCCGTCACCTACCTAGCCTGACATCTAACATTGTTTTACTCGTCTCCCCGTTTGGTCCCCTTCCCTCCCCCTCCTCCCTCCTCTGCGATTGTTTGGATTCTATCTGATATATCTATGTATCCTGTAACTCACTGATTCAACTGATGTAGATACCTACTGCGGAGCCTGAGCAACCTTGGCCGATGCCCGGTGGAACTGTCCTATGCAGCAATAGAGGAGTCTGGCCCCTTGGCCACCACCTACCCAGCCGGTCATCTGGAATTGTCTTCCTCGTCTCCCCGTTTGTGTCTCCTTCCCTTTGCACTACGCACGCTACCCGTAGCTACGCAAATTGCGTAGTGCGGTAGGGAAAATGCTGTTCACACTGATTGTACAATGCCGGATGCTTGTCCACACTGTGCAATCATTGCAAACAGCATCTTGCACAGTGCAAGTGGTCATTTTCTGCCGCTTGAGTAGATTTGTACTCGAGTGGCAGCTTTCTCAACGCGGACTGGTATTTTCTCATCGCGAGCATATGCGGTGTTAGATCTGGGGGTCTCTAGTTGACAATGGTATTCACCTTTGTCCAAATAGGGACCCTTACTTCTAAGTCAGGATAAGGGGATTACACTCCTTAACAACCCCTGCTCACCCCCTTGGTAGCTTGTCACGAGCATACAGGCTTATCTCAGAGGCAGTGTGTTAATCATTTGTGAATATATACAGTAATACAATGAAAACACTACAGATGGACACACCACAGGTTTTATAAAAATAAGTATTCTTTATATCGACTTAACACAAGACCACAAACGACAGAAATCCACAATACTACACTTAAGATTGCTTAAAAGATGATTAAAGTCTCTTAGTTTCAAGTTGATGGTAAATGCGACAAAGTTCTCAACAAAGTACCTGGATGCGTAACGCAAAGTAAATAAAAGGCCCGCAGGAGGGGAGATGTGTTGGTTCCGTGACCCGGGGGAACGGTTGCGTCCTTCCTCAATGCTTGCGCAGAGTAGGGGACTCATCGTGAGGCTTACCGGTGCAGAGGTGATGCGTAGATTCTCGGCCTACCGGCCCGTTGCAGTGCACAAGATGGCGCCTTGATGCGATGCGATGATCCGGTTGCAATTCGAGAAGATGGCGCCCTTTGATGCGGCGATGTGATGACAGTGCGACGACGCCCTGGCAGCCTTGCAAAGACTTTTTACTTTGGAGCCGAGACAGGCCCTGCGACACGCTTCTCCGGTGATGCGATGGCAACTCTCTCAATGGCGTCACGCTCCTTTGATGATGCGACAGCAGGCAGCTTCCATGAACACGCACTTCCAGGGAGATGTGGAGAAGGCTCGCTTCTCCGGCGATGCGACAATTTCAGCTGTGGCGGCGACACGCTTCTTCTCGATGCATCGCGCTTCCAGCTCCCAGCAGCAGGCAAGTGACTGGAGTCAGAATTCCCAACACGGAAATTCAGGAGGGAGCTGGAGGTGAAGTCTTTTGGCCCTGAGACTTCAGAAAGAAGCAAACACAGTTCAAGCCCTTGGAGAATATTCTGTAGATGAAAGTCCTTTACAAAGTTCCTTCTCCTTTCCCTTGGCAATGAAGCAACCACTGCAGGCCAACCGAGCAAACAGCACACTGGCAGAGGGACAGTCCAAACTCCTGCAGCTTCCTTGGTTCTTCTCCTTGGCAGAAAGGTTTCCTATTCCAGAAGTGATCTAATTTCTTGGGATCGGGGTCCCACTATTTATACCCCAAAATCCTTTGTTCTCTGAAGGCAGAGAGGCCTCTGCCTAATCCAAACCAGTTCCTGAGCACTTTGTTTACATGACTCTCTTCTTCCTTTCACTGTGCAGGGTAGAGACATCAGCCGCCCCACAGAAGGTGGAGCCAGCACAGGGGAGGGAAGATACAGCTCTGGAGCACTCTGTTGACATGATTCATCCTCTCCTTTCACAGTGCAGGGCAGAGACATCAGACAAGTCACAGGAGGTGGAGCCAGCATTGTAGAGGGAAGGCCCAGCCCTATTCAGGTCCAAGGTGAAACTCCTCCCTCCCATCTAGTTGTAGATCTCTCTATTCACGCTGCCCCAGCCTGTCTCCTGGAATCCCCCAGCCCTATCACTCACAAACCCAGACAAGGAATACATAACCTAGCAGAGGCAGGCCTGGATAGTTAGGCAAGTAAATACCTACTTTCCAAAAGTGGTATTTTCAAACGCAGGATATTAAAACCAACTTTACTAAAATATGTATTTTATTATTCAGTTCAGGCATACCAAATTCGAATTTCTACCATGTTCCCTGAGTCCGTTAGGATTATAAGAATTTAATAATCTAACTGCCCATTCTGGCCTATGGAGAACAGGTAGCCTTCAATAGTGAAAAACAAAAATGGCTGTAATTCACTGTTAGGACATGCTAGATACATCAGGGCATATCCTACCTTACACTTACAATGCACCCTGCCCTTGGGCCTACCATAGGGGTGTCTAATATGAAGCATAGGGAAGGTTTGGGGACTGGCAAGTGGGTGCACTTGGGCAAGTCGCCATGGCAGTGCTAGACTGCACACAGGCCTTGCAATGGCAGGCTTGAGACACACTTTACAAGCTCCTTCTGTGGGTGGCACAACCAGTGCTGCAAGCCCACCAGCAGCATTTGATCTACAAGCCCTGGGCACACATGGCGCACTGTAATAGGGGATGACAGTAAATCAAATAACCCAATCCTTGAATAACCAATTAGTATATCAATTTAACATAGGAATCACTTGCACTGTGGCACTGATTAGCAGTGGCACAGTGCCCAAAACAAATAACCGGCAAAAACATATCAGGAGGCAATCTGTCAAAAGTGGAAGGGAGACTCACGCCAATAATGTCAGGTCTTACACGCATTATTTAGAAAACAATGGTCCTAAGTAAGCATTAATATTTTAGAAAAATTCAATATAGACCTTGTTGGGTGCTATATATATTCAATGCCCAGCCGGACAGAGAATTTTTATAGTGACAATGTTTCAATGTAGCTCTGATGTGGCACTAGAGGATCTCTAGTGTCATCCCTTACCGGGCACACAAATATTTGTCTTCCCACACAAAGAAGACTTTCAATCCAGTGTTTCAATTGTTCATGAAATTTATTTTATATTTGTAGAAGAATTTATCATCATCATTTCATGTTGTTCGTTCAATATGATTCTCATGTTTGTAAATCAGACATTGTCATAATAAGGCATCCAATGCATTTCGGGCATTATATAGCATGCCCTTCATCAGGGAAATAGACAATGGCTGGGTCTTTAACAGTACTTGTAGTTCTTGCTCAAGAATAGGCGCGCGATTACGTCCTTCTCTCCTCGTACTCCGCGATGGCTCGGCGTGGCCAGAAGGTTATAAATAAACAGACGGAGGCTGCTCGTGGCTTCCGGTCCATACCAGTGACCTGAGTGTGTAGTGTCCCTTATTTACTTGTGTACCTTTCTAATTAGCGCCCACATCGCGTATGCATGACCCCTGACTCCCTTACACTGGCGACGAGGGTGGGATGTCTATTGTGAGCCCCGAAGGAGGAGTGGGAAGGTCTTACCGGAGTCGTCTGCAACGTGGCTGCCGGTCTGCGCGAGGGCTGAAAGGGAGTGAAGCCGCCATGTCGTTGGAAGCCGGTAAGCAGCGTGAGGAAGGCTGCGTGAGGGACCGGCAAACGTGAGGCCCGGAACGGGAGAAGACGTGGCAAGGAACAGGCCGAGCGCCGACGAGGCCCAGCTAATGAAGAGCGAGGTGCACGCATGCGCAGTGGAGCGCGAGGCCAGCCCCAGCGTCGGTGACGCGTGAAGACGTTTTCCCTGCAGCGCGGAGGCAGAGAAACGAGCGGGAGGGGTGGAGAAGAGCCCCAGAAGGCGATAAAAGGGCCGGCTGCATGCAAGAGTGATAACGCAGCCGAGCGGAAAATCAAACAAACGCTGGTAGACACAAAAGGAAAAGTGGAGACAGTCTCAGTAATAGAAGTCACACAAGCAATCAGAAAGATAAATGCTTATAAATGTGCAATAGCCAGCGCACAATAAGAGACCCAGGTTCATGGTGGCAGTGAGCAAAGCAGAGTGGAAGAGTTGAGGAGCCAGAACACAGAGTAGGACAGAAAAGAAGCATTGGCAGCAGCAAGTGAGAGGTGGAAGAAGACTGCATCACATGACGAACTGAACAATAATAGTAATGTCGAACACCCAAAACAACGCAACCGCAGGAGGGGCGCAGCAGCCAGCACCCCCAGCGCCGACAGCAGGGCCAGTGGCACAGCAGGCCGTGCGGCCCGTAGTACAGCAGTCGCCACACTCACAAATTCATCCAATACCGCCGTTCAGTGAGCTGATTGACCTGGGGACGGCGGCACCAAGATGGACAGTGTGGCTGGGCCGGTTGAACAACTACTTTACTGCAACAAGAGAAAAGGATAACGAGGTAAAAAGGTCTCTGCTATTACACTTTGGTGGTGATGAGCTCTACACATTATTCGCACACCTGCCGGACACGGGAACCACGACGGATTACGATGCTGCGGTACGTGTATTAAATGCGCACTTTGACCCGCAATTGAACCCCCATTATGAGCATTTCAAATTTAGGCAGTCAAGACAGAGGGAAGGAGAGACGATGGATACCTTCCATGTGCGCCTAAGGGAGTTAATAAGCACATGCCCGGACGATGACCAAACGAAAGAAGTGACGGCGCAATTGATTCAAGGGTGCAGAAATAAACATCTAAGGACACTGATATTGAGACAACCCCGAATCACACTAGATGAAATACTGATATTGGCAAGATCACATGAATTGTCAGATGCGCGTGCGACGGCGACGGAAGCCGCCCTCAATCCGACAGCAAGCACTGGAGTCACAGTGAAAACTGAAAGAGTAGAACGCTGTACGTAGCAGTGGTCGAGGAGGGCGGGGAAGATGGCCGACCAGAACGCCGCCCCACGCACCATGTGGTTACTGCGGGTATGAAGAACATGGTCAAGATGGCTGCCCAGCACGTGGCAAGGCATGCGCCAAATGCGGAGGACAAAACCAATTTGCCAGTGTCTGCAGAGGCGGTACTCGAGGAAGTTTTCGAGGACAAGGAACAGCAGGAAGAAAAACAACAACCAAAGCAATCAGGCAACTTGCCCTAGATGATGCACAGCCTTCGAGAAGAGACAAACCACAATCACGCTATCAACAGCGGCTAGATGATTCATCAACGGAGGACGAAGAGGAGTGCTACTACGTCTCGTTCATGAGTGAGCTCAAGAGAAGGCTAAGACCGCAACCAAAGTGTCAAATTCAAATTGATGGATTGACAGTGACTGGAGTTATCGACACGGGGGCCACGATCAATGTGATGGGCATTCAACACTATAAGGTACTAAAACCAAGACCGCAACTAGTACCCTCCAAAGTTCGTATTCTAACGTTCTAACGCAAAACACCGTTACCCTTGCGGGGGAAAATGACTGTGCAAGTCAAAGCAGAAGATCAGGAAGTGACAACTACGTTCCATGTGATTGACAAAGAGGCGGACTTGCTTGTAGGAAGTCACACAGCTGAAGATCTCAAGCTAATTGCCTTTGCAAATGCAGTCAAAGCGCTGCACACAGAGGAAATCCTTCAGATGTTTCCGTCGCTATTTCAAGGTCTGGGAACCATCAAAAGACCACCAGTCAAACTACACATCGATAAGGCGGTGCAGCCCATAGCACTGAGGCATCGTAGAATTCCGTTCCACCTCCGATCGACAGTCGAGCAAGAGCTGGTGAAACTAGAAGAGCAAGGAGTAATAGAGAAGGTAACGGGGCCGACACCATGGGTCTCCCCGATAGTGATCGCCGAGAATCTCCGACAACCAGGCAAAATACGGATCTGTATTGATATGCGGATGCCTAATAAAGCGATCAAAAGAGAGAGGCACCTCACGCCCACTGTAGATGATATATTGACGGACCTGAATGGAGCCCAATGGTTCTCCAAACTAGATCTGAACGCGGCTACCATCAGCTAAAGCTGGCTGAGGAAAGTCGCTACATCACAACGTTTTCAACGCACTTGGGCCTGAGAAGATATAACAGACTAAATTTTGGTATAACCTCAGCCGCAGAAATATTTCAAAATGCAATTAAGGAGATATTGTCAGGGTTGCACGGAGTGCTAAATGTCAGTGATGACATACTTATACATTCAAAAACCAGTGAAGAACACCATAGGAGGCTGAAGGCTACGCTTCGGAGGCTGGCCGAATTTGGAGTCACACTCCACAAAGAAAAGTGCCAGTTCTTTAAACAGTCCATAGAATTCTTTGGGTATGTGTTTGACTCGGAGGGAGTCAAAGTGGACCCCCGGAAGTCGTCAGCCATCAAATGTGCTCCTGCCCCAACAGCGTCAGAAGTAAGAAGCTTCATGGGCATGGCACAATACTGTGTCCGATTTATCTCTCAGCTAGCTACCATTGCTGAGCCGCTGCGGAACCTGACAAAAAAGGAAAATCCCTGGAAGTGGTCCAAGACGGAAGCCGATGCCTTAGACAAAGTGAAAGCAGCGTTATTGGATGGCACAACGATGGCCTATTTCGACACAGCAAGACAGACTGAGATATTGGTGGATGCCAGCCTTGTTGGTCTAGTCGCGCTGCTAACACAGGAGGCGGAGCCAGGAGTGGGGGTTCCCCTCGCATTCGCAAGCAAGGCCCTTACAGAGACCGAAGCGAGGTACTCGCAGATTGAGAGAGAAGCGTTAGCAGTGAAATGGGCCTGCAATCATTTCCACCTATACATCACTGGTCATCCATTCCGGATGGTTACGGATCATCAACCGTTAATACCCCTGTTTAAGGGCACAGCGCCACATCCGCCGCCTCGAATTGAAAGATGGGCCATCCAGGTCCAGCATTACCAAATGGATCTAGTATACCGACCGGGGGCAAAGAACCCGGCGGATTTCTTGTCACGACATCCACCGGTGGAAGAAAACATGGCGCTAGATCAGGAAGTGTTAACAGAAGAATTTGTGGATATGGTGTCCCAGCTGTCTTGCCCCCAAGCGCTAGCGGCAGACGACATTGTGGCTCAGTATGATAATGACGCAATGGTGAAAAGAGCCAGAGAGTCGATAGAAGCGGGATCATGGGAGAACTTTCTGCGCAACGTTAGTGGATGGAATGAAGCAGATCGTGGGCGATTAGCACAATTTTGGAAGGTACACAATGAACTCAGAAGAGCGAACAATGGTCTCATACTCCGAGGATCCCGAGTAGTTATTCCGGTGACTCTCCAAGATCAAGCGACCAACCTGGCCCACGAGGGGCATCAAGGAACGAGACGGATGAAAGCCTGAATGAGGGAAAAGGTGTGGTTTCCCAACATGGAGGAAAAAGTTAACACTGTCGTACGAAACTGCCGGGCATGCCAGTTAACCAGTCTGCCGGATACCCCAGCACCTGTTATTACGGAAGAACCTTCTCCAGCACCCTGGACTTGGGTCAGTTTGGATTTTGGTAGTTTTCCTGATGGAAGAGTGACAGTGGTGCTGGTAGACAGTTACACCAAATACCCAGTGGTTGAAGTGGCGCCGTCCACTAGTTTTGCAAATGTGCAGCCGATCCTCAGCAAGACCTGTGCAATGTTTGGCATTCCCCAAATGATTAAGACAGACAATGGGCCACCGTTTCAAGGAAGCGAGTTTAAAGAGTTCTTACAACGCCTAGGGGTAAAGCACCATCGAGTTACACCTCAGTGGCCTCAGGCCAACGGCGAGGCCGAATGATTCATGTGGACTGTCAACACGATCCTGAGGATAGCTATGGTAGAGGGCGCAGACCCGGAAGGAGCTCTCCAACACTTCCTGAGGGAATATCGGAGTACACCCCACAGCACCACCCAAAAGTCCCGTGGTCTTTGATGTTTGCGGGACCCCGACGAGATCTGTTACCCATGGCAGAGAACTGGTTGCCTGAACTGTATATACCTGCAGCCACCCAAGAGAGGAGAAGAAAGACAAACGATAGGGCGAGGCGGAGAAGATGGGCACGAGAAAGGGCGCTAGCCCCAGGGGATGCCGTGCTGATTCGAGCGCGAAGAATTGGAGGAAAATTCTGCACCCCATATGAAGCAGAGCCATGGACAATCAAAACAACGAGGGGCACTGCTGTGACGGTACAGAAAAATGTAGAAGAAGTAACCAGAAATATATCGTGGTTCAAGCGCATCCCGTCTCTGGCCGAAACCCCTGTAGCTGGGGAAGAGTTGACTGTTGGAACTACTGACCAGTCTGAAGAGGCAAGTGGCCAAGTTGCAGGAAATTATCCTGCCAGCGCACCATCCTCTCCGGCCAGAAGAGAGCCTGAACCTGTGGTAGCAAGAGGGCGGAGTTATCACAACCTCAGGCCGAACCCCCGGCCGAATCAAAGGCTGGTGGACTTTGCATGTTGACTGTTAAGAATGTTCGAGTTAAAATACCAAGTTGGGTAGGGATGTGACGCTCTAGTGTTTCGCGGGTCTCGGCTGAGACCCGGAAGCAACCACACACAATGTACCACCTTCTGGCCAGGCGTGGCCAGAAGGATATAAATAAACGGACGGAGGCTGCTTGTGGCTTCCGGTCCATACCAGTGACCTGAGTGTGTAGTGTCCCTTATTTACACGTGTCCCTTTATAATTAGCGCCCACATCACGTATGCATGACCCCTGACTCCCTTACAGTCTGCTTTATTGAGGGGTTCTCTTTTTTTCTGGCACGCATCGCTGAGGCCCACTACCACCCAAAGATGGCCTCTGCATGCTGTTTTTCCGTCATACCGCCCTAATCCAGCAGGTGTCTTTGTATGGCGTGGCTTCCAGGCTTCACGTCCTTCCTCCTGGGCTGTGGTCACGGTCTCTCTTCTCACGTGAATTGCTGCATTGCCCTCCTGCATCGTGTCATCTCCCACTCCACTGGGGGAAGGGCCCTCCATTAGCATTTGCTAATGGATGGCCCTGCAATAATCCCACTAGTGCACGGTATGACAGGCCATGTCTCACTGCTCCAATGCCCGGGGCCGGAAGCCCCAGAGGTCTACACTACTCCTCCAGGGCACATGCTTGGGCCGCGCCTGTCTTCGCAGATGACGTTCAGAGCCCGAATACACTGCACTTCTGCTAAAACAGCAGAGATTCCAGGATCTTACCAGCAGATTTTTCCATCATCTGAGTCCGGTGGGAGTGAGATACGTCTTATCCGACAGCCATCTTAGCCACGCTCCCCACTGCTGTTTTCAGACAACAGTCAATCTTAAACCAGCTCTTGATATCAGTGGCTCTGAATGTGAGTGTTACATCTGCATTCCTAATTCCAATCTTATTTGAGCCGGTGAGGTATAGTTTGGTAAGTGAAAAGTCATTCTCTGAGCTCTTGTTACTATTCCATCCAGCGTGCGGGCATCCCTACCCCTCATGCATAGGGGATAGTTGGAATGAGATTTGCCTCTATCACCTGGATCAGTGGAACGAAGCTTGGTTCAAAAATGTTGTTCTTGAGATTTTTAAGCACTATTGCCATTACAATTCCTCTCCTTTTTAATGCCTCTTTTTGAGCCGTAAATGTGCCTTTGCAGTCGATGTTGACCCCCAGATATGTATATTCGTTGACTATTTCTAGCTGTTGTCCTGCCGAATGGCAGTGATATTTTCAAATGACCTCTCTTTGGTTTAACTGCATGGCTTTGGATTTGTCTAAGTTTATGTTCAATCCATTTTCATCAGAATTACTTTGAGTGGTGTCAAGTTAGCGTTAGAGGCAGTGGCGTCACTAGGGGGGTGCGGTGGGTGCGGACCGCACCGGGTGACACCATGACATGGAGTGACACCATGACAGACTATTTGCTATCACCGGAGGTTTTAATATTTAATTGCATGCAGTAGTGACTCATGCGGAAGCCCAGCCTGGTTCAGTAGAGTATGGCTCTGTGTCCCCCCCCCCACCCCCCCTTCCCGTCACACTCTATCAGCTCTCGGGCTCTGCTCTCGTGCAGGAGCACAGCAGCGCCGCCTGGCCTCGTCACAGGAGAGGGGCGCGCGGGAGGGAGGTCATGATTAAATGTCCAGAGTCTGAATTACACGTTACTTTCCGGTGTACCTAGACTTGTGCAGCATATTCAGTTTACTGATATAATTTCTACCTTCGGTCATGAGAATTCTGTTCCATGAACTGAGGGAGAATATTTGTCTGGAATACTTTTATGACGTAAAATGGTTCAGTCTGTGGATGTATCTGGACTCATCACTCATTTCTCTTCAAATCTTTTGAGGTCGCCCTTTTCAGAATGCTTTTATGGAAAAGAAACCAGACAGCTCACCAAACTTGTGCATGTGATTGTGCCATAATAGAACCAGGAGCTGTTCCGTTTGAAAGTGAACAAAGACCCCCTTTGTACCCAAAGGGGTTCAACAAAAAGAAATGTTCCCCTTTTACTAACAGTCAACATAGAGTTTCAGGGGTTCCATGTATTTTGTCCATCTTTTACAAACTATGAGACACTCTCATAAAAATATACTTCGCTAAGAATTATACAGTAGAGCAAGTTCCACAATTGTCAAAAAAGTGAATAAAGCACTTCTTAACATGCGGAGATAGTTTTAGCTGCCTTCTCAGACTATTGCTTTTCCCAAAAAAAAGTCATACAATGTATACACAGAGGTGCCTTTGGTCAGCGGAATTCAGCAACTGCTCTGTTTACTTGCCATGCATATTTTGCATCTACCCACCGCAGCATAAGTACATGGCAATACTTAACTTCGCTACTTCTTTTTACTGAGACACTCCGACACCTCCCTCCTCTCTAATATGCCATGGGGTACAAATACACAAATGTTTTTGCACTAGCAAAGAACTAATAGGCATTATGCAGCGCATTAACTCATGCTAAACATTTAGGAGTAACCCAGGTTTTCATCTGCGCCCACACTGCTACTCTTTGAGAGTTCAGGTACTGCAGTTGTCTAATGTTGAAAGATTTTGAAGTTATCCACTACATAAAATCTTATTGTGCGAGCAAATTAGCCAATTTTTTATGTTATCAGGGTGAAAAGATTGAAGTCACTCCCACTGAGATATCTGAAGAGTCAGGTGGCATGTTATGTCAATTAATGTGGCACTATGATTTTGCTGCAATGATACCTGCGCTGTGCTGTGCTTATCTGTACCTTTATAAGATGTATATTTACAAAGAGATATGGTTGTCCTGTGGATATGACTGAAGGATGGGGTAGAATTGGAAATGGGATGTGATGAAGGAGTCGGCAATCGCTCCTTCTTGTTTAAGAATGTATGTTTTAGAGTAATCCTAAAAGTAGAGAAAGAGGACATAAGCTCAAGGGAGTGGAGAGTTAGCTCAAGTGTTTGAGATCCAAGCAAGATAACCCACAGGACCCTTTGCCACTGGATTCAAGCTAGCCTGCCTGATAAAGGTTGTTACCCAGAAACCGGTCCCAGGATGCTTGTATCTGGTTCAGGGAAGACCTGGCTTGGCAGTTCGGGTGACTGTTATGTTATGTTAAAAATTCTTATACCGCGCACGTTCACCGAAACGGTTTCTTGGCGCTCATAACAGAAGCGACGGGCAAGGGCCAAAGTTTACTCAAATGCAGCTTTGAAGAGTAACGTCTTCAATGTCTTGCGAAAACATTCATAGGAAGGGCAGTGACGGAAGGAGGAAGGAAGGGAGTTCCAAAATGAGGGGGCTAAAAAAGAAAAACGGAGACCACCATGTTTCTTGCGATGGACTTGTGGAATGCACAGGAGATTATCAGCGGAAGAGCGTAAATTTCGTGTTGGTATGTACCGCTTTAAGTTGGAAGAGATAAAAGCAGGTGCAAGATTGTAAAGGGCTTTGAAAATAGTGCATCCGAGTTTAAAGGTGCAACGTTTGGCCACAGGAAGCCAGTGAAGGCTCCGTAATATCGGCGAAACGTGCTGGTGCTTGGGCTGGTGGAAAACCAAGCGGGCTGCCTGATTTTGTATCAGTTGAAGCCTCTGGAGCTGGTAAGCGGGAATCCCCACGTATAAGATGTTAGCGAAGTCAACCCTGGAGATGACAAGAGCCAAGATGACTAAAATGAGTGCATCTCTGGTGAGAAATCTACAGATCTTGCGTATCCTGCGCAGATGGAAAAAGCAGGATGATGTAACCGCAGAGATCTGAGACTTCATGGATAAATCACCAGAGATGACTACTCCGAGGCTTTTCACAGAGTTGACAGGGCGGGGGGGGGGGCACCGAGTGAGTGGGGCCAAAAGCTATCATTCCATGGATTGGCCGGCCCACCCACCAGCACAAGTTCTGTCTTAGTGGGATTTAGCTTGAGCTGGCTGTGAGCCATCCAGTCAGAGATGTCTAACATGGTGGTTTGAAAGTTGGTGAGGGAGGAGGAAGAGGTATCAATAGGAAAGATCAACTGCAAATCATCTGCATAGTTAAAAATTGTTGCAGAGGATTTGCAGAGGGAAACCATAAGAGGTTGCATATACAAATTAAAAAGAAGGGGGGATAACGCCGAGCCCTGGGGGACTCCACAGGAAAGAGAAGAAAGAGGAGCAGAGAAAGTGGAGAGATGAACTGCTTGGGAGCGCCTGTCAAGGAAAGATCGGACCCAATCAAGGGCAACGCCCTGAATGCCGGCGTTAGTGACACGGTCGATCAATATAGAGTGATCGACCGTGTCAAAAGCCGCCAACAGATCTAGCAGGACAAGGGCTTGAGAGATGTTATTATCAGCCCCAGTTCTTAACGTATCCATGACAGCAGCAATAACCACCTCAATGGAATGAAGGGGGCGGAAGCCAGCCTGTTGAGTGTCCAAAAAGGATGAACTCTCAATGAAGGCGCTCAAGGAGCGTGTCACATAGGTCTCCAAGATCTTTCCTAGGTAAGGGAGCAGGGAGATAGGCCTGTAATTACTCAGGACCGAAGGGTCTGCATTGGCTTTCTTTAGAATTGGTAGAACCACTGCCTGTTTAAAGGAGTCAGGGACTACTCCAGTGGCCAACGAGGTGTTAAGAAGTGCCAAGGCAGGGTCAGGGCAGGCCGAGAAAATTTCTTTGAGGATATGGGGAGGGCAGCAATCATTAGGAGACCCGGAGTTAACTTTGTGCAGGAGTCTCTGGAACTCAGTGATGGAGATAGGGGGAAAAGCATCCAGATGCTGGGAGTTGTTGGGGGGTAACGAGAATGAGAGGGGCGAGGAGGGCGGAGAAATATTATTTTTAATGGTGGTGATTTTGTCCTGGAAATAAGTGTTTAATGCATCACATAGAGCCTGGGTGGGCACAGGGGGAAGAGTGACACGGTCCGGAAGGGAGAGCTCGTTGACGATCGAAGATATATCTTTTGCCTTAGAGGCAGACTCCATAATTTTACGGGAGAAATAGGTTGTTTTGGCCTCAAGAATAGAGGATTATAGATTTTTAGAAGGTTCATGAATTCAATTTTGAGAAGGGGATCATAGTTATGGCGCCATCGGCGTTCAGCCTGGCGAAGAGCCAGTTTGTCAAGTTTTAACTGATCAGTGAACCATCGCTGAGCGTCATGAGGGCGCATAGCTTTTATGGTTTTTAATGGAGCTACAGAATTGCAAGCCGACACCAGCCATTGTTCGAGGATGGAAGCTTGATGAGTGGCTGAGCCGGAGAGCAAAGGGGCTGAAGCTGCCAATAGGGAGTGTAGTTCAGATAGGTTAGCTTTCTTCCAATTACGAGCTAAGATGTTTGTTGTGAGGGGGGGACGGCGGGGAATAGAAAGGTCAACGGAAAAGGAAATAAAATGGTGGTCTGACCAGGAGCAGGGATTCACCAAGGGGGGCGAGATGTCAAGGTTTGCCGTCCAAACCTGGTCCAATATGTGACCCTTGCAATGAGTAGGTGTTGAGATAAATTGCCGGCAATTCATGCTTGTAAGAAGTTCCGAAAATTCTTCGGAAAGTCGGCTTTCCCGAGGGTCGGAGGGCCAATAGTTAAAGTCACCTATGATGATGACTTTAGCGTTGTTAATAATTAATTGGGAAATAAGAGCCCCAGCTTGTTGTGGGAAGGAGGGCATATAGACAGGGGCTCTATACATAAGGACACAGGTAAGGGAGGACCTGGTGGAACTGAGTTTAATAACAAGAGATTGAGTATTGGGGATCGGAGTGCAGGCCAAGGTGGAGAAAATATGCTCTATGCGAATAATGGCTGCGACCCCACCACCAGCTTGTCCCCCTGGACGATTGGATTGAATGATGTAATAACCAGTGGGGGTGGCGGCGAGGATATCAGAAACGGAGTCGTCTGTTAGCCAAGTTTCTGACAGGAGAAGAATGTCCACGGCACTGTCATCGAGCAGGCAGAGAATTTCCAGCTGATGTTTCACCATTGACCGGGTGTTGAGATATAAGACGGTCAAGGGACGCGTCCCCAGTAATGGGGTGGTATAGAGCAGGGGTACAGGTTTAGGGGAGGGAGGGGAAGGATCAGAGGTCAGTAAGATCGGGGCAATCAGAATGCCACAATCCTGGGCCGCCCTGGTGGCGCAAGACGATAAGGGCACTGCATGCCGTAAAGCATGTAAATCGGCGGACGAGTAGGTAAGGGTTTGGGCAGAGTGTGTGGCCGCTGGGCGCGACCGGCCGCGGACGGGGGCAGACGGGCTGGACTTAGGCGCGACTTCGGCGCGAAGTCGGCGCTCCCGCTGCGCTCGTCCGCTGCGCTTCCGCCATGTCGCCATATTATATAGAGCCTAAGTGAGCCACTAGACCGCTAACCTGCGCTGTGTAGGGGCAGGGCGGAAGTGGTAGTGAGAAAGCGGAAATGGCGCTCGAGAAAGCGGCCCTCCGCACAAACGGCACTCTGCCGGGGCGGAACGGGGCCTGGAGCGATCAGTAAGCAGGTGAGAAGCGCTCACAGGAATGAGTCAACAGTAACAATTAAAAAACATAACACGCAAGATTTTACGATCAAATTTTAAAATAAACGAGCTATTAATCAGCTATTAATCAGCTATCAAGTATCAGCTATCAGATAAAATGGCAACACATCAGCAGCCTCAATCGCCGCATCTGTCAGATGAGTAGAAGCATTTGCGCGCTAAATATAGATTTCCCAGTCAGTAGCTACTAGACCGCTAACCTGCGCTGTGTAGGGGCAGGGCGGAAGTGGTAGTGAGAAAGCGGAAATGGCGCTCGAGAAAGCGGCCCTCCGCACAAATGGCGCTCTGCCGGGGCGGAACGGGGCCTGGAGCGATCAGTAAGCAGGTGTTCCCATGAGGCAAAGGGTCAAGACTGATTTGTGTATAACTGGGTCTGAACTGGTCTGAACTGGCGAAGTGAGCTAAAGAATGATGATGGATTCAACCCAGATCTGTGACTGGGCGTGAATGTCTGAAAATTATCAGCGCTCCGTCCATCATCTCCTTGTGTTTGCTCTGGATTTGTATTGTGCCCATTCTGTATGACGTGTAAAAGAAAACTACATGTCCCATCGCAATAAACGTGTTCAGGGATAAAAAGTTATCCACAGAAAGTGCTACAAATGACATGAACGTATTAGGCAGTGACTACCCATAAGGGTTGGAATATCCTCTTTTGATAAAGCATAGGTCTCAAATGCCAGGACTTGCGTGGTGACTTAGCGATGCTTGCTGTGCTCTTGCGTTGCACTATAGGTAGGGTCCTAGGCTCTGAGTAGTTTTCGGCTACTGCAAGTATTGTCTACAGTTTGAGTTGTCATTGCAGTGCTTGGAGTACCCATTTGAGGCTTCAGTTAATGGGACTTTGCTGCTAGCTTCTAAGTAGGTAGCAGGGGCTCCTCTCAAGACTTGGCCTGGGGCTCAGGGGAGAATGCACTGACTGGTGCCCTCTACGACGCCAGTCTATGGTCATTAATGGAGGCTGCAGAGGAGTCTGTCAGATCTTGCAACGCTGGTCTTTTAAAGACAGTGCGGCACTGCTGGAATCAGGCAACAAGTGTGTGGCCCCACCACATGGGCAGGCCAGCTGATCATGTCATGTGGGCTCTTGGACCGCCCACATGAGGGCAGAGTCCCACCAAGGAATTCTCTGGCGATCATATTTTGCCAGACAGTGGCCGCGGCCCCTAGGATCCATGTAACATCGCCTCCTCTTTACGCCTAGAAGTCTGTGTGGTGCTAAAAGTCATAAGGGGGTGACGCCATGAGTTACCCGCACTGGGTGACATCAACCCTAGTGATGCCACTGGTTAGAGGCCGACCGGAGTTCGGCTGATCAGCCCCAGGTAATCTGCATATAATTAATTTGAAATGGCAAGTCTGCCCATCTTTGGGGCATGGTAGTTGCACTTGTCCAGCTCAGTTGAGAGTTGAGACATAAAGAGGAAGTAATATGAGAAAATACCTTCCTAGGCAATTATAATGATTTAAAACACAGGTAAAACCATAAAACAGTAAGTGACAGACAATAAAACCATGTAAAAAATTATTGTATGTTTAATTTATAAAAACAAGAGCATGAACACAAAAGAATACATTTCATAATAACAAATACTTATTAATATAAAAATATACAAATGTATATGGGTGGCAATCGACGCGCGTTTCGGCGTAGTTTAAATGCCTTCTTCAGGAAAAAAGCCACTGATTTTACGTAGAAACATAGCAGAATCACGGTGATATGCAGGAATTCTTTAGACTAAAAGAACTAAAGGATAAGTGCCAGGACTCCTAATCAGTTTACAGATTTGCATATAGGGTCATATGCTTCAAGTCGAAACTACTTATATGGTCCTCAGCGGTTAGATTCACTAGCAGGATCGTTGCAAGGTCCAGAAGTAAGAAAGACCTGTGAGTCAAAATATGAGATGAAAGAGGAGCTTGGCCACCTTTTTTGTGCAGTGGAACTTGTGCGTAACAATGGTAAACGTAGAGTTGTATGACGACCAGCGCCAGGTAACTTTAATGTCTGTTGCAAATAGTCTTAGATAGAACGGTAAGAGGGAGATCCTGCCGTAACGTTTCACTCCAAATAGCGAGCCGCGGTGGCCATAGGTCTAGTTCTGTCTTCAAGATCGTAGACTTCGGATAGTGTCGGCCTCCTGGATATGGGGTCTCGATATAGCCTATAAAGAGGAAGTAATACTGACTCGCCATACCCAAATTGCGATTCTGTAACAATTTACTGAATCACTATTTGGGCATTGTACATGCCAAAAAGCCTTTTTGCATTTACAGACAGGCTGATTCTGCGAATTGGCCCGTTTGTGACCAACAAAAAGGCTTTCACACGTGACCCCTAGTGTATTTTTATATCACCAACCAAGGCAAGAGCAACACTGTGCTATATGTAGGTGTACAGATCACAAGAACAAAGCCAATTACATTAAAATCAAACTATACGAGAGTATACACCAAACTATGCAATAATAATTGGAAAGAATGTACACAACAATAGAGGATCAATTAACTGTATGTAAAAAAGGCAGAAACTTGTACAAATGTATGATGTGTAATAATATTTAGACTCCAGCTAAATGTTCTAATAGCCCAAGGGAGGCGAGCACCTATCTGGAGATGCAGGATCTGGAAGACTAGCAGGAGGATGAAGATAAACGAGAGTAAAGAAGTTCTTTTTTTAAAGCTGTGCAGATGAAAGTTGTGGAACAATTCCACGCAGCGTTGAAAGTTAAGTTGAAAGTCCATAGGAAAGGCATTTTTTTGTTTCTTAATTAACGTTAACGCCATTTGACAAATCTGCATGAGACTCAAAAAGAAAGTTCATCCACTTTGGCTCCTTCATGAAAAGTTTCATGCTGATCCGTAAGCGGTGGCTATAAAAAAGGATCCTAAAAGTGTGATTTTTCAAATTAATTCCCATAGAAAACCTTTGCTCACCGATACCGTAAATATTACTGTACATAATTACACCAATTTGGCAAAAAAGGTTAAAACTTTACTCAGAAAGCTTGATTTTTGTGATTTTGTGTAAATCTGTTCAACTGTTTTGGAGAAATTAGCATTTAAGAAGGTGCTTGGGGTGAGGTTGACAGGGAAGGGGTTAAAGCTGGTAAAAATTTAGAGATCTCGAACTGTTATTCAGATATGCTCTGATTGGCCCATTCAAAGTAGATTGCTGGATCCTTATAGTCTGACCACAATATGGGGAATATGTTGTGGCAGCCAATATAGGTGACATAATGGGACATCGTGACCCCCAGGGCCAAGTATAAAAATCCCAAAGGGATCCTGTCTTAAGTCAAAATCAAAAAAATCATTGTGCAGGCTGAAGACCGTGCACAGTATGGGTTAGCTGCATGCATTCGGTGGGACGCAGGGCCAACCCATTGCAGTGTTTGGCTGAATGCAGTGTGCAGAGTAGGTGTGGTGAGCCTTTGTGGGGTGTTGCACCCACTGTGAATTGGTTACAGAGCATGGAGGTCAGGACTTGTGACTAACCCTCGTGGCACACAGCCAAAGGCCATGTGCAGTGGACAGCATGCCATCCACTGGGTTTTGGGTGCAGGGCCTGGATCGAGGTCATGCCCTGTGCACAAATCCCACTATGCATGAATGAACCCATGTGCAGTGGAGAGTTGGGTGCCTGCGGGAGCATGGGCCCAGGACCTAGTAGAGGCCAGTGTACCTAGCCCCGTGCTGTGCATGCCAAAATGTTGTGTGCAGTGGGGGAAATTCTGCTTTTATGGAGTATTTGGGGCTGGGCCTCAATAGGCCCTGTGGCCAACCCACACTGTGCACAGTTAAAAGGCATGCCCAGTGATAAGTTGGGCACCCAGGGGGGTTTTGGGCATCTATGGGGTGGTGGAGGCTAGACCCTGCTCACAACCTCGCGTTGCGCACTGCTGAAAGCTCAGTGTAGCAGGAAGCTGGCCAACCACTGGGATTGGGCATTTGGGAGGTGTTGGGTGCAGATCCTGGTAGGAGGCCAGGCCATTTGGCCAACCACTTCTGCACACGACCGTGCGTAGGTGGGGGTTGTGCATCAGTGCAGAGTTGGGCACAGGACTTCGGTGGTGCCCCAGGGTTTGGGTGGATGCTGCTGGGGTGGGATGGGCACAAGTGGGGAATGGGTGCGGGCCTGGCTGGAGACCAGGTCCTGCATCCAATGGCTGCTCAACATGGCTGCGTGCACCAAGGATTTGGGTGCTCAAAAGAGGATAGGCACAGGACCTGGCTGGAAATTTGGCATCTGCAAGGGGTTGGGTGGCCAAGGCGAACTAGGTCAGGACCTGGCCAGAGGCCAGACCATGTGGCAAATCCCAGAACAAGCCAAAGGGGAGGTACCGAACGACAGGCCTATCTGCCTTATATACCGTCTTTAATTGGTTAAAATGCGGTAGTTAAAGAGCTTGCTGATTGGAAGCCCTTAAATAGAGGACGACGCGACTAGCGTCAAAATCTGTATTCAGTGTTGCCAGTTCCGCGCATGCCCACGACCTGAGTAGATAGTAAGCATGCGCGTTTAGCATACATATTCTCTCCATCATGCGTGCATGCTCAGAGATTAGCTCACAAGCGTGCGCACGCATGCGTGTTTAAGCGAGATAGATGCTGTATAGCAAAAGGAGACAGTACTAGTCTCAAGGCAGAATAGACTAGCCTCCCGAACCTATAAAAAGTGCTAGCCCACATTATTCCTTCATTTAAGCAATGGTGCGAGTGAAGAACTATCCATCTAAAGATAACAGAAATATCGTGATAACTCACGATTTTTTATGGTCTCAAAAATTGCTTTTTAACATTATCCCCATATAGGGCGACCCATTCCAAATTATATGAAGAAGCGCGTGGTTAATCATGTTCATGCATGTATACATATAGGCACACTTTGGAAAATGATTGGTGAAACGCATACTGTATATCATCAAATGCGCGCTAAGTTGACAAAAAGGCATGCTGTTTACTCAACCACCCATTGAGCGACCCCTTCAGTTCTAAGACTGCATGTAGTTAGTGTAAAATTACACTTAGAGAGGTGCAGCTTGTAGTGGAAGGTACAGAAAATAGAGTAAATGCTATAAACTGTCATGATAGCGCCAATGCGTCATACACACAAAATGAATGTGCAAAATGACCACTCGAGGAGGCATCTCGGGATCGTATAGGTGAGTTACCCACTTAACGCCTATATTTGCTAAATTAGTATATGTGTTAATGTGTCTACTACATACAGTAATGCTCCTAATAGAAGGTGTCCTAGATAGGTTCTGAGACAATAATGAACCGGCGGAGGAGTTTTGAATGTATAAAGATATGATCATCCCCCACTCATAAATGAGACCCACAGAATGCTGTCATTAAGACCGTTGGTCTCACATTTCAATTTGAAAATCCACTTTTGTTCTTTTATAAAAAGAAATCTTGAGATGTCACTGACATGCGGTGGAATGAATGGGCGTTCTAGCACAAGCCACCGCATATCATCCGCTTTGTGTTTGAGCGCAATAAAATGATTGGTGAGACACGTGGATTGTTTATTACAGCGAACTGTGCTTTTATGTTCGCTGATTCTGATTTTGATTTTGCGTGTGGTATGGCCAATATATCTCAGTGAACACGGGCATGTGATCATGTAAATAACTAGATCCGAGTTAGGAGGGCGTGGCTTGGCTGCTGAGCGGAATGGCTGCTTAACTTCGCAGCTCCGCCGACAGAGCACAAAATCCGACAATAATCCGACTTTATAACGCTGTATCTGGGACCTGCCAGCGACCGGAGCTTATTACGATCCTCCGCTCTGTCCTCCTGCTGAATTAGAGCTGCGGTGTCCAAAGCTGTGCGGCCGACGCTGCAGGACAATCGGAGCCGAGGTGCGGCCTAATACAATCAGCGAGACCGGGGACTCAATTGACGGCTGACCCGCGAGAGGTGTGTGCTGACAACCAGTGGTGGAACGGCGCTGGACTCAGCCGTATAAGAAATGTGGAGCGGGAGCTGGAAATCGATATAAGATCACTTGAGAGTGATCTGCCAAAGAGGATACGGCTGTGTATGTGTCTGTAGTGCCTAGGATTGGAGCAAAAACTTTCTCCCGCGATGAGACTGCGAGGTCCCAAATGACGCCGTAGATAGATGGAAATTACTAAGATCGGGCAGCAGAAGGTACCCAAACGAAGTGTATTCAACATTAAAACACTGCAAAATTTGAACTATTGACAATTGCGACACTCAAGGCACAGGGGAGTCTGATGTCCTTGGAAAACGGGGTGTACTTAACAGGCTGAGTACATAGAAACGGCCGCCATTTTGAGACGGAGTGATAGGCCCAGCGAATCCGCGTTTTCTGTGCAGATATATCCTGTTCTCTAGAGGAGGATGTGGTGTGGCCCGCACAGCCAAAAGGTAATAGTGTGCAGGTGAGCCTGGGAGAAACGTTGGCGCCAAAAAGATATGACACAGCTGTGAGAAGCCTACGAGGAAGCTAGCGGAGGGGAGCGAGCCGCAATTGCAGTTAAGGGGCTCTGCGCGTCGGAACGATACTCCCTTTGGCAGATGGTTGAACATATGCATATATACAAGGTGACTGCCGGGCCCCTAGTACAGAGCCAATAACTGGGACTTTGGAGGACGCGATCGCGTTGTGCACCACGCTATACATTGAACGTGCATGACTTCATCTGACTTCCTGCAGGATTGTAGTGCGGCTCCATAGACTCTGGGGGACTGTGAAGGTCCGAACTGCCTGTGTGCGCGTGATATAGTGATTCCGCGGTGCTGAACCCTGATGCTGCTGAAGCCGTAGGGATTTGAAACGCATCAGCATTGGATTAGCGGCTTCTACGACTTTGATGTAACTCAAGGGTCTGATACAACAAAGAGATGGCATCACATCTGTAGTACGTGGGAGCAGCGTCTGGGTGCGACACCGCGGGGAGACCACCAATGCGTCCGAAGGGCAGAGACTAGGTGCTGTGTGAGATTCCTTGCTGTCGCGCGCTGGGCTGACATCGCTAGTTCTGTGCTGATTGGTCCTGCTGAGAAACAGTCTTAGTAACCGGAGAAAGTGTGGACTATTGCGATCTACACTACAAGAAGTGCGAATGTGAAGGTGCTGCAATGGGAAAGCTGGACACACGTCAGCCCAAAATAACTTTTGATAAGAAAACACAGAAGCCCCCTGGCCCAGAACAAACAGACCAGGATGTGGTGGGAGAAGGCACAAATCAAATCCCGGATGAGGACGTTAGATCCATGTTCCAAGACTTTGAAAACGAGCCTGCAGGGCATAGACACTAAAATGGACACCTTGGCCGCTCGGATGGATGGAATCACGCGACGAATGGATAAACAAGAAGGCAGGGTGAGCGTGTTGGAAACGCGTGTCACCAAAACGGAGGAGGGACAGATGGAGCTCAATAAGAAAGTGAGAGGTATGGATAAAGTACTGGCCCTAATCCAACGAAAGAATGAGGATTTGGAAGCGAGGTCGCGGCGGACTAATGTACCCATAACGGGAGTGGTGGAGTCCACAGACATTTCGAATATTGAGACAATGATGAAAGATCTGTTTGGAGATGGCTTGTCCCCGATGTTCTTGGTTGAGAGAGCTCACATATCCTTAGGGCCCAGACTTAAACCAGGGGCTCCGCCCAGAACGATTTTGGCCAGGATTCTAAAATACAGGGATCGGGACACAATACTACGTATGGCAAGGGAAAAGGGTAAGATTCAGTATAATGGAAATGACATAGCTATGTATCCGGATTTTACCTTGCAGGTGCAGGCAGCCCGCAGGGAATTTATACCAGCGAAAAAGATCTTTCAACAAACAGGCACCAAATATGCATTAATATACCCAGCGAAATTGAGAGTACAAGGCCCTGGCAGACCTACCTTTTTTTTGGATGCAAAGGCAGCGCTCCAATATGCCAAACAACTGGCCAAAGATCAGAAACAACAGGCGAGTCCGGAGGAGCGGGAGTCAGCTGACAGGCTAAGTGACATTGAATAACATGTATATCTTGGTAAAATATTGAAGTCTAGAAATGTGGGGGTAGTGAAGTGGTTGTACGGCGCACACCTAAATATCGATAAAGGATGCTTTCATGTAAATTGGGAAGGGATTCCAATATGAAGTAGAGATTAAATGTCCACACTAGCTGCAAAGCTTAACTCGATCGGGTGGGTCCTTGAGATGCAGAGGTTATGTCAGCGCTCGGTCACCCTGTCACGAGAACAGGGGAGGACGGTGGCCATCCTGCGTACCCTCTGGGATGACTCCCATTGTTCAGACGATTTTTATGCTATTGGTTTTGGTTGAGGTAGGGAGGTGAGTGGTGGGGTGGGTGATTACACGACCTGATTGAGGGGTTGGTGTGGGTGGGCTGGGAGGGAGAGTGAGACTGGGGATTTGCATGAAAAAGTTGGGTGGGGGGGAAGTTCAAATGCAGAAGGAGACGCTATATGTGCACACATTTTGGGGTTGGAAGTGCCTGACTATGTTGATGTGGAAAGAAGATGAAACACTAAAGTTCATAGTATATGATTTGTACCCATTATGTGTAAGGACAAACTTACCACTGCCTAAATTGGTATGGATGCGCGGACTACCTAGAACAGGGGCTGTGATGTACGCATGTATAATGAGTATGTTGTTTGGAATGTATGTAAAAGCAAGCCGTTATTTGCCTGACACAATAAGACTAAGCGTTAGGGATTATATACAAGACCCTGAGCTGCTGTGAAGAACATTACATGTATTTCATGGAACATACGGGGGATGAATGATGGTAGAAAGGCGAGACTTGTACATTCCTACTTGTTGCGAAAGGAAGTGGATATCTGTCTGTTACAAGAAACTCAATTGGCCACAGATAAATCACCGGTGTTCAAGCATAGTAGATTGGGAGAAATAGCGGAGGCCCCTTACTCAAACTATGCCAGGGGGGTGGCGATATTAATCCGTAGAGGTCTACAATGGCAAACCAACAGGAAAATAGTAGATCCGGAAGGCAGATTTATATTGCTTCTGGGTACGCTGTGTGGAATGCAATACTGCTTGTGAATGTATACAGCCCTAATACGGACTGCCCTAAGTTCTTTCTGAATCTATGGCATCAAGTACAGACATGCGGCTCAGCAGCTGTGCTTTGGGGAGGTGACTTTAATGTAGTAATCTCCACTACACTTGACAGACAGGGGGTTCCTCGTGAGCACCACCCCAGGGTGGCAGAGATGTTGGGGGATATCATATCGGAAGCCGAATTGGTAGACTCATGGAGGGCCCTGCATCCGGGTATTCGGGCGGGCACGTGTATAGCAGCCCACAGAAATGCATGGTCGAGACTAGACTATTGGCAATTGTCCAGAGACCTGCACGCTAGGGTGATGGAGGCAATGCATCTTCCGAGGTCACTATCTGATCACGCGCCTGTAGGTGTGACAATTGCTATACCACCACAATATGTGCAGCCGTTCAGCTGGCGATTTCCCTCCCGGGCACTGCTTGACCAGGTGTTTCGCGAGGAGCTCCGCGGTAAGATAACGGAATACTTTGAGCTTAACGAAGGCTCAGTAGAATCGCTGGGCACGCTATGGGAGGCTTGCAAGGTGGTGACGAGGGGAAACTGCTTGGCTCTCAAAACAGGGGTACTAAGGTCCATCAGGGACACACTGGACTGATTAGAGAGGGACCTAGCGAGATTAGAAACTGCACTTATGACGGCACCATCAGCTTCCACACAAGTGGAATTCAGGGCGAAACTCACACAGTTTCAAGAAGAGGCAGAGAGAGAGGCAGCCTTTCTTAACAAATATGCACAGGCTAGGAGGTACGGAGAGGGGGATCGTGCAGGAAAAACACTAGCCACCCTACTGCGTGCGCCCAGGGGAGCAGAATATATTACTGAACTACGGGATGCAGAAGATAGAATGGCTAGTACGTCACCGGACATACTGTACACGATGACTGAATACTACAAATCGCTATACACCTCTCGGGTAGTGCCGGAAGAGAAGGCGATAACGGAATATTTGGAAACGATCGCTCTGGCGTGGTTTAATGACGGGGTGAGAAAATACATGGACCTCCTGATCACAGCAGATGATATACGAGAAGTCATTGCAGGCATGCCCGCTGATAAGGCCCCAGGTCCAGATGGACTAACAGTGGCCTTCTATAAGGAGTTCGTAGATATAATTGCGCCTTGATTGCACAAGGTATATATGGAATCAATTGAGACAGGAATTCTGCCACCAACACTAAGAGAGGCCATGATAAAAACCCTTTTGAAGCCAAATAAGGACCCGACCTACCCTGACGCATACCGCCCTCTCTCGTTAATTAATTTAGACGCAAAAATGTATGCTAAATTACTAGCGGATAGACTGAAGCCTATGTTACCCCAAATTGCATTGTCTGATCAATCGGGTTTTGTGCCAGGTAGGTCAAATTCTCACAATTTAAGAGTACTGTTCGGGTTACTGCACTATTTAGATCCTAAGGTGCAGGCGGCTGCCGCCTTATTAGATGCTACTAAGGCGTTTGACTCTTGAGTGGAGATTCTTGTTTGCCTTATTCACACGTATGGGGTTCAGCCCTCTATTTATCCAGCAAATAAGGATACTATACACCCCCCCACGGCATGAGTGAGGGTAAATGGGCAAATCTCAGAACTAATTAACATCACGAGGGGAACTAGGCAGGGATGCCCTTTATCGCCGTTGCTGTTTCCTATTGCAACGGAGCCCCTAGCGGCGCGTCTAAGACAGCACCACACGCACCATAGCATTGGACATACCTCGAGAGGCTTACTTGTTTCTCTGTACGCCGATGACATGACCATTTATATGATGAATCCAGCTGAAAAGTTTGATCCACTGATGAGAGTGAGTGCGATATGGTGGACACACAGGCATCCATATCAACTGGTCAAAGTCGGTGATGCTACCGCTAACTGACAAAACTAAACAATGCCAAACTGAGCTTCCCATAGAGTGGGCGACAGATGAGGCCAAATACCTGGGCATCAGATTCAGCCGTTCAATACAAGAAATATGGCTGTCCAATTACGTTACGGCAATGGACTGGCTGGAAGTCAAAGTGCAAAGGTGGAAAACACTACCGCTATCCCTGACGGGACGTATTGCAATAACCAAGATGGTCGTCCTGCCGAAATTGCTCTATTTATTTGTCAATATTCCCCTGCCACTTACTGGACATTTATTTAAACCCCTGAGGACTGCTATTTTAGAATTGGTCTGGGCGGGAAGACAACCTAGGGTATCATGGAACCTTCTAACACTTCCATTTCATCAAGGGGGGCTTGCAGTCAATACCTGCATTACTGGCAGCACCCTATTCCATATCAGCCGCATGTGGCAATTGATAGGGATGTTGCAGCGCCTACCCCGCTTCAGGTGACTGTATATCATCCATATAGGAGAACCCCAACGGATATCAACACGATCGAAATAGTGAGATGGGCCTGGCTAAACATAGCTGAATGTGCAGGCCGTGCGGAGCTCTATGCACCGTCATTGCCGCTAGGGGGGAACCCGATACTGGGACCATTGACGGATAGGGCAGTGACGGACAGAGCACACAAGTGCGGCCTAGACACCGCAGGAGACTTACACCCGGATGACACTTTTATATCTTTGCAGAAGATGTGCGAGACGGATGACCCTACCGCCTCTGAAAATGTTGCTTTACTATCAATTAAGGGCGGCGTGTAAATCTAGATATCCAGAATTCCTTGCGGTGCCACCAACACTGTCTGCGCTGGAGAACCTTCTAACCAATAGCTCGCCTCGCAAATTGATAACACGTATCTATAGCATTACCCAGGATACTGCTCCTGTTCTAATAAATTCGTCGAGAACACTTTGGGAAAGAGAAGCAAACATAAGCATAACTGAAAAACAATGGCTTTTTTGCTGCTCGCAACTTGAGAACTTGTCACCTAATTATAGGTTGAGGCTCATCCATTTTAATTATTTGCATAGGACTTATCGCACACCGAAACAGCTCTTTCATATGGGACTCCAAAATGATGCAAAATGTTGGAGGTGTGGGAAGCATGAGGCAAAGTTCTTCCATTTAACATGGGAATGTGAACACATAGGGAGATACTGGATTGAGGTGATACGGCATATAGGACACATTGTAGAGCTAGATTTGCAAATTGGTCCGCTTATGGCACTCTTGGGGTTTGTTATGGACATACCATGTGATTCCCGATAATTGGTGGCTCTTTTGCTATTATTGGCCAAGAGACAAATTGCACTGCACTGGAAGAGAGCAGCTCCACCGACAGTGGCGGGTTGGATTAAATTGGCTGTATACTGCAAAGATCAACTGACGACATATTGGGAATTTATGCCACAATGCTTCAGACCTCTAGATATATGAGAGCCTTTTGGTGGGATGGCTAGGTCGAACGGGGTCAGACTTGTGTGGCTAAACGCGACTATGTAGAGGGGAGGCGGGGTACGAGTTTTGTAAGAGAAGAAATTGACAGCTGTATAGTATACGAGACATAAGTTTCAGGGGCGAGACTGTCTGAGAGTGTTTTGGGATTAACGAAATGTGTTTAGTTGTTCTGGGTAGCTTTCAAACTGTGCTCAAAATGGGGGGATATGGGGTGGTAGGCCCGCGGGAATAGGACATTGGGTATTGATATAATTGTGCGCATTCTTTTATGTTCTTCTTTCTGCTCAAATATCTATGCATCACATGTATAGCTGCTACCTTTAATTTAATTGTTATGACTTGCTATCGGAAATGGATAACGTTGACAACCTGACCGTGCCACATGGCGTTGTGAGATTATAGCATCACGTTACTGCCTGCTTCCAGGTTGTTGGCTAAAGAGCGGTGTTAAATATGTGAAGATAAATAAAGGTTTTTGAACTTTAAAAAATTAAAAAATTAAAAAAAATAACTCGATCCGAGTTACAGTTAGTGTGGGTCTTCAAGATCCAGGGCTTCCCTGAGCCAATGTCCACAGAATCTGTCCTGCATGTTTGAGGGCACACACTGCACGAACCACATGGATGGTGACCTCGGACAGGGGGAAGGTTCCATAGTGTGTTGATGTTATCATGGGTCTGTGACTTAGGCCTTGTATGTACCAGGCTATCTCGTAGACTCGGACCCTTTCTGAAGGAGAGCAAAGGCAAAGGAATATTCTCAGTTGCCACGTTCAGAATTCTCCAATGTTTGCGTACAGTTTTTTGCACCTTATTAGAGAGTGTACTAAAGGTATTTACAAAGGTAAGTCTCTCCAACGGTGGTTTCTCAAGACGGTAATGCAGCAGGGCCTCACGGTTGTTGTTAGAGGCCCTTTTCCATGCCCGACGAACCAGGCGTTTTGGGTAGTCACAGTCTCGTAGTTGTAACAACAATTCCTTTGCATGTTTGTCAAAGAGAGGTTTCGTTGAACAGTTCCTACGAATCCATAGGAACTGGCCTACAGGCAAATTCTCACGTAGGGCTTTGGGGTGGTGACTCCCAAACGCTAACAGTGAATTCCTGGCTATGGGTTTTTTGAATAACTCACATTGTAATCTGCCATTCTCCGGAAAGATGAGAATATCGAGGAAAGAGAGTTTGATCTTACTGAATTCCACTGTGAATTTCAGTAATCTATTCTGTTGGTTCAGCCAACCGTGGAATGCCTGGATCTCAGTGGTCGAACCTCGCCAAACCACTAGGATGTTGTCTATGTACCTCTTCAACAGCACCACTTGATGGAAATATGGGTTGCTGTGGTTGAAGACATTGCTTAAATGAAGGAATAATGTGGGCTAGCACTTTTTATAGGTTCGGGAGGCTGGTCTATTCTGCCTTGAGACTAGTGCTGTCTCCTTTTGCTATACAGCATCTATCTCCCTTAAACACGCATGCGCGCACGCGTGTGTGCTAATCGCTGAGCATGGGCGCATGATGGAGAGAATATGTATGCTAAACGCGCATGCTCACTATCTACTCAGGTCGTGGGCATGCGCGGAACTGGCAACACTGAATACAGATTTTTACGCTAGTCGCGTCGTCCTCTATTTAAGGGCTTCCAATCAGCAAGCTCTTTAACTACCGCATTTTAACCAATTAAAGATGGTATATAAGGCAGACTACCTCCCCTTTGGCTTGGACTTCATCCGGATGTACCGACGGACAGGTGAGCAGTCTGCGAGTGCTTTTTACATTCTTCTCCCTCTTTTTCACTTGTCTCCTTGATCTAGACTTGTACATCAAGCGCAGCGCTGCCTGAAAGATGTTGCACCTTTAGCCTGTGGATGGCAGGTGCCCTTTCTTTCTATAATAATTTCTTTTTTCTTTCTTCCTTCTAACTGACTGTGAGGAATAGGAGACCAGTTGGTTACTTAAGGTCTCTATATAGGCACATGCTGACCTACTGATTTAAGGGTATATGAGCGTCATATAAACATGTTTATCATGAATATAGTCAACCTACATTATCTTAATCTATAGCGGTCCTGTCTGTTTATAAGCCCTCTAGCAGACTGTCAGAAACTCAGTAAACAATTAAGGTTCTATTATATTTGATCTAGCTGTTTAACAAGGAACACTGTCTGGGCCTCTCATCTGTGTTTCCTTGTTTTACCTACAAATAGAGCGGGGCTTCATTTACCGAGCAGTTGCCGGGTGAGGTGAGGCTTACTCCCACATAAAGCCGAGTGAGTACCATTTCTATGAATTCATTAAGTTATTCAGCATTTGTTCTGATCGGCCACTTTTTGGGCCTTGTTGTCTACTTTTTGAGACAAGCATCAAACTGCTCATATTGCTCAGGAGAATGTATGTTTATCTATCAGTGTCACAAATTACATTTTTTTGCATTATTTCAGAAAAAGAAGATTACATACATAGCTATCCGGCCACCACGGTCCACACCAGGTCGGGTGGTTCATTACCACTGATGTATATATTCTCTTAAGAAGATTTCTGAATTGTGTTGTATATTGTATATATTATTGCAGTAGAATACCATTCCTTTTAGGTCCTGACGAAAGCCGATCATTGTTACCTCTACGGCTGAAACATGTGGACCTTTCATCTATTGCCAAAAGATAGTCATTTTTTCATACTATCAGGTTGTTTTTAGGTCTCGCGACCTATCAATGCGCGCAAGCGCATTGAGCGGAGCGAGAATTCAAGTCCTCAAAATGCTCGTCAAACCAAGCTTTTGTTTGTGCGGTTTTCTTTAAGTTCACGTGAATCACGTGACCAAACAAGCATGCGCATCAGCCTCCATCCCTCCTAATTGCATTTTTTTCATGGCCGCCACCACATCAAAGGGCTTCTCCCTTTGATGTGGTGGCGGCTTCTCCTCCCCTAATTATTCATGGCCGTCCGTACTTTCAGTTTCCCTGTACTGTGTCCTTTATTTCTTTCTATTTCAGTCACATGAGTAGGAGCCCACTCGTAACTATGTTTCCGCATTGTCGCAATGGTCCCTGCTTAATTAGTTGCCATGCGTATATATGTTTAATATGCGAGGGCACTTTCATCATTATTACTTTTGTATTACGATGGCCATGTGCTTAACATATATGTGCGCAGGACCCACGCTTTGTTTGAGCATGGCGCCCGTGCACATATTTAAACTTTTGCTTTCTCTGTCCTTGTGGCCTGTGTCTTTGCACACACTGGATGCCCCTGACGTGATGGCGCTTCGGTGAGCTCGAGAACATCTCCCTACATTCCGAAGCCATCCCCGCAATTTCATTTGGTAAGTATTTTTCTTTGTATCATTTGTCAGGCTTCACGTTGCGCTGTGGGTCTTTTACTTTGTCTCTTTTCATTATTCCTTTTTTGTTTTATCTGTTGGGCTTTATGTTGCGCTGTTAAACAAGTGAATTTATTTATCAATGAAGGGTTCACGATGAGTCAGTAGAAAGAAGGTTAACAGCGAGTTGAATTGCACAGTGTTAGCTTTTTTTCGAATTTCAGTCTTTTTTTCGAGCTTTAGATGGACCATGTGACAAACCACCGAGTCATTTAAACAGGAAGTATGGGTGATGGATAGGAAGTTTGAGCGCACTTGTTGCAGACTTTTTCTTTTTACTGCTATAATTAAATTACTTCAGGAACGCAAAGTGATTATGCTTTCACTCTCATTACTTTGTGTATCCTTCTTCAGCAGTAACCCACCGGATATAGTGTTGTGTGGGTCCACTGACTCCCACGTGGGCAGCTGTGTGAGGAGGTACTGTGTGCACAATTCGGCCGGCAATTAAAGTGAGCTTTTATGGCGACTTTGACTAAGGCCACATGAAAACACTGCATTCACTAAGAGAGGGTGTACATTTAGCAGCGGCTGTGTAGGATTGTGAGGTGAGTGAAGTGCTGTGACATGGAGCTACGATCTTGGGCAGGGGGAATGGTGCAAAGAGCTTTGAAAATGCATCTATGCCGACCCCACTCCACACAGGCTTGGACGCTGTATTTAGCAGTTGATGCCATGTCCAATTCCCTCCCTCTGCGCGGACTGCATTTTCTTGTAAAAGCCGCCATGTTAATGTGTGAGTACGTAAGGCATGTCCGGCCTACCACCAGAGGTCATGTGTTGGGCATGTCCAGTCTTTTTAGGGTTTGTGTACCCGACTTGTGTAATGCTGCGAAGACGCAATCTGTTTAGGGCTGAACAAGAGCATTGCCTTTCTCTTTTAATAACCAATGCACAAATCACTATTGGAGAGATTTTTAGCCTTGGAATCAGCATTGGTTATTATTTGTTTTAGCTCCTTGTGCCCATCTTGAAAGTTTTTAGCTCCAGTAATTAAAAAGCAGAATCTTTAGCCGTGATTTCACAATGGTGGCAAGATTTAATTTTGGAATACACAATGGTTTTGTTATATACCCTGCTTTATATGAGTGGGCACCGAGTACCCGCACCACTTCGGTTTGAGAGACTGCACTGCTGCTGTATTTTTAGTGAGAGAGAACTAAAACTCTTCAGTTGCAAACAGGTGTTCCGGGATAACTGAATACCCACACTTCTAAATTTTCATTTCAAGCGCTGGTTATATACGTAGACTAATTATGCCTTGTATAACCGTATTTTTTTTCTAATTCGGTATGCTCCAAACCACAGTTTTAGCTCCTGATTGAAACTTTCAAGCCGCCCTTAACATTGCAGTTTATTAGTGTTTAGTGACGGTATTTCCAATGCACAATTTCTAGTCCTCTGTATTCATTCAGCAGACTTATTAGTTATGGTGTGCCCAAGTGCAGAGGCTTTGTTGCGTTTACACCTGATATCCCTAGTGCAGAGTTGGCAGTCTCGGTACCAATGGTGCAGTGTATTCGCAATGATGAATGCCTAGTCCCTATAGCCAAGAGGCAGAGTTTTATTGTGAACCTTAAATCCAGGTGTTCCAGATGTAAAGTGTTTAGCCCCCTTACCAACAATGCTGTATTTAATCCTTTAAACTGTAATGCAGAATTTGTTTTTATATTTTCAGTTTTAGTACAGCTTATTTGTTGTTCTGGTAACCCCGGTGGCCAATTTTATTGTCTAACCCCCCAAATAACGTTTTTTTAAACTATTGTTATTTTTATTAATGTTTTTGGGCCCGACCTGTCAACTCTCAACCGCCCCTCTGTATTTCCTCCTCACTTTGTCCACTCCAAACAAAAACACATACATTAAACACATTTTCATTTACAATGCCAATAGCTCCAGTTCTCGCAAATGCGAGACCTATTGCATTGCAATAGGTCTCGCAGTAGGAAAGTTGGAGCTATTACAATTAACAATGCCTTTTATTTTTGTTTTCATTTTAAAAACATAAAGGGCTTTGTCATTTACAAAACCAATAGCTCCAACTTTCCTACTGCGAGACCTATTGGCAACGCCAGTGCTTGTTAATCTTGACATTTGGACGATCCTGAATAAACATTTTTCGTCCTCATAGCCATTTTTAGTTGTCACATTCACTTTGCACTGCACACCACCAGCACTACTGTTTTGAGAGCACTTTGGCTGAGCCAACTATTGGATAGCAGTCTAGTGTTGTACAGCCATCCCACTGGCAGGTTTGTGACACAGATTTCACTCCATCATCGCCCAGATGACGATGCTTCGCCAGAGTTGTGGGCTGATGGGACTTGTTCCAAAGCCTGTTGCCACTCAAATCATTTGTGACTGATGTGCTTATCCTCTTGAGCATATGTATTAGGATTGACAAATTGACCAGTAATCCCCTATTCTGTTTCTTCTGGTCCTATGAAGTAACAGGGTGAAACAGAACACTTTTGGAATTATTAAAAAAGAAATATGAACATTTTTGCACAAATCTATTAGATGAGAATTCAATGAAGAATGGTGAGCACCTTGAATCTGAATAGCTTTTATTGGTGTGTAGAAGTGTAGGTTTTGCATGAATCGGTTTAGAACTTAACTGCGAATCATTCACAGCCTGGGCTGGTCCTGGTTTAGGTTTGTAAAATATTGGCACCTCTTAGCGCACATAATCCTGAACATCCGTAAAATTTTTATAATTCAGAAACAGAAGCAGTCAGGGACCACTCACATCAAAGAAACAAACAACATAGACGTCCATCTGCTAAAATGCCACGGATAGTGGAAGTGACATCACACGCGTTTTGACCTTAAAGATATCACATGTAGTGCCATCATATGACCTTTGAGCCTGAATTTTCCACTGGTTCATGCCACATAGCCTTAACCCTGATGACTTCATAATAAGTGACATCGCTGCAGTTTCATAATAACTGCATGATTCATATAACAAAACACCATGTACACATGTCTAATTTAGAAGCCATCTATATTAGGGTGTACAAATGATCTTTGAAAGTTCTGGGGTGTAATAATAGCCCTTAATTGTAGCAAGACCTCTTCTAAGTGGGTTTGGGGGGTCCAGCCTCAGAGAAGAGTTTGAAACAAAATGGGGTTACATTATGCACTTTTAAGCACAACTTTCACATACATTTGTTAAAATGTCCAAGTTTCTGAAGGGACACTTCTTAAGTATGAAGTCCTTTTGTGGTGTGCAATGCCAATGAAATATGACATTGCTCAGGAATTGACCCATTGTTCCAAAATGTGCATTTGTCAAAAATGACCTTCATTGTGCCAATGTAATCATTTTGTCATGAATGACCACTTTGCCCATAAATGACATAAAATATATACCAGAGGCAGAATTTTACCATTCATGCCATTGATATACCATGGGTGACCCTTATGCCAAAAATGACCTCAATAAGTCAGGGCCAGCGTTTTGTCATGGTTGCCACAGTGGTCCCCCTCAAGCTAGTAGTTACCTTCAATATGCTAGTGCCAACATTTTGCCACAGGAGCCCCCATGCTAGAGTTCCCTCCAGTAAGCCAGTTCCAGCATTTTTCCATGGGCGCCTATTATGCAAAGAATCATTTTGAGTATACCAGCACCATCATTTTACCATTATGCCAAGAATTACCTTCAGTGCTAATTACCTCCAGTATGCCAGCTATTTCGTCACAGGTGCCTGCCATAAGAAGGATAGCCAGCACCAGTATTTCGTCACAGGTGCCTGTCAGGATAAGGATAGCCAGCACCAGTATTTCGTCACAGCGGCCTGTCATAATAAGGATAGCCAGCACCAGTATTTCGTCACAGGTGCCTGTCATGATAAGGATAACCAGCACCAGTATTTCGTCACAGGTGCCTGTCATGATAAGGATAGCCAGCACCAGTATTTCGTCACAGGTGCCTGCCAGGATAAGGATAGCCAGCACCAGTATTTCGTCACAGCGGCCTGTCATAATAAGGATAGCCAGCACCAGTATTTTGTCACAGGTGCCTGTCATAATAAGGATAGCCAGCACCAGTATTTCGTCACAGGTGCCTGTCAGGATAGGGATAGCCAGCACCAGTATGTCGTCACATCGGCCTGTCATGATCAGGATAGCCAGCATCAGTATTTCGTCACAGGTGCCTGTCATGATAAAGATAGCCAGCACCAGTATTTCATCCTAGGTGCCTGTCATGATAAGGATAGCCAGCACCAGTATTTCATCATAGGTGCCTGTCATGATAAGGACAGCCAGCATCAGTATTTCATCACAGGTGCCAGTCATGATAAGGATAGCCAACACTAGTATTTTGTCACAGCGGTCTGTCATGATACTGATAGCCAAAGACACACAATTGGTGGATGGAATGCAGAACAAATCAAAACATTCACCCCCAGTCAAGAGATCTGGGTTAAAACCATCATTCTTTCTGCTCACCATTCCAGCCAAATTTAGACCTGGCCATATGCAAATAAGTCTTAACCCTGTGCCTCATGGGAACAGTCCAGCCCGAATTGCCAAGCCAGGTCCTTCCTGATCCGGAAAGAAGCATTCTAGGACCAGTTTTGGGGTTTCACCCCTCATCAGTCAGGATAGCTTGATTCCAGTGGCACGTCTGGGCATTTAGGGCGAGGAAGCAAAAGACACACAATTGATGGACGGAATGCAGAACAAATCAAAACATTCAGCCCAGTCAATAGATCTGGGTTAAATCCATCATTCTTTTACTCACCATGCCACCCCATTTTAGACCTGGGCATGTGCAAATAAGTCTTGACCATGTGCCTGATATGGATAGCCAGCATCAGTATTTTGTCACAGCAGCCTGTCATGATAAGGGTAGCCAGCACTATCACTAATAATAAACAACTTTTTGTGTAGTTAATTAAAACCATTACAATTCTGGCATAAAATGTGCCAAATATGACAACGAACTTATTTACACTTTGGGTTGCGCTTACTTGACATCGCGTAGAGCAATAAATCCTTATGTGGTGGTTTTCCTCACCATTGCAAAGTTTAAAATGACAGATAATATTGTCCGGACCGATGCTAAAGTATTGTTAGATCAAAATCTCAAATGAGGAGTTATACATGTTACGTCTAAAGTAGTGGAGTGGGGTCTGTGTGCAAACAGATCCGGAATCCCCACTATGCTGACTTTAGATGACTCTGTACATGTTCTGTGCCATTTGGGATACATCGAGACAAGGGTTTAATGTTCAAAATAGCGAGTTCATTCGACCTTCTTAAAATAGGAAGTTAAAAATATTACGTCTGAAAACCAAGATGACACATAGGTGTCCAAAATGTGCAAAGTTTTTGCTAGCCTCGTTTACTTTAGTTATACGGATGCTTTGTTCAAATTGGGGCTGCCACTGGGCTGGAGTTTCATGTGCAAAAATTGCCTTTTCACTTTTAAAAGCATCCCTGCTAATAAATAATTTCATTTTCAAGCACAAATCTTAAAAGAAGCCATTATGCGTCTAAAATCAGTGGAAAAAAACAACTACATACAAGTGGATGCCAAGTGTCCACTGTCCTCCATTCCTATTATCTGCAAACATGTAGGGTGCAATTTGTGGCTGCCGCAAGATTGAACATGTTATGATGGAGTGCAGCGCCATGTCCTTTAAATTGGGAGTGGAGCATGACTTGGCACGGTAGAGTCGGATCTTTGTACAAGATGTGCTCGATGTCCGCTGTCCTCTTTTTCAATGATTATGGGATTGCACTTTGCAGTATTGGGTGGGGCAGCCACAAGACATTAGGTCTGAAGTCAGCAAAGTGTGTTCGATGTTGTCTTTAACAGTTTGCTGACTTGTTGCAAAAACTTTGTTGTCCTGCATGCAAGCTGTAGCGACTGGCTGTTTAATAACACTGTTACGGCGGATTGACATGATAGTATCCAAAGAGAACGGATAGCTGGAAGTAGAAAATGCCGTCTCCATGTACTGTCAGCTGGGCAGATGCACAGGAAATGTAAGACTGACTCTTTCGTATGTCCGCAGAGACAGCACAGACTAGTCGGCCATGTTTGTCTCTATGTTGGGACTTGGTGGCAGATGTATCAAGCGTTTCTTTTGTCCCAAACGCTGCAAATCGCAAAATAGCAGCGTTTGCGACAAAAAAATGGGAAATGCGATGTATGAAAAAATCGCATCGCAAAATTAAGGAATCGCAAAATTTGCGATTCCTTACTTTTGCGCTACCATTTAAGGAATCGCAAAAAGCGATTCCTAAAATGGTATGTAAGAAACAAGAAAGTTTTTCAAATTCACACTAAGAAATCGCAAATTACCACCAACTTGTAGTTGGTGGTAATTTGCGAATTCTTTTACAAATGCACTTTTTAGAATTTGTAAAGGTGGCATGTGACGTATGTACGCCATACGCGTACACATGTCAATTTCAGGGGGTGCAGCAGGGTATCCTTAAGACACCCTTGAAATTATTCTCAATTTGCGATTAGCAAATTGCGAATTGCAAATTGAGAATAATTTCCCATTCCTTCCTATGGGCCTCCTGGCCCATAGAAATGAATGGGAAATTATTCCTTAATTGCAATTAGCAATTTGCTAATCGCAATTGAGGAATTTTAAGAAATCGATAAAAAATAGCGAATTTCTACATACATACCATTTTGCAATTCTCAAATAGCGATTCCTTAAAAATCGCTATTTGAGATTCGCAAAAGGGTATTTTGATACATCTGGCCCTTGATCTTTTGACAGAAAAGACTCCCAGTTGAATCAAAAGCAGTGAATGCTGTATTGTTGAGGATATGTGATGTACAAGATAAGGTGACAGGACTCCCGTACGAGGATAAAACGATCCATCCATGTTTCTTCTTTGTAAGTATTGCTTTGTCCTGTAGCCAGGCTTTGTGTTTGGCAGCAGTATTTACATTTTTTTAATACTGGGAAGCTGTTGTTTGTACCCCATATTCATGTATATTTAGGGTGGTTGATGCTTTCACCAGTATTTTATCACAGGTGCCTGTCATGATAAAGATAGCCAGCACCAGTATTTCATCATAGGTGCCTGTCATGATAAGGATAGCCAGCACCAGTATTTCATCATAGGTGCCTGTCATGATAAGGATAGCCAGCACCAGTCTTTTGTCACAGGTGCTGTCATGATAAGGATAGCCAGCACCAGTCTTTTGTCACAGGTGCCTGTCATGATTAGGATAGCCAGCACCAGTCTTTTGTCACAGGTGCCTGTCATGATAAGGATAGCCAGCACCAGTCTTATCTTTATTATACAGTTAATAAAAACCGTAATGTACAAACAGAGCAATGCATGTTAGATTAAAATTTTAAAATATGTAAAAACATGATCAGGTTCTTAATGCTGGGCGTTTATGCAGTGCAGTTAAAATTATATTGACAAACTTCCCAGCTCTTTCTAATGCCTGGGCTGAATTGTTACTAAAACATAAAGTCGATGCTTCGCTACAGTGTCTCAGTGATTGTTCCCGGAAGACGGGGATCAGTGGGCGACGTCGATCGGTGGCAAAAAATGGACAACAGCAAAGCAGGTGGAGCCAGGACTCCTGTTTATAGTTACAAAACCTGCAAATGGGCTGCTCATTCCACTGAGCCCACTGGGGGTTAAAGTCAAAGATTGGTAGGGCTAGCAACCTCATGTATAATATTTTGTTACAAGTCTGGGGGTTGAGGGAGTAGTTGAAGTATATTTGAGGTTTTTCCTTGATATATGATTCGTTCAAGGCAGTAAAAAGTTCGTTTTTAGATAGCCCGGCAACGTCGGTCTGAAATGAAACTGAGATGATTTGTTTTGTTATTGTTTTTTTCCACGTTAGCAGAGGAATAGTTGGGTTAATGAGAGAGGTTGGTTCAATCTTTAGTGTAGAGATAGCAAGGTGCAACTGTTTGTGCCAAGGTGAGTGTTCGTCTTTAAACACAGCTTGTAGTTGCTCTTTCAAAGATTGTCCTGGTGCTCGTAAGGTGTGTATATAGAATTTGATTAGGTCGCCCAGGCAATAGAGGTTTGCGCATGTCAGGCCCAGCTCGGGTCTCATCCTCGACCTCCTCACATGCTGTGGAACAGAGAAGATTTTCTTATAAGCTTTTATTTGTAGGTTTCCCAGAAATGCGTCCATTTTCCTGGGAAAGGCCAAGTGGGCGTAGGTCACTGCAGGTAATAGTTTGGCCCGCAGCACCCTTAGGATTGGTTTGGCTGAGGGACTGTGCAAATGACGATTCAGGCGCCTAAGGCTATGGATGATCCTCATACCCTTGGACCTTAAGTGTCCAAGGTGTACTGCTTGGTTTGCCCTGGTGTTGAGCCAAACTCCTAGGTAGTTGTAGCTGGTGCAAGTCGTTATTTGTGATCCCCCTGCTCTCGAAGTAAGATTTTTCTTTTTATAGCTCCCAAAGATCAAAATTTTGGTTTTTGATTCATTCATCACAAGATGGTTCTTTGTATTATATTTATTGAGAGCGGTGAGCGATCTTTGCAATCCTGTTTTCGTATGGTCCATGATGATGATATCATCGGCATATTGCATTGTCTGTAGGCGCAGCCCGCCCAGTTTTGGGGCAGCCAGGGCTGCGTCAGCCAGTTCCTTTGGTAGATGCGCGGTGTAAAGGTTGAATAGTAGAGGAGCAAGTACACAGCCTTGTTTTAGGCCGTTTTCAGTTGCAATTTTTTTGGATAATGTATGTGCGCTGGTTTTAATCCTAACCCAGGTGTTATGGTGCAAGGATATCAAGGCTGAGAGAAGAGGAGATGGTATTCCCCAGGAGTTTAGTTTGTTCCACAGCGTCCCTCGGTTGACCCGGTCGAAGGCTGCGCTGTAGTCCACGAAGCAGCAGAATAGAGGTAGTTGGCGAGCCAGGGTAGCTTTACGCGACAAATAGGACAGTGCCATTATGTTGTCCATCGTGGAGCAGCCTGCTATAAAGCCTGACTGGGAGTGAGGAAGGATGTTATTTTCGCTGGCCCAGTTTTCTAGTTCCGCCAGTAAGACCCGGGTGTATGCTTTGGCTTCGATGTCTAGCAAGGCTATCAGTCTGAAGTTGGCCGGATTTGAGAAGTTGCCCTTTTTGTGGATTGCATGTAGGATTGAGCCCTGTTAAGAAGGTGGAATTTTAGCTGTGAGAAAAGCATGTGCAAAAAGGGGTGAGAGGAGTTCTGCCCAAAACTGCCGGAATTTTTTAAAGACTGCTGCAGGTATTCCGTTTGGGCCTGGTGCTCGGTCGTTCTTCATGTGACTATTGATCTTACTTACTGCGTTTTCAGGTAAGGCCAGGCCGGAGGTGTTTCCGTTGAGTGGGGCTAGAGGCGTAGGGGAGGATGGGCGCTCCCGTGCCCCGCCATTGTAAAGTTGATTAATGTGCTCCACCCATACGTTTTCAGGGACTCCGTTTTCTCTGGTATGGCCGTTGTTGCTAAGCTGGTTAATATACCTCCAAAAATGGGCCGGATTTCTTTCCTTTAAGAGGAAGAACATTTTTAACCAGGCTTCCTCTATGCGTTTGTTCCGTTGGGCCCATGCGCGTTTCTTACGAGCTGCCCTGTATGGCCATTTCATGGCTAGCTGGGGGATGTACCATGTTACTCCGCATACTTTTACTCCGCATACCGTTACAACGCGACTTTTACAACGCATACCATTACAACGCATAGCGCTTTGGGGTGCTGGATAGTGGTAAGTATAATTTACTATTCTAACTCCAGTCCCCGTGGACCCTAGGGAAGGTGTTGGATAGTAAATTATACTTATTCCCTATCCTAGAGCGCCCCCCAGCACAATGCGTTGTAATGGTATGCGGAGTAAAAGTCGCGTTGTAATGGTAGTGCGGAGTAAAAGATGCGTTGTAACGGGTGTATACCCTAGCTGGGCAGCTCTTTCTGCTTTTTTCCTGCTATTTGGGCCGTTTTGCCTCTTTCGTTTATTTTCAAACGTTTCCTCGTTAGAGGGTTGGTTAAGGGTCGTTGTCATCCGTTTTTTTGAACGGCGGATGAACCCCCCCAGAGCCTGATGCAAGTCGCTCAGAAGAGTGGGCCAGTGATACAAAATGGCTTCTGGGCTGATAACGCTTTTTAGTTGGGCGTTTTTTTCGTTACCCAATCGGCCAATTTTGGATCTAGGTTAATGGACCATTTAATCCTGCGTGAAAATTGCTCGTTTTCCTCGCCTGTGGGTTCGCCTGTTGGTGTAAATCTGCAGGATGCAGTGAGGGAAAGACTAAAGGAAGCTCTTAAAGGCCTGTGGTCGCTCTCGGTTCGATGATCGATGTTAAAGTCCGTTAGGTGATGGACAAGCATATTTCCAACGAACATATAGTCAATAGTTGAAATGTTTCTATAAGTTGGAAGGGGTACCCATGTGTGGTCGTTTGCTTTTCTTAGGCTGGAAGCAGATGATATAGAGCTAGCTTTAAATAGAGCTTGTAGATGCGTGACCTCTTTGGCGGGATTGTTTTCATTTGATGGTTTATCAAGCAATCTGTTGTTAAAGTCCCCGGCTATGAGAGGGTTGTGGTTGGGGTATTTAATGAGAAAGTCTCCAATTGTGGCGGCCAGGGCGTCCAGAGCTTGGTTTCTCAGATGTAGGGCAGGATTGACATAGCAGTTGAAGAGAAGCAAACGGAGCGAGTTGTTGTGATTTTTTAATCTGTTGATGCATACTACTTGTGTTCCGGTTGGGTCAGATCCTATCATAGTTGCTTCCAGTCTGTGAGAGTGTTTGATATAGACCGATAGCCCGCCCATTGGCCGTCATAGTTGCTTCCAGTCTGTGAGAGTGTTTGATATAGACCGATAGCCCGCCCATTGGCCGCCCAAAAATGTTCCGTCTCGTGGCTGGGACATGGAGTTCGTAGTATCCGGGAAGAGGGGTGGTGGTAGTTGCCCATGTTTCCTGAAGGCAGATTAGATCGCCACTTTGAAGGTACTCTGCAGCCGGGATGTTCTTGATCAATTTCTGGAGCCGGGCCACATTCCTGGATATGATTGTGAATTTTTTTTTTTTACAAAAGACAATGGTCCCTATATGTGGACAGGATAGCAAAAAATAATATTCATACACCTAATAAGTAGTATGTTTCTTTGTCCAGCCGGACAAGAATTTTATTTTAAATGATCAAGTTCATAGAGAGAGTTTTAAGACCAAGATAACAAGTGGGCACAGCCGTGACCCACAACATTTAAGACAAAACAACAAAGAAATGGCCAAAAAGGCAAAGCGAAAATCTGTCTGTATACTATTGTTCAGTGCTACAGACTCAATCTCTTAAACATAACCATACCATTGCGTCAAACAATATAGCATTCATCATATTGCATATGGGTTTTTTTTGTCGACGACGTTTCGATGCCTTTTTAAATTATGACATCATCATCAGGACAAGAATTATCAGCACTCCATCGGACTCCCGTATTAGCCACAGTGCTCCTGCCAATACAAATTGAGCCATCGCGCTCCTGGCGTTTCCATACAACCTTGATGGAAGCCCCGGAATTGTTTTGAAAGAATGCCATTAGCCCCGCGGTTTCTCGTCAATAACCCAGAACGAGACAACCAGCAAGTAAACCGACATTAATGCGATAATAGGCATTAGGTTAATAATTGTTGAACAAAACAATAATGCTGATAATTATAAAACTAGTGAATAAGAAGGGCCTACACACGTTAGCATATTAAAAAGCCACATAGACCGACAAGCTCTCAATTGAGCACGTATTATAACTGCTTTTTTTTAACCCTTGATGCAGTTGAACATCTTATCAGAAAGAACAAAATAATAACCCACCTGATGATTACATCAGGGTCAAATTGCATTATAAAAGCTTTGCTACTAAGGGCCTGCATTCTTTTTATAATAATATCCTGCATTACAGGCAAAGCAAACGTCACAACATGAGCAGCAAACACTGCAATTTCTAGAATAGTGCTTCAGTTGCCAACGTTTCTAAGAAGCACATTTTTGAAAAACAACTAATCTCTAGTTAACGCATGATGATTCCAAGATAAAACAAGATACATGTTGTGTGTGGAGACCTACCAAACACTACATAATTCTGCTTGACAGACGCGGCTGTTGATAAACGGCTAATTCAAAGGGCATTGTAGCCGTTATTTCCTAACCACAGCCCACATAATTAGCAATAGCGGAGCTTACGGTGTGTGATTTAGCCAGTCATATTTCTTCAGATGTTCTTTTGGGGTCTTTCAAGCCTCATTCTCAAGCTCAGCGAAATGAGCTGCCGAATGAAGGAAGCGAGCTAAGTAGCGCCACAGAGCAGTATTCACAATGTTGTTAACTTACCTACACCTCAGACAAGTGTGCCAACATTAACAAACACGAGTCCTGGGGTCATTCATTAACAATAGTTTCCCCTAAGGTGCTGCCACCAGGACCAGTGAAATTCACTATTTCATTTCTCCCCATGTAGCATACATGCAAATATGCAAATCGGAGAAGGGACAATAGACCGAGATTTATAATCTCGCCCATTTTATGATCTTGCCCATTATGAGCTCCTGAATTCGGCGGAGAGGTGCAGGCTTTAACTTTTTTAATAGCCGGCTGAGAAACAATCATTTCTGCATCAGAAATACAGAGCTCGTCTGCCTACAGCTGCAAATGGTTTCTTCCCTATTACAAGGCAGAAGGTGAAAATGCGGGCAGTGCCAGTTGTCACTTAGCAACAGGAGTCTTTCAAGGGTGAATGCGGGCAGAGGTAAGGACGGTGACCGTTAAGGAACATATCAAACAAGTAACAAGAGTGAGGCTCACCCCAAACACAGACACACACGTGTGCACACAGTCTCTCACACACTCAAACCAATAAGCATCAGACACAAACACGCACAACCAAAGACACTATACAGAAATGCAACTGAACTGATTAAAAAAGTGTGATTAATTAACAATATGTGAATTTACAAAATGAAGGCGGATTTGTGCCATGGCGGAGCGGGGAGAACTCTGGGGGTGGAGGGAGGAGGTCGGGCAGAGCAGCAAATGCTGCGGAGGAGGAGTGAGTATTGAAGAGGCATTGCCGCCTCATTAAGGGAAAGGTTGTGTTTGCGACGAGTGGGGAGGGGGGAAGGCTCTTAATGCAAAGCAAGAGAGGAAAAGCAAATAGAACTTTAACAAGGGATTCAAAGTGACAACGCTGCTGTGCGCGTCCAGGCTGTGTTGGAGGTGGGATGGTTGTTCTTAATGATGAAAGTGGGTGCCGTGGCACCATGCATATTAAATATATGCGCATAGCGGCCAATGAAGTGGGCAACGTGGCATTTAGAAAAAAAAAAGCCAAATTAGTCCCAAAACGAAAATGACAAAGCCCTACAGCGCTATAAAACAGTAGTTTCTGAAAGCACATTGTAGCACACCCTTCTTAGTCAGAATACATTCTAACAAGCATTGGCAATTCAAGAATAGGTTGGAAATACACACGTATCTCTGCCGGGCTACTGTAGTCATGACATACGGACAGCAGCATTTCTCAGCTGTTTAACAATACTGATCCTATGTGAGAGCAGGCATGTCTCGCCCGAGTTGTAATACTGATTAACGATTCACCATGTTGCCAAAAATAAAAGAGAAAAGTCACAAGCAGAGAGAGATTACTCCGTAGATGAGCAGCCTCGAGGCTGGGCTGACCTTCTGCAGGGAAGAGTTTTAGAGTAAGGAAGACACAATTAACAGGTGAGGAAGGAATTTGAAAAGATAGAAAAAGGGAAAAATGCGTCCGTCTTGGTGCGGGGAGAGCCTCCTGTGTCTTCGACCGTCGGAGGGCCATGAATCGATCTCGGAGCGGGGTGGGGAGACATAAAACAAGCATTGGTGTCCGCAAAAAAAATCGGCCACGAAATGAAGAAAAACAAGCTCTTGGCATTGCTGTGGGGGGGGGGCGGGGCGGGAGCGCATTGGCGGGGGAGCAGCAGCCTTTGATGTGCGAGCGAGTGGGAGGGAACACCATATGGGGTGTGATTAAGAAGTGAGCTCAAGCGCGTGCTGGGGAAGCTTCGCGCTTGAGTAACTCACATGCATTGGGGACAATCCTCGCTGGTTTCAAGAGCTATTTTGCCCACTATAATCTCGCAGAACAACACATGCACGTTGGTTCAGCGAGACCTAAAAAGGTACATAGCCAGACATTGGAAGGCAGACGCTCCACCTTGTATCTTGGTATTGAAAAAGGGCATGGATTACATCATAGAATGCAGCCCGCGGCTGTCCACAGAAACACCTAAAAATATGGGGAAGATGGGCCACATACAGGTACATCCCCACGGAGACTCGCAATACATCGGATGGTCAGCTAGAAAACAAGAGTGTAACATTTCAGTAGGACTGACGAGTTAATAAAGATACCATACCACATATACTAGAGACGCGATAGCCAAGACAACAATACGAGAAGGCGCATTGTTAGGTTTTGTTAGATACATAAGTTTTTTTTCTTTTTAATTATGTTGGTAATGTAAATGTAAGCCATGGAGGGGACTAAGAATCCTTACTGAAATATCCTATTGATGTTATGTTTAACACATTGCTCGAATACACTGTTTTGACTATGATGAAACCAATGAAATGTGTTTTAAAAAAATGGAACTTGGAAGTAAATGAAGTGAGAGTGTGGAAAGAAGAATGCAAAGAATGAAAGAATAATAGTAGGTAAAAAAAGAGAGCAGACTGAAAGAACCTTGTAAGGAATTAAACAAAAATGGAAAGAAGGAAAGAGAAATAAAATGGAGACAAGAGAAGAAAAAGAAGAAGGAAGGAAGGAAGGAAGGAAACTTTATTTGGGCAAACAAATCCTGTGGGTCTTCATTTATTGGGGCAAGATCACATGCTTTGCTCTAGGTGTCACTCAGTGGCAACCATGTAGTTCAAAGTGTGGGGGAGGGGCTTGTATTTTTCTGGCTACACCCCAGAATACAGCTGTTCTCCTCTCCTACATGGAAGCCTTAAAGCCGATGGGCCATTGGAAAAGGCCCTGTGTCTCAAGGCAACCACTGTTGATCTCATGCATGCTATGCAAATAAGCAATAGATCTCACCTTTGGGACCTATTGGTTTTGCCAATAGTTTTAGCCCAGCTGCACAGCATCCTTGATGGTGTGCAGGATGGCTAATAAACAGGACAAAAATAACAATGGGGCAGGCTGCATTATTTTGTAAGGAGGTGAACCAAGCATGCAGCCCCCTACATAATCACAATAGCATTTTTTCCTTTTGTTTACTTAACCAAGGTTGATTGGTAAAAAAAGAAAAGAAAAGTGAATGCAAGAGGGTGGGGAGAAAGATCCTGGGTGGGGAAGCAACAGAGAGGGTGGAGTCACAGGGCGCAGGGAAGCAACAGAAGGCTGCATAACCAACATGGATATGAGAACTGCTCAATGTAGGGTGCTAACAACAACTACTTTATTTTGACAGGAGTAATATTGGCAGCTGTTTGACAATCACTTATTCAGTCTCAGGAGGAATGGAAGATGTATTAGGAATCAAACCCGACACTTGCCGGTCACACATTGCAAAATCAATTGTTTTAACCCAATAAACACAATATTGTTAAGACCTGTACATGTGATCGGCCTCATAGAATCATATGCTGTAACTTCCCCATGAGCAGACTGAAAACGTATATTTGGTCAACAGTCACAGAGGAGCATCTTTCTGAAGATGGAATTAAACATATTTCATGTGATCATTAATTTTCGGAGAATTTACAAAAATGGTTGTTGTCTTGAAATGTTTGCGAAAATTGTTTCTAAAGTGCTTTGTATTGGAATCTGTAGAAGCTGCTTTTTAGTTATTAAATCACTCATACCCCATTAAAAATATATATCAGTAGTGTACAAACATTTTCAACTCCACTAAAACATGTATGTTGTAATAGTGTATTCTCCTGCCGATATGTTTAAAAAGCACAATTTATCACTCTGTTTTCTTGTACTGGGGCTAAGGGTAGCTCCACCCCTTTGTTTCAAGTGTTAGTCCTGCCTGCATTGGTTGACAGGTTCGCCCCACCCCCTTGAGTTCGGGTCTTGTGGCAATCTTGGGCACACTCCTATGCAAAAGATTAAACACCCATCTTATTTTGCACACCCACTTACCTTGTGCCAGCACAGTGTGTTAGAGAAGGACTCATAATGTAGATGTTTGTTTTCTCTCACCGTAGATACTGTGTCCCCTCCATCCAGGGGTTCCCCAGAGGAGCCTGAGGGAAGCTTGTCACAGCAGGAGGTTGGGGTGCTGTTGTACTGATGCTTATTTTTCCATGCCATTTCGATGTAATGTTTCACTCAGGCTGTCTGATGCATCCCTGCTATTTCTAGCTCTCTTCAAAGTGCATATGATGCATCATTTATTGTAAATTAATGTACATACATCAGTATGTTTTGGACCTTACTGGCTCATGTTGTGTGTGCCGCCCCTAAAGGTCCCGTATGAGCTTGCTCCATTGCATTTAGGAAAGCTTGAGTACGTCATCCTGTCATGGTTGTTAGCATTCTTTGCATTCTGGTACTGCCAGTTTTGCATTTCAGTACTAAAGGTTCCAGAATGCAAAGACAAACAGGATTGACCCACCTACTCATGCCTGTGATTGAACAACTCTGGAAGCCTGATTCTGCAGCATGGAGGGAAGAAATGTCATTCATGTGTTCATTCGGGTACCATCCAATCCATTCGTTCATCCCTCCAATTAGACGTTCACCGACTAATGAAACGACAGAATCATTAATGTATCCATTCACACGAGTCCCTCACCCATGTGTTGACTTAAGGCGTCATCAGCGTTCTGGCTCTTTTATTGACCATAACGGGCTGCCTGCTCACCCCCCCCCCCCCCCCCCCCCCACATCCCCTCAGCACTTGGACTCGGCTGCTTGACTAACCCTGGGCTTCAAACGCAGAAATGATGCTCCGAGATAAACAGGCCCGCCAGCCCGCGCAAAAACAGATGCCGCAGCTTAATAACATCCGGAAAACAGATTGCCGGATGTCAATAGTTATTATATTATCACAGGTTGCCATCTGGCACCCTCCCCCGGCACAATCACCCCCCCACCGTGCTCGATTTATCACCGGATTAGCGGCGGTGGGGGTGTGGAGTACTCTTAAAGTGTTCGAGGAGCCGGGGGAGGGAAGACATCTCTGCTGCTCCATTATTTCCTTCCCAGTGGTGTGGCTGCGAACCATTCACACCTTTTCAGCAATAAAAGTGATGACTCAGTGACCTACTGCTAAACTTCATTACTCTGAGTCGTGGGCTCCATGATGACAGGCGTTTTCCCCAGCTAAAGTTTAACGCTTCCTGTCCCAAGATGGCGTCCACTTCCTGCTACTCTCAGGAGGCCACACAAGAGGAAGCTAACCATCCCCACTTCCTGTGTTACAAGCTTTCTGTTCCCCTTGAAGCCAAAACTCACAAAAGGGATGGGGGGGGATGGGAAACCTGGATTGTGGAAAGGAAGACCGGCAAACGGAGTGGTGAAGATTACCGGTAAGTAACTTGGCCATCACTCAACTGCTGTCTGTGATGCTTTAACCCCTTCCCTGCTCGTGACAGAACACTTCGCCACGAGCCACGTACGCGCTGTGCTGGTGACGGAGTAGTTCCATCACGGCGCGGCCGCCCCGCCCACGCTGCCGGAATTCCACGCTGGCGCGCCAGTTCTACTGAGCGGGCGGGGCCGTGACAGAACCACTCCGTCACAAGCACAGTGCGCCCGTGGCTTGTGACGGAGTGGTTCCGTCACAAGCATGGCGGTGCTGCGCGACCCCCCCCCCAGCGCCGCGGCGGAATTACCATGTATAGGGCTTAGTGCCACTATTGGTGCCCCTTTGAAAGCTGCCCAACAAGATGACACATCCCTTGTTGACCGCCCCCCCCCCACCCCCCTTGGTTGAAAAGGACTCTACAGCTGTTCATACACCTGCCCAAGGGCTTGCTCGAGACGTCTATGAAGCTTTGCTATTGATGACCTCAGACCTCTAACCGAGGAACCAAAGGCCACAAACAGATGTCCATTTTATGAAAGGGTTTTGGCATAGACCAGTTAATTTCCAATGCTCTTCTCACGTGCGTCCAGCATGTGGAGTGAGGAGAGGGGCTCAGATAGTATTCAGGCAAAACAAAATCAGAGGAACAGTGGAAAGGGAAAGGTACCTTTGGGACAAGCTCAGGATTCTGGTGAAAGCACAACTTGTATGGCTAGAATCTTTAAAAAAACTCAAAACTCAACATGGCTCCCAACTCCCCTATCCTTGTGCTCCAAGAAACAGGTACCAAGAATAGTGCCTTTTATGATAAGATACTAAAGTCTATCTTATCCAATGTCATCAAAGGTTTCGCCTGCAGAGTTTGCGGTACCATGAGCAAGTCCCACAAAGGAGGTGGTGAATGAATTGCAGGTCTTTTCGAATAGATGCTCCTCATATCCCTCGAAACTAAGGGCACCAACAACTCCAACTGGGGGTTTCTGAATGGTCTAATAGCGGCCACTGGAATCTTATAATTGAGACTGCTAAGCCCAGAACAAACCCTTCCTTCACAAAATCCAAAACTTAAACAGGATCTCCTGACAGAGGATTGATTCTCCTCTCTCAACACCATGTCTCAAAAGTTTTACAGTGACAGGACTATGATTTCAACATTGGCGTTGCTGCGGAATAAGGCTTGTTCCCTAAGCTGAGCACCCCATCGCCTGCAAGTTCACGCTTTCAATTGAAAACCCTCCCCGCAAATGGAACGTGAGCTAGCGTCCTCTGAGGAAGAAGAGTACCTTTTAGGAGGTACGGGAACAGAGGAAAAACCAAGCATTCTCTCACTGCCATTTGGAGAAAAAGAGGGAACCCAAGACAGCAATGCTATGTTGGAACCACCAGGATCACTTGCTGCTGATCCACCTGGATTTTCCAGAAGATCCTCAGAATGAGAGGGATAGGAGGAAAGGCATACATCGTCATCGCCAGCCACTGGAACAACAAGGCGTACAGAACCTGGGCAACACTGCACTCTCTCTGGAAACAAAGAGATCTATCTCTGGCTGCCCAAAAATTTGCAGAACACTCTCTGGGACAGTGACATTGTGCCCAAGGAGGAAAGCACCAAGCTGAGATGCTCTGCAGGGGGAAACAGCCACTGCATCGCAGCCGTTTCCACGTATACCCTAAACCACACATGCATTACAATGCATTCGTCATTACCACACACAGCCTTTACCGCGCATTCCTTTACTACGAGATACGTAGTAAAGGCATGTATGTTAAAGGTACAATTAATAAAAGGGGCTTGAGGGGGTCTCCCCCCCAATAAAGGCATGTGTTTCAAAAAGGGGACTTGGGGGGGTCTCCTCCCCCCCTCGAAAAAACGCACCTGTTTAAAAAAGGGGGCTTGGAGGGTCTCCCCACCCATAAAAACGCACCTGCTTCCGTCGTTTTCTGTTTCTGTTTTTGAAAGATGTTGAGGCAATCAGCGTCGTTAAAGGAAACGGAAATACACTGCTGCTTCCTCTTTACGACGTTCAACGCACCTCGGAAGAGCTTGGAGAGGAGAGGTCGTAGAATGGTAAGGGGAATTTTAGTTAATAAAATTACAAATTTAAGGGATGAGGGGGTGGTGTCGCGCAGGGGTAACTTTTTAGGGTTCAGGGGAGGGGTATTTGATAGAAGGGTTTATGGGTGAGGGAATCGCGCAGGGCAAGATTTTTAGTGTTCCAGTTAGGGGTATTTCTTAGCAGGAATGGGGCGGGGGGGGGGTCGCACAGGGGTACAGGGAAGGGGTATTATAAAAAATATATGTATGAGAGCTGGAGGGGAGAAGGCGCAGGGGAGCAGGTAAAGGAATTGGGGCAGGGATCGGAGATAACCTTTACCTTGAAAGTGCAATTATCATGCATAGTTTTACAACGAAAATCGTTGTAAAGGTATGCGTGGTAAAGGCATTTTCGTGGTAAAGGTCATGCGTGGTAATGGCATTCGCGTTGTAACACATGCGTGGTAAAGGCATGCGTTGCAACGGAATGCGTTATAACGTCATACAACCCTCTGCAGGCTCATTCTCCCTCCCCTGAATATACACTGCTGAAAGAGAGAGGAGATTGCTCTCTGCCCACAAACCTAACTCTAGAGCTAGCACTCCAAACTCAGTACTTGTGATACTCCCCGATGATTTATGTAGGGTAGGACCACCACGTTTTCTGTCCTGGCTTGCAAACTCTGATCCTCCTGTACTGGGGTAAATGTTCTAGAGCCTTATGAAGTGCCTTTAATTTCCCTATGGTTGAGGACATACGTTTATGATCCCAGGATCATTCCTACTGTGCACCCTGTCTCCAAAGGCCGCCCCAGCTCACCTAATTTACTTCTGTCATTAATATATGCAGTAGGGGAACTTTTATGGTAAATCTCCGCTCCAGTTCCCTCTGTCCAACCCCAATCTGAGGGTCTGATCTACTCCTGAAGATACTGATAGCACCTGGTCATAATCTTAAGCCTCTGGATCCCACTGCCTCAACAGGCGATTGACTAAGGGATCGAGATGCAAATAGGCCCGGTGGAATTTTTTTACTGTTGAGGCCATCAACTCCTGCACCCTCAACAACTGCCTTGCTGTTGAAATCCACATTGCAAGAAGAGAGGAGAGGCATGCCACCAATTTGTCCTTCCTCAGCTCCAGAAACCACACCTCCCCTAGATCCATTCTTATGTGAGCACCTATAAATTGGAGAACCTATATGGACAGTGGATTGGATTTCTTGATGCTCAACAGAAACCCAAGATCCTTCAACAGACCGCAGAGTTCTTCCATGTGCTGAACAACTTTAAAGGAAGAAAAAGAAGAGATAAGCTCTTCGTCCAAATATAAGAAATAATTAATTCCTCTTGTATGGATCATACCTACCAACTGTGCAAACACATTAATGAATACCCTTGGTGCTGTCGTAAGTCCAAAAGGGAGAACCCTAAATTGGAAGTGTCTGTCCTGGATCCAAAACTGCAGAAATCACTTGTGAATTGGTATACGCAAAAATGCTTATAGCAGGTCCAAAGACTCAATGAAATCTCATTTCCTTAAATTAGGCAAGATTCTCTGAAGCAACATCACCTTGAACCTTTTGTGAGAAATGTGGCTGTTGACGTCCTGAATGTCGTTTAAGACCAAGATGGACCTGTCACCACCTGACATCTTCTGGACCAGAAAAAGAATCAAACAGAATCCCTCTTTCAACTTAGAGGGTGGTACTGTAACTGTTGTGCTTCTAGAGCCCATCCAGCAGAGCTCTGCGCGTTTGTGTATTGCTTTGCAGAGAGGGAGCACGGAAACAGTTGCCAGGGACATCTTCAAACAGTATCCAATACCTCTGACATATGATCTCCAACAGCATCTCATATGATATGAAAAATAACAATATCCACCTCTTGAGAAAAAACTCAATCCATCCTGCCACCGGCAGCTGGTTTTATTGAGCAGCATAGTCATTCCATTGATTGGGGTGGACTGGAAGTGTACGATGTAGCAGCTTGTGTACTGGACCTCTCTCCGGAAGGGTCTCAAGGCCTTTCCCCCATCCCAAAGGGCTAATTTCCCCCTTTAGACTGGAACCACAGGCAGAATGCTCTAGAGGCAAAAACCTTTCCCTTAGAGGTTTAACTGCGAAACATCATTTTTCTGTCCTCTACAGACTTTTTCACTAAAGTCTCTATCTGTGTTCCAAACAACTTCGAGCACGTCAAAGAAAAAATTATTAATAAATTATTTTGATAGGCGTCTACCTCAAATCAATCAATCAATCAGTCAAGGATTTGAAGAGGTCACTACTCACCCGCGAGGGTCCCAAGGTGCTGGAATGGGGCGGGCGAGGGAGGGGGGGGTTGGGCAGCTCCGAGATCATCCGAAGAGCCACGTCTTGAGGTCCTTTCTGAAGATTTGCAGTGTAGGGCTTTGTGTGATGCCTTCCAAGCCCTCTTCCACAGTTGCCTCCTCGCGGCCCTGCCTACCCTGCTGTCGCGGCCGCTACTCTGAGGGAATAATATGAGGTTTCTGACATGTATTACACTTGCTGTTCCATTTTCGATAGTTTGACTGAGACATGCTCAACCAATTTTTGAAAATCCTTCAGCAAGGATTGCTGAGAACTTGCAGTAAAGGGTTGTGCTAGTCATGTGTTTGTTAATAAACTTGTTGATCACAATTTATTACTTGAGGTTATCTCCTCTAAAGAGAGCATCAAGCACGTGTATTTTGCACCAATACTCACTGCACTGCTATGTGTTTGGAAATTGCCTTTTGTACAATCCTTTCAGTAAAGTTTATTAGCCATTAAATTCTTTGCATCGGAAGTATTATGAGGAGGAAGAAGCACATAGATGCTGCTTTTTGCCATTAGTGTTACATTGTATTTTCAATTCAATAAGCAAGTTATCTGCTTCATACACTTGACTTTCCAAGGGTAGTCAACTTTTTTTATTGTTTATAGCCGGAATAATGGTGCTAAATAAACATATATATTAACTTGCCTGATGATTTTTTATTTTTCTGTCCAGTAAGATGAATTTGTGAAGCATAGATTATTTTCCACATGTATAAGGCGGTATCGCTAATTACATAGGCATTGTCTCTTGTTCGCTAGACAAATTTCTTAGGGTACACCCTCTGTAAAATCCTACCAGCTTTGTTCATCCCGTAGCTCGTGCATTCATGTCATTGGGAATGCCAGTAGAGTTTGGGTTCCCCGTTTAGGTTTGGCTGCAGACACTATTTTTAAGATAAAGTAAAGCAATACATATTAAACAAGCATTTGCAATGCAATAGGTCTTGCAGTTACTCAAGTTAAAGCTATTGGCATTGTAAATGACAATGCCTTTTATTTATGTTTTTAAAACGAAAGCAAATATAAAAGGCATTGTTATTTGCAATGTCAATAGCTCAAACTTGTGTAAATGCGAGACCTATTACATTGCAAATGCTTGTTCTGTTTTAGTTGCACGCTTCTCCTTGGCCCGGGAGCAAGGAGAGGGAAGGGGCTGGGCTGCAAATCCACACTCGCTACGAGTCATTGAGTCTCAGACATCAAAGGGTAGTGCGGTCAGAGGCAGGAAATGGATATTAAGGGGACAGAAAGAGTTTGGGGGACTTTAAAAAAACACAATGGCAGACTGTGCAGTTCAGCAACCCATTAGCGAGATCAGCTCACTGAGGCTGGTCCGTATGAGGTAAAGGCAGTGCGCGGGGTCCATGCGGGTCCGTTTTAACCTATTAATTGAAAGGGTGCTGACTACAGCACGCAGCACTGCCGGGGTGGGAGGCACACAGAAAACAAATAACATATCCTGAGCTAGAAATTCATCAGTATCAAAGTCCAATTATTAAATCCAAGGAATCAGAATATCTTCATTTCATCTTCCTTTATTTTTCTTTCATAAGTAAATCCAATCTTCACCAAGAGAATGTAAAATAGCCGCTGCCCACACGTGTTTCGTCTTAGTCTGGTGACCAATTGACTTCGTCAGGGCTGTAAATGTTATAATAGATATAATCACAATCCCATTCAATTTGATAACACCGCATAACAACTTATACAAGGTAATCCATATAAATACAAAGTGGTCTTAAGAAAAGGTTGTTGATGTTTAGTTGTGAACTGATGAGTAGATGTCATATATACCTCTGTTCATAACCTTTTTGCTTGAATGTATTTCTTTGTATCCGTCTCCCCAGATTCACATTTGATGCTTCATTACCAAATACAAATCTTTCTTTGAATACAATTTACTTCCTCCGTGTGTTCTCTTTTTCCTTCCTTTGATTGATTTCAGTTAACTTTTTAGTATGTTATCCTGTGGATACACTGGAGTTTGATACGTTTGTACGACTCCCAACTAAGATCTATTGCTTTTTGAAACAAGTCCCTTGTAGCATACTAATGCCAAAGGGGCCCACGCCACGTATTTACAAAGTCAAACAATTTGGATGTTGTACAGGGAAAAATTGTCTCGAGTTCACAACGTGCACACAGATGAGATGCCACGGTTTGGGAAGTTTCAGTGCAAACTCCCGGAACACACACAGCATAGGGGGCAGTAGTAACTTTCCACACCGAGAAGTGTAGTGCAAGCTTCCAGCACACATGAACACAGCACGAGCAGCAGTATGCAAAGGTTCCCCAATCTCAAAACAAATGCAGCTTAGGGACAGCAGGAGTGCAGGCTAGCCTTACACACATCGTGCTAGAGGGTGTCAAAGTGACACCCCCTCCACCCTTGCAGGATTCGGTATTTACCGATTCGGTAAATACCGAATCGGTATTGCCCATTGATTCCTATGGGCCTTGAAGCCCATAGGAATCAATGGGAAATACTGATTCGGTATTTACCGAATCGGTAAATTCCGAATCCTGCAAGGGTGCAGGGGGTGTCACTTTGACACCCTCTAGCACCCCAAGTACAGGCTTGTGTGACATGTGGCACACATACATGCCCTAAGGTGTGCATGCACACATGTGCATGCACACCTGAATTCGGTATTTTACCACACAATAGGATTGTGTGGTAAAATACCGACTCTTAAGGGCCTGTGGCACTCTTAGGAGTGTCAGCTGCATATGGATTTACCGATTCGGTAAATATACCGATTCGGTATTTTATCGAATCAGTACATTTACTGAATCGGTAAAATTACAGAATCGGTTAAATTACTGATTCAGTAGGCCCCCTACATCTGAAAAGCCTAATACCGGTCGAAAACGGCCGAAATTGGCCGTTTGCGACCGGTATTAGGGCTCCTACATCTGGCCCATAGTCTGTTTTGAGAGCTTCTTTCCTCAAAGCATGCACGCTGCTTCACCTATTTGGACACAGACCTGATTACGCTTTGTTTTGGGTTCTATTTTGCCTTCTTGGTTTGGGCAGATGGTCTTTTATGTACCTGCTAAAAGTGGTTGAGGGGAGGAAAACAATTCCAGAATATACTTTCAGATTTGAGCATGCTTTAAAGAACCACAGACTCCAAATTCCAATTTTGTGGATTTATTATAATGCCAAAAATAATTGGATGTATACACATCTCAATATCAAAGTATATAGGTACAACAAAATCAACACAAAGCTGAGTCTACGATTATATGTCATTCGGCATAAGAGGCTCAAGGTGATGAATTCCAAAATCAAAACGCAGCAAAGAATAGAAGCTGAATCAAGTTATCTTTTCATTTAAAGAATACAAAATATTTCCCTACATATTCTGAAGAGGGTCCTACCTATCTCCCTATATGATATCCCAAAAGTGTCAGCACGTGATGACTTCCTAAGAAGTACTCACTTCAAATGGGTCGGGTAGCTTAAGGCTATGGAGCTCACTCTAGGATGATCCTTCTCCTCCGAAAATTAGCAGAAGTCTCTTTTCTGTCCCTGAGCATCATACAAAAAGACAATGTTCGGCCCCTTTCTGATGTCATATGGTGTGATCCTCTATTTTGCAACAATTTCGGCTCGGCAGCATTTCTCTGAAGACGGCTGAAATGCCAGAAACCGGTCCCCGGAAGCTTGTTTCCGGTCCAGGGAAGGCATGGCTTGGCAGTTCGGGCTGGACTGTTCCCATGACGCACAGGGTCAGACTGATTTGCATATGGCCATGTCTGAACTGGGGTGGCAGAGTGGGCTAAAGAACGGTGATGGAGTAAACCCAGATCTGTTGAATGGGTGTGAGTATTTGATTGGTTTAGATGCTCCGTCCATCAACAACCTCTTTTGTACCGCGGCAGCATTTCTCAGGCACGTTTAATTAATTTTATTTGTTCTCTTCCAGTGGCCTTGAGGTTCAGTTAGGCCAGGCATGGAAGGAGTACTCCCTTCTTGCCTTTCAGACTTTCCGGGTATCTCCTTAAATCTAAGAATAACGAGGTCGAATTCCGACACCTGCAGTAGGATGAGAACATACAATTTTCGAGCACAACAAGGATTTATTTAATTATGTATTGAGCAACCAAAGGTTTCAAATCTAAAAACAACTTTCGATTTGGGCCTATAATTCAGACAATTTAAACTACACAGTTACATTACACGTATATAATTTCATCCTGCATATTACACATACAGAAAGTATAAATGTCTCTAATACATGAAAAATCCCGCTTAACATTATATTTCAGTGCTCCTGTAATGTAAATAAATGCATTGTGATAAACCAAAAACACTGCAAGCGATTAGAAATACATGTAAATGCGTTCAAATCATGAGTATAGCACACCCATAAAATTTAGAGTGCTTTAAGTGCTCTATCAGACCTAAGGAGAATTGATGTGAAAGAGCATTTCTCATCAACTGAGCTTGCAGTGATGCTGTGACCCGGCTCAGTGTCTCTACAGTGCTTGATTTGCTAGCTTTGCGGGTCATTATGGATTGTTATTTGTGGTTGGCTAGTTTCTTATGGACCTCTTTTCCCCCATCTCTGACAGTGATGCGTAGTGTTTCAAGTGAGGCAGACTTCTTTTCTTTCCATCTCCTGGCTCTTCAAGGTTAATTTCAGGTTTGGGTCCTCTCTAACAGCCAAGGTGATGGGTGATCATCTGACTGTTGTGCTCAAAGATTCAGATTTTGGCAGTGGCTACCTGCAGAGGGTTGGGCACATGGATCACTATGCTCAAGTTTGGATTCTTGGTAGGAGAGGTTTCCAGCACCTCCTCAGCACACTGCCTCCCACTGCCTGGCATCTCCAGTCAGTACTGGGACAGGAATAGCCATAATCTCTATGGCAGGTATAAAGTTTACCTCAGTCCTAAATTGTGGCAAAGTATTAAGGTGTCCTTTCACCCTGCTCTGCCATTCATCACTCAAGAATCCTGCACAACCTGTTATCCCTGAGATATGGAGGAAACCAGGACCGACTCAGGATGCTTATATCACGCTTTGGACGACCAGTCCACTACACATGGAGGGGCAGATTTATGTTAACTGGCGCATCCCGAGGGATGCGCCAGTTAACATGCGCCACAGTGCGCCACAGCTACGCCACCCATGGTGCGCCGTATTTATGATGCGGCGCACCATGGGGCAAAAACGGCACAGATCCGTGACGCATCTGTGCCGGAAATGTGGCGCATTGCTGGAGTTGCGTCGCAAGCGCGACGCAACTTCAGCAATGCTCAGGGGGGGCCTATTCTTTCAATGCTGCCTCAAGCCTTACGGCTGCTTCAAGCAGGCGCAGGGTTTTGACGCAGCATTGCCCTGAAAGTGACTGAGTGAAATCTCATAGATTTCACTCAGCCACTTTCAGGAGGCGTTCCTGCGCAGGAACGCCCCCCCTGCGCAGGAACGCCTCCTCATGGCGCAGTGCTGTACAACGTGACGCATCACCTAGATGCGTCACGTTGTAAATAAGGTGCAGGGATGCGCCACGTTTCCGTGCCGTTGCGTCACGCAACGGCGGCGTAAACGTGGCGCAAGCCCTTCATAAATCTGCCCCGGAGTTTGTAAGTGGTGAGGCTCACACACATAAATCTCTGGGTTTGGTCCCCAGTCTTGGAGAATTTTAGCTTAGTATTAAGGTTAACCCCTGCTCATTCCCATGTGTTAACAGTTTAGATGAATACAGTTACACTTTGTAAGGTGTGTAAAATGTGTTTTACAACGATTTCACGTGCGTATGTCAAGAAATATGCAAGAATCGTTTTTATGGTGGAATGGATTTATAATTTCGTGAGGTAGGTTTACACCTCAAGTGATGGGCTACACAGACTAACTCTTGTAGCTAAACTTCATCTCCTCCAAATTAGAACCGTGCCAAATGTTTATTATGTCAGAGCAATCTCCAATGTTTTTCGGCATTTCTGAAAGTATAGCACTAAATGATAGATTTTCATTTTGCATACTTTTTTGTAATTTTTCCTAAATTTCACATATTTATGCTAAAGGGAAGTATGCAAATTTTGCACCCCCCACTCCTAATCATAATAGTTCAGACTTCTCAGCGTGCAATGAAGCTCCTCTTCGTGTGGCAGGCTTCAATTTCCCTAAAGCCATTTAACATTCCATCAAGCCACCTACCTCCACGGAGTTCCGTCTGCTCTCCCACTTCGTAAACCTGCATCCGCCTTTCAAGAATGATTCACCTTTGGCTTCAGTAATGAGGTCTGCTTGCTGGGGATTTTTTTTGGGGTTTGCCATTCAAAGTATTCAATCATTCCATGAGTTCTGACTCCAGAAATAAACGCAGGGTCTTCATTCAAATCACATGAGCATGTCATCAGTGGCGGCTCCTCTGATAAGGCGGGGGGAGGGGCGTCGCCCCATTGCTTCAGCCGCAAGCTGAATACAAGAAATAAAATAATGATGAAGTTCATTATTATTATTTTGTTTTCTGTACTCAGCTTGCAGCTGAAGCCAGGTGGGCGGGGCTGAAATCATTACAGGGGGAGGAGTGGGAGCAGCACCTAAAGGCCGGGTCTGGTGGCGCAGTGGACTAATGCATCCACTGTAGGGGCCTGTGTTCGACCTCATAGTCACATGTTCTAATCCCGTCAGGTCCACTCAGCCTTTCATCCATCTGAGGTCGATAAAATGAGTACCATTGAGTTGGGTAACAATAAACATCTGTTATTCAGCGCCTTGGGTGATACGTGAGCTTTACAAATACACTTGTTATGTTTTAAAGTGCGCATGCTGCTTTGGCTGGCCGACTTGGGCTGGCCAAAGCGTCATGCGCACTCTGCATGTTCTATAGCCCGCCTGCCCCTGTCTGAGTGCTGAACCCTTGCTCGCTGGGCTTCTGGATTCATGTTAGCCTGATGAGGAGTGATGCCCTGAAGCCGGTCACAGGATGCTTGTTTCCTGTCCAGGGAGTATCTGGCCTGACAGTTCAGTCTCGATTGTTCCCATGAGGAGCAAGGGCAATACTGATTTGCATATGGCTGGTTCCATACTGGGATGGTGCTGTGAGCAAAATAACAATGGATTCAACCCAGATTTCTTGACTGGGGGGAGTGGTTGAAAAGTTTCAACACTCCGTCCATCATCTTGTTGTGTTTGCTGTGGCTGGCTCAGCTGTTAGGATTTGTGTTTTTCTTGCAGACAGTGACACACAAAGGGGACTTTGTTTGTTAATCTACCACAATTTACCAACCTCAGAAAGGTGGAAGGCTGAGTATGCCTTGTGTGGATTCAAACTTATTATATCACATCACTGAATTTGTCAGCAGTGGTTCATGCCACTCAACTCTCCTCCCAGCTGCACGGCCCAATTCATTATAGCCATTTTGGAGTATGTAAAGCAATACTGTACCCCAAAATGCTATTGGCAAACCTCTTACTGGAAAACTCCACCTCGCCTGTCTTTTCCGTACAGATATCTCAGCCCTGGTGGTGGAGATCTCCGCACATGTCGATATAGTATTTAGTAGTAAATGTGGGAGGGACAAGCTGAAGTGGTGGGAAATGTGGAATGATTACTACAACATGGGTGGGATTTATGGAAACGAAAGCAGGAGTAAATGGATAGAGATGCAAATGTAAAGACACTCATAAAAGAGTAAGGCATTTCTATTCACAAAATAGACTACAGGTTCTACTTCAGCTCCAGTACTAATAAAACATCTTGTGCCTCACACCCTGTGGATGCACACAGGGGGGCACAACATGCGCCCCCCTGTGTGCAGGCACAGAAGTTCCAGCACGACATTGACTTTTCAGTCCATGCCATGCCGGGACTGTTTTTCACGGTGCTTAGTTTATAGGCACTGCAACGGCAATGCTAAAGGAATCGCCTGCCAATGTCTACAAAAGTCTTTATATGGCGGGCGGCTCTCATGTGGGTTTGGTGGTGCGGCAGTGGGGTGGTCCCGCGCCGCACCGTCAAACACGTAATCGCCCCCTAAAGGTTTTGCAGGAATCCGAGGTGAAGTGGAGACAGGTAAGAAAAAGCCAAGCACAGTATATTATACAGTACCCATTAAATTGTTTTCTTTGCAGTACACTAGATGGGATTGTTTCTTGTAATTTCCTAAAATGTTTTTTTAATCTACATGCTTTACATAAATATATTTGGAACCCAAAGGAGATAGGTCTATGAAAACGTGGTAAAGGCTAGACCCTTTTTAAGTATAAAGCACACAAATTGCCTAAACCACACTTACTTAAACGAAAAAACGTTTTTAGGTTAGAAAAATATTTATTACATTCCAACCAGGCATGTTTATTCATTGCCAATTATTTTGACTTTTAAAGTATCTTTTTTTAACATTAATAGGCAGAAATGAAACGAACTGTGCATTCAATATTTACATCACTGTACAATTGGTTTGATACACATAGAAACAAACAATGTCAAAATAATATATAAAACATCAAACATCCTACAAAGAAATTAATACATAACAAAACACCAATATCATATACATATAGAATCAATGTTATGTTATGTTAAAAAGTTTATACCGCGCACGTACACCGAAACGGTTTCTTGGCGCTCATAACAGACATAACGAACCAGGGCAAGGGTGTTATTCTGAGGCAGCTTTGAAAAGGAAAGTTTTTTAAGTTTTCCTAAACGACTCATAAGAGGGGCAGTGACGGAAAGAAGAAGGGAGGGAATTCCAAAAGGAAGGGCCTGTGAAAGAAAAACGCATTCCGCCGTGTTTTTTGCGTCGGATAGATGGGATGCAGAGAAGGTTATCAGCAGAAGATCTTAGATTACGGGTGGGGAGGTATCTCTTTAGCTTGGAGGAGATGAATTCGGGGGCGCGGTTATGGAGAGCTTTGAATATGGTGCAGCCGAGTTTGAAGGAGCACCGTTTAGCCACTGGGAGCCAATGAAGGCTCCTCAGAAGGGGTGAGACATGCTGGTGTTTGGGTTGGTGGAACACCAAGCGGGCGGCCTGATTCTGAATTAGCTGGAGTTTTTGAAGCTGATAGGCAGGAATCCCCACATACAAGATGTTTGCAAAGTCAACCCTGGATCAATGAATGAAACAAATCGAAAGAATGGGGAATATGGTCAACTGAATGACTCAAAATTGATAATGTCTTGACTGGCTAATCCTAGTATTGTTTGTTAATAATGCTCTATTCCACCAAAGCTGCCGACGCGTTTCGATACCAGGACAAACGTCCCTGGGCTCTCATCAGGGCTTTTATTCTTTGTGTCTGAAAGATGCAAAGAAAAAAGCGTTTTACTATTTTGATTAAATGAAAGCCTCTATTCTAAAGTTGCTACATATTCTATTAGTTTGTGCATGGATAGAATCTACATACCAGGCTCTTTTTATGGGGTGGAGAAGGCTTGTGGGACTTGTTGTCAGAGTGCGGGGAACCAAAGTGATCAATCGTTTTCTGTAGGCAGGCGATTTTATCTGAAAAATCAGGGTTTGATTGAATAAGGCTGAGCGTTTACATTGTTGTCTAATGAATAAGTGAATAGGCGGTATAACTCATAACCAACACTGACCTTGTGTCTGCCGCCAACCGGCGAGGTGGCTTGTGAAATATGACCATCCGCGTTGTTTCCTAGCAAGGGCAAAATAAGCGCGTGTAAGTAAATTTGAAAAAAGGGGCGGGGGGGGGGGTGGGTCCTCATCTACATTAGTGAACACTATGGAGTGACAACAAGAGCCTACCTTGTAAATGCTTCCTTATTCTTGAATTCAATTTGTTCCCAGCACTCGCTGTCCTGTCAAGTAAAAGGGACGCTTATTGGAAATTCAAACAAAATTCAAGTTTTGGCTCAAAAGTGGCACCTTTAGAGTAGAGAATTACCATCTCCAAAAGCGCTTTCTCAGCAACTGTGTTCCTCGAGTTCTCAATCAAAATGGCCGTTCGTTTGTGGGCTGGATTTATTTGAATCGAGCCCCAGTGCATTATTGGCCTAGTAGTTTATGGTGATAAATAGTCGCAGTGAAATAGATGATTTGAAAAAAATGATTTGAAAAAAGGGGGGGGTTAACTAGTGTGAGTCTAAGGGCCACAGTGTGTTTAATTTTTAAAAAAAGGCGCTGTATTATTGGAAGGTTAATCTGGGGATGAGAAAGCATCTGTTGTATGTAGTGAGTATTACGCTCTTGTAAGTTCTTCATTTTTGGATTCAATGTATTTTATATTCAAGGGCTGGATGGTTGAAACGGCACTGGTGGAATGCCAAGGTCCCTTTTAATGATGTTAAGGGTATATTTTTGCAGATAATAGAAGAGAGTCGGGCCCACTGATTCAGCCTGGCGAGTCTAGCCTGACAAACAAGTCACTCCAGAAAAAGGTTAACTTGTTATAACCTCGCTATCTCCGAGAGATTGTTAAGTCCGGTTTGCGCTCTATTGAATTTCAGAATCAGGTATGCTTCTTTTTGAAGCAAAATCCGTTCGACATCGTGGCATTGATTTGTAGATTTTACTGTGAGTAAGACGGACCACTTGAAGTCATGCTCATCATGTCCCTTTTCTAAGAAGTGCTCTACCATGGGAGCTGACATGACTTTCTTCTTATATCGGGACCGGTGCTGGCTGATCCGATGATTAATCTGCTGGCTAGTCTTGCCAACATACATTTTCATGCAAGGACACAGTATCGCGTAGACAACATTTTTGGACCTACAATTAGAAAACTCCGTATGTGACCATCTAACTCCTTGGTGTGTAAATTCCTTGCTTTCGATTGTATTTGGGCAAGCTACACAATTCCCACACTTGTGGTGGCCCTCAATTGGTTTTAAATTCTATTGTGACAGCAAGTCGCTTTTTGGCTTAGGTGTTATGATATCAGCTGTTGCCCAATACTCTGATTCTTTTTATAAGCAAAAATCGGTTTGGGAAAGGGACAATCAAGTCCTTCCAAAAGGTACCAATTCTTCAGCACAGCCTGTCTGACTTTATGTGTATCAGGACAAAACGTGGTGATGCACACAAGTTTGTCAAGCGGTGTGCGTTTCTTGACCTGAAGTAGGCATTCTCGAGGCGTATATCTAGCTCTTTTGAATGAATGTTTCATGAATTTTTTTGGATACCCTCTTTCTTGCATGTCAGAGCAAAAATGATGGGCATGTCTGTCGTAATCATGAATATCAGAGGATTAGGAGGAATTGCTCTGATATTCATGATTACGACAGACATGCCCATAATGTTTGCTCTGACATGCAAGAAAGAGGTAATCCAAAAAAGAGCTATATATACACCTGGGTATGCATGGGTGGGCGTAGTTTCTCGCCCACTTCACGTAGCATTGCGTAGCCCCTCTACGTCTACTATGGCCAGGGTTAATATCTATAGCCATCAACACAGCATCATCTGCAATAGCGACTCGATCTAAATTGTGAACACTGCTGTCTGCAGTCTAGGCCACACAGAGCGGTCAGCAAAGGCCCACAGCCACGTGGCATTGACTTGAGCTCCACATTTTGCAGTACGCTAAGCAACAAAAAAGCATGAGCGGAGCCTGCAATGATGCGTATGAGTGGTGCAGACAGAGAACACTAGAGCAATGTCATTTCCTACTGGACTGCGTCATCTACAATACCAACTCAATCTCAAATGTGAACACTGCTGTCTGCACTGTACGCCAGAGAGAGCGTTCAACCAGGGCCCACAGCCACGTGGCATTAACTTGAGCTGCCCAGTTTGTCATACGCGAAGCAAAAAAAAAGCGTGTGTGGAGCCTGCAATAATGCGTATGCGTGTTGTGGACAGACCGCACTGGAGCAATGTCTGTTGCCTACAGGACTGCGTCATCTATAATTGCGACTTGATCTGAATTTTGAACACTGCTGTCTGCAGTGTAGGCCAGAGAGAACGGTCAGCAAGGGCAAACAGCTATGTAACGTGGACTTGAGCTACAGTTTGTCATACAAGAAGCAAGAAAAAGCATGTGCGGACCCTGCGATAATGCGTATGCGTGGTGCGGACAGAGCACACAGCAGCAATGTCTTTTCCTACAGGACTATCTCATCTATAATACCGACTCGATCTGAATTGTGAACTCTGCTGTCTGCAGTGCTAATTGAAGGCAGTACTCACACAGACATCCATCAATACTTTTTCTCACTTCCTCTTCACAAAATACAACAACATAAACTACAGAAAACTCTGCAATAAATAAATCGAAACAATTCGATTTACGATTTCTGCTGTCCACAGTGTAGACTATTCAGTGCTCCTTTGCACTTCAAAGATAAAGTTGGTCATTGTAGTAAACATATAAGTCATCTAAAAAAAATCTTCAAGCAAGAATACTAAAAGGATAATGTGTATATTTCAATAGACGTTGTAGTTACTTGACTACTGGATTCTATAATTAAACAATCACCACTCGATCTGAATTGTGAACACTGCTGTCTCCATTGTAGACCAGAGAGAGCGGTCAGCAAGGGCCCACAGCTACGTAACGTGAACTTGACCTGACCAGTTTGTCATAAGTGAAGCAAAAAAAAACGTGTGCAGAGCCTGTAAAGATACGTATGTATGGTGCAGACAGAGCACTGGAGCAATGTCTTTTACTACAGGACTGCGTCATCTACAATAACGACTCAATCTGAATTGTGAACACTGCTGTCTGCAGTGTTAATTGAAGGCAGTACTCACACAGACAACCATGAATACTTTTTCTCACTTCCTCTTCACAAAATACAACATAAATCACAGAAAACTCTGCAATAAATAAATCAAAGAAATTCGAATTGCGATTTCTGCTGTCCACAGTGTAGACTATTCAGTGTTCCTTTGGACTTGCAAGATTAATTTGGTCATTGTACTAAACCTATAGGTCATCTAAAAATAAATCTTCACCCAAGTATACTGAAAGGATATAGTGTGTCTATTTCAATAGAGGTTCTAGTTACTTGACTATTGGATACTGTAATTAAACAATCACCACTTGATCTAAATTGTGAGTCCTGCTGACTGCAGTGTAGGCCAGAGGCACAGTGTCTGATGCACCTCAGCGGAGGCAGTTCTATGAAAACCAAGCAACAGGTAATATCGGACATCGTCCATTGTGGGATCAAGACACCGTTCCACTGTTGGGACCTAGAGTAGGTTGCACCTGGTCGAAGGAAGTACCTTCATCCCCATTCTCAGATGCAGTTCTTACATAGTCCATTGTGGGATCAAGATACCGTTCCACTGTTGGGACCTACAGTTAGTTGCACCTGGCCAAAGGGAGTACCTTCATCTCCACTCTCAGATACAGTTCTAACATCGTCCACTATGGTATCAAAACACCCGTTCCACTGTTGGTACCTATTGGACTACTGTGTTAATAGTATACAGAGCACTCCCCGGTGCTTGGCCTCAGGCTTGGCGCTGTGTGCCTGTGTCACGGTAGCCAGCGTTAATCTCAGTAGCCTTCTGACTTCGCAGACCTCGGCCCAGGACCTTCCGCCAGCACGTGGTGGGCTCTCTTTCACATAATGCGGTAGCGAAAAGTGAACTGTTGGGCATATGTGCGTCGCTGCGGCCATGACGGTTTCTGAGTTCCAGGAGGCTGACAGCATCATTCACGCAGCCACCTTCGCTCACGGGCTCAACCTCGTGGCGGTATAAGCTGCGCAGACCTGGCAGACACGCTCGCCATTCCTGAGCAAAACCACATCCACAGAAACGTGCCTTTTATTCATACCCCAATGCTAGACTTGTATACGCTGAGCCAGGCCACTACGCTAAAGATTAGGGGAGCGGGGGGCACGTACACGCTATGTTTTTGTAATCTTCCCTACTTACTGTACTATCATGGTTGCGTCCACTGTCTACTTCACTCAATAGACCATCAATGTATGTTCACATGTACATGTCTCTGCTCTGCATACTCAAGTCTGTCCGACACATCCCCTTAACACTTTGCATTGTATACTTTTATAATCGAGAATCACTTCTCAGCTTTGCACATACTTTGGTCCCATCTCTCCCCGTATTCTGCATTGTGTGGCAGAGGTGCCATGCCATGTTTGGTTTGTATACATGGCTAGCCACGGTTCTCACAGTACGTAGTGTTGTTGTATTTGCTAGGTGTACATGTTGTTTGTCATGTTGCATGTGATTATGTAAGGTAGCCCGTTTATTCACGAGCAGTGGTTTCTCCCATTTGCATATCACTGTCTTAAAGAGGATACATTTATTTATTTATTTGCAAATTTATAGAGCGCTCTAATACCCGGAGGTGTCCTGGCGCTGGAGGATAGACTGGTGTGGGGGAGTGAGCTTACTGGGTGAAGAGCCATGTTTTTAGACCTCTTCTAAAGGCCATCAGATTCTGGGTTTGTCTGAGCGCAAGAGGAAGTTTGTTCCACGCCTCGGCCGCCCAAGAGAGAAGCTCCTGCCTCCCCAGCAGACTTTTTTAATTCTGGGGACCGCAACCAGGGCCAGTTGTCCTGATCTCAGTGTTCTTGTTGGTTTATGCCAGCAGAATAGAGACTTCAAGTGCCTAGGACCTGAGTCGTGGAGGGCCTTGAAGACCATGCATACTGCCTTGAAAGTGATTCTTTTACGAATGGGTAGCCAATGTAACTTAACCAGTTCCTGAGATACCGAGGCAAATTTTGGAGTGTCAGTGATTAGGCGAGCGGCTGCGTTTTGCAGAAGTTGGAGTTTATTAAGTACGCTCTGCTGGGCGTTTAACATCAGGCTGTTGCAATAATCTAGGCGTGAGAGCACTAGACCAGTGACTATAGTTTTCCTGTGTTTCTTTTCCAGATAAGGTAGAATTTTTCTGATGGTCTTGAGTATAAAATGAAGGGAGGAGGAGAGGGCGCTCACCTGGGATTTGAAGTTCAGGGTGGTGTCCACCAGTATACCAAGATTTTTCACTTTGTCCACTGGTTCTGGGAGAGGTCCCATTTCGTCTGGCCACCATCTTGGGGACCAGAAGTTGTCCCTGTTACCAAAGAGCAGAACCTCGGTCTTCGAGGAGTTCAGCTTAAGGCAACTTTGTGCCATCCAGCGGCCAACTTCAAGCATGCAGTTTTTGAATCTATCGGCCGTATTTTCTGTTTCGCCGGGAAGGAGGGACACCACAATCTGTGTGTCGTCGGCGTAAGCCGTGAGTTGAAAGCCGAATGAACGGATTACCGGGGCGAGGGTGGACACGTACACATTAAAAAGAGTTGGGCTTAACGAAGACCCCTGAGGGACTCCACAGGGAAGTACAAAGGAGCGAGATTCGTAACTGCCCAACGCCACTGTCAGGGATCTATCAGCTAGGAAGGCTTGTAAGATCTTTAGAGCCTTTCCCTGAATTCCACAGGCCCTCAACCGGTCCACCAATAGCTTATGGTGGACCGTATCGAAGGCCGCAGAGAGATCCAAAAGGATCAGGGCTGCTCTGCCCCCTGCATCCATCACCTGCCTGATGTCTTCCATGGATTTAATCAGGGCGGATTCCGTGCTGTGTCCCTCTCGAAAGCCGTGTTGGGAGGAGTCCAGTACTTCCGCTGATTTTAGGAAGGCGCCAAGTTGTGTGTTCAAGTAGCCTTCTATTATTTTGGCAGGAAGGGGGAGTCTGGCGATCGGGCGATAATTGTTCATCTCCGTGATTTCAAGATTGGGTTTTTTGAGCAGGGGTAAGATGGAGGCTTGTTTCCACCTTGAGGGATAATCTCCTGTCTCCAACATCTGATTGAAGAGGGGGGTGAGACCCCTGGCAATTGCATCTGGTGCGAGTTTGGATATTGATGTAGGGCAGGGGTCATGAGGGGAGCCTGATTTAATTTTTAGTAAGCGACTTCTCACTTCTTTTTCCGTGATGTGGGGGAAATGTTGAAGCGTGGTTTCAGGTTTAGCGAGGTCGGGGGCCTCCTTCGATGAGGAAGTCGTCGCTGTTCTGTCTAGGGGGAGAAAGATTTTCTCTACGTTTTCGCGAAAGAAGGTTGCCAAACTTTCGCAAAGTGAAAGGCTTGCTGGTATTTCAATGGGTTTGGGGTTTGCTAAGGAGGCAACCGTGAGGAAGAGTTCTTTGGGGGTATTGGTAGCGTCTTCTATCTGTCTCGTGAGAAAGGTTTTTTTCGCTTGTAGGATGATTTCCTTGTAGCGTCTATGTTCCGCGTTAAGCGCTTTTTTGTCTGATTCCCTATAGTGCGTACGCCAGATTTTTTCAAGTTTTTTGCACCTTATTTTGTGTTCCCTTATTTGATCAGTGAACCACGGGGCAGCTGGCTTGGCCCGGCTGGAGTGGATTGTTTTGGGGGGGGCTAAGCGTAGGCAAGCCTGGTCCAGCCAGGTAGTGTAAGACTTGGCTGCCTCCTCCACGTTGTTCGGAAGAGGAGGCAAGGAGATGTTAAGTGTGTTCTCTAGGGCGTCCCCAGTGATGTTTTTCCATTTTCTCACTATTTTCGGGGTGTTTCTCTTGTTATCTGATTTTTCATGGGTGGTGAGAGGAATAGAGAAGTGGATTGCCGAGTGGTCGGACCAGAAAACTGGTAGAACCGAAAAGACTTTCAAATTAGACTGATACAGAACTTTTTCTCACAGATGAAAAGTGTGACCACAATGGCACTCATTCATTACTATCCAAGAATGTCCAACTTCACGGCGCTTCTAAGCTTACAGCCACCAATCTTGTGTGCTTTCTTAAAAGTACGCCAACTCCCACAATCAGCCCAACATTCACACAGCTTTCTAATAGCACTTATCTGCTTCTCAATAATATGCTATCCTACGGAATGTGAGCTGGCATACCGTGTGTCCTTATTGTTTCAAACCGAGTAACTTCCTGCGGCAGTGTCTATTCCACCCACACAAAAGAACTCCCAGGCTTCAACTTGACCTTCAAAACCTACTTTGAAAACAGATTTCATTAAACTAACCAAACTGAAACAGCTTTTCTTCAGAACAGAAGTGTCCTTCACTTCTGCAAAAGAAATGTATCAACTGCAGATAACAGGAACTTCAAATAAAATACAGTCCCTTTTAAATACGAATCTCCCATTTCCCTTTGTGAATTGTTACACAATTTTCAACACATCTCACACTCAAGGTCTGGCACAATTTTTTTAACAAGGACTCCTCCGGCCTTCTCACACTCTTTCAAACAGTTTTTGGTATAATACCAGACTTCATTTATTCGATCATCTCTGGAATAACAGGAAAAGTGCCCATGATTCTCGCTCTCTTTGCGCCATCCTACTACTATTTTTGCTTTAAAAAAATGGCTGCCCACCATGTCCGACAGAATACTAGGGGTGGGCGGAAGTCGCGTAATGGACTTTTGCGGAGAGGCACAGAAATTGAACCAATTTCCGTGCCTCTCCGCAAATTTCCTTTACGTGACGGCCGCCCACCTCCCATCCGCAATATTATAAAGATTAAAACCTGAAATAATATTGAAAACATTTACCTTATAGCGGGGACATCTCTTCCGGGTATATCGTGGCTTCTTCTTTGAAACTGCGCATGCACGGGAACCTGCGCATGCGCATTCCTCACCAGGAATGCACATGCGCAGGCTCCCGCGCATGCGCAGTTACTAACATGGTATCTAATACAGGTTAACACATATGATGATGATCACTGCCCCAGTGGGCAACAAAATCAATCACCCCAGGACAATAAGAGTGAAAGTTAGTTCATAATTCTTTCCAAGTGGAAAAGTAGTAAATTCAGCAACCCATGAGTAATAACAAAATTTCTGCTGATATTCCATAATACACGTGTCTATAGCCACTCAATTCATTGCCCATGTGGGCTAGTATAAGGGTTTAAGGCAGAAATTACTCTTAAAAATAATCACATGGGTAATAAATCAAGCCCCAGTGGGCTGATAATTACAAACATATGTGCTAATCATTTTGTAAAACCGAGTTCTTCCAAAATGTTCTGTTCAACTTCTAATTAATATGTATATTGGTACTCCCATTCAGTCAATAAAGATTCATTCAGGCCGTCATCATATGTGTTAACCTGTATTAGATACCATGTTATTTCTGTTGGCACAGCGTTTCCTTTATGTATAGGAAACTCTCAAGTCCTTCATTTATTTTTTGTGGCTAAACTCGGCTTTCTTGCAGGATTGATATAAATTGCTTAAATGATGCAAAATGCACTGTTAAAACATTACTATTGCAATGAATATATATTGATCCTATGATGCAATTATTTTAGTACCGCAATTACACCGTACCCTTTTGCAATCCCTTTCGCGTTTGTGAGCGCGATAGTATTTTCTTTATGTTTATTCATGTGTGAAACCATGTGATCTGGACTATATTATGTTTTCACCTATCACCTTTAACTGACTCGTGACCAAGGGAAGGAGCCCCGAAACGCGTCGGAGTAACTATGTTTCTTGTTGCCATTGCTGCTGAATAAATGAAACTTTTGAATACGCTGATTTGAGTCCGTACTTCGCACTGTCCTTTGACTCAAGGGACGAGAGTGTGACTTTCTGGAATTTATTGGGCTTGCTGCCCGGTACGGACCGCTGTTGGCAGAGGAGGGGTCATAGCGGAGTGCGGCGGCTGCTGCACAAAGGATGATATATATATATATGCAGCATCTGGGTGCAGTTTTGTACTGCCATTTCCATCTCACAATAACCTACGAGGAGCCATTCTTCAGTGCAGTTCCTCAACAGCAGCTACCCCGTTAGTGGTCAATGTCTGCAGGATGATAAACTGATAAACTGCAAGAGGGTGTATACCCCATAGAAAACAAGATCAATGACATATGTGAGGGAAGAAGAAGAAAGGAAAAATGATCCTTTCTTTAATAAGACCCCTCACTCACCAACCTAGTTGGTGACATGCTTCATCATAGTGGTCCCAACCGAGTAGCCGAATACTCTGGGGATCTGTGTAGATAGTCTCCTTAGGTTGGAGAGAGAACAGCTAGGTTGGAGGACTTTGTGTCTACAACCAGTGTCCATCCACGCTTTCCATGGGGCTCGACAGAAGTCTGTCTTGAGTTATCCATTTCACAGAAGGCTGAAAGGTACCATACGTGAGTATACGGATTCATTTTTGATCCAGGGACAGGTGCACCTTAGCGGGTGTATACCGCCCGGGTCACTGCTAAGGTCCTGACGAAAACCTAGTAGTAACGTAGTTAGGTTGAACCATGTAGACCACCACTCCTATCACTTTGCACAGATACCATTCGTCAATTTACCCTGTTAGGGTATCACACTTTCTATTTTAAATCGTGTCCTATTGCTCCACATTAAATCTTAGGGAGTAGAATAGAGACATTTTTATTTTCACATACACCACTCACCTGAACAATCACCGAAAAAACCAGCTCCGCTGTAAACAGGCATTGACGCACACCCGGGTGGCATTCGGCTACTCGGGTGGGACCCCTATGATGAAGCATGTCACCAACTAGGTTGGTGAGTGAGGGGTCTTCTTAAAGAAAGGATCATTTTTCCTTTCTTCTTCTTCCCTCACATATCTCGTTGATCTTGTTTTCTTCGGGGTATACTCCCTCTTGTTGTTTATCATATTGTTCTCAAGGGGAATGTGAGTAACCCATTTAATAACCCTTCCTCTCTAATTTGTTGAATACAATGTCTGCAGGAGCCATAATGCTTTCTAATAAATAAAATATGTTTATATCATGTGGCACTCTCATCATACCACATCTTGGACTCATAAGAAATCTCTCCATGTCTCACTTTCTTCAAATAACCCATGTTAACACCCTTCTAAACATACACAGTTTAAGGAGGGTTACTTGTGTCTGTGGTGTCACACTCACAAGGTGTAACTTTTGTAGTTTGATGTGTACATGGGGCCTGTTGTGTTGTAAATATTCTGAAGTATTTGCATGTGGTATCTCGCCTATACAACTTATGTCTCATGTCATATAATTGTCAAATGAATTTGATGTAGTTTTCAAATATGAAATAACAAAGAACATCTCTGATTGAGTACGGGAGCTTAACATGATAAAGGACTGGGTCTCACTCTAGGCAGATGAATTACAAGTGTGATGTACTAGATAAACTTACCATATTACTTCATCACACTTAGGAAAAGTTTATGAAGTCTGACTGAAGAAGTGTGAATTGATTCTATAATCAAAGGTATATTTCACTCTCCTCCCACTTAACATCCAAAACATTAGAATACTTATCAATATTGTGTTCAGCATTCTGATTTGCGAAAATATGCTTTATGAGTGTAAAAAGGCTGATATTTACCATTACACTCATACTGTTACACACAGATGTCCTAACAACCATCATGTCATTTTATATAATAGAATCAGCTCCCACAGCAGAAGGTCCAGAAACCACACCCACAACTCCAACCACCTTTCAAACTGCTGAAGAAGCCTTCAGTGAGGACACAACTCCTACTGGTCCTGATCCAGATGAGGAGCAGCCTGGTGTGTCAGGTGTGACTTGGCAAGCTGCTAGGGTGAGCTTCACTCTGCCTAATATCACTTATACCACCCTTGTTGTGTCTAAGCAGTTGCAGAGGGAGCACGATGGCCTCGATGAGACGCAAATAGCTGTCTTGTGCGACTTGCCCAGAATGGCGGAGGATGGGTTTAAAGACATATGCAGAGCAATTCGTCAGTCATCCACAACTTTCTGTGGCCCCACAACACCAGAGGAACATACGCCAGCCTCTCCCACAGAGATCGAGACCCTGCAAAACCAGGAGCCACCTGCCATCACGTCTGTCCCTGCAACTGTTGAGCCAACAGTCAACCTGAGGAGGGATCGTTCATCAGGACCAGTGGAAGACTATCTCAACAAAACCACCACCAAGAGGCACAAGTTATTTCCTCCTGTGAATCTGCAACAGTGACTATTGGAAAGGGGCGACCACTCGGTCCCCCCGAACGTATGGCGGAGTGCCTCGATCCCCCCGGGAAGCCATTTTTGGGCGGGAGGCGCGTCTCGGCTGGTATGCCCGAAGCGGCGTAGCCGGGGCGCGCTTTTTCCCGCCCTAGAGTGGGCGGGCCTAGACACCGACGTAGCCAGCCCCGCCCCAGGGGCAGGCATGGGCGGGTTCTCGCCCGCCCTGAAGACGGATAAAAAGAGACGCAAGACCAGAAGACGTCCTCTTGTTCTTGTGCTCCGAAGCTGCACCTCCTCGCTACCCGTGAGCTCAGACAGGACGAAGATCCAATTTTGAGCGTTTTGATCTTTTTCTTTGTCTTCTAGATACTTCGTCGGAGAGATGCCAAAGAAAGTCGCAAAGAGAATGACGACCGACCAGATGGTGCGGGCCCTTTGCAAAGAGGTGTCCGACATAAAGAAACGGTTGGCGAAGCGAGACGGGGAGGAGGGTTCGGGCCCTGCGCCGGCTGGAGGGAGACCTAAGAGGCCGAGAAGGGTTCCAGCCGGTGGAGACATCCCGGTCCCCTCTGCACCGCTCGAGGCGCCGACCCCAGTACCAATGGAGGGGAATCCAATCCCCGTTGTCGTCACCCCGACATCCAAAGAAGACATGCCCCCCGAGCTGGCAGCACAGCTAGCAGCTTGGTTGGGGAATAGTAGTGATGGCGCCACGGCTGCCGAGGCACAGGCGCTGATAAAAGGGCTTCGTGAGAGGAGAGATGCAGCTAAAGTGACTGCGCCGTTGGCGGGAATAGACAAGCCGCAAGCGGCCGAAGCTGCGTCCGGTGCAGGTAAGCGGCCATTGCCGATTGCAAGGGACGAGTCAGCACCCTCTCGTAGAGAGAGATTGGGACAACATGTGCCTTTAGCTATAAAGGAAAAGATCTGGGCTGGGGAGTACGTGAATATTTTCTCCTTGCTTGTTGATCATTATGAGGTGGAGCATGTTAAAAGTCAGAAGGACCTAATGCATCCGAGTGTTTGGCGCGCAAAAATGGCCGCCTTTAAGGTAAATGAGAATATTGGCAACTGGGGCAATGCGTGGGGTATTTTTACATCGATTTTGGGGGAACGTAGGCCCGAGTTGCTTTCTGAATTTCCCATTTATCAATCACGAATTATGGGTTACTCGACAGCGTATCAAGGTAACCATTGGTTTTGTTATGACAATCTGTTCAGGAAAGAAAAGGAACATAACAAGGGTTTGACTTGGGATTGTTACGATTCTGTAACATGGGATAAAATGAAAGAATCAGGAATGTTAAAAATGCCATTGGTTGGGAGCAATGTTGTAGATTACTCCCGCCAAAATGTGGGGACGCCCTTTCGACCAAGTACGAGCACCGACGATCAGTCGAGGCCCGCAGGCAATACAGGGAGGAAGGGTTTCTGCTTTAATTTCAACAAAGGGAAATGTACCAGACCTCCGGGATCGTGTAAATTCAAACATGAGTGTAGTACGTGTGGGTCGTCCCATCCTGAGTCATCGTGCAGAGCCAGAACGGGTGAGAATGGGGGTAAGGGAGGCGCCAAACAGGTCTAAACTAGTCCGAGGGGCGCCTTTACCAACCCCGATTGATACCTTGGCAATGATTCCCTGGCTCAGTGAATACCCGGATCGTACTTCTGCTGGGGTGCTGCGGAACGGTTTTACACATGGTTTCCGCATCCCGGTGGGGGACTTTCAGGGTGTAGGGATTTGCAAAAATCAACTTTCCGTTTTACAACATACATCTGTGGTGCGAGAGAAAATTCAGAAAGAGGTTAGCCGGGGACGGGTCGCCGGCCCGTTTAGTGTACCCCCGGTACCGGATTTTGTTTGTTCTCCGTTAGGGGTGGTCCCCAAGAAGGACCCAGGTGAGTTTCGTTTGATCCATAATCTGTCTGCTCCGCACGGCCTTTCGGTGAACGACGCAATTGATCCAGAAGTTTGTTCGGTGCGATACGCATCGTTTGATGAGGCAGTAGCCATCTTGAATCGCCTGGGGCCCGGGACGTTGATGGCGAAATCAGATATCGAGTCAGCGTTCCGGTTGCTCCCGGTACACCCAGACGATCAGCGTCTTTTGGGATTCGGGTTCCAGGGGTCATTTTACATGGATAGGTGTATGCCAATGGGATGCTCTATATCATGTGCTTATTTTGAGCAATTCAGTACTTTCCTGCAATGGGTGTTCACTAAGAAAACGGGTTTCCGAAATGTAATGCACTACCTTGACGACTTTTTGTTCATTGGTCCCGCCGGAAATCCCGAATGTGCTCAGGCCTTAGCTGAATTCTGTGTGTTGATGGGTCATTTTGGCGTGCCATTGGCACCGGGTAAAACTATGGGTCCCACGACTTGCCTCGAGTTTTTGGGGATCGAGTTGGACTCAAGGGAGGGGTGTTTCCGTTTACCAGCTAGCAAAGTGTTGAAATTCAGGGCAGCCCTCCAAGTATGTTTGAATGCATCTAAGGTTACACTGCATCAGTTGCAACAATTAGTGGGAAAGTTGAACTTTGCCTTGAGGGTGATCCCAATGGCTCGCCCTTTTTCCCGCTCAATTGCCCAAGCGATGGTTGGCCTAAAGGAGGGTCATCATCGCACGAGGTTATCGGCTGAGGTCCGCCAGGACATGCGGATTTGGTTAGCATTTTTGGCGGACTTCAATGGCCGAGTCGTCTGGAACAAGCCAGCCGTGTCCTCAGAAGAGCTTGGGCTATGGACAGATTCAGCAGGAAGCATAGGCTTTGGCGCCATCTTCGGCACAAAATGGTCTGCTCAAAGGTGGCCCCTATGGTGGCACGAGAAGGGGCTAACGAGTAATATTGCTTTCCTTGAACTATTTCCCATTCTGGTGGCCCTGAGAACCTGGCCAGAAGGGTTCAGAGATCATTCTGTCGTGTTCTGGTCCGACAATATGACCGTGGTAGAATGCATCAATAGTCAGGCAGCCCATTGTAAATTGATTTTGAGGCTGCTCAAAGAAATTGTCCTACTGTGTATGCAACTGAACGTGGTATTCAGAGCAAAACATGTCCCAGGGGTGATGAATCAGGCTGCTGATGCACTGTCTCGTTTTCACATGCAGGCTTTCTCGGGTTTCCTTCCTTCAGCGGACCCGGAGCCGGCACCCTTCCCCGAAGCTCTCTGGTCTCTCGGTGCCCCGAACTTCGTCACCTCGTGGGAGAGAGTCTAGCACCCAGGACAAGGAAGGCATATGAAGGGGCGTTCCAGGCCTATTTAGCCTTTTTGGGGTCAGAGAGAGGGGGACTTTGGGGTCAGGAAGAGTGGGTAGTACTTTTTCTGATGTCCTTACGTAGGGCTGGGAAATCGGTGGCTACGGCCCAAAGGCATCGTGCCGCCATTTCCTTTGTTGCCAGGGCCCATGGCATCCTGGACCCAACAGCGTCTTTTACAGTACAGAAAGCGCTGCGTGGGTGGCAACGCCTAGAGGGTCGCAGAGTAGACGTAAGACGACCGATAGGTCTAGACAGGTTGTCCCAGTTACTGGCCACACTCCCTAACACATGCTCGTCCCCTTTCGAGACCTGTTTGTTCCGGACTGCATTTACGCTGGCATTTCACGGGGCTATGAGAGTTAGTGAGCTAGTTGCAAGGAACAAACAGGATGTGACGGGGGGCTTGTGCAGGGAACATGTTCAGATCAGGGGCGATGCGATGATTGTCTCCTTTCTCAGGTCCAAGACTGACCAAGATGGGAGAGGGGACTGCACGATCATTCGCAGGAACCCCGAGTCGTCCATGTGTCCGGTACAGTGCTTAGAAGATTACCTAGCACGAAGGGTGGCATCATGGGGGGGGACATTGTTGAGGCATGCAGACGCCACCCCGCTGACGAGGTTTCAGTTTCAGCGGGTGCTTGCAATGGCCATTGCCGCAGCGGGCTTGGACCCGGGCGAATTTGGGACCCATTCCTTTCGAATAGGGGCTGCCACTGAAGCTACAGCCAGGGGTCTTAATGTAGAACAAGTGAAACGTGTGGGGCGCTGGTCCTCCAATTGTTATAAGAGGTACGTGCGATTGCACATGTTGTGAAGCTGTAATCATGTACTCACGCTTCTTGTCTTTTGTTTGTTTTCAGTTGCGCAAGCCTACGCGGCAGGGCGGACTGTGCAGTCGACCCAACACCAGGCCAGCGGTCACACGTCACCGGCTGTGAGGAAGGAGGTGTGGGTCGTGGGCCACTCATACGTGAGACGGGCCGCAGACGTATTCAAAGCAGGTGACATGATTCACGTACCTGGGGAATACGGGTACAGAGTGTCCTTCTACGGAAGGGGCGGTCTCTGTATTGACCAGTTTCAGGAATTTTTTGAGGGTTTGTTAGAGCGAATGAGGTCACCGCCGTCCATAGTCATAGTGCATTTGGGGGGCAATGATTTGGTCACCACCGGTAGACGACTTCTCCTGGAGGCTATGCTTTCCACGGTAAGTTGGTTAGCGAGGAGAGTTCCGGGGTGCATAATTGCGTGGTCTCATATGATCCCACGAAAAGTGTGGCGGGGGGCTATCTCGATCCCTGCTTTGAATCATTCTGTTAGAAAATTGAATAACAAAGTGAGTAGGTTGTTCCGTTCCAAGACATTGCATTCGATCTCGCATAGTTGTATTAATGATGACAGTATGTATCTGGGGGATGGTGTGCATTTGTCGAGGGTGGGGAATGAGTTACTCATAGGAGACTTCTTAGCTTGGTTAAAATCGTTAAAACATGACCTTTAGGTAGGAGTTTTGTGGGGGGTCCGGATAGCCGGTCAACTATCCGGACCTGTGGCGGTAAGGTCATGATCGGTGAGCACTAATTGGTAGATCCCTATGAGTGGGCGTCACCCAACACGGATGGGAGCGCTCGGGAGAGGTGGCCATTGGCCCCTCAATGGGGAGGCGGTCCCGTCTAAGGGCGGGTCGCCGGAAGTAAAGGAAAGGCGGTCAAGGCCCCTTCCTTTGTAGGAGGGGTTACAGCCCCCTCCTGGGGAATTTCCCGGGGCCAGTGTCATCTGCGACGGCAGATGCGGTAAGTTGTGTGGGGTGGGGGGAGGTCCACGATACCTTCTAGATACCACACACAAGTCTTCGAACGACCTTTAAATGGCGTCGAGTCTTAAGTGCCCCCGTCAAGCCAAGGGAAATTGTTAGTAGTTGCACTTGAGGTAAGCCTCTGTGCTGTCGCCCCTCCCAAGTGGGAGGGGTAAGTCTGGTTAGGGATCTTGACACCGGTTATGACCTTGCCGTTGGCCCTTAAACGTTAGGATGTACAATTTCAGTGTTTCTAGAGAATGTTTTTGTAGGATGCTAGTTCGGCTAGGAGAACCTCTGTATTAGAGAATATGTTAAGGTTAGCCAAACATCGCAATGTGATAATGAAATTGTACATAACATGAAACGTTTAATGTTTTAATTTTTTGTTTCAATAAATACGGCCGGGAGGGTCACTCCCTCCCACATCCAAAAACTTTAAGAACTGTTTCCGGTTTCCCTCCTTTTGGGGATTGTGTTGAGAGGGGGTGGCGGGTATCTCAGCCATATGGAAAGGGGCGACCACTCGGTCCCCCCGAACGTATGGCGGAGTGCCTCGATCCCCCCGGGAAGCCATTTTTGGGCGGGAGGCGCGTCTCGGCTGGTATGCCCGAAGCGGCGTAGCCGGGGCGCGCTTTTTCCCGCCCTAGAGTGGGCGGGCCTAGACACCGACGTAGCCAGCCCCGCCCCAGGGGCAGGCATGGGCGGGTTCTCGCCCGCCCTGAAGACGGATAAAAAGAGACGCAAGACCAGAAGACGTCCTCTTGTTCTTGTGCTCCGAAGCTGCACCTCCTCGCTACCCGTGAGCTCGGGACAGAACGAAGAGCCAATTTTGACCCACCCACCAGCCCCTGAAGACAGCAAGTTGTTGTGCAATAAAGTGAATTTTATAAGTATGTTTTTCCGTTTCGCTTACAGGCTGTGAAAGTATCAGTTTGTTGTTGATCATAATAAAGTATGGTGAATATCGTGTAAGCTGTTACGATTAAAATGATTATATGTGTTGTTGCATTTTAAGCATGTTCTTTCGGTCGTAGCGACCAATGTTTTCATAGGTTTGAGTAAGAATTGTCGTATTTAGTTTGGTAGGCGGTAAGGTCATGATCGGTGAGCACTAATTGGTAGATCCCTATGAGTGGGCGTCACCCAACACGGATGGGAGCGCTCGGGAGAGGTGGCCATTGGCCCCTCAATGGGGAGGCGGTCCCGTCTAAGGGCGGGTCGCCGGAAGTAAAGGAAAGGCGGTCAAGGCCCCTTCCTTTGTAGGAGGGGTTACAGCCCCCTCCTGGGGAATTTCCCGGGGCCAGTGTCATCTGCGACGGCAGATGCGGTAAGTTGTGTGGGGTGGGGGGAGGTCCACGATACCTTCTAGATACCACACACAAGTCTTCGAACGACCTTTAAATGGCGTCGAGTCTTAAGTGCCCCCGTCAAGCCAAGGGAAATTGTTAGTAGTTGCACTTGAGGTAAGCCTCTGTGCTGTCGCCCCTCCCAAGTGGGAGGGGTAAGTCTGGTTAGGGATCTTGACACCGGTTATGACCTTGCCGTTGGCCCTTAAACGTTAGGATGTACAATTTCAGTGTTTCTAGAGAATGTTTTTGTAGGATGCTAGTTCGGCTAGGAGAACCTCTGTATTAGAGAATATGTTAAGGTTAGCCAAACATCGCAATGTGATAATGAAATTGTACATAACATGAAACGTTTAATGTTTTAATTTTTTGTTTTAATAAATACGGCCGGGAGGGTCACTCCCTCCCACATCCAAAAACTTTAAGAACTGTTTCCGGTTTCCCTCCTTTTGGGGATTGTGTTGAGAGGGGGTGGCGGGTATCTCAGCCATATGAGACACTTCAGGAAAAACATTTGCCTTCTGTAGATTATTTTTTTTTGGACCCGTTCTCCAAATAATCGTGACTGGACCCTTAAAGATCTCAACCATAGATACTCAATTCAGTGTTTGATAGTTGTTATTTTTTTATTTGAAATTCAAAGTTTTCTTGGTTTTGGTGGGCGTAGTTCGCGTAGCCGCACTCTGCGAAGCTACGCGAAGCCGTTCTCGCACTACGGGAGCTTCACGAGCTTGCGTAGTAGCTTGCTGGTCCCGTTCGCGTTTTTCTTGCTCTGGAGCGCGTAGTGCGTGTTCGGGGCGCTGTCTGCGTGTTCGGGGGATTGTAGCGTGCGACCGTACCCATGTGGTGGGCTATGGGCGCGGCCATCTTGTTTTTTCAATTGTCCCGCCCGCCCGTGTCCCCTACTTCCTCTTCCGGGTCGCGAATAATGCGTTTGCGCGGTGCACATCTTGTTCGGGAACACAACTACTTGTTCACTTGTTCGCGCGTCCGAATGACGTTATCGCGTTCTCACAGTCGGGTTGGATTGTGCGGACGGATTCCAAACATCGTAGCGAATGCGACCGGGAGAGAAAAGCGAGAAAGCGAACGCAGAACCACGGTAAGTCATTACCGCGCACGTGAGAATGCTATTGAGCGCGCGAGGAAGACAAACTACTACGCTACGCTGTAGATTGCGAAGTAGGCGAAAGCTTCGCGCTCTCCGCGAAGTGCGAAGTTGCCGAAACTTCGCAAACTCCGCGAACGGAGCGTAGTTCTCCGCCCAGGCCTACTTATTATGCCTTAATCATTATATGTGACAATTATAATGAATGTTATCTTTTTCAATACATTTAAAATGTTTGTTGTACTAATCTTTGCTATCTTTTCTAATGTTTATTAGTTTAATATATTGTCAAGAATTGAAATAAAATCCACATACATCATTTTACAGTATTCATGATTCAATATTCATATTCAAGAACATGTTCACAGCTTATCGCCAAATACACACTTTGATGTTTTTGAGAATGAAAACATTTTCATTACAGTTCTGTTCTTCATGTTTTATAGTCTATGAAGATTTCACACTTTAGGGATATACAATTACAATCACATAACATATGTATATACTCGCACAGCACAGGAGTATTAGCCATTCATAGTAACACACACCATAATTAGGCCAACCTATTTAAATGTTAGAACAATACAAAGTACAACAGGAAAAAGAGACATTACATCTGTATAGCACAGTGAGGTAGCATGCCCACTCAATTAGTCACCAATGATTCGTTTGTGCTTCTGAAAATGACAGTGTAGGTTCACCTATGGGAAAAGAACATGTTCACAATCAATAAGTTAAGTTAATATAATACTTAGGTTGATTCCAAAAGAATGTAGCAAAATGTAGCAAACTAAAAAATAGGGTTGGGCAGAGCTCGCTGAGTTTCATTCCGCAGAGTTACCGGAAAACTCCATGGAGTTGCATGAGGAGTGTAATTATATATATCCTGGGACAGAATTCAATGTTTGCTATGATGCCTTTTGCCACTAGATGGCACTATTTCTATGTGTGCAGGCTGGTGGTGCTCTTGTGCTGCTGTTAAGAAGCCCATCTCCTTAGGCCGGCTCAGTTGCCATCCCCAGGAGACATCAGTTTCCCTGCCTGCACCGGTGTGGGCAGGGGAACTTGTGTTCGCGCTCACCTGGCGGGAGCATTTTTAAATCTCCCACCAAACGGGAACAAACACAAAATCTTCTCCCAGTCAGCGGGAGCTTTGAAAATGCTCCCACCAGCTGGAAAAAGATTTTTGATCTGTTTCCCTGCCCACTCTGATGCGGTTAGGGAAACAGATCAAGAGATTGCACCCATCCAGAGGGAGCAGCATAAATAGTTGCTTTCTCTGGGCAGGAGCAGAGTCTGCTCCCGCAGCATGCAGGGAGCCAGCTGAGGCAGCAGGGGCCCTGGGGTTCCCCCCATGGACCTCTACGGGTGTATTGGGAGTGCCCTGGTGGGGCACCAAGGCACCCACCCATATGAAACACATGCCCTGGGGTCCCCAGTGCCAGAATAGGTTTGGGGAGGGCGGCCCCCTTCCCCTTTAACTTAATTAGTGGCCCTGAGGGATGGTGTCTGTAGGGCCTTTTAAAGACTTGGGAAGGGGGTCATGTGGTCACCCTCCTCTTTATAAAATGAAAGGCCCTGGGGATGGGGTCCGCAGCGAATAATTAAGTTTGGGTAGGGGGACCAGAGGCCCCCTCTCCTTTAAAATAGTTAAGGCCCTGGGGATGTGGTCCCCAGGGCCTAATAAAGTTCAGGGAGGAGAGTCACGCGTCTGGCTTAAAGTATTGTAATAAAATATTACTTTACATTTTTTTAAACATAGTAATTCACTGAAACAAAATACGGTTAAAGTAACGTTATAGTTAGGTCTGATAAATAGATCTGTTTTGTTTGGAAAAAAAACCTTAGAAATTCACTGTGAAGAACAAAAGTTAAAGTAATGTTACAGTTAGGTGATTATGTCAGTGATAACATAAACGTTTCGAACTAAAAAAAAACCCACAGAAATTCATCATTTGTAGTTAGCAGAGCTAACTATAACTAGTTACCCCGCCATGCACTTTTTATGACCTCACATATTACATCACTCATGACTTGTTCTATGACATCATATATGACATTACTGATGACATCATTGATGACTTCACTGATAAGATCATCCAAACTTCTTTTGCACACATTGCTCTATAAACAGGCATGGTATAAGAGCTATGAAAGTAACTGCAAAATAATATGAAACATCATGAATGCCATCACAGATACAACTCCCTTAGGTGTAGCAAGCATGTGTTATTTGCTGCATTGACCCACTACCATACACTTCATGGGTAGTCTAGTTCACATTAACAATCAACCACAGATCTATGGGAAACCCTCATTGCACACAGTATTCAATATGTATACAACAATTTAGAGGAAGCCAAGTTCCTCAAAATACTCAAAGTCTGATCCATAATGAATGCCCTACTACAGACAGATTTTATCTGTATGAAACCCCTGACAGTCACCAAACCTACATTGAGAACTGAAGTCAAAATTAGTCGAAAAGTGGGTAATGTAAACAGTGTTCACTCTATGGAGAGAGTTTATTTTGTGCCACACTGTTTTAGACAGTGAAACTCTCATGAGAAATACACTACAGAGTATTAAAAAGTATCTACTAAAAACATTGTACACTCTATGGCACAAGTCATACTACCTGCAACCTTCACACTGTGGTGAAATCTTTACAGATAGTCCATCTTCTGAAGCAAAAGAAATTTAAATCTGTTAACAACTGGTGCATGCAGGGTTCTATGTTATGTAGAAATTGTCTACTTGAGACGATTCTGTCTAATAACTCAAGGCGGCTTAAAATTCTTAGTATGTAGTACGTAGCATCTTTGCCCTATTGCAAACTTTTTCTGCAGAGCCTAAAAACGTTTATACAACGAAAACCATTACAACGCATTGCATTGGGGGGCGCTCTAGGATAAGTAATAGTTTAATTTACTATCCAACACCTTCCCTACTATCCACGGGGACTGGAGTTGGAATAGTAAATTAAACTATTCACTATCCAGCACCCCCCAAAGCAATGTGTTGTAATGGCTTGCGTTGTAAAACTTGCGTTGTAACAGCATGCATGGTAAAAGCATGCGTTGTAACAACGTACATCCGGAACATGCTAAACACAAGTCTTCAACCGTCACCTGCACATAGGGTTACTCTTCAATGCAAAGATTTGTTACACAGCTTTGATGTATTAGGAGCACATGCATTTTGTAAACATTACATCCTTTAGCTGGACACAGGCTGTTCAAAATTAGGTAGAGAAGTACTATGCTATTAACCAACTACTATGTAAACTATAAAACAAACTAACACACTCATTGAATTGCGTCTTCCATTATGTCATCAGTGATGTCATCAATAATGTCATTTGAGATGTCATCAGTGATGTCAGATATTATGTCATAGAACATGTCACAAGTGTTGTAATATGTAAGGTCATCATCAGTGCATGGAGGGGGCGCAAGTTATAGTTAGCTCTGATAACTATAATTGGAGAATTTCTGTGTTTTTATTAGTTCAAAACATTAATGTTATCACTGAGATATTTACTTAATATAATGTTACTTTAACCTTTGTTTTTTTTAGTGAATGAATATATACATAAAGTTAAGGATCATGAGGGATAACTTATATAGTCAATTATTTGTGTACATATTTAAGTTGCACAGAATGTGTGTACATATGTGTACACAAAAGACAGGCGAATGAAACTAAGGTAGCTGAGTATGCTCCATTAAATCAATCAGTCAATCAACAGCATTTGTAAAGCGCAACACTGTCACCCCTAGTGGTATCTGGGCACTGTGTCTCTGTCTAAGAGCCAGGTCTTGAGTCGCTTTCTGAAGTCTGCCAGAGAGGAGCCTGTGCAAAGCTGATGGGGCAGGACATTCCAGATTTTGGAAGCAATGTAGGTGAAGGAGCAGCCACAACTGCGGCTGTGATGATTGCAGAGGGTGTGAGGGAGGGTGAGTGATGAGGAGTGCAGGTGTCTAGAGGGTTGGTGGAAGTTCAGTCGATGGTTGATGGGGGCAGGTCCTTGGCCGTGGAGCGCTTTGTAGGTGTGTTTGAGGATCTTGAACTGGCATCTCCTGGATGGCGAGCCAGTGGATTTCTCTCAGTTGGGGGGCAATGTTGGTTCATTTGTGGAGATCCAGGATGAGACTGGTGGTAGCGTTCTGTATGGTCTGGAGTCTTCAGAGGAGCTGGGTAGAGATGCCGGTGTAGAGGGCGTTACCGTAGTCTAGGCGGCTGATGACAAGGGCCTGAGTAACAGTCTTTCTGGTGTCGGGTGGGATTCATCTGAAAATCCTGCGGAGCGTGCAAAGTGTGTGGAAGCAGGAGGAGATTGTGTTGACCTGTCATTTCATAGTCAGTTGGCTGTCGAGGATGATGCTGAGGTTGCACGCATAGTTGGTTGGTGTGGGTGTAGGTTCGAGTTCTGCCGGCCACCAGCTGTGATCCCATGTAGAGGTGTTCTTCCCGAAGATCAATACTTCAGTTTTGTCAGAGTTGAGTTGGAGGCCGTTGTCTCTCATCCATTTGGTTACGTTGGTCATGGCATTGAAAAAGTTGGTTTTGGCGTTGGAAGGGTCCTCGGTGAGCGAGAAAATCAGTTGAGTGTTGTCTGCGTAGGAGATTATATTGAGTCTGTGGGATCTGATGAGGGGGTAATGTAGATATGTAGATGTTGAACTGGGTGGGACTGAGTGACGATCCTTGAAGTATGTCGTATATGATTTATTTGGGGGTAGAGGTGAAGGGAGGCAGTTAATGCTCTGTGTGCATCCTATAAGGAAGGAGGCGATCCCCTTGAGGGCGTCTTGCTGTATGTTTATGTTGTAGAATCTGTTGATGAGGGTGTTGTGGGATACGGTGTCAAACGCAGTGGAGAGGTGGAGGAGGATCAAGGCCACAGTTTCTCTGCTGTCTAGGAGTGCTCTGATGTTGTCTGTGCCAGCAACCAGAGTGGTCTCAGTGCTGTGGTTGGCATGGAATCCTGATTGTGAGGTGTCCAGTAGGTGGTTTTGTTCCAGGAATTCTCTGAGCTGCTGGTTAACGACTTTCTCAAGTACTTTGGCTGGGTAAGGAAGCAAGGAGGGCGGACGATAGTTTTTTAGATCACCCTGGTCGGCGGAGGCTTTCTGTCACATGTTGGTGAAAAACGTATGTGTTGTATTTAAATTGTTCTAGAAATGTGGATTGTTTTGAAGTTATATATATAAATCTGGTGAGACTGCTAACATTTGTTCAAAAAGTGTTATGTTTTCTCATATCTTAGGTCAGACCTCATCACAAAAAGGGGAATCTGGAAGGCCATCACAGCTAGTGCGACCCTCGGGGCCCCATAGGCATCATAGCCTGCTTTGCTGTTAGTGATGGGAGGACCTGTGTCGCTGGCCCAACATAGTAGATGAGATCCAACTAGTGAAGTGTTACTGGCAGCGGAAGTGGGTGCAGCGCACCCTGACCCCCCCAATGGCCCACATATTGCTGGTGGCATATCCCCTGCTTGATGGAGAGCTGAAAGCCAGAGACTAGCAGAAACGGGGTAAGTCTGATGTTCTGTGGATGGGGTGTTCATTGAATTAACTTTCCTTTTGTAGATCAACTACATACGTAGGAGTATATGTTGTGGCAGTGCATCATTGAGAACACATTTGCAAAAGTAGTTGTAAGTATATAATATACAGTTATGTTGATTTTGTATGAGTATTTCTTTATATTTCCTCATTTTAAAGTGATTTCCATAGTATGATGTGGATTTGTGACAAGGAACTAACAGATATGTCGATGTGAAGAAGGTGCTACAACATAATAGATTTAGTAGATCAATATATATATATATATATATATATATATATATATATATATATGTATGTATATATATATATATATACATATATATATATATATATATATATATATATATATATATATATATATATATATATATATATATATATATATATATATATATATATATATGTGCAGTGCATTTTCTTTACCAACGTTATTGCATCAATATGAAAAAGTGTCAATGAATGAATATTTCTGATGTTAAATTGAGACACATATTGTGAACCCATGTTTTTAGTATAAACTGCACACATATAAAGGACATACCTATCTTTTTATGCGTGGAGTGTCTGCCACGAGTGCGGAGACTCCGCAGTGTTGCAGATACTACTCATACAATTATTTTGTGCATACCAAAAGAACCAACACTTACACTAAGGTGTAAGTTTACCTTTATGAATCAGACCTTAGTATACATGAATACTAAATGTAAAAAGTATTGTGCTCTGGCAAACTAGCACACACACACACACACACCCACCCAGGATGGTCACTTTTAGCCTACACATAACCCAACTTACAACCTGTATGTTTAGAGGGTCATATTTCTTGCTATTTAGGATCAATCTGTCTGCCTCAGTTTGGACCATTTGCAATTTTGCAGGTTGGGTCACGTACAGAAGCTGCAATTATCCAACCTGGTAAAATGCATGCCTTAAGAATCTGTAATCTTTGTTGCAATGTAGAAGAAGGCCCCAATCAATCCTAATCTCCAGTACATTAACACCATGAACAGTGGTGGGATTCTGCCCAAGCAAAGAGGGCCAAAATGCATGATTCCAGATGGGCGTCTGAAGAAAGGAGAATACATGTTTTGCTTTACACAATTTATTTTAACAGGATTTCATGACATCCAGCTTAGAATACTTACCATGCAGGTATGCAAATTTATAGCTCTAGTGCTAGTGTCCCCATCAATCACCAATGGAATGTGCATATCATCCACGTACATAGGAGCATTTAGACTAAAGGATTGAATCAGGTGGTCCAACAGCATCAAGAATAGATTACACAGCAGGGTGAAGATCATCAGCACCTGTCGTACTCCGGATGTCAATCTTGATTTCTAACAAATTAGAGCACATTTCAGCCTGGGCAATCTGGTTGGACAAAAAAACTCTGAAACAAATTAAGATCAGTGCTTTTGAAACCAAAGCCATCCAGGTGCAGTAAGCCCAGTTCCCAGCCTCAGGCAAATCTTGTTTGCATGTACTGCAATGCTAGATCTTTACCTAAGCATGCCTTGGAAATATGGGCGCTTCTCGACTCAGACAATCCGGATATATTATTTATCACGGAAACCTGGCTGCAAGAGTCATCCTCTCCCGATATTTCGGTAGCCTTGCCTCCCGCTACACAGGCTTGACCGTCCAGGCAAAAAAGGAGGTGGAACCGCTATAATCTATAAATCTACCATCAAGCTCCATACTAATGATTCCTATTTAGAGAGCTGGGGCGAAATGTGCATTGCCACCATGACCCTTGGTAACAAAGAGTCATGGAAGGTGGCTCTTATCTATAGACCCCCAGGAGCCAAAGACCATTTTGTGAATAAACTTGTGGAAGCGATAGCTCCCTACGTCCTAGTCTCAGGGAACTTCCTTCTATTAGGGGACAACAATTATCATATGGATCAAACTCTGGACCCTCACACCATAGAACTTATGATTTGTTAGGAGTACGTCTTCTCCCGACAGGTTCCACGCACAATGCAGGTCATGCACTTGATCTCATATGCACCAACTCTACCAAAGTAGAAATTAATCAGATTGCCCCAGTCCTCTTGACAGACCACTTCGTAATAAAATTTGGTATCATGGGTACCTAGGCTTAACCCCAAAAAAACATTCATGGAAAACTGAGTAGACCATGAAACAAGATCACCTCAGACTCTTTTGCTGTGCACTTCTCCCCTCCAGCCATCAATGATAAAACCGATCCCAACATAGCAGCAATGGAGCTTGAATCCACAATCTCCTCGACATTAGACCTTATAGCCCCGGAAAGATCATCTAGGCCTCCTGCTAAAAACTCTCCTTAGTTTACGCCGAATCTAGAGACGGTCAAACACTCGGCCAGGGTAGTAGAAAGGAAATGGCGCCAAACTAAAGACTTAAATGACAGGCAACTTCGCACGCAGTGGATTTTTTTTCTTGGTGATACAATTTTGCGGCGTGCGGCGTTCACTTACCGTCATTCAGCGTTTGCCAAGTTGTTTTTATCGATATTTTGCGAGTGCTGTGCCATTTTGGATCTTGCTGCGGGATCCCGCGGGAGTTTGGCGACGCATCGCGAGAGTTCGCAATTGCGAACATGTAGGTGCGGCGGGCAGCAACAATCTCGCACTCGCAAAATTACAAAATTTGCAATTCTGCACAAGAAATCCACTAGCAAGCAGCATAGACCTTCTGAAAAGGATGATTTTTATCAGAATAACTCCTCAGATTGACATTTGCCTGCACTTTTTTGGATTTGAGGCCTTTTGACTTTCTTTGGATCACTTTTGGATTAGAAATCAACTTTCACAAGTAAGTCTGTTTGGGGCATTACAGTTGCTGTTCTGCAGAAAAACGAGTTTTGCAAAACTGAAAGCACTCAGCAGGTGCAAAGGTTCACTCATCATTAGTAACCATTCCCTGTAGTACTTCCTGAGGGGCCCCTCTAGAGTTCAGTTGCCTATGTTTGTTTGGGGCATTACAGTTGCTGTTCTGCAGAAAAACGAGTTTTGCAAAACTGAAAGCACTCAGCAGGTGCAAAAGTTCAACTTCAAACTCATTATTAGTAACCATTCCCTGTAGTGCTTCCTGACTGGGGCCCCTCCAGAGTTCAGTTGCTAGTTACAAAAATTGTATGACCCTGCTCTGACCCTCACAGCAGGCTCATAGAATAGCTACAAGTAGGCCACAAAGGTCCTGGAAAAAAAATTGCACTGCAACAGAAAGCAAATTACAGATAAGGAAGCAGGAGCCAGACTGGAATTTTAAAACAGTGACACATTAATAAATCAACCCCAAATTAATTCATGTCAGTTGAAGCAGGGCAGGTGTGCTTGCTTTACCCCCCATAATCTACAGTGATGGTGAACCAGAGGGTGGCATTGATGTACCAGAGGGTGGCATGGGTGAAACAGAGGGTGGCAGTGGTGAAACAGAGGGTGCTGGGAACCTGTGATGATGAACCAGACGTAGAAACAACATAGTCGCGAACGTTGCGAGCCGACAAGTAAGTTCGCAATTGCGAACTGGTACAAAACCCTCGCGAACTTGCAGAAACCTTTGCGAACACAACAAAAAAAATCCGCAAATTTGCGAGAATTCGCGGATTTTGCGGATTGCGAGTTTGCAAATACGCAAATTCGCGAACGCCAGATTCGCAAAATTCGCCCATGCTTAAAAGGAATTGCCTCGGCAAAAACAGCGTACCTCGACAATAGGATAACTCACAGAGAGAGCTTTATAGAATAGTAAAAGAATTCACCAATCCCCCTGCCTGTCAGCAGCCACTCAATGAATCAAAGGAATGGGTGGATTCTGTGGCTCTGTATTTCCACGAAAAAATCAATGATATTCACAAACTTTTTACTCAACCTCTCCCTCTATCTCAGACCATAGTCTCGCCCACAAATAGCTGCAGGGTCTCAAGTAGTCGAATTTCTACACTCAGGGAATTTTCACTCTGCTCAGTAAAAGAGGTTGAGGCAACCCTGTACAAAATGAAGCCAGGAGCCCCGGGAGATCCAGCCTCCCCTTAAATTCTAGCAAAAATTGCACCTGCCCTGGTCTCTGTCCTCACCAATACTTTGAATCAGTCCATATTGCACTCCTCTGTCCCCTTGCACTGGAAGGAGGATATAATAAGACCAATTCTAAAAAAACCTGAAGCTGATCCTAAAGTACTCTCCAATTATAGGCCCATCTCCCTCCTGCCCCTATTTGGGAAGGTCATGGAGTCTCTGATTAACAAACAGCTCATTACATACCATGAGACCAACAAACTCTTCGACCCTTCCCAGTCGGGTTTTAGGGCATCCCACAGCACCGAAACCGCCTGCTCAAAATTGTCGCTAACATAAAAATGACGCTGGATTCAAACCAGTCGGCCATACTTGTCCTACTCGAATTATCCGCTGCCTTCGACACCATCTCGCATCTTATTCTATTAGAGCGTCTTGCTGAGGTTGGTGTCGAGGGCTCTGCGTTGCTATGGCTAAAAAGTTATCTATCTAACAGGCGGTCTAAGGTCCAAGTTGGTACCCATTCCTACAGCTACCATGACAATGACAGGGGTGTACCCCAGGGATCAATACTGAGCCCTACGCTCTTTAACCTGTATGTATCCCCTCTGGCAAAGGTTATTCGAGCACACGGTTTTGGAACTGTGTCCTACGCAGACGACACCAAATATTGATTACAATCAATCAGAACCTAGATCAAACCAAACTGAGGTTCAAGAATTGCATGGTTGACATTCATAAGTGGATGACAGATAACTTCCTGATGCTGAATGCCAGCAAGACGGAGATCGTCCTTTTTGGAAAGGCCGACAAGATCTGGTCAGATGAATGGTGGCCAGTCTCCCTCGGTCCCTGCCCCTCTCGCAAATCCTCAGTTAGGAATCTGGGGGTAATAATTGACAATAAGCTATCCATGGCTGAACACATAAATAAAGTAGTCCACACCAGCTTCTGCCTTATGCGTAGTTTGAGTAAAATTTTCAAGTGGATTCCCCTCTCATCCCGTATGCTCATAGTGCAGGGGCGCATTGCCAGCCAGATAGATTATGGGAACGCACTACTGTCCTCAATAAATGCTACTCTTTTGGCTCGTTTACAGGTCCTTCAGAATACTGCTGCGAGGCTGGTGCTCGACCTTCCACCTCGTACCCCGTCACTGCCCTGCATAAAAACCCTGCACTGGCTCCCAATACAGAAGCGCATAAAATTCAAACTATGCTGCCTGGTCCATAAAACTATCAATGGACATGGCCCAACCTATCTAGAACAAAAGATTAAAGCCCATAACCCGGCAAGATCACTCAGATCATCAAGTAAGTCTCTGCTAACTGTTCCTAGGGTCCGTACGGTTAGAAATGGTGATAGGGCTTTTAGAAAAACTGCCCCCGAAGCCTGGAACTCTCTGCCCTTCCAGATCAGGATAGAACCCGATCACCTGAGTTTCCGTAGACATCTTAAAACCTGGCTTTTTTAGCTTCAGCCTACAGTTCCTGTTTTGTGTTTCTGTCGGGAGGATCTACTAGCGCTCTGAGACCTTCAGGTGATTTACGCGCTCTATAAATGCATTTTTACTTACTTCCTTACCAGGGGCAGGCCCGGACTGGCTGTTGAGGGCACCGGGCAATTCCCCGGTGGGCCGCATGGGAGGGGGCCGGTTTTGGGCCCCTGGGACCGTTTTTGTTACAGGGCCGTTATGCTGCAAAAACGGCCCTGTAACAAAAACGGCCGAAAACCGGCCCTGTCACAGAGCACGGTCGCACCTCTCCCCCCTCCCCTCTCCTCCCGGAGGGGGGAGGGGGGCCGGCCGAGCACTTTGCCAGTGCCGGTTCTGGTTCCCAGTCCGGCCCTGACCAGGGGTCGTATTATGTTTTGGGTGCACTGTTTATGTTTGCGCCAAAGTGAATCTTCAAAAAGATGCGTGGGGCACAAACACGAACGGTGTGTCCAATTACAATGAATGCTCTGCCCTCAGGACAGCTGCAAACTATTGCTGCCCTGGGTGAAGCCCTTCCAGTGAAATATAGAGTGTCAGCTTTAATCAGCCATTACATTTTTCTCTGTGCAGACAGCACCCGTCTGTACTTTAGAGAGGGGACAGAGATTCTCCTGCAGGTGGGTGTAGTGAGTGATTGTCTAGGGGTCCATGGGACCCGGTTTGACCCCTTCATTGGGCAGCCCTAGGGGGTGCACAGACAGTGTACCACCTTTTTGAGGGTCACTGTCAGTGAGCTTCCTAATGGCTTCTTTGCACCCACATCCATAATATGGCACAGGTACAGAGGCAAAGAGATTTCCTCAATAGCACTGGGCAACACCCATGCAAATGAAGGAATGCCCTCTCAAGTGTCTGCGGTCCATTCTGTAATGCCAAACTGCTCTGAGGGTGCACATGCTTATTGAGCCGCATGGCATTTTGTATAATACGACCCTAGTGGTTGACAGTATCAAAAGCAGCTGACAGATCCATTAAGATTGGAGCCATAGATGCCTCTCGGCCAACATAATCACGCAAGTCATCTAGTATGAACCTTACAACACAGTTTCTGCAACATCCTGCACAAAATCCAGCTTACATAGGATGAAGCAAAGTTTTGGGATTCCACAAAAGAAGATAGCTGGTTAAATACTGCTAGATCGAATAACTTAGCAAGAATTGACACTGGACTTCAATTCTCCATGCACTCTGGATCTAGCAATCTTCGTCTGGTACACAACCAGTGTACAATGAAGAGTTAATAATTGCTTAATCAGAAGTTGCATTTTTCGCAAGAGTTCTGTATGTCGTCTAGCTGGCAGCACATGGCCCCTGAGCCAGATGGACAACTGCTCTTTATTAGAGACAGAGCTCTCATTATTCAGCCCAGAAAATTGAGTGAGCATCTTTAGCTCATCAGTAGGACAAACATTGCATTCATGAATATCAACACTGGCAGAACTTGCAGACAAATGGGCTCTAATTACCAGTATTTTGTGCTAAGAAAATCTGCAAATTAGTTACACCCAGTCACACCAGTCTTATGTTGACTATTCAGGAGACTGTTTTAGCTGTTCAATGACTTGAAAACTAGTTTTTGTAATATTTGGTGCATTTAAAATTGTGTCTGAGTAATGTGATACTTTAGAAGTTTGTATTTCCCTTTCATGTTTATAGTCCGCCTGCAGAGAGCTATTTTGTAACAATGAAACTACTAGTTTCCCGTACTAGTCAAGGGTTTTGATGTTAGTTGCTTCCATGCCAAAACCTGGTGATAGACTTTTTACACTATGATAATCTTTCTTAGTACCCCTTCAGAGAGGTTGTGTAATGTTTTAGGTCGAAGCCTGGCGTTCACTGCGCAAGCAGTGTCGCGCAGGCTAGATTTTTTGATATCCAGTATGGGGCTTTAACCCGCCTCTCTCTTCCATTGGCTAGCTCCATAAATGGAGGCTTGCCACTGGAAGAGAGATGTCGCAATCATTCTCGGAGCAGATTCGTGGGCATTCCTGTCTTTTTTTTAAGCCTCGCCCCTTTTCCCGTCATGAAGTTGTGGGCGCTTACTTTTTTTTTTTTTAACACCGATGTTTTTCTTCATTGTTAACCTGGTCCCTGTCCCGCATGGTTGTATCCTGACCACTTTCATGCTGTCTGTCCCCCCTCCCGCTGTCCTTGTCTTTGTTCCCGCCCCCTTCTCGCAGATCATTACAGTCGCCGCTTGGGCAAGAGGTGTCTTTTTTCCTGCCCCCCCCCCTCGAAATGTAGTTTTCATTTTTCTTGGTTGTAATTGGCTGCTGTAAAACATAGCGTGAAGAGAGAGAACCATGATCAGAACCTCCGGTCCTAAAAGCTAATTGGGTTGATTAAATATTATATTTGAGATCACGTGCAGTCGGTCGTTCTCTGTTCTTCAAATCTTTGGTTGTTTACCTCGCGCCCTTCTGGTTTTTTTTTTAGTTAATTCTCACAGGGTTGCGTGGCTGCATAGTTTGTAGTTTTCGGCCCCGCGCGGCCCTGTCCCCTTTAATTTATCGGTTCTCGTGGACGCACAAGTGGATTCTATCACTATTAGGTCAACGACAACTGTGTTGTGGTTGATTCTCTGGTTCTGGGACCAACGCGGTCGAGCCGATTTTGGTTGATTCGTTGGTTTACGGCCTAGTACGAATTGGTTCTTAGAACCGCACAGTCGGGCATGTTTTGGTTGGTTCTCTGGTGCTCAACCTTCTGCGGTCGGGCAAGTTCCGTTTGTTTCCCGTGTCTCGGGCCCGCCTGCGCACCCCGTTGTCTGGAGATGATGGCGGAGACTCTGCAGCTTTTTCTTCAAGGAACAAAGCGGGAACTAGAGGAAGAAGAGGAGGAAGGACAGGGAGGCAAGAGGAGGTGGAGCGAGGGGGAAACCGTAATGGGCAGCATGCAGGTACAGTGAGACAGGAGGGGAGCAATAGGTGTTCTGAAGGTCGGGGGCACCGGAATGGGTATTGAGGGCCATATTACTGGATAACGGGCACATGGTCACAGGGGGACTTCGGTGATGGGTCATGAGGGGTTGTAGTGCTGGTCACTTGGGGCCTGGGCCTCTGGAAGACTGCATTGGGGAGCATTGAAGGGGCATGGTGGATGCGCTGTGTTTTGGAGTCTGATGTCGTGGGGTGGGGGCTGTAGTGCTGTTGCCCTGTTGCCCGAAGCCTTCCCAAGTATTGCAAGTGATATTGGGTATCTCATGCAGTGTTGGTGTATTGACAGGACAGTGTGACTGGAAAAGAAAGAGAGGGACAGTGCTGAGGTTTTGGGGTCTGCAGTGTTGGCATACTGGTCAGCACAACCCTGGAGATATTGTGAAGCTTCTGGGCTGGGGAATAACGAAGGTGTTTTTATTGGTGAGCTGCAGCTCCGCAGTCATGTTATTGTGAGTGCCATGCTGCAATTTAAGGGCTGCAACACTGGCAATTTGAAGGCTGCATGGAAGGCTTATTAAAGGCTCCGGTGCTGAGTTGTATATGGGGCCTGGGAGTACTGAACTGGGTGTGGATATCTAACTGATGAGTGTTGATGGGGGCTACGCAAGCTGGTTTGTTGTTGTCTGCATGTGCTGAGTTGTTACGATTGCGGCCCCAGGGTCGGTTTTTGGGGGCGTTGCGGAGATGGAGTAGCAGAGGCCACAAGAATGGTGTAATGAGGGCCAAAGTATTAAGGTGTCGTAGACGCCTGCAGCAGTGAGCTCTTCGCGGCTGGATTTATGATGTATATTAGTGGTACTGCAGTGATTAGAGTCTTAACGGTCTGCAGGGATCGGTTATCTGTGTCCTGTGGCATTGAGATATTGAAGTGTTGTAATGGGTATTGGAAGGTTGCGGCGATGAGGCGGTCTTGGCAGCAAGGGTTGACTGTAAAGCGCTATCATAAATAGGTTTTCTGAGTCTTTAGTGAAGAGCTATGGGGTAGTGATATTTCATGGTGAGGCAGCAATAGCGTTATGATTTTTTTTCCCACATTAATAGTAAGCTACCAGTGTGCATTTTAGGGCTCTAGAAGTTAATTATGCCCCCTTTTTTTGTTGCTGATCTTAATTAAGCTAGTTTTCCTGATCATTTTTTTTTGTATCTTGCTAGTCAATTATGAGTTTGTTTCTATATGCCACTGGTAGGAAACACAGCTCGTTGCTTTCTGTTGGGGCTCAAATATTTCAGTGTTGGAGAGCCTCTTTGATTAACCTAATGGTGGTGTCTCTGGTTTCACGGACAGTCGTCTACTTGGCCACAACCCTTTTTAGGTCGAAGCCTGGCGTTCACTGCACAAGCAATGTCGCGCAGGCGAGATTTTTTGATATCCGGTATTGGGCTTTAACCTGCCTCTCTCTTCCATTGGCTAGCTCCATCAATGGAGGCTAGCCATTGGAAGAGAGATGTGGCAATCATTCTCGGAGCAGATTCGTGACGATCCTGTCTTTTTTTTTAAGCCACGCCCCTTATTTCCATCATGAAGTTGTGGTTGTTTACTTTTTTTTTTTACACCGATGTTTTTCTTCATTCTTAACCTCGTCTCTGTCCCGCGTGGTTGTATCCTGACCACCTTCCCGCTGTCCGTTCCCCCTCCTGCTGTCCTTGTCTTTGTTCCCGCCCCCCCAGTCGCAGATCCCTACAGGCGCCGCTTGGGCAAGAGGTGTCTTTGTTCCCACCCCCCCTCGATCCCGTCCCCCCTCGCGGATCACCACAGTCGCTGCTTCGGGCAAGAGGTGCTTTTAACATAACCGTGCGGGTAAAGTGGGGGAGGGCTTGGTCTGATTACGGCTTCCAGATTCCGGGCACCATCTGCAGCGTCGCCTGGATACTGAACCCAGGCGAAGGGGCTTCGCCTGGTACCGGCGCTCTGCTGCCTACACGTGTTACCATGCACAAGTCAGTGCCCGGATTGCTTTGAACATGTGTGTGTTTGTTTGTATAGAGAAAACCTTGTTAGGGAGCAAGGAGGCACTGGAATAGTCCTAATGTTTAGTGTCTTTGGGCCTGTACAGCGCTCCGCTGCCTCTCGGCGCTATAAAAGGCGCATGCATCAGAGAGCGGGTGTCCTGTGAAGAGAAGGGTCTTCCGATCCGTTCTAGGCGGCAGGCGAGTGAAGTGGCTCTGGTGCTGGTTCGGATTAAGTTTCCAAACTTGTTTTTAATGACAGATTCTAGTTTGCAGTCCAGCGACGCTGTGCTTTTGTGTGTGTTACAGATATGGTGGTCCTAGACGTAAACTCCACACACAATTTTTGATATTATTTCAAAAGAACTTTGTTCAACTCTTATTAAACATGCGAAATTAATCCTGCAATGAAGAATTTTGGAAACATAAAAGAGAAAACACAATAGCCCAAAACAAACAGATGTCCAACACACACACCAAAAAAAATTTTCAATCGTTTTAAAAGTAGAGGAGAGAAGACTCTACTGTTTATTCTCAATAAAATTCCTCTTCATGATACAGTACACAAATATGCAGTTTTTGTAGAACAGGGGGTTACCAAAGGGTAAAGTGCATAGAGTGAGAAATTAGTGCTCGTGTAAGATAGAAAAGGACCAAGATGGTCAGGGGGCGGTGAATTACAAAATGTCTTTGAGTCCAAGGTTAAGATAATCCTTGGCGTGGTTCAACAAGAGCCTGCCCTCAATGGTTATTATGCATTTTTGCCCTCAATAACCATTGAGGGCAGGCTCTTGTTGAACCACGCCAAGGATTATCTTAACCTTGGACTCAAAGACATTTTGTAATTCACCGCCCCCTGACCATCTTGGTCCTTTTCTATCTTACACGAGCACTAATTTCTCACTCTATGCACTTAACCTTTGGTAACCCCCTGTTCTACAAAAACTGCATATTTGTGTACTGTATCATGAGGAGGAATTTTATTGAGAATAAACAGTAGAGTCTTCTCTCCTCTACTTTTAAAACGATTGACATTTTTTTTTTGGGTGTGTGTTGGACATCTGTTTGTTTTGGGCTGTTGTGTTTTCTCTTTCATGTTTCCATAATTCTTCATTGCAGGATTAATTTCGCATGTTTAATAAGAGTTGAACAAAGTTCTTTTGAAATAATATCCAAAATTGTGTGTGGAGTTTACGTCTAGGACCACCATATCTGTAACACTCAATACCCAGGTCCTAGGACTTTCTTTGGGTTACCCCGTATATAATAACGAGTGCTTTCGCGTGTGGCGTCGACAGCCACAGGCCGTGTTACTGGTGTGTACACACAACACACCACCAGGGCTCACTGCTCCACACAGACAAACCTTTAGTGTTACACTCTTTTCAGGAATACGAGACCCATCAAATCAGTGCTCGGCTGCTCCTGAGTCCTGCAGGGGTTTGAACAGGCAAGCACACACAGACACGCACACACACGCCCACGCACACACAGACACGCACACACACGCCCATGCACACAGACACGCGCACACAAACGCAGACGCGCACACACAGACACGCACACACAGACACGAACACACAGACACGCATATACACGTACATCCACGGCCTTGTAGCTGCCGCTCTGCTACACACATTCATGTACGTGAAACTACAAGTTACAATGTTGCGTATTTACATTCGAAGTGTTGACTTTCTCGATTACTACAGATAACTGCTTCGAAGTGCTAACAACGTGCGTGCAGCTTTAAATACAAACAGCAGGTTTAAAAAACATAACAAAACGTCCAACATTGCGTGAAACAGTGCCCCCCCCTCATTTCTCTAGTCGGTGCCCCCCCCCTGCTGACACTCCCAACCCACTCCTCCCCCTTGAGATCTCGGGCCCGGGGTGTGACAGGTTCACCACTGTCTCCCCTCTCCAGCCTCCCTGTCACCCACACGTCACTGGTCACCTTTGACCTCTCCTTCAATACCTACAAAGCCCTCACTCGTCATACCTTCTGTCACTCACACTGAACCCCTCCTTCTCGCCCATAACTAACTTAACCCTGCCCTCTCCCCACACCCGGCAGCTCCCTCTCCCTCACCGGCACACATGGACACTTCTTGAATTGGAAGCCCCCCCCCTCAGTCTGGAGCCGGGGGCGAACCCCCTACCACTCTCTCCTTTCACACTCCCTTGCCCCACCGGCATAAGTTAACACTTCATGGAAGTCCCTGTGGACTCTCCCTCCCGAACCTCCCACATCTCCAGCCTGGAGCCAGGGGTGAACCCCCAGCACCCTCCTCCCCCTCCCAGCTCCCCCCTCTCAGACTCCCTTTCCCCATCGGCATAAGTTGACACTTCATGGAAAACCCATCCATCCAGCCTGGAGCCAGGGGCCGGGGTGCAGCCCCCCACACACTCCCTCACCCCACCGGCATAAGTTGACACTTCATGGAAGTGCCTGTGCCCTGCTCTGTGTGGATAGTTTTTTGTAGGTGACTCTATGTGTGGGTGGCTCTGTCTGTGTGAGGGTGGCCCTGTGTGTGTGAGTGTGGCTCTGTGTAGGTGGCTCTGTGTGTGTGGGTGGCTCTATGTGAATGACTCTGTGTGGGTGGCTCTGTGTGTGTGTGTGTGTGTGTGTGTGGCTCTGTCTGTGTGTGTGTGTGTGTGGCTCTGTGTGTGTGTGCAAATGCAATAGGTCTCGCATTTGTGAGAGATTAAGCTATTGGCATTCTAAATGACAATGCCATTTATTTATATGTTTTCAAAACCAACACATAAATACAAAATTTGTCATTTACAATGCCAATAGCTCTAACTTTTACACAGGCGAGACCGTTGCATTGTAAATGCTTGTTTATAACAGTAATAAATTACTTATGGATAACTGTATGACTGGATGCCAGATGGGTGCCTGGTATGAGATGTTATATACAAAACAAGAGGCTTGAGTCAATTATGGTGACAAGCCAATGATACAGGCTTTAGGCAGCACAGGTTCATTGGGAAACGTTACGTCATATGCCTTAGGTCTGATCTGTTTATTATGTAATATTGCGGGAAGCAAACCTCGCTTATTTGTTTGTGTAAAGCGTATCATAGACAGGGCTCGAGTCGGGGTTACACGCAGGTACATGGTGTCCCCCCCCATTCTTTTCACAGGGTGGACGCCAAGAAGCTGGGCCCCACAGAAATATGCTGAACGTGTCCCGGTGTAATTTTCGGATACCCAGACACGTTCAGCATGTGACGTCATGAGGTCATTTGCATATTGTCAGTCCCCCCACTTCTTTTTATAGGACTTGTGCCCTGATCATAGAGCACACAAGTCCTTAATTGGGAGATGTTATGTCAAGTCAAGTCAATAAATTTGTATAGCGCGCTACATACCCAGAGGGTCTCAAGGCGCTTGAGGGAGGGTGGGGAATTATTTGTCAAATATCCACGTTTTAAGTTGCTTCCTGAATGCTAGGTGGTTCTGAGTAAGGCGAAGATGAGTGGGAAGTGAGTTCCATGTTTTAGCTGCCAGGTAGGAGAAGGATCTACCTCCCATGGTCGTTTTGTTGATGCGAGGTACAGTGGCAAGGGCTTGGTTGGAGGATCGTAGCTGGCGGGGGGGGGGTGTAGAAGGACAGTCGTGTGTTGAGGCATTCGGGTCTGATTTCGTTGAGTGCTTTGTGTGCGTGGGTTAGGAGCCGGAAAGTAATCCTCTTATTGACGGGGAGCCAGTGGAGGTTTTTCAGGTGGCCAGAGATGTGTTCGTTACGTGGTATGTCTAATATGAGCCTGGCTGAAGCGTTCTGGATGCGTTGGAGTTTTTTCTGGGTTTTTGCTGTGGTACCGGCGTAGAGGGTGTTTCCGTAGTCCAGTCGGCTCGTGACCAGGGCATGAGTGACTGTTTTTCTAGTTTCGGTGGGGATCCAGCGAAATGTTTTTTTGAGCATGCGAAGAATGTTGAAGCAAGATGAAGAAACGGCGTTGACTTGTCTGTTCATCCAGAGTGAGGAATCCAGGATGACGCCCAGGCTGCGTGCGTGGTCCGTCGGGATAGGTGCTTTTCCAAGGGCCTCTGGCCACCAAGAGTCATCCTAGGCGGAGGGGGAGGTGCCTAGGATGAGGACTTCTATTTTATCTGAGTTCAGTTTCAGACGGCTGTGCTTCATCCATTCGGCTACTTCTTTCATTCCTTCATGCAGGTTGGTTTTGGCCGTGTTCGGGTCTTTGGTGAGTGATAGGATCAGTTGAGTGTCGTCGGCGTAGGAGATGAGGTTGAGGTTGTGTTGGCGTGCGATGGCCGCGAGGGGGCTCATGTATACGTTGAAGAGGGTGGGGCTGAGTGAGGACCCTTGGGGTACGCCGCAGATGACTTCAGTGGCCTCTGACTTGAATGGTGGGAGGCGGACTCTCTGAGTTCTTCCGGTGAGGAACGAGGTGATCCATTCCAGAGCTTTTCCTTGGATTCCGATGTTTCTGAGGCGTTGTAAAAGGGTGCTATGACAGACCGTGTCGAAGGCTGCGGAGAGGTCGAAGTGGATGAGGGCGACTGTGTCTCCATTGTCCAGTAGGGTTCGAATGTCGTCTGTTGCTGCGATGAGGGCGGTTTCCGTGCTGTGCTTGGCTCGGAAGCCGGATTGTGAGGAGTCGAGTGATTTGTTGGTTTCGAGGAATGCGGCGAGTTGGTTGTTGACCGCTTTCTCGATGACTTTGGCCGGGAATGGTAGGAGTGAGATAGGGCGGTAGTTTTTGAGTTCGGTGGGGTCAGCTGTGGGTTTCTTCAGGAGGGCGCTGAGTTCGGCATGTTTCCAGCTTTCCGGGAAGGTTGCGGAGTTGAGGGAGCAGTTGATGACGTCTCGGAGGTGCGGTGCTATAATGGAGTCTGCTTTGTTAAAAATGTGGTGAGGGCATGGGTCTGTGGGGGATCCTGAGTGGATAGAGTTCATCAGACGGATGGTGTCCTCAGTGGAGATTGGTTTCCAGCCATTGAGGGTGTCCAGGGGGTGTGGGGGTCCTGCAGGGGGTTGGGTGGGTTGGTCTCCGGGTCGGTTGTCGAAGCTGTTGTGGATGTCTGCAATTTTGTTGTGGAAGAATGAGGCTAGGGAGTCGCAGAGGGCTTGAGAGGGAGTGATGTCATTGGAGTTGGCCGGGGGGTTGGTAAATTCCTTGACGATGTTGAATAATTCCTTGCTGTTGTGGGCGTTGTTATCTAGTCGGTCCTTGAAAGCGGCTTTCTTGGCATTCCGGATCAGTTGGTGATGTATACGGGTGGCGTTTTTGAAGGCGTCCTTGGTGCTGGTGGTTGGGTCTTTTTTCCAGGCCTTCTCAAGGGAGCGGCAGAGTTTCTTGGATTTCTTAAGATCATCGTTGAACCAGGAGGCCTTCTTGCTGCCTAGTTTGATTTGTCGTTTTTTCAGTGGTGCTAAGATGTCGGCGCTGTTGGATAACCATTGGGTGAGGTTGGTGGCTGCTTGGTCTGGGTTAGAGGAGTGGGCTGGGGGGTTTTGAAGAAGCGATGTGGAGATCTGGTCGATAGTGATTTTGTTCCAGTTTCTTTGCAGAGTGGGTTGGGGGTGGTTGTTGGAAGTGGGCTTGTTGTAGGTGAAGTGAACGCAGCTGTGGTCAGTCCAAAGGAGAGCTGTGGTGTGGCTGAAGGAGACATGTTTGCTGGAGGTGAAGATAGGGTCGAGTGTGTGACCTGCGATGTGGGTGGAGGTGGTGACAAGTTGTTTAAGTCCGAGGTTGGCGAGGTTGTCCAAAAGGGTGGTGGTGTTGCGGTCGTTGTTCTTTTCAAGGTGAAAGTTGAGGTCTCCCAAAAGGATGTAATCCTTGGAGGGGAGGGCGTGTGGAGTGATGAAGTCCGTGATGTCTTCACTAAACTGTGCGCGGGGTCCTGGTGGCCTGTAAAGGAGGGTGCCTCTGAGTGTGGTTTTGGGGTCGATGTGGACCTGGAAGTGAAGGTGTTCAGAGTTGGCGAGATTGACGTCTGAGCTGGTTGAGATGCGGATGGATTTCTTATGGACGATGGCGATGCCTCCTCCTGTGTGGCCGGTACGGTCCTTGCGAATAATCTTATAGTCTTCCGGGATGGCAATGGTGATGTCTGGGGCTGAGGTGGCGTTCATCCATGTTTCTGTTAGGAAGGCGACGTCCGGAGAGATGGTGTCTAGTAGATTCCAGAGGTCGATGGCGTGTCTGTGGACCGAGCGGGTGTTGAGCAGGATGCATTGTAGGTGGTTGGGGTCGGATATCTGTTGTGTGATCGTAGATGAGGAGTTGTTCGTGGTGCCGTCGAACTTGCAGGAGTTGCAGGAAAAGGGTCCATGTGTGTGTCCAGGAGCGGCTTGGACGCAGTTGAGGGTGCGGCCGGAGTTGAGGGCTAGGAGGGTCGTGGCATCTTACGTGATGCGGGAAGGGTGGACATTACGAGGACCAGGGGTTATGGCGCTGGGCGCGGTCCAGGCGCGGACGGGCGTTGACGGGCTTACCTTTGGCGCACCTTCGGCGCGGCTGGGGCGCGATCGCTGCGCGTGGACGCTGCGCGCAGGTGCGACGGTCATATATGGGTAGTGGAAAGGGGGAGGGGCGAGGGCGGCTCAGCTGGGAGGCGGGGCGAGCTCAGGGAAGGCACACGGAGCCCAACAACAACAACAAAAACAAAATGTAGGGGGGAGCAGAGCAGGGCGCCGGGGGATATTGCCTAATGAAGCTGCAGGTCAGAAATGGAGCAAGCCAGCAAGCGGCAACCAAGTAACGTTAACGCGATAACATTCTAGGCGCTGATATTACAAAATGACACACAGAGCAGGCACAGAGCAACGATACCGCGTCTCGGCAGGGAGACAGGGGAGCGACCTCTCAGGGCAGGAGCGATGAGGGGATCACAGCGCTTCTAGGTCCGGGAGCGCTGTAAATAGTTAGTGGGAGGGCGGCTCAGCTGGGAGGCGGGGCGAGCTCAGGGAAGGCACACGGAGCCCAACAACAACAACAAAAACAAAATGGAGGGGGGAGCAGAGCAGGGCGCCGGGGGATATTGCCTAATGAAGCTGCAGGTCAGAAATGGAGCAAGCCAGCAAGCGGCAACCAAGTAACGTTAACGTGGTAAAATTCTAGGCGCTGATATTACAAAATGACACACAGAGCAGGCACAGAGCAACGATACCGCGTCTCGGCAGGGAGACAGGGGAGCGACCTCTCAGGGCAGGAGCGATGAGTTAAAGCTGATTTCTTATGTGGAATCTCACAGATCACAGTAGTAGGGAAGGGTTTTGGCTACCCGCCTGACAAACGTTGTGGTAGAAAAGTTAAAGCTTTATAATCCGTCTTTGGCACCCATAAGCGGGCTTGGAAAGGCCTCAACGTAAACGATCTCAAGGTACAGCTTATTCCCACACAAATGCAACATGACAGTAAGCGGAGCGACCTAACACTTTTTCATGATTGCTAAATACAGCAGACCGCAATTGGTTGTGGTGGCAAGCAAATGTTATAGGCTGTAGGCCTTATTGGTTATCATGAGCCCACTTCAGCCATTGGCTCTATTGCCCTGTGAGTGATGTCATTTTGCTTAATCACATTTGAACCGCCGCCTGAAAATGAGTGCACTTCAAAGTCAGGGCTGGTGACCCAGTCTTTAAATTTTTTATTTTCACCTTGATGAGTCCATTTTCATGTCTTTCCTTCTCCTTTTTTAACAAATTGGTTGATTATTTTTAGAGAGGGCTACAGCTCTCCAGACAGTTCTCCCAGGACACTTCCTTAGCATTTATTTCATCTGCTGTGTGTCACATCACCCATGGCTCCTGCTTCTAAACCAGGCAACTACCTTGAAATTGTATTGCCCACAGTGCATCTTTGTTTCACCAAATTAAGATGGCCATCCTGTTGCTTCTAAATGTGGCGGCCATGTTGGAAGTGCAATGCAACAGTACACTATGTAGAAGAACACCATTGTAAGATGGCCCTTTACTGCCATGCTTAATTTATTTTTATTGCAGAGAAGCATAACAGTTTTAGGCTGCAACATCTTTTCTTTTTTAATTTTCTTAATTTATCATGCCTGTGTTTTGAGTTTGAGATTGTCGTTTTATTGTAGATGGGTAAGAACGTAAATGAAAGAATACATATCATAATTTGTGATATGGACTCATCTTTCAATGCTCAAGTGTCCCCTCCACCTTAGCATAATACTCTGAACTCACAAGCGCACACTCATTCCAGGGAAGGAAAGGCTGACGGGTCACTCAAACTGTTGGTGCCAATTGGCAAAAGTCTTCACATCTTTGAAGGACACACTATGCCTTGGTGCCTGAACACAAATTCAGAACCTTTTCCATTGAAGCTGCAGAGCTCTTACCGTGTATGGAATTGGCTTGCTGCCATTTGGAAGATATTGAGTTTATTTATGTTTGTGCTTGTTCTGCACAGTCGCGATGCTTGGTTGTTGCATCCAGAACCTTATTACTTGTGAAATCCTTGGAGATGGTTATCCTTTTGAAAGCGTGACTGAAATTGAAGCTGAGTACAGAGTCTATGGATTGAAATTGTATACTGGAAACAAGCACATAGTATAAAGTACTTTTTCAGAGTTAAGCTTGATAGAGTATTGAACTTCTATTTCTAATTGAAGATTTGGATTCTAACGCTCTGGGAGGAGACAGACAGGATCCCCATTGGCTTTAAAAACTCTTGGAATTTCACAATGTATATATAGTGCTTGAGTTAATGGTGTGTGTTTAGGGAAGTGATTCATTGGTGGCAGTGTAAGCTGTATAATCCTGATGAATGTTTGTTTATCTTACAGTTTAAGAAAACCATAAATTTATATCAGAACCTGATATCGTGTACTCCTAAAACAGATAGCAGTTGTCTTTATCAGAGAAGGGATAGGGATTATGCAAAACTCGAGTAATATTAAAGCAAAGATATTGTTTATGTTTCAGTTCCAAAAATGTCAGAGATCCGCCCACACGCCAAATAATAAGGCATAGAGATATTTTGGAGTTATATCATTTGCTAGAGCAATTTTTGATAGTTCAATACAGAGATAAGATATTAATACATCTTGTTTCAAGATATCCACTACAACCCAGTAGATGTCAGTGAGCAGCACAGTGACGAGTTAGAGTGGTGATATCCAGTGTCTCTGTTCTCTCTCTTATCCCATTCCCCTTTCCCCATGTCTACTGGTAACCAACATATCCCTGTTGTACGTGATTGGCTGTGAGTACAGAGAAGTGCAGAGAAGTTATTTGTCCTGCTGGGTCCAGAATTCAGGTTAGTGCAGTCAGAGAAGGAGTCAGTGGTGGATGAATGGATGCATGAGTACAAGTAGGAGTGAAAGAATGCATGTATAGTGACTTGAGTGCCTACACTTAGAGAGGTACTTTCAGTTATATGCAAGACTGGTTGGCATTGCAACTCGTTCCTGGTGCTTCCTGTACTCCCGTCTGCCTGCTCTCTAGTCCTTGGGCCATGTGTAGACACACATATATAGAAGTACAGAGTACCACACACACCCATATGCTATTACAGAAGCACACATGTTCAAAGACACATATCTGCACTGATACACACATAGCTACTAGGAGGTGGAGAAAGACCTACAAGAAATATACACCCCATCGAAACATAATACGTACATGTAGCTGCTTCTTCCCACATAGCCAGTGACATCACATACACACATACAACACACACTCATATAAATGTAAATAGTCACATACATAGAAAAACACATACACATGAAGAACAAGTACATACAAAATACTCACACAATCAGAGAAGCACAGACAGAAATAGTTACACATATAGGCATGCATTTAAAATGCCCAACCGCATGTAGAAAAATATTCACTTAGAGAAATATGTAGAAGTAGAAACACACACGTTCAAATAGAGGAAGGACCACACATATACAGACTCATATGGTCACAGAAAAAACAGACATGCTCCAAAAGACAGCTGCAAACACAGGTCCTGTCACACTCATCTTGTCTCACACACACACGCACACACACACACACGCACGTACCCACCATTCTGCCATGCATTCCTGTAATTCTGACTATCAGATCATTTCTAATTAATGACTCCATTTAAAACCCCAGTAGCCTGCAATCTTCCACGGTGGAGCTTTCCTCGACAGCAGGACGCCTGCTGCTCGCGCCGCAGCTGGAAGCTGGCTGCGCTTTCGAGCCTCGTACCCGCGTCCATCACCTGCCGTGAGATGCTGACGGCCCCAGGGCTGAGATGTGAGTCAAGAGCAGAGACGCGTCAAGGAGCTGCGAGGAATCTCCGGAGCCCAGCCCGCCTCCCCGGGGGCGGGAAGCGTCGTATTATGCTGCCGTCCTTATCAGCCGCTGCCATATGCTGCTCTCGGGGCCGGGGAGGTTGGAAGCCGCAGACACCCCTCAGAACGGATTCTGCAGGAGCCAGCCCTCCACTCTCTCCCTGCGCTCCCCTGCCTGTCTGCCCGGCTCGTGGGAATGACAGCCTCTAGGCGCTTAACACCTGACGCCTTCAAGGTCATCCTTCCCCCTATTATTAGTCACAGTTCCCATTTGGCGTTTACTACTGGGGTGTCAACAGGACAACATGTTTCCAGCCACCGACTTTCCCTTTACACGTCAAGGGCCTTGTGTACGAAGGAGGGTCGCACGCTGGGCGGTGTTTTTGCACACCCACTGCTGTTCCACGGTGCCCCCTCGCCTTCATTTTGTGATGTGGATCGTACTAATTGGTTGTGTCGCAAAAAGCATATTGGTAGAAAGTCGCAAGACCTCCCTACATGATAGTAAACGTATTGCTACACAAATATACTGCGGCCTAAAACTGCTTGATTCCGTTCTGAGAAGGACATGGCTTTTGTAGTTCGGACTGGACTGTTCCCATGGGGCACAGGGTCAGAGCTGATTTGCATATCGCCATTGTCTAACCCAGGGTGGTGTGGAGTGCAAAAAAACGATGGATTTGGGCCCAGATCTTTGGACTGGGATGAATGTGTGACATTGATCCACATTCTGTCCATCACTTGTTTTGTACACAAATATACTGCGGCCTAAAACTCGAGCCCAAAACTATTGCTAAGGTGAGCATACACAGGGAAGCCTAGATGTGGCATCCTCATGCCACGTGCATGTTACTTGCTATAACTAGTAGTCATACCACATAATTGAAGTATAGTTTAGTAAACCTCCTCCATTCAATATATGCCTACCGTCACATTATATTTGTAGTTCATATTTCTACCACAATATTTTTGTGTTTCAATATTTTCCCTCCAATATTCTGCTAATGAACTGTATGAGGCAGGAGGCGTTTTATGATCCCTGTAAATGCCAGTGAATGCAGGGAGGGGGGCTTGTGGGGGCAGCATACTTCCACCCCTGCATTTGCATTATCTGTACCAAGAGATTTTTGAGAGAGTAAATCTATCACAAGGAGCAAAGAGAGGGCGTTCTGGGGAGAAAAGCCCTCAAGGTTTGTGCACACCAACCAACCTACTTGTTTGCTCCAAATCACAAACATGTTCCAGACCTGTTTCAACCATGCAGATGATCAGCAATGTATTCCTGTCAAAGAGAGATCCCAGTCTCCTCTGAGCATTGGAACTGGCAAGGAACACTCCCAAAATTAGTGGGTATGGAGAAGAAGGTGTTTCTGTCCAGCAAAAATATGCTTTCCAGAGGAGAAAAAAACTAGGGGTGGGCGGACCTCGTCCTCGTGGAGCCTCGCTGTGCAGAATTCTGCAAAGTTACATAAAAAATCGACGAGATTTCACAGAGTTTCGTGAGTGGATGGAATTCAACATGTCGCGCTGCTGACACTGATTTTTTTATCACCAGGAGCGAACGGCACCACTCAGCACCTCCAAGAGCGCTGCTTCTTTCTGCTGCTTGAATAGATGTGCTTCTAAAGTGGCAGCTTTCTCAACGCAAACGGTCACGACTTGCCGCCGCTGCTTGTGTTGAACCTGTCTGGAGGCATTCTAGCACCCAAAAATCATGCTAGGAGAAACACGCTCTAGCTTGCACTCGCCAACTTAACGTTGGCCAGCTGCACGAGAGGAAAACTCCACCATGTGTTGGTTGGTGAAGTTTTGCCTGAATTCCACATTCCACCTATAGTAATGCTATTTTGGCGATAGGGGCTACACCTTATGTACAAGGCAGCGTTAAGCCACCTAATGTGGCTAAACTCTGCCTTGTACATAAGGACCCCTCTCACGCAATGCTTAGCATGATAGGGGTGGGCAGTGGGTGTTGCTGTGGGCATTCCACCGCAGCACCTATTCATTTTGACGATGTGCAACACCCATTCATTTTGATGCTGCCCCCCCTTATGTACAAGGGTGGGGTACATAGGAGGCACATAGGGGGCACTGCCAAAATTAAGACCAGGTAAAAACTGGTCTTAAGATGGCTAAATGAGGAGAAATTAATTATTTCTTCTTGTTTTTGCTTTTTCCATGTGTGCTGCTTTGTGCAGCACGCATGGAAAAAGCAAAATGCCATGGTTTGTTTATGTACAGCAAGGTGTCCCTTCATGTACATGTAGCGGGGCGGCAGGGACAGACACTAACTGGTGGTCAGTTGACAATGACCACTCCAATGACCAATCCTCTCTTTTGTCGTATCAGGAACCATGGGACGCAGAGTCAGAGGCGTGTTGGAGGCAAGTTCAAGAACCTGAAGGGAACTGTTCCTTTAAGGACGCCGAGGAGGAGAGGAACTACACACCCCATTGTGACGCGCTGTTTTGCCAAGAGAGCCCATTGGAGGAATCGTACATGCCCCCCATCTGACGTGTCCTACGGAGGAGCAGAGAAAAAGGAGGAAGCCGAGAGGGAGGGGTGTCTCGACACCAGAAGGAAGAGAGGAGAGCGAAGGGAGACTGCTGAGTACGGAGAAGGTTTCACAGAGGAAATCGCAGACGACCGAAGAGCAAGAGCAGCTGTGCCTGGAGGCCACCGTTCTCAAGCAACGCCCAGCCACACCCACGGAGGAGTGTCGCTCACACAGGTGCGTGAGCAGGTAGCGGGCTGGCTTGGACGGTGTGGAAACGCCGTGTAAATAGTGTAAAAATCCGACCTTCTTACCTTCCCCATTTTTCCTAAACCCCTTCCCGCACCCTCCGTCCCTCCCTACAAATCGTTCCTTCACTTAACCTCTTGGCTGCTAGGCGTTTTCCCGCTGTGTGCTGGAAAATGCCATTTTAGTGGCACTATGACGAGCTCAGCTCGTCATCAGCACACGACACCCGTGGGTGATGACGAGCTGAGCTCGTCATCAGCATCGAAAGGGTTAAACTACACCAAAACGAGTTTAACAACGAGCACTAAAAGTCACTGGTGTCCTCACTTCCCGACGGGCCCTAAGGGTTGTAGAACATTTACAGAGTAAAGTCTAAAAGCCTTTCTTTCTCCCCGCATGTGGCGTTGGGACCCGGCCCGAGGCAAAAGCCTAGTACACCCGAAGAAGAGAGAAGGCGGACCAGTCCTCACCGGTTTCGTGCCCTTGCTGATACTTTGGACCCTGCCACTTTAGCACGTAAAAGACAAACTCAAAGGAAGAAAAAAACGTTCATAAAAATAAAACCCCATTTACCTAGTTCTGTTGTACGTGTCCCTCCTTCTGAACCGCAACCACTGGTGTCAGAAGTGGGATCAGAACCATCCATCCCGTCTGCAGAGATGGATCAATTGATAAACCATATAGTCAAAGGGCAAGAGAAGCTTGAATGGGCGGTTGAACGTCAAATGACCTCGGCACAAGCCGACCAGGAAACGTTCAAGGCAGCCATGACTGCCCAGATGGAGGGACTACAAAGAGCTCTGAAATAACCCTCGCATGTGCCTATTCCGTGGAGACCCAAGCATACATACTTACCGGCCCCCGCATTCTGCTGTTGCCAATGGTGGGAAATAATGTCAGCCAACAATAACTGGTATTAGTGGTGGTCGTTGTTGGCCGCAGTTTATTAATAACCAAAGACATATTAATAACACAAACTGGTTTTAAGCAATCTTCCATTTACGAACAGTAATCATCAATCATACATGTCATATTACAAATTATGACACCATCTTGTGATAACAGGTGTCAGTCTTTTTGTGCCCTCCTTAGTTCGAAAATGGGGCTTGTACACAAACCAGTTTGTTGCCAGTCTATTGGTGCTCCAGTGGTTGGTTGCCCACGCCTTCTGCGTGTTGCGGAGGGGAGCTTACCTGTCGGGAGTTAGGTCCCCAGCTCGCTACCATTTGCGCCCTGCCGTCCGGCCGGGTCTGGGCCGCGAGTGCCGTCTCCTCCTGTTACTCCCCTCCTTTATGCCGCCACGTCACCCTGCCGTGCGGCATTCAAAAGTGAGTGGCCATCCTCTTACACACCGCCCGCCGGTGTGTTTTCTTAGCCAACCAGTGTAGGATTTCCGCTAACGCCCCTTCCCTTATCCAGCACTGCGACTTTGCTGTTCCTTAGGTGTGGGTGGGTGGGCTTCAGTCGTTGTTGCTGTCGCGCCGTTCTCCCAGCTCCTCGAAGGCGTTGTGCTTCTGCTGGGAGGGCGGCGGCGCTTAAATCCTCTTGAGCCCTCCATGCAGGCCTCAGGTGAGTCCCCCTGATTGAGGGGTTCAAATAACGCCAGGTTGACCATTGGACGCCCTTTGGGGGCGCCCAGGTCAAAAGGTCACTTCCGGTCGGGTGGCTGGTGCTCACCCCGCTTCCGCTGGTTCCTGGGCGCATCAAGGCGCCCAGAACCAGTTTACCCCACTGGTGGCACCACGAGGATTATGGCGCCGGCCTTCAAGCCTCCCCCCCCTACGGGAGGGTGCGGCGGCCTCTGCAAGAACCAGGTAGTGTACCTGTGCTAGACAGGAGAACACCGTTGCCGCATCCCTCTGGGGTATCATTACAGAAATATAACCCCGGAGAAGACCCTGATGCCTTCATGACAAACTTTGAAAGGGCAGCCAGAGCCTGCGGGTGGCCAGAAGACAAGTTGCCGTTCTTCTTGGCACCACTGTTGACGGGGGAAGCGCAGGCAGCGTATCAAGTAGCAAATGCCAACGGAACAACGCCTTATGTGCAAATCAAACACATAATCTTGGGCCATCTATGTCTGGACTCGGAGGCATACCGAGTCCGCTTCCGCAAAGAGAAAGGGGTGACCGGTGAAAATCCCAAGACATTGTATTTTCGCCTAAAACATGCCGCAGATAAGTGGATTCAGCCTGAGAGCAAAACCAAGGAAGAGATTATGGACTGTATATACCTAGAACAGTTTATGGAAGCATTACCTTATGGAACCCAAAGGTGGCTGAAACAACATGCAGGGTTAACACCGGCTCAGGCGATCGAAATGGCATCTACATATAATAGAGTCCAACCAAAGACACACCCCTGGGAAACTGAGAAATCAAAACCTGCAATAACAAACAAAATAGAAAGAAGAGGGAAGCCTGTACCAGAGCCCATAAAGCCAAAACCACCGAGTTGATTTCCCTGTGGTTAGGGGACCCCAGTGTTTCAACTGTGGAGAGTGGGGACATATAGCTCGGATGTGCCCGAAAAAGAAATCCACTGAAGAACCTATGGAATCAATCAATCAATCAATCAATCAATCAAAGCACTTGTATAGCGCGCTACTCACCCGGAAGGGTCTCAAGGCGCTTGGGGGGAGGGGGGCCGCTGCTGCTCGAACAGCCAGGTCTTGAGCTGTCTCCTGAAGGTGAGGTGGTCCTGGGTCAGCCGAAGGTGGATGGGGAGGGAGTTCCATTTCTTGCCCGCCAGTTAGGAGAAGGATCTGCCTCCGGCGGTGGCTCTTCGGATGCGTGGTACGGCGGCGAGGGCGAGGCTGGCGGACCGTAGCTGGCGGGTGGGCATGTGGAAGGTCAGGCGGTCGTTGAGGTACTTGGGGCCTAGGTTGTGGAGAGACTTGTGTGCGTGGGTGAGGAGCCTGAAGGTGATCCTCTTGTTGATCGGGAGCCAGTGCAGGTTCCTCAGGTGGCTGGAGATGTGGCTGAGTCGAGGGATGTCCAAGATGAGTCGGGCTGAGGCGTTCTGGATGTGTTGTAGTCTTTTCTGTAGCTTGGCTGTGGTTCCAGCGTAGAGGGTGTTTCCGTAGTCCAGCCGGCTGGTGACGAGGGCCTGGGTGACCGTCTTTCTGGTTTCGATCGGGATCCAGCGGAAGATCTTGCGAAGCATGCGGAGGGTGTGAAAGCAAGAAGAGGAGACGGCGTTGACTTGTCTATTCATCGATAGGGAGGAGTCCAGGATGAAGCCCAGGTTGCGTGCGTGGTCTGTCGGCTTGGGGGCGGTGCCCAGGGCTGGGGGCCACCAGGAGTCGTCCCAGGTGGAAGGTGATGGTCCAAGGATGAGGACTTCCGTCTAGTCTGAGTTCAGTTTCAAGCGGCTGTTCTTCATCCACTCGGCGACGTCTTTTATCCCTTCGTGGAGGCTGGTTCTGGCGGTGTCATGGTCTCTGGTGAGGGAGAGTATCAGCTGGGTGTCGTCGGCGTAGGAGATGATGTTGAGGATGTATTGGCATGCGATGGCTGCGAGAGGCCTCATGTAGACGTTGAAGAGGGTGGGGCTGAGTGAAGATCCTTGCGGGACACTGCAGATGACTTCGGTGGCCTAGGGACGAAACGGGGGGAGGCGGACTCTCTGTGTTCTTCCAGCGAGGAACGAGATGATCCACTTCAATGCCTTCTCTTGGATGCCGGTGTTGTTGAGGCTTTGGACTAGGGTGCGGTGGCAGACAGTGTCGAACGCGGCGGAGAGGTCCAGGAGAATGAGTGCCGCTGTATCCCCGTTGTCGAGAAGGGCTCGGATGTCATCGGTGGCTGCGATGAGGGCGGTCTCGGTGCTGTGGTTGGCTCTGAAACCGGACTGTGAGGGGTCGATGGATCCGTTCGTCTCAAGGAAGGCGGCAAGCTGTCTGTTGGCGATCTTCTCAATGACTTTGGCAGGAAAAGGGAGGAGCGAGATGGGGCGGAAGTTTTTGAGGTCGGTGGGGTCCGCTGTTGGTTTCTTCAGTAGGGCGCTGAGCTCGGCGTGCTTCCAGCTCTCCGGGAAGGTGGCGGTGTCGAAGGAGGTGTTGATGAGGTCTCGGATTTGGGTTGCGATGGTGGAGTCGGCCTTGTTGAAGACGTGGTGGGGGCAGGGGTCAGTCGGAGATCCGGAGTGGATGGTGTTCATCGTGCGGGCTGTGTCTTCCGTGGTCACCGCGGTCCAGGTGCGGATGGTCGTGGCGGGGTGCGTTTGTTCGACGGTAGGGTGCGGGGATGGTGTGCCGAAGCTGTTGTGGATGTCGGCAATCTTGCGGTGGAAGAACGAGGCGAGGGAGTTGCAGAGATCTTGAGAAGGGGTGATGTCGTTGTTGCCGGTGCTGGGGTTGAAGAACTCCTTGACGATGCTGAAGATTTCCTTGCTGTTGTGGGCGTTGTTGTCCAGTCGATCCTTCAGTGATTTCCTCTTGGTGGTGCGGATGAGCTGGTGGTGCTTGCGGGTCGCGTGTTAGAGGGCGGTCATGTTGTCAGTGGTCCGTTCGAGGAGCCAGGCTTTCTCGAGGGTGTGGCAGTCCTTGAGTTCATCGGTGAACCTGGGGGCCTTTTTGCTTCTGAGTTTGCTTGGGGGGTTCTTCAGTGGTGCGAGGTCGTCAGCGCAGGCTGTCAGCCACTGCGTGAAGTTGCGGGCTGCTTTGTTGGGGTCCGGTGTGCTGGCAGGTGGGTTTTGGCTGAGGGAGGTGGTGAGCTGGTCGGCGGTGATCTTGCTCCAGCTTCTGTGAGGAACCTGTTGCGGTTGGTGGTGGGTGGTGGTTTTTCTGAAGCTGAAGTGGACGCAGCTGTGGTCGGTCCAGTGAAGTCCGGTGGAGTGGCTGAAGGCGATGTGCTTGCTGGATGAGAAGATGGGGTCAAGCGTGTGGCCGGCGTAGTGGGTGGGGGTGTTGACCAGTTGCTTGAGTCCGAGGTTTGCGAGGTTGTCCAGCAGGGCGGCGGTGTTGCGGTCCTTGTTTTTCTCCAGGTGGAAGTTGAGGTCCCCTAGGAGGATGTAGTCGGCGGAGGGGAGGGCGTGTGGGCTGATGAAGTCCGTGATGTCTTCGCTGAATTGTGTGCGTGGTCCTGGGGGTCTGTAGATGAGGGTGCCTCTGAGGGTCGTCTTTGGGTCGGTGTGAATCTGGAAGTGGAGGTGTTCAGCGGCGGTGAAGGTGTCGTTGGAGTCGGTCGTGATGCGGATGGAAGTGGGCTACGCACCTAGAGCCCTCATATATACAGCTGAAATGGGCCCTTCTTTTTATGTAAGAGTCATGGTGAACCAGAGGTGGGTTAGGGTGCTACTGGATTCGGGGTGCGACAGTCTGTGCTACAATAATCCCTGGTTTTACCCCATCAGTATGTGACAGGCTCCCAGGTCTTTATCCGGTGTGTACATGGGGACGTAAAGCCCTATGAGGTGGCGGAGTTGGTGATCCATCCAGTAGGTAGGAGTCCCTGTAAGGTGAGGGTTGGCACTATAGATACACTTCCAGAAGATCTGATCCTCGGGGTTGACAACCCAGTCTTCCTGACCATGTTCTCTAAACAGGCCCAGAAAGTTACAGCTAATACTCTCTTAACCGCCGAACCGTGGGCCCTGGATCGGAACTTCAGATTCTCCCAAGCAAACAATGCCACACTCTTCAATGCTTGGGAGGCGGCCCATTCAGGTCAGGTGAATCCACATACACTATATCCCAGGTTTATCATAGAAAAAGACTTGTTGTATAGAGAAGGAAAAAAAGGTGATCCCAAACAGCTGGTAGTCCCTAAAGAGTTTCGGGAACAGGTACTTTACTATGCCCATACCCACTTGACGGCAGGGCACATTGGGGCTGAAAAAACACTGCAAAATATATTGAAGTGTTTTTTTTGGCCTGGCCTGTAGAAAGAAGCAACCACCTTTTGCAGAACATGTGAGGTCTGCCAGAAGAAAAATCTACAGAGACCCCCGGCTGTTCCTTTACAGCCAATGCCAATAATAGGACAACCATTCGAATGGGTGGGTATGGACCTCATTCGACCCCTTCCCCGTACTTCCAAAGGAAACACCTACGCCCTAGTAATCATTGATTACGCTACCCGCTTTCCAGAAGCCTTCGCCTTAAAATCACCAACTACTAAGAACGTGGCAGAAAAATATCTAGAGCTATTTTCTAGGGTAGGCTTCCCCAAAGAAATCATAACGGACCAAGGGACACCCTTAGTGTCCAAATTAATGGGAGACGTCACCAGATCCCTGAACGTCCAGCAAATACGAACGTCTGCATATCACCCACAGACTGACGGGTTGGTTGAGCGATATAATCGAACCCTCAAAACCACCCTGAGAAAAATGTTGTCTATAGAAAACGAAGACTGGGACCGTTTACTCCCCTTGGCTTTGTACGTCTTACGAGCCCAAGTCCAGAGTTCCACCGGTTATTCCGCATTTGAACTCCTCTACGGGAGACAGCCCAGGTCTCTTCTAGAAATAACTCGGGATGCCTGGGAAAAGGAGGAAAAGGAAGAAACTAGGTCCCTACTATAGTATACACAGTCATTACGCAGTAAAATAGGAAAATTGAGGGATCTCGCATATTCCAACCTTGAACGTAGCCAGATACGACAGAAAAAGAATTATGACCAAGGGAAGAGGTGGAGAAGACTGAATTTAGGAGACTGGGCATTGGTGCTGATGCCAACCACAGCTCATAAATTCCAGAGAGAATGGAAAGGTCCCTATCAGGTGGTGGAGGTACTTGGAACCACGACTTATCGACTCCAGATATCCCCTGCCAGAAAACAATTTTTTCATATAAACATGTTAAAAAAATGGATCGGACCTTTTCCACGGAGCGCTCACTTCAGTTTACCATCCCCTGTAAATGTCTCCACCCTAGCAGAGCTTCCTATAAATGAGGAATTGAGTGCCGCCAGAAAACAGGAACTACTTGAAACCCTACAACCCTTCGCTGATCTGTTCTCGGATCAACCCGGGGGTACTCCACTGATCGAACATAGGATAGACACAGAGCCTGGAAAGATGGTAAAGTTACGGCCGTATAGGATTCCAGCTGCTACGAGAGAGGCCGTAAGGAAAGAGGTACAGGACATGCTGCGCTTGGGAGTAATCAGACCGTCACAGAGCAGCTGGTCCTCCCCGATTGTAATGGTGCCAAAACCTGATGGCTCCACAAAGTTCTGCATCAATGCTAAGAAGTCACGTTCTGCCTACACAAAGGTCAAATACTTGGGGTACATGTTAGGTGAGGGAGCTAAGCAGCACAAGAGGAGAAGGTGAAAGCCATACAAAACACTCCCTTTCCCAGCACCAAGAAAGAACTGAGGGCGTTTCTAGGCCTTATAGGCTATTATCGTAGATTTCTCGCCAATTTTGCAGAGTTAGCTACCGTTGACTAATCTCCTTTAGAAAGGAGTAAGCCCAAAACAAATACAAAACCCCCCTGAGGAGGCCAAAAAGGCATTTAAAAAACTGAAAGATGCCCTTACCACCAGTACTATCTTAATAGCCCCAGATTTTGACAAGCCTTTTTTTGTTGCTACAGACGCCTCGGACAAAGGAATCGGGGCAGTCCTTTCTCCAATGGGAAAAGACGGACTTGAACACCCACTCTTGTACATTAGCCGGAAACTGCACCCCAGAGAGACAAAATACCCAACCATTGAACGAGAGTGTTTAGCAATTCGCTGGGCTATTGAAAAACTATCTCAAAGGAAAACACTTTACCTTGTTTAAGGACCGTGCTCCATTACAGTGGATGTACAGGCAGAAGTCTCACAATCAGAGAGTCCTGAGGTGGTTCCTCTTTTTGCAGCCCTACTCATTCACCATACAACATAAAAAAGGCAGAGACCATGGCAATGCCGATTTCCTTTCTAGACTATGTACTCTACCCGAACGGGAGAATCTTAGGGGGGAGGAGTGTAGCGGGGTGGCAGGGACCGACACTAACTGGTGGTCAGTTGACAATGACCACTCCTCTCTTTCGTCGTATCAGGAACCATGGGACGCAGAGTCAGAGGCGTGGTGGAGGCAAGTTCAAGAACCTGAGGGGAACTGTTCCTTTAAGGACGCCGAGGAGGAGAGGAACTACACACCCCATTGTGACGCGCTGTTTTGCCAAGAGAGCCCATTGGAGGAATCGTACACGCCCCCATCTGACGTGTCCTACGGAGGAGCGGAGAAAAAGGAGGAAGCTGAGAGGGAGGGGTGTCTTGACACCAGGAGGAAGAGAGGAGAGCGAAGGGAGACTGCTGGGTACGGAGAAGGTTTCACGGAGGAAGTCGCGGACGACCGGAGAGCAAGAGCAGCTGTGCCTGGAGGCCACCGTTCTCTAGCACCGCCCAGCCACACCCACGGAGGAGTGTGGCTCACACAGGTGCGTGAGCGGGTAGCGGGCTGGCTTGGACGGCGTGGAAACGCTGTGTAAATAGTGTAAAAAAACCCGACCTTCTTTCCTTCCCCATTTTTCCTAAACCCCTTCCCGCACCCTCCGTCCCTCCCTACAAATCGTTCCTTCACTTAAACTACACCAAAACGAGTTTAACAACGAGCACTAAAATTCACTGGTGCCATCACTACCCGACGGGCCCTAAGGGTTGTAGAACATTTACAGAGTAGAGTCTAAAAGCCTTTCTTTCTCCCCGCATGTGGTTTTTATACCCAGCCCGAGACAAAAGCCTGGAACACCCCGAAGAAGAGAGAAGGCGGACCAGTCCTCACCTGTTTCGTGCCCTTGCTGATACTTTGGACCCTGCCACTTTAGCACGTGAAAGACAGACTCAAAGGAAGAAAAAAACGTTCATAAAAATAAAACCCCATTTACCTAGTTCTGTTGTACGTGTCCCTCCTTCTGAACCGCAACAGTACATAAAAACACTTTTGGAAAAAATGCAATTATGTCACTTTCATGTGTGCTGCATGAAGCAGCACATGTGAAAGTGACAGGATGGCTTTTCTCCGATTGTTTATGTGCAGAAAGGGACACCTTCCTACACATAAACTATCCTCCCCTGCATGTGGACACCCTTGCAGTCTAGTGCAAGGGTACCTGCATTGGCGCTAAGTTGCTAAACTTAGCGTCATCGCAGGTGGAAATATGGTGCATCCTTGCGATTTAGAAGTGGAGGAGAGAGGCGTTATGCCAGGAAGGCTAACGCCTCTCTCCTCCACTTCCTTGTACATATCCCCCTAGGTATGTGTGGGGGTGGGGGAGGGTTGGCATACCCAGTGTTTGTATGTATTTAAGGTGGAGTGGCAGAATGCTGAATTGTGCTCCTGGGCAGGGAGACATGTCTAGTAAATATGAGGATGCTAGATGGGCAAGAGGTAAGGAATGAGTGTGTTGGGCTGGTGCAAGAGCAGGATAGCAGGTGCCATATTAAGGTAATGTACCATATGGTACAGGTATGTGATTTTAGACTGTGTCCAGTGCATAGCGCAAACTTGCACCTGCACTGGAATAGCACACAACTGAAAGGAGGATTGGGGATTTGGAACAGCTCGTAAGCTTTTCAACACAAGGGAACTGCTCTGCTTTCAGAGATAATCCTGTAGGCGGGTGCCTTGCAGGTAAGAGCAGTGGGGGTGGGTGGGGTTGTATTTTGATAGACAATGATAAGGGAAAGTTATTTATTTATTACATTTTCTCTTGTGGTCGTATGTAAAATCTACCCAAACCTGGCTCCACCGTCCCAGACTTTGGTGGCAGACTTTATTTTTGAAGGTCCTATGACGGTGTGCTGAAAATGGGTACTGCGATGGGAATGCCAAAAATAGTTCCTGCATGGCATGCACTATAAAGTTCTTGCTGTGCAGGAATTGGTGTGCATGCACACAGTGGGCACATTTTGTGCCCCCCCCTGTGTGCATCCACGGGCGTGAGGCACCAGCCTTTTGCTTCCTGTCCACCAGGGTCTTCATGAATAAAGTGGCGGACAGGTAACTTGTAATATGCTTGGTGGGACCGTGGCAGTCCCTCCAAGCATTATACTGTTTCATGTCGGCCACAACGAGTCTGGCAGTTTGTGGACCACCAGACTCGTAATCAGGACATCAGTATTTGTAGGTTTCACCTGCAAGCGCTGTGCATGTGAAATCTATTGTATTTAGTATAACTCTAAAAAGGGGCTTACATCCTGCCCACTTGCTTTCCTTGCTTTTCATTGGTTCCTGAGCTCAACACTTACTTTTCCTCCATTTCTATTGACTGTCGCATACTGTTTCCTGTTGTTCCACGTGTCTTCCTCAAGTGTTTTTCTTTTAACAGTTTCCTGGCGATAAATTACTGTTTCCATTTACTTTTTGGAACTCATTTTTTTAGGTTTTCCCTTGTTTTTATTTTTAAAGGGCTGTCATTTTTAGAGGCTTAGTTAATTTGTCAAACGTTTTCGCCATCTTCATCTTTCATTGTTTATCTGGATTCAGTCTCACTTGCTCTGTAAATTTTATTTCCTAAACAAGGCTTACTTCGTCCCGCACCTCGCATACCCCTTTCAATGTGGTGCCACCACTCATTAAACGCGATTACTAGTTAACAAAACCATAGAACTTCACTGAAAAAGCTGAATGTTTCAGGGACTTTATAGTTAGGAAAAGGCATTTAAAAAACCTTCGAAATTCACTGAAAAACCAAAGGTTACAGGGACGTTATAGTGAGGAAATGGAATTAAAAAAACGTAGAAATGTACTGAAAAAAACAAAGGTTACAGAGACGTTATAGGTAGGATCAGGTTTTACTCATACAAAACCAGATAAATTCAACCATTATAGTTAGTGAGCTAACTATACTCGCGCCCACACAATGCACTGCTTATGACCTCACATATTACATCACTTATGACATGTCCAGTGACATCACTCATGACATATTAAATGACATACCTGATGACATCATCCACAGAATCCTTGACACACCGACTCCCACCCCATATAACTTTTCATACACCCACTCCAACATCCTCACTATGATTCTCAAACCCATTCACACACCCATGCCAGTACATACACAGTCACTTACTGATTCAGACATCAACACATACATCAACTCACCCATACAGCCACTCACACACCAACTCACTCACTAATACTGCCATTGACCTATCCACTCATGCACCTGACAGACACTCACACACCGAGCCAGTCACCCATAGAGCTACTCACACATCCACTCACTCAGCCATACAGCCAAACACACAGTAACTTACTCACCCATACAGTTACATACATACTCACCTACTTACTCATACAGATATTAACACATACTCACTCACCTATACAGTCACAGACACAAGCACACACTCACCCATACAGACATCAGTGATGCCACTGTCCATGTAATGAGTGATGTAATATGTGAGGTCATAAGCAGTGCACTGCGGGGGCATGTATTATGTTGAATTTCTCTGGTTTTGTACTAGTAAATGTCAGCCTAACTATAATTTCATGTAACTTTTGTTTTTTTCAGTGAATATATATATATATATATATATATATATATATATATATATATGTACATATAGATATAGATAGATAGATAGATAGATAGATAGATAGATAGATAGATAGATAGATAGAAAGATAGATAGATAGATAGATAACTTACTGGCGCTCATCAGTATGTAGTTATAGTTAGGACATGTTTCCATAGGAAAAACATTTTTTAACTTACCTTTGGTGCCGCGTTTCCTATGTTAATTCTCATAGGAGCTTTAAACACGACTACAGCCCGGAACCACTGGACAGAATTAAACCCAATTTGGCAGAAAGTTAGATATGGTTACGCAGATCATGCTTTCAGAGTTATTTGGTGTAAATACGTACAGTAGTTTGTGAGAAATTAAAGGAAATCCAAATTTGTATATCTATGATTGCGAAACCTTGGCAAATAATAACAAGCTTGTGCAGAGATCTGCAGAGCTCTGAATGGCTGCCAACACTTCAACCTGAAAGTGTTGACAGCCATCTTGGGACTCTGCTTCAGCTAAGGGTGGGCGTAAAATCCGTTTCGCTGGAGAATTTGCGGACTTTCCGCGATTTCGCGATCCGCGAATCTCGCTAAATCGCGGTAAAATCCGCGAATCAGCGGGGGACGAATTTTAAGCCAAGCAAGGGTTACAGCAGTAGGTGCAAAAGTTGAACCTAATTTCTTTGTAACCTTTTACAAAAGGGTTACAAACAAATTAACTTCAACTTGGACACCTGCTGCTAATTGCTTCCTGGCGCCTCGTTGCCTACTTGCAACTATTCTCTGACCCTGCTCTGACCCTTGAAGCAGGGTCAGAGAATAGTTACAAGTAGGCAACGAGGCACCTGTCCAAGGAATTAAACCTCATCAGGAAGCACTTACAGATATAAAAAACAGGAAGAAGGGAGAGGATGGCAAATACACCCATTTTGAGTTGTCAGGAGGGGTTAAACTAAAAGAGACCTTTACAGCACAATTTTCATATGCATTTTGCTAAAAATAAAAAGCTGTATGTTCTGTAGGGGCAACTCAGGAATCTGGCCCTTCAGAGATCCGGCCTCTCTTTCTTTCTCTCGTTCTCTCTCTCCCTCTCTCTTTCCCTCTCTTTCTCTCTATCTATCTATCTATCTATCTATCTATCTATCTATCTATCTATCTATCTATCTATCTATCTATCTATCTATCTATCTATATATCTCTCTCTCCCTCTCCCATAAACGACTGCATGGGTAACTTCACTATGCAAGCGGCTCGCGAAGACGCAAAAATCCCCGCGAACCCGCAAAAAACCCCGCGAACACGCAAAAAACCAAAAATCCGCAAATTCGCACAAATCCGCGAATTTTGCGGATCGCGAATTCGTAAATCCGCAAATTCGCAGATCGCGAATTTGCAAAATTCGACTAAATGCTTAGCTTCAGCCAAGTCCCAAAAAACAATGAGAAAAAAAGAAAAGGGGGCAGGGTGGGAATAGCCTGACCCCTTGGCTCTTGTCTTGGGGTCCCAGAGGGACCCTGCCAGGGTAAAAAGTCACATTCAGCAAAATAGTAAATGAAAAATAAAAAGAAGCGGGTTTTCCTGTGCTTGTTCTTAATTCAGCCTCCCATTGGGCCAGGTCTCACAGGCATACCACCCTCAGTAAATTAAAGTTGCGAGCACACATGGCCCACCTTGATGGGCATTTTTATGCCCTAGTGACTACAATCTTCCCAGGGCTTTTAGTAAAGTTATGGCAGTGGGGCCATGTGGACCCCGAGGCCCCAAGGACCACCACCTCTCCAGGGCTATAAATAACATGTATAGGGGGGCGTCGCTGACCCCCGATATTACCACCTCCACAGGACTTCTGTTAAATGTAATACAGGACCTTTGACCTCTTGGTCTCAAACCCAGCTCTCTGCCTGTGCAGCTCCGCCCACTGAGCCTCCCCGCTGCTGCCCCTTCCACCTCTGCGCCTGGCAGAGGTTAGAGTCTGCTGTGTCCCTGTGAATGGAGCCTCACCACATTTCTTTTGCTTTTTCCTTCATTATTGTGCCCTATTTTCCTACTTCCTTTTTGCCCATTTCTGCTTCGTTTTATTTCCTTATTCTGGTTATAGGCTTCTGCTTCATCTACACTTTTGGCCCTGATTTCCCCCACCTCCATTCCTGTTCCCATCCATTTCCTCGCTGTTACTGCCCCTTGGCCACTCCCCCTGCCAGCTTCCTGCTCCCACCTCTTAGCTGCATCTCCCACCCCTATTTAATGGCGGCTTCTGTGTGGACGCGCTGCTGGCAAACCAAAGGCGAGCCAAAGGCAAGCCTGTCTGCACCCATCCACGACCAGACCGCGACCAGTGCCAGGGACCCTGGATCTTCGACCTTCTGCCACTATGACCTAGCTACCCTCCTCACACTCAATCCTGGAAGGAACAACAGCTGCCAGCTGTTAACGCCAAACACCACCCACCGGCAGTTCCCATGCCGACACTGCCGACATTCCTTTGCCATCCACAGCACCCCTGCAGCCTCTGCACCCACGCTAGACGCCTGCTCCTCTGAAGCCCTGAAGTGCATCCTCCTCAAAGTGCGCTCCCTGCACAGACACGCCATAGAGATCTGGGACCTCCTCGACACCCTCTCGCCAGACGTGTCCTTCTTCACAGAAACATGGACAAATGCTGCCTCCGCCCCTGATATCACCATTGCCATCCCAGACGGCTACAAGATCCAGAGAAAGGACTGCCCCACCGCCCAGGAGATGGACTCGCCATTGCACACAAGACTCCCTCCGACTCTCTACCTCCAGCACGAGCGACTCCCCCTCCAACACCGAACACCTCCACTTCCCGATTCGGACCAGCCCCAGAACAACGCTACATAGCACCCTCGCCTATAGACCCCATGGGCCCCATGCACCTTTCACCACCACCATTGCCGACCTCATCGCACCCCACACCAACGCCTCCATGGACTTCATACTCATCAGAGATTTGAATTTCCACCTGGACAACCGCAGCAACCCTGACTCCACCAACCTCCTGGACAACCTGGACAACCTCAGACTAAAGCAGCTTGTCACCACCCCCACCCACACGGCCGAACACATCCTCAGTGCCATCTTGTCAGGAGGGACCAACTTTCACTTCAGCCACACCTCGCAGCCCCTCTGGATGGACCACCACTGCGTAAACTTCTCTTTCAGGACCACCACCGCACACAAGCCCCCCCAAGCCCACCACAAAGGAACTGGAGCAATGTCTCAGAGGAGCACCTCAACTCCACCCTCATCCTCAATCCCTCCCCCCCCCCCCTGCCACGACCGACACTAACTCTGCAGACACAGAATTACACCGTTGGATCACCAGCTGCTCAGACAAACTCGCACCCCTCCGCCACACCTACAGACAATGCCCCCTGAAGGCCACCTGGTTCACCACCAACCTCTAAGAAGAAAGACACCCCTGCAGATGTCTTGAGAAACAATGGAGAAGCAGCAAGACCACCGAAGACCAGATCACCTACAAGCATGCCATGACAGGATACCACCAACTCATAAGAGCCACCAAGAGGACTTTCATCTGGAATAAAATCTTGCGGGGGACATGGTGGGAGTTGAAACAGGTGGAGGTGTTGGCGGTGATTTGGCGAGTCATGGTAAGGGATAAGTCTAGGATGATGCTGAGGTTCCCGGCATGGTCCCTCGGGGTGAGTGGGTTTCCAACAAAAGGCCACCAGGTGTTGTCCCAAGTGGAGGGGGAGGGTCCAAGGACAAGGATCTTTGTCTTCTATGAGTTGAGCTTTAGGCAGCTGTTGCTCATCCAAGCTGCAATGTCTTTCATTCCTTGCTGGAAGCTGAGTCTGGTGTCTTCGGGGTTCTCCGCGAGGGAGAGTATGAGCTGGGTGACGCCAGCGTAGGATACTTTGCATGTAGATGTTGAAGAGCGTGGGGCTGATTGGAGATCCTTGGGGTACTCCGCAGTTGATTTCTGGAGAGGAGAGAGATGGCCCGGTAGTTTATCAGGTCCGTCGGGTCTGCTGTGGGTCTCTTGAGGAGGTGCTTGACCTCAGCCTGCTTCCAGTTGTCAGGGTAGGATGCCGGATTCAAAGGTGGCATTGATGGTGCGGCATAGTTCAGGTGCAATTGCGGCGGTGGCTCTGTGGAAGATGTGAGGCAGGCAGGGGTCCTTGGGGGCTCCTGAGTGGTTGTGGTGGTGTCTTCCTTGGTGACAAGTGTCCAGGTGGTGATGGCGGACTGGCTGTCATTACTGGAGGGCAGGGTGGTTTCTGGACTCTGTTCATTGACGTTGTCGTAGAGGGTCTTGATTTTCAGGTGGAAGTAGGAGCTGAGCTTGTTGCAGAGATCCTGGGATGGTGTGATTTATGTGGCTTCAGTGGGGGGTTTGGTGAATTGCTGAATGATGTTGAAAAGTTCCTTCAGGTTGCTGGGCCAAAATCGTCCCATAGGGGTGGGTTGCGCAGCACCCTCCCCTTTTGATTTTATGTATATTGAGGCTGGGCCCTGAGGATGGGGTCCACAGGGCCAAAATTGGCCCAGGGTGGAATTGCCACATGCCCCCACTCCCCTATTCAAATAAAGCAGTGCCCTGGGGATGGGGACCATTGTGCCGAAATTGGCAAAGGGCGGGGGTCTGCATGGCCTCTCCCCTATTCAATCATGTCCAGCCCCCAGGGGATGTGTTCCTGAGGCAGAAATTGTCCCTGGGAGGGGGGCTACATGGCCCCTCTCTCCCATCACATTTTGGCCCGGCCCTGGGGGATGTGGTCCCAGGGGCTGAAATCAGCCCTGTGAGGGGGCTGCACCGTCCCCCTCCCTATTTAATTAAATGCATATTAAGGTTGGGTTCCGGGGGATGAGGTCCCTAGGGCCAAAATTTCCCCCTCTCCTATACAATTATGAGGATTCAAGTCATCACATTTTTCTGTATAAACACACACTGGGAAAATCCCATTGACTAAATGCACACATGGTCACTGGTGACATTTCCTTGTGCTCCATTATGTAGCTGTAGTGTAGAGTATGTACTGGACATTTACCCAAGGATATTTTGTGCGAAACTGTGGACTCTTGTTAGATAAAAGGGCAGGCGTGGTTCCTTTGTGGCTGAGCCACTCACACAGCTACTGACACACCCACACAGATACTTTGACACCCATTCACACACTGAGACATTCACACATCAACTGACAGACTCACATAGACACTGACACACCCTCTCACTGACCCAAGACACTTACACACTCACTCACAGATGCACTAACTTGAAGAGCCCATCATGCTTCTTGAGGTCCAGGCAGCCATCGGAGAGCTGGCCATGGGGAAGATGCTTGAACCAGAGGGCCTACCGGGCAAGTACTAAAAGGCGTATGCCACAATGATAGCTCCTTGCCTGCTGACCCCCTACGAAGCATTGTTGGAGGCATCTTTCCTGTCGGGCTCTGTCTGCGAGTTGCTGCTAATTTCACTGCCTAAACAGGACAGAGACCCTGAACAGCAGGGCTCATATTGGCTATGGGCACTCCTAAATACTTACTATAAAATCCTGGGCAAAACACTAGCTGAACGCCTGGCTCTCGTCGTCCCTCTTGTGGTACACAATGCATACCTTAATCCACGCTGATTCTTTCCGGTGCTAGGTACTCACCAGAATGCTGGCTGTGCTCGGAGTGTCCAACTGCACCGGGCGAGTGATGGCTTGCACCTAGGAGGTGTACTTGCTGGACCTCTACCATAGATCCAAGAGACATAAGGTGACATCTAGGTTTATCGACCTGGGATTAATCGCGACCGAACATCTGGTCACAAGGCACTGGAAGCACCTGGAGCCTCTGTCGGTGGTGGCATGGCTCTGCTCAATGACAAATTGGGCGCAAGCAGAGAGTGTTGCTCCTTGTCACAAAGATACTCCAGGAGCTCTGTGGCACCTGGCAGTCAGACGATGACTCCCAAGCGCCACTTGTTGGCTCGGAGACGGCACCTGCGGATATCTGTGATGAGATGTAGCGAGGGTGTGCCAGGGACCTAGTGAGTAAGCGGCCCGGCTGCCCTTCATTTTTACACATGATCGGGTGGCATACCACAAATAGCCGCAGGCAGATACTGACATCACAAACGCTGTTGGTAGAACAGCAGCTTTGGGGAGCGACGGAGACCTGATTTGGGCAAGTTTACTGATTCACATCCCCACCCATCCCTGGTTTTCCACCTTCCTAACCCTCCTCTACCCTCCTTCATATTAGCCCAGCGCACCTTACACAGACATGGGAGCCAATGACATCTGGTGTAGTAACTATTCCTGCATGCCACATATCACCACACAGATAAGGCCCATGTCGAGTGGGCCGAGCGTTAAAACTGATATCTGTAAAGTGAAATCTGGCTTTGCTGTGTATGTACTCTACTATTTGAATCCTGAAATGTACTGATGTCTTATGTAAAAGCATGTAAGGCACCTGTCATCAAACCAGAAAACCAGAAAACCAATAAAGAAATGTAAACAAAAAATGATGGTTTGGCCGGCCATCTCAGCCGGCCAAACTGTCATGTGCACTGAAGCTCTCTTCAACCCAGCAAGTGTTGGAGAGAGCTTCAGTGCGCATGACAGTTTGGCCGGCTGAGATGGCCGGCCAAACCATCATTTTTTGTTTACATTTCTGTAGAAATAGTATCACTCATTAGTAGTACAGCAAGTTTGCTATTTTATCTTTTGTAGTACCTAGGTATATATCTTTAACACTCATAAATCTTTAGAAAACTATCACACACAACGGATTATGTCATCAGTGATGTCATTTGGGATGTCATCAGTGATGTCATTGACCATGTCATAAGTTATGTAACATGCAAGAACATAAGCATTGCTGGGGCGTAAATATAACTGCTGAATTTCACTGGTTTTGAACAAATTAAATCTGAGCCTAACTATGTCATCACTGGAACCTTTGTGGTTTTTTTTAGTGAATATATATTCAATGCACTGCTTATGACCTCACATATTACATCACTCATGACATGGTCAGTGACATCACTGATGACATCTCAAATGACATCACTGATCACATCATCCAGGGATTGTGAGTGTTTTTCTAAAAGTTTTTATTTGTTAAACGTATATACTAAGGGATCACAAAACCAAAGTTATTAATGAGTGATTCCTTTGTTTAACATTGTTTATGTGAGTCGCTGTGTGTATCCTTGTGTGAGTGGGTGTCTGAGTGTCTGTACCAGTGTGTGAGTAAGTATGTGAGTAGCTGTATGGGTGTACGTGGTTGTGTGAGTAGCTGTGTGGATGACTTAGTGGCTGTGTTAGTGGCTGTATTAGTGATTGAGCGGGTGTGTCAGTGGCTGTATAGCTGAGTGGGTGTAATTGTATTGGAGCGTGAATGTCTGTGTGAGTGGCTGTAAGGGTGAGTGAGTGGGTGTGTGAGTGGTTGTATAGATGTGCGAATTGTTATGTAAGTGGTTCTGTGGGTATGTGAGTGAGTGTGTGAGTAGTTGTATGAGTGAGTCAGTGGCTGCATTGCTAAGTGTGTGGGTGTGTGAGTACCTGTATGGGCAAGTGAGCGGCTGTGTGAGTTTCTGTATGGGTGATTGAGTGGGTGAGTGAGTGGCTATATGGGTGTGGGTGTGCAAACATCCATGACTGGATGTGTGAGTAGTGTATTAGTGAGTGAGTGGGAACATGAGTGGCTGTATGGGTGAGCTAGTAGGTATGTAAGTGGCTCTATGGATGAGTGATTGGTTGTGTGAGTACTGGTATGGGTCTGTGAATGCATACATGAGGGGTTGTGTGGCAGTAAAAATTGGTGTATGAGAGGTTCTATGGTAAACCAGAATCGCCTGACTGGAGCTCTTGGTGGCCTAAAGATCTGCCACTGCCACCTGCGGAAAAGGAGAAAGTCAAAGGAATTCTCAAAGACAAGACACTCTCCATGCGCTCTCAGATTCAAAATCTAACTGGCGCTTGCTTTGGCATACTCCGCATGTTAAAGAAATTATTGCCACTGATACTGCTAGAAGGCAGAAGGATCATGGTGCAGGCTTTGGTGACATCAAAGCTTAACTATGTCAACAGCTTGTACCTCGGTCTTCCCAATTCCCTTCTCCAGTGCCTACAAGTGGTACAGAACGCTGCAGGCAGAGCCATCCTGAGATCCAAACCCAGATCAAGTATGGCTCCTATTCTTAAGTCTCTATACTGGCTTTGCATAAAGGAACGGCTTGACTTCAAAGTGATGACCATCTTTTTCAAAGCTTTATACGGCTTAGGTGCTGGCTACCTGAACAAGGGCATAAATTGTTACATAACCTCTAGACCCCTAAGATCTTCTAATGCCAACTTGGCCATCGTGCCCAAAATATGTCGTGCCTGCACTGGAGGCAGGTTCTTCGGCTTTTTAGGTGCAAAACTGTGGAATAGACTCCCTGAGTCTCTGAGACTAACCACAGACCTACTCTCCTTCAGGAAGAACATAAAAACCTGCTTTTTAATAACTAATGGGTCTTTTACATATGTCTTCCTTTCGCTGTCACGCGCCAGGACACTCTAGTCTGAGTAGCTGTTCGCTATATCAAATACCCTATTTCATTTCATTTCATGTGGGGGTGAGTGTGTGTCTGAGTGGTTCTGTGGATGATGTCATCAGTGATGTCATCAGTGATACCACTAACCATGTCATGAGTGATGTAATATGTGAGGTCATAAGCAGTGCCTTATGGGTGTGTAAGTTATAGTTAGCCCAGGTAATTCTAACTGCTGCATTTAACTGATTTTGCATGAGGGAAATCTGAGCCTAACTATATTGTCTCTGCAACTTTTGTTTTTTTCTGTGAATTTCTCAGGTCTTTTAAATTCTATTTCCTAACTATAATGTCCCTGTAACCTTTGTTTTTTTCAGTGAATTTCTACATTTTCTAAGTTCTATTTTCTAACTATAACGTCCCTGTAACCTTGGGTTCTAAGTGAATTTCTAAGGTTTTTTAAAATTCTAGTTCCTAACTATAACATTACTGTAACATTTGCTTTTTTAAGTGAATTTGTAAGTTTTTAAAACTTTATTTACTAACTGTAACCTGTAACCTTTTAGAGTGAATGTGTGACTGAATGCATGAGTGTCTCAGTGGGTGCGTGAGTGTGTGTGTGTCTCAGTGTGTGTAGGTGGGTGAGTGAATGTCTTTGTGGGCCTGGGGCGGCTGTATAAGTGTCTCACTGGGTGTGTGAGTGTGTGCATGAGTGTCTGAGTGGGTCATTGAGTGGGTGCATGAGTGTCTGAGTGGGTGCATGAGTGTTAGAGTGAGTGTCTGAGTCGGCCTGTGAGTGGGTGTGAGAGGATCTGATTGGGTTTGTGAGTGACTCAGTGAGTGTGTGAGTCAGTCTGTGCATGAGAATCTATATAGATCTGTGAGTGGGTAGGGGAGTAACTCACTGGGTGTGAGTGAGTACACAAGTGTCTGAGTGGGTCTGTGAGTGGGTGTGAGTCTCAGTGGATCTGTGAGTGGGTATGTGAGTGTCTATGTAGGTCTGTGAGTGGGTGTGAGTGTTTGAGTTGGTTTGTGAGTGATTCCATGAGTGTGCCAGTCAGTCTGTGATTGGGTGCATGAGTCTATGAGTGGGTCTGTGAGTCACAGTGTGAGTCTCTGAGTAGATCTTTGAGAAGGTGAGAGAGAGAGCATGAGATATTCTGTAAGAGGATGCATGGGTGTCCGACTGGGTCTGTCTGTGAGAGGCTATAAGGGTGTCTGAGTTGTTCTGTGAGTGGGTGCCTGAGTGCCTGAGTGGGTTCTGCTTGTTCTCTGCCCTCTTCATCCTTACATCTAACCTTTATTTTGCCTCTTTCTGCCTGTATCTGACCTTTATTTTGTCTCTCTCGTCGTTTCTGTCATTTATTTTGACTATTTCTGCTAATTTCTGACCTACATTTTGTCTCCGTCTGCTCATTTCTGACCTTTATATAGCCTCTTTCTGCTCATTGCTGACCTTTATTTTGTCTCTTTCTCCTCATTTCTGACCATTATTTTGCCTCCTTCTTCTCGTTTCTGACCTCTATTTTGCCTCATTCTTCTTGTTTCCGATCCCTGTTTTGCCTCTTTCTACTCAGTACTGGCCTTTATTTTGCCTCTTTCTGATTTTTTTTCATTTAAATTTTGCCTTTTTAGGTCTCGCCTACGCATCGCACATGCGCTACATAGGAGAGAGACCTTTAGCCATCGGCACAGCTTTGGGGGCAAAAACGTGTACGCGTTTCATTGCTTGCAATGGCAATGCGTGCATGTCTGGCGATTCCCTTGCGGGAGCGCGCGGCACCATATGGTCGCAATTATCGCGACTTGCTGACGCTCACGCAAGGGAATCGTGCAGGCCCCCTCCCCCTGCTGCCGCGATGCGTGCGCTTGTGCTGGTTTTATTTTCCTGGTTTACAAGTAAGTATATTTGTGAAACTCTTACACCCCAGGAAAGCTGTGTAAAATATCTGACTTTACCTTGCATTTGCGTATTTCATTTTAATCTCTGCTGAGAGTATTCATCTAGCGTATGTAGTGCCATAAGACGCCCATTACAAGTGTTGTGGAGCTGCCTATGCCGTCATACCTCACCCTGGAAATCCTGACACCATGGGATGCAGTAGTTGTACAGTGTGGTATCTGACCAGTATTATGAGTTTGCCAATTAGGAATGAGGAATAACTCCAGTCATCCGTGTTTTCGCACCTGTTCTAGCATGTGTTTCCTGGCTTCTGGCCTCTTTTTCCAAGTGTGGTTTCACCACAAAACTTGTAGTCTCGATTTAGCCAGCAACCCCTGTTACCGGATGAATAAGTATATTACCTGTGAGCCATATCCAGTGCCTAGGTGCTCGTCTCTCTTGATTGCTATATCTTCTTTGCTACCAAGTACCAGACTTTGTCCCCCTTTTCTCTTATTTAGCTAATACACTGTTGGTGTGGGGTCTACGGAGAGATTTTACCTTCTTTTGAATTTTTTTCGTGAAGACTCTCAGTACCCAGTCCACTGTTTTCACTATCCTAGCTAGCATCCTCCTAGGCAGTGATCCCGGCAGTGTCACCCATAAATTCTCCATGTGTGCTCCCCAGCTGGCTCACGAGGACACTCGTAGTGATGTGCTCATTGTAAGATCTGGGTCAGAAGATGGCGTGCCCATGAGTACGTTTTTGCTTGTCCACGTCATCTGACAGGTCTGCACTCTTTAAGTTACATCCACTAGAGCCTGACAGCCTCTGTGGCCACTGATGGAGTCCTTCTGATCAAGCTCTCATGTGTAGCCTTACGTGTGGTAGCAGATGAATGCTTTCATTACTGTGTCCCCTGCAGTGACTGGGTCAGCGGAGGAGGTGGCAGCAGAGAGCTGTGAACTGCAACTGGGGGTCAAGACAGGGGCTTCGGGGATAGACAGAATTCGCATCCAAGGCTTTTCAACAGAGGAATCAGCAGGTGGGAGGCAAGTTATGCTTGAAAGGACTAAGGAAGGTTCATCGAGCAGAGGTAATATGTAAAACCATATGCATTTATGATGATTCACACAGCAAGTCATGGGCTCTCGCTGTCATATTTTGGTGATCAGCTAGACAGCAACATCAATTTGTTGAATTTCCTCAGACTGATTTCCTGTCTGCAGGAATAAGCTTTCCTCTCTCATCAAGGTTATTGTACTCTAAAAAGTAGATTCATTGGCATGACAGAAGAAAGAAGCATTGGCATAGCCAATAGGTCTCGACTTTGGGACCTTATAAGTATTTAATTATGGGGCACAATATCCTTGGTGGAACATCAACTGTTTCATGGCTAAACACTTATGATGTCCCAAAGGCGAGACCTAGTGGCTATGCCAATGCTTGTTCTGTTTGTTTCTGGTTTTTATTTTGCATCTTTCTGCTAATTTCTGACCTCTATCTTGCCCCTTTCTGCTAGTTTCTGACCTTTATTCTGCCAATCTGCTCGTATCTCACTTTTATCTTGCCTCTTTCTGCTCATTGCTGAACTTTATTTTGCCTATTTCTGCTCCTGGTTGGCCTTTATTTTGCCTCTTTCTTCCATTTGCTGGCCTCTAGTTTGCCTCTTTCTGTTCATTGCTGAACTTTATTTTGCCTCTTTCTGCTTGTTTCTGACCCTTATTTCGCTTATTTCCGCTTGTTGCTGACCTTTATTCTGCCTCTTTCTGTTCATTGCTGATCTCTATTTTGCCTCTTTCTGCTCGTTGCTGACCTTTATTCTACCTCCTTCCGCTCATTTCTAACCGTTATCTACCCTGTTTCTGCTCGTTGCTGACCTTTATTCTGCCTCTTGCTGCTTGTTTCTGACATTTATTTTGCTTCTTCATACTCGTTGATGATCTCTATTTTACCTCATTCTGCTCGCTGCTGATCTCTATTTTGCCTCCTTCTGCTAGTTGCTGACATTTATTTATTCTACCTCTTTCAGCTCGTTTCTGACCTTTATCTTCCCTCTTTCTGCTCCATTGCTAACCTTTAGTTTGCCTCTTTCTGCTCCTTGCGGACGTTTATTCCGCCTCTCACTGCTCGTTACTGATCTCTATTTTGCCTCTTTCTGCTTGTTTCTGATCTCTATTTTGCAGCTGTCTGCTCATTGCCTACCTTTATTCTGCCTCTTGCTGCTTGTTTTTGACCTCTATTTTGCCTCTTACTCGTATTTGACATTTATTCTGCTTCTTTTGGCTCCTTTCTCACCGTTATTTTGTCTTTTTCTTCTAATTTCTGACCTTTATTCTGCCTCTTTCTGCTCGAATCTCACCTTTATCTTGCTTCTTTCTTCTCTCCCCATTCATTTGATATGTATCCTGGGGAGGTGACAGTCCCTGTGGCGCAGGCAGGCCAAGCGAGCCCGCCCTCATTCATATTTAAGTGCCCTGAGGAGGTGGCAGTCCCCAGGTCTGTGTGAGGGGTTGGGTGGTCCCCCTTGCATTACTTTAGAAACATTTACCCTGGGGAGGTCATGGTCCCAGTGGTGCAGGGGTACCACTTGGGCACCCCCGCATACATAAAAACCAATGCCCCGGGAGGTGGCGGTCCCTTTGGCTTTCATAAGCCCTAGGAATGGGTCCCGTGCGCACCCCTCCTATTTTTTTGGTATGCTCCCGGGACCAGGCCTGCCAGGGGGATTATTTAAAAGCAAACACAGGAGCCCTCATTTGGGTTTTTTCCCCACAATTCCGCAAGTGTATTTAAAAAAAAAATGCTTTTAATCCTTGGTGGAGTTACAGGGGGACCCCGCAACCAAGGCTTGGGAGTCAGGTTATTCCTACCCTGCTCCCTTTTCTGTTTTGTTTATTATTTTTTGGGGGGACTCGACTGAAGCCGAGTCCCAAGATGGCTGCCACCACTTCCTGGTTGAAGTGTTGGCATCCAGTCAGATCTATGCATTTACCCATACAAACTTGTTATTTTTTCGTGAAATCGTTGTGGCCACAGATATCACAATCTTTATTTTCTTAAATTTCTCGACAACTGCTGAGCAGATTTACACTAAATAAGAAAAAAAGCACAATCTGCCTAACCAAATCTACCTTTCTGCCAAATTTGTTGTAATTCTGTCCAGTGGTTCGGGCTGCAGATGTGTCTAAAAATCTCTGCAGGAATTAACATGGGAAAGTGCACTTATTTTGATACCCCTTTTTCTCAACCTCCGCTTTACAGATCACCCCAAAACTTTCCATGCACAACAAGATGTACTATGACACTTTTTTGGAAAGATTTTGTGAAGATTTGTCAACCTACACCAAAGATATAGGCAAGCCACAAACACTTTGCCTATGGAAACATGGTCCTAACTTTAACTACATTCATACTGGCGACCGCCAGTAGGTAATATATATTGATAAAAACAAAGGCTAAAGTGATGTTATAGGTAGATGAAATGTTCAGTAACAATGTAATGTTTTAAACTCTAAAAACCACAGGTATTTACAAGTTATAGTTATCTCGAGTAACTATAGCTCGTGCTCCAATGTAACTTTAAGTTTCACCCTCGCTATGTACAGTTACCCCATCAATAATTGCCCTGCAAATGATGTAGTGACATTATCAATGATATAATAGAAGATGTCATGAGTGATGTTATATGTGAGGTAAGTAGCAGTGCATGGCGAGGGCGAGAGTTATAGTTACCTAAGGGCAAGAGCTATAGTTACTTGAGAAAACTATAACTTGTCAATTTCTGTGATTTTTAGAGTTTAAAACGTCGGTTGTCACTGAATATTTCACCTAACTATAAAGTTAATAAAAAAAATACTTTATTTGATTTGGTTTAAATCATACAAAGAGCGGGTTTACCGCTAAAAAACACGTAAACACTTGTGACTTAAAATTCATGTATAAATACTGGTTGATTAGTGAACTTTCCATTTAACTATAACGTTACTTTTTCATTTGTTTTTTCAGTGCATTTCTATCATTTTTTTTAGTAAAGTAATATTTAATTACAATACATAAATCGAAATCCATGCAGTGCACGTCCTCTGGCAGTGTGTGGCAAGCAGTTGGCTGGAGGCCCTGGGGCCAACCCCTGCATGCAGTCAACCCAATGTGGGACCGAGTCCTAAGATGGCTGCCACTACTCCCTGGTTGAAGTGGTGGCAGCCAATCAGATCTTAGTTTTAGATCTGTTGGGACCTCTGGGGCCTCCCAGTCCCTATATATACAACGTTTTTGAACAATGATTGCTCAACTACTTGCTGTTGTTGCTGATCTCTATTTTGCCTCTTTCTGCTCTATTATCACCTTTATTTTGCATCTCACTCTGGTTTCCTAGCTTTATTTTGCCTCTTTCTGCTCATTTCTCACCTTTATCTTGCCTCTTTTGGCTCATTGCTGCCTTTTATTCTGCCTATTTCTAACCTTTATTGTGCCTCTTTTTGCTCCCTTCTGAACTTTATGTTCTAACTACTATTAGGGGTGGGGGCCACACGCCCTCCCTCCCCGGCCCAAATTTGACCTTGGGTACCCCCATCCCTGGGAACCGGCCATTATACCATGAGGCAGGGGGCCACGCAGCTCCCCTCCCCGGAACGATTTTGAGCCCAGGGACCCCATCCCCCAGGACCTGGCTATGTCACCTGGGTGCCCCTGGGGCACCCAGTGTGCAATGAGACCGTTGGGTGAGCCTCAAGGCCTCTACAATCCCAGCCGGATGCCTCATCTTTAGGGAGCCAGCATTGCTGACAGACAGAGGGCTGCTAAAAAGCAGCACCCTGTCTGTCAGAGCAATGTTTTATCTGTTTCTCAGCATGCATATTTGCATGCAGGGAAACAGATGAAAAATCTGCTTTCTGCGAGCCGGAGCTGTTTGACAGCTTGCAGAAAGCGGAGTTATGTTTGCTTTTGCTTGGTTGGAGCTGTTAGCTGTTAACTTTCCCCCCTCTAGTTGAATTTTCCCAGACATGATTTTTCTCATATGTCATGACAGTCATATTATTCGTGGCTGTGTGTGTTTCTGTAGTGTCTGATATCCTTTCTCTAGCTATCTGCATACCACCTAATTTGAGGGCTGCCTTTTTACAGCAGTGAACCCCTGTTTGTAGGAAACCACACAACAGTAGTACAAAAATTATAACTGGAAGCAATGAAGTGAAGAATTTGGACACCTATAGGGGGAGCCAGGAAAAAATACTGTAAAAGGGACACCTCCCTCATTCTTCATGTCATCTTCTAGGCGATGCAGTGCTTGAATGGCAAGAGTGAGAGTTCCATTTTTTAGATCATTTCCATGAATAAATGTATAAAAGGAAGCACAAATTTTAGCACACACCGCACCCTCCATGATGATAATCAAGTCCAACACATACCTGTGTTGCATCACCATGAGGCAGATGGCTCTTAGTTCTTCCTTGATAACATTTAGGCCGAGCTCAGTGTCGTTGATCATCTTCAGCTGCCATGTGTTCAGTGCATGCCCCATTATAGTTTTCCATAGGTTAGCCTAACTGTGCACGATAGAGGCAACATTTCCTTTGTACACGTGACTATGTAAACACGTTTATCTTTGTGCCACATTGCATTTTCACATAGAACTTGCAGATGTTTTCGCACAATCCTGTTTTCGCGTTCTCCTCTCCTGTGATTTAGTCTGAACACATCAGACCAGGTCAAACAACAATGTCCCTTGTTATTTCGTTCTGGTCCGGCACTAGCACCTAGACAGAACACATAACTTCAGCTGTTGTTTGTGAGCGTATGTGCCTTGTCATATAGATATATCCAGTAATGTAACATACATAGAGAGAAGAAACTTATCAGAGAGAGGATCACGACTTTCCCTGAGATATAGAACGTCTACCTGTGAAAGCTAAGGTACGGGGTCCGCTACTAATCCCAGAGATCTTTCTTATGTAATTATTCTGATTCTGTAGAAGGGAAGCGGGGGTTAGGCTTATCTGTCTCATAAAATGACATGGCTTTTCATAATATATGGATTACTGGTTATACTAATGGTCTTTTTGTTAAGCATCTGTTTTCTGATTGTGGCATGAATACTGCATTTTAGAGTTTAAATAAACATTACAAACTTCCATTGTGTCTCTTTTATATCTTATTGTGGACGAGAACGCGTGTGAGAGCAAAAAGGGATCTCCTGTTACTGCGATCCCTGAGAGGGTCACTTTACTTGTCCCTCTAGATATATTTAGTAGGGCAAGTGAGACACTATAGCTAGCTGGACTCGGGCTGCTGGGTACCGAGGTAGTATGGAGATGCAGTTCCTACTTGCTGACCGTCTATGGTCCCAAGCGTAATTCTGTTCCTGAGCAGAATCCCTGCAACACAGCATTTCCCACCTGGTTATCTGTAACCAACAGGTGTTTGCCTTCATTTGCAAGGTGAAGAAGGGTTTGGACCCTCCTGCGTTTCCTTGAGTTTTAGAAAACAATGCACATTCTTCCAGATGTCCTTGTACTAAGCCCAGCCAATATAATCAGCAGTTCTTCTTCTTCGAGCCTGATACAACAGGGTTGTTTTCTTCTGAAGCGGATGTTGGGACAACTCAGACAGATCTTCTCCAGGGGTGACCAGGGTTTTGGTGTGTATGGCCACGAAGGTACAGAGGCCCTGCCATCTGGGGGCAAGCTGGGTGTAGGCAAGTCTGCCAGACTTCAAGTACACACCCATCAACGTGGAGGTCCCCCATTACAGGTCCATTATATACAGTAGTGCTTCACAGTTCTGATTTGAATCAAGCGGTATGGTTCATTTGCCCCTGAAACACAAAGAATACAGTGTAAGTGTCCGTACAAGTAGGAGTTGCCCTTCGCTTCCAACCAGGATCCCAGATTTCCTGGCATGAACTGTCTGTGCTGGCGTTTGAACCCGACCCATGGGACTCATTACACCTAGCATCGTCAAGGTAAACAGCCCTGCAATGGAATTCCATACTGAAGGTCCATTTGTCAACCCCAAATATGTTAAGGGCCACCCTGGGACACAGATGGAGTGTGTTTGGTCACTGGTCACTGGTGCGGTGGTTTTGCTACCTCCCAGAACCTCTTTACTACGAAGTCTCAGGACGAAAAAGTGCTGTCATATAGCTACTTCTTTTCTACATACTGTGTTAAGTTAGCATGAGTTTATTAAATGTTTGCACGCCTTTTTCCTTCTTGCTTCACTTTTGCACACAACACATAACTGTTGTTTTAGCTTTCAACCCAGAAAAGCTTCGTGATTTACTTGAGAAATAATATGTTATTGCTATGATATCCGTTTTGTTCTGCACTCTGTCTGCACAGTGAGTGCTGAAGGCTACACGGATAACTTAACCCAGTGTTTTTGTAAGGTCTGATCTTCGCACCCCTAAAGACATAACACACATGCTGCTGCCAAAATCTGGCTCCAGGCGAGTTTTATATTGTTGTGCTGAACGCACAAAAACAAACTTGATGTGCTTCGCATACAGAGAGCTGGTGGAAGATGATGTGATCCTCTGCCACTGAGATTTTGAGGTATGGGCCCGCCCTGCTAAAACCCAAATGAGACCTTCATAGATATAAAATATTATGCTAAATAGGGAGAGTGAGAATTAGGTTCTGTAAATTCCTATTCATTACAGCATCTTAGTATGCTGTCACCGTTTGCTTTCTATGGACTAGTAACTATTCTGATAACTTTGTTTTTATAATATGTTTGCTAGTGTTATATAAGATACTGCGTTTGAGAACTCTGCTTTAGTAAATAAATATTTCAAATATGCACGTGTTCTCATTTACTCCAAGTTCTGGTTTGAAATGATTATATAACGAAACAGTGTTCATGTGTTCCACGATACCTGAGGTATTTCAAGTTCATGTTCTGGTTTGTCTAAACATTGGGAGTTTGTTATGACCAATGAGACACTGTAGCTAGCTCGGTAAGGGGATTTTGGGTACTGAGGTGAGTTTTGGGCCATCCTAATTCACCGAGGTTCCAGGTCTCTATGGACAGTTCTGTAGGAGAACGGAATTCCCGCTACATGGCGCCCATACGTTGTTGGCCTTATATCATGACACTCGAGTAGTATATCATTCAATCCTTAACCCCTTCACTGCCGTTTCTGGAAAACGGTGGTGTCGGAAAACCTACCTATTTTTGGAATAGGTCCTTTCAAGCTTGATTCTTACTGAAAAGGTTTCCTTGAATTACTACACAGTTGTGCTACAAAGTTTACTTTGTTTTTCGAATTTCCTGTGCTGTCATGGCTGCCGTGGACATTCCGCAGCATAGTCGCATTGCGGTGCGAGATCATTTGCGGATGTACAATGTGCCTTTGGAAGGCTTGGCTGTGATCATGGTGGTGAGTGCGGAACATGCTTATCCTTACAAACTGTTTTATTCGTGGGTGACATTTCCGGCTGTGGACGCTAAATCTGGTGTGTTCCACACATGCACTCCCACAGCTGTACCTAATGAGTATACTCCGTACAGGGCACAGGAAGTACCTATTGATGCTTGGCAGCATGGAGTTAGGTTTGGTGGCGCCCTACCCCATTCTTTAACAACTCCGAGGTTAGGTCCTTTGTCCATTCCAGGCGCTAGTTGGCCTGTTTTGGCTGGATTTACGCCTCATCCTCTACACGGCAATTGTAACGTGGCTGAACTCCGACGACTACATGTAGTCGTGATTGCCGTGATTAGAGCCTTAGTGCATTACATGGGCCGTAATCTTCCGGGCGGAGCCCCGGGGGGTGCGGTGCTTCCAGCCGGGCAGGGTGGTTTGAAAATCAGTCCTGTCATGGTCAATGCCGTAATGGGCAAGAATCCCCAAGATAAGGATGATTTTCCTTTCTGGCTTGCCGAGAAATTTGACCAGCTGGAAGATGTATTTCCTAATACGACTCCTGGTGAGAAACAACGGATTCTTACGCTTAGTTTGCCAAAAGATTTGGCCCCTGAACTCGTTGACTGTGAGACCTGGGGTAAGACTTTTGCAGCAGTCTATGCTAGGTGCTACGGCACCCCGTCTATGTCCGTGCTGTCTTCGGTCCTTAAACGTGTTCAAGATGATCACGGACCGGAATCTGCGGTTGAGTTGGGCATGCGCCTGTGTGGCACCTTTGATGTAGTTTGCGATCTGATCCTTGCTAATGTCAAGGGAGATGCAGTGAACTTTCAAGTTGCTAACCCGTTAGCGGCGCTTCCCGATGCTGAGAAACCCCGTCAGTTAGTGAAAATTATTGTGGCGGCTTATAAGACCGTGGGTCGCAATAGTAAGGGACTTAAGCCTTTTTCTGTTAAGGAGAAAAAGCAGCCACAGGGACAAACTTTGGAAACAGAGGTTCAGCCCAAGTCCAAGAAACAAAATTGGCCTAAAAAACAGAAACAGGGAAAGCAACAGCAACAAGAGCCAACACATGGGTCTCGTCCTGCGTCTCCGCTGCCTGCGCAGTCGGAACGTGTTTATGACTTGCGCGATCGCGCGACGATTAAGACTCCTGATCGATTTCAGGCTTCTGACCAACGCTCTCCTCGTTCCTTTCAGGACTCATTGGCTCCTACAACCAGTGGTGGAGGGGCGGCAGGATCGGGGTGGCCAACAAGGACGTGACCAGCCCCGCCCGAGGAACGGTGCAGAGAAGCAGGAAAGCACTACGCCTAGGAGACCACAGTTTGCCAAGAAGAAAGTCGCAGCCTTAACAGCGCATCGATATGCCCCAGATAGTGAGAACGCGGCTTCGGAATCTGACGTGGGCTCTGACCTTGCTGGACAGCGCGGCAGAGATTACCACAGTGAGAGAGGCCCTCCGTCCACTACTGAAGGTGACAGCGACTGATACTTATGTTGTCATTGAAACAGCTGATACCAGAGTTGCTCCCCCTGATAGACTTTTTGAAATTGTCCTGTTAATAGAAGGTGACATACAGCGTACTATTAAAGGGGTATTTTGGGAACATCTTTCGTCCACGTATGACATTTTGCTTTCGGAGGCTGACTGGCCCCCATCTTTTGTGCTCGTAGCTCTGCGAGGGGAGGAGGTAATCCTCCCCAGTTTCACAAACACAGTCTCGAAAGAGGATGCGCTGCATTTTGCAGAAGAGTGGGCTCTAGCTCTGGCGCCGGCTGTGTACCGCAATCAATGTGGTTGGGATAAATTGTCCCCGAGCCACAAGATTCCTTTACGTCTCAGCCGCAGCCTCAACCTCAATATCCCATACGACGTGAAGCAAAAGCTTCTGTCGCGGCAATCCTTGAACAATTTGAATATCAAGGTGTAATTGAAACGTGTGTGTCACCGATGAATAACCCTCTTTTTACTGTAAACAAGCCTGAAAGTTCGTATCGTTTGGTATTGGATTACCGGCATTTAAACTCGCATTGCCGTAACTGTGCAGTACAGAATACTCAAGGCTCTGCTCTTGCAAATAGTCTTGTGCGTAAGCGGTTTAAGACCACGCTTGACATTTCCAATGGTTTTTATGCCCACCAATTGGATGGTCTGAGTTCCCAATGGACCAGCTTTACTTGCAGCGGTGTCCACAAACACTTTCGGCGTTTGCCTATGGGCTATAAGAATAGTCCTGGGATTTTTACTGCCCGCATAGTCTCTCTTTTGGAGAGAATCGACCCAGATGCTTGTTCGTATGTGGATGACATATATCTCACAGACGACGAGCTTTGGGAGCATCTGTGTCTAGTAAATGGGATTATTTATGCCTTTGCAAACTTAGGTTACAAATTCAACTTTGCAAAATCACACATTGCAGAGTACACAGTGTTGTTTCTGGGCTACGAGCTCAACAATGAGGGAAAGGGATTGGCTCCTCAATTCCTGGAGAAATGCGCACAGGTGCGCGCTCCGACAACTCTGAAAAAATTACAATCTTTACTGGGCTTCTTGAATTTCGGAAGGACTTACGTTCCGGAATATGCCCAGCGTATCAAGCATTTGTATGCTTTGATACAACCATCATTTTCCAAACCATGCTGGCTGCCTGAGCATTCAGCTATTCTGCAGTCTTTGCAAGCTGATCTGCTCGCTTCTAAATTCTTACTGACTCGTGATAATCAGACCAACCTGGTGATAAGAATTATCCGTGGGACTGTATGTTTCACGTAGCTGACTTTTAATGAAGGAGACACAGTACCTATTGCTTACAAGTCACACTTCTACACTTCGGCTGAGTTGCGCTTTTCCACTGTGGAGAAGGTTTTGACGGCTGTACAGAAGGCAATTCTTAAGGAACGTGCCCTGTCACAGGGAAAGCGCATGTTGGTTGTTACGCCGTGTCCTGCCTTGGAGGCGGTCACGAAAGCCAGTGTACCAAATTCTAAAGCTTTGCACCCTCGGTGGATTCAATGGTCTGCGTCCTTGACATCCCAGGATGTCACGTTTATTTTTGACGCCTCATTACGGTCGCAGGAGTACTTACAGTATGAATTTGTTCATCCGGCTCCTTTAGCAAGGCGACCTCTGGAGGATTTCCATTGTATCATTTACACTGATGGTTCGGCGCAGGTTGCGCATGGCTCTAAACATGCCTACGTTTCCGCATGCGCCATTGTGGTCGGTGCCATGGTGAACAATGAGTTCAAGTCCAGTGTCGTGCACACGCAGACACTAGGGGACTGCACTGCGCAATTAGCAGAGCTTTGTGCTCTGATGCTTGCATTGGAGTACGCAGATCCTAGGGTGACAACTCTTATCGTAAGTGATTCTTACTACTGTGTCCAGTCTTACAATGAGAACTTGATCTTTTGGATTCAGAATGAATTTCGTGATTCCAAAGGTAGCACAATAAAGCATAAAATGATCTGGGTCTGAGTGGCTGAGCTTAAAGAGCAGTTGCCACTTGTGTTTGTGATTCATACTCTCGGCCATCAGCGTGTCGGAGTCCACGCTGTCGGTAACTCGCTTGCTGATGAAGCGGCGAAATCTGCGGTATCACAATATTTAGTTGCAGCAGTTACACAGTCCAAAATTAAAATAGATGATGACATCTTGGCGGCAGTAGCTGCTTGTGAGAAGGGAGGTAAATATCCTGCGGGGTTCCCTTTGAAGTACACATACCACTTAAGTCCCGACAAGGTTCCTTATGTGAAAATTTCTGATGTTGGGGAACGGCTGATTCCCAACTTGGATCGCAGGTCTACGTTGATTACAGCGGCGCATGAAGGTGTTGCGTCTGCGCATGCGGGTGTCTCAGCCACTGTAACTCAGCTACAACAACGATTCTGGTGGCGGGGACTGTACAAACAGACGCGCGATTATGTCCTTCAATGTGACATTTGCCAGCAGATTAAGCCTTCGACTGCTGCGCGCCCGCCACAGACACAGTTGTACATATCTAATAAACCACTGGGTTGCGTTTATTTAGATCACTGCGGTCCTTTTTCTTCTGATACTGCGTATAAGTACATCTTAGTAGCAGTTGATTCATGCACACGCTTTGTGTGGGTCTGGCCCCATCGCAGCGCTGATTCACGGACTGTCATAAGAGATTTGCGTGTCTTTGTAGGGAGTTTTGCCTGTGGTACCTTTCATTCGGATCAGGGTCCGGCTTTTGCCTCTAAGGCGTATAAGGATACTATGGTTTCGTTGGGGGTCCAAGTCAAGTTTTCGTGTCCATACAGACCTGAGGGTAATAGTGTAGTGGAACGAATGAACCGTGACTTAAAGCAATCTTTGACAGCTCGAGTTATAGGCACTGGCAGAAACTGGCTGGCCCATCTCAATGGCATGCAGCGTGCTCTTAATAATCTCCCTAGAAGGTCTCTGGGTGGGCGGACCCCGTACGAAATGCTCTTTGGTATGTCCCTGACCTCGACGGTCTAGACTGCGTGGCTCAAGCCTCGGCCTTTGACGTAGATGAACATTGCAATGTTTTACAGGATCTACAAAAGACCAGAGACAGTCTTGCAAAGGAACATATGCCCTCCACATCGGATGATGCGTTGCAGATCCCGGTAGTTGGCTGGCTACCCAAAGTTGGAGAACTGGTTCGAGAGAAGATTGATAACAAGAAAGAATTTGGTCCTTCCTATCGAGCACCGGTCCCCGTTCTTGGAGTGAAGGGCACAAGAACAGTCATATTACCACCACTTCCAGGTCGTAAGGAAAACAGATTTATCTCAATTCACATTGTTAAGATACACAGGGTGGCCGATTCTTCATAGCATGACACCGGCAGTCTCCTGTCCTTCGATTGTGAGAAATTCTGTTTTGGCCATTACTGCTGCTGCTGTGCCAGAAGTGGCCCTCGAGATGCCTGTCATTTCCAATCTTTTACTCAATACTTTCCCCGTTAATAACATTGAAGAACTAGATTATGCCTATCCTGCTGATTTATCGATGCCTGATTTACAAACATGTTTGGCCACAGACTCAAGGTTCTCATTTGACTCTGCTTCAGTGACTTCGACAAAACCCTCACGTTCTGCAATTTATGCCTCTTTATTTAAGAAACATTTTTTGATTCCCCCTTGGACATATATTTGGCTAGTACTTTTTCAGTTTACCTTTTTATGTCATTTGGTTTTGTGTTTTATTTTTTCCACATCATGGATGGACACTATGTCGAGGAGAGAACATGCATTCGCCATCTTAATGGAACTTTGGCCCCCTTTTCCTCTTCACATTCTGCACACAGACTGAAAAGAGACTTGAAATTTGTTAACATCACTGCTTGGCCGGTTCTTGATGAGATTGTGTGGGATGCAGTTAAATTTCAAATACATGGCCCCACTGAAGTGGTTAATCTCCCAAATGTACTGAGAGTGAACATGGGGGATGTGGTAAAACAAAACATACGTTCTGATGATTGGGATGTTCAGGCCGTAGAATCATTATTCTCTGATTTGAAATATTATGCTGCCTTTGATGCTGAAGATTTATATTTAGAGTCTGCTAATTATGGTGATTTATTTTGCTTTCAACATTTTGGTAACCATTTTCTGCATAAAACAAGTTCCAGAAGGGGTACTGTAAATTACACACAGTGGGAACATTGCCCAGCACCATTACAAGGCAGCTCCAGTACATTTTTGAAGAAGTACACTTACTTTACCGACTTTAATCAATCAAGTCCTGAGTCCTTTTATTTTAAGATGACACAAAAGTCCATGTCCAAATTTAGACTTATCGATTCTGAATTGTTGTATTCGAAGTCCTTTCTAGAAAAGTTGGCAAAGAGGGCTACGAGCTATGGAAGGAAACCATTGACCTTAAATTGGTTTGGGATTCTAAAAGTTGGCAGGTACAAGTCACTGAGGCTTTGCACCGTGCATGTCTCATCCGAAATCATATGTTGTTTTTAAATTCTACTATTTACCAGACAACGTGCTTTGGATTGGCTACTTCAAAAAAATTGAATACCCCCACTATTCCTGATTTGGAAGAATATTCCGGTTGTGATAATTTCACAAAGTTTTCCATTCAAGAGTTGCAAACATTATTACATAATGCATCCTTTAATGTATCCAGTTTGTATACAAAGGGTTGGTTGATGTGGCACAGAAGCTCTGATTCTTGCCAACGTCGCTTTCTGGGTTTAACTGAAGGTTTTACACAAGTCAGGCCTGATCCACGTTTTGATGCTGACCACACTGTTACAACAAACTCAGTTGGCAAATTATGTCAGAATTGGCTACAACACTCTACATTAGCTGCTGTTAAATTACATCTGTCCAAGCTGACTGATGATGTTGATATGAATGATTTTATAAAGGGCCCGGCTAGTGGTAGATCTAAACGTTGGATTTATGCTGTATACAATGAAATCTGGAAACTTTCACAAATTGAGGCTGCTAAGCGCCTCAGGGATATTGATCAAGCTAATTTGGAAAAGGTGCTTGCGGTTGTCGATAACAGTATTAACATGCTTTCTTCCCGCATCTACACGTTGAATAATATTGTATCTTCTGTGGTTGATATTGTAAATGATGAGGTGTCTCTTTTATACCATGGTCAGAAGCAATTGCGTTCTGTAATGCAATTTGCGTGGACTCTGCAGACTCTTAAGGCTGGCCGAGTGCCCTGGAATTACATGAACGTGTCCTCCCTCTTTGCCCCTTTCAATTTGACAGACAAACAGCCCATGCTTTCAATGCGTGACGCATCATTTTCCATGTTACACATTGAGAGGTTGGAATCTTTACCATTCTCTGTTGCTGAGGCCACTGATGCAACGTGGCTTATCCACGGACTAATTACATTACCATTCGCCTTGTACAAATTTACTAATTGTATGCGATATATTGCAATAGGGCGATATGAACCGTTAGGTGGTGCCTTCCTCCATGAGGCATGGTCTCTTCCTTTTACATATAGGTGCCTGAAAGACGGAAAAGAAGCAAATCTTAATGGGGAAGAATGCACTGAGTCCCCTGACCATTCATTAATATGAGGCACATCCAGTTACATGGTTCCTGTAACCAGGAACGGCCTAATTTAGCCTGTGTTTTAAAAGGAACTCCGGTTCCCGCAATTGTTCCCACGTTCACACTTCTGGCAAATGGTAGTTATTTGCTGTTGAATAACGAGGAGTGTTGTGGTTTAATTGTAGGTATCGCTTATGTGGTAACTGTATCAGAATGTGTTGTGTGCTGCAAAAACTTTCTGTATCCCCCTACCCATGGGAATTCAGATGTTTCCATCTGGCCGCGCATCCCAACCTTGAAAGCAGAGTTCAATGGTATGACTAGAATAAGAGCCCTTTTGTCTCAAAAAGAGGTGGCCCTGAGTTCGGCCCGAGAAACATTCGTCCTTCACATAGCTAACACGCGCAGAGAGGTGCAGGCGCTTTTAACCCCTTCGCTGCTCATGACGAGCTCAGCTCGTCATGCAGTACACTGGTCGTGTGCTCATGACGTGCTGAGCTCGTCATGAACAATGGGAATATATGATCTGCAGCACAGGAGGAAAATCTCCCTAGCAGCGATGGTGTTAAATACTGATTTACCGTTACATTTCAGCGAGCTGGTTCATCAAATCTTTAATGCCTCCTCCACTTCCGGCCATAATCACTTTTTTAAATTAGTTAGTAGCGGTCTCGTGACTTCATTTGAAAAAATATTTGCTGTCATCCCTGCCTTCTTTCATTCTATTTTTTCGAGTTTGTTTGGTGGCTTCCCTGTCTTGCTGGCTTTAGCTGCAGGCGTATTGGTGATATTTTGTTTTATTAAACATGGATGCCCATCCTGCGTTAGGAGCAGCAGAGCCCCTCCTGTCACTGTTGCGCAACCGGATGCTTGATTACTATGGCACCCTACCGCTTGCGACTTTGAGAACGGCGTTTGGATTATCGTTTCGATTTTCCTATTTCACATGTGTCCAGCCTGTGTTTCATTACCTGAGCTGCGATTTTGACTGGGCCCTTGATTTGTGTCTCTGCTTGACGGTGTCTCCTGACGTCGATTTTAATCATCTGATGAGCCCCGTAGTTGCTCACGAGTTGGTTTGTTCTGGCGAAAGGATTATGGCCTTGGCAGCGATGCATGGACAAATGGGTCATTGGGACATACTCGCAGCAGCGCATGAGTTCTTGGCACAGAGCTTTCTTGAGAACCCACCGAGTTGTCCTCTGATGATGCTAGAGGATCCAGTGTTGGAGCAGCACGTATGTTCCTTCCAACTACTTAATTGGATGGCTGAACTGTTTTCGGATGATGACAGTGATTTCATGTTGGAGGCTGTAGCTGCATATTTTGCATTTCAGTTTCATCGTGAGATGCCATGAGGTTTTTACTTACTTAGGCACGTGCATGTTTTTAATTTTTGGACAGTGCCTTTTTCTTACGTGCAGTTTTTTATACATCCCAGAACTATTGACTTATATTTTCAAAGGTTGGAACAATTTCGCTTGGACCCTGTAGGCCTTCATATATGCGTTTGGATAATAGCTTAGTTCGTTATTATTGAACTCTGTTTTCAGGTTACACCCCTTTCTGGTTCTAACTTTACGTGATTCTTGACAGTGCTCTGATCATTGGGGAGGGTGTCATATAGCTACTTCTTTTCTACATACTGTGTTAAGTTAGTATGAGTTTATTAAATGTTTAAACGCCTTTTTCCTTCTTGCTTCACTTTTGCACACAACACATAATTGTTGTTTTAGCTTTCAACCCAGAAAAGCTTCGTGATTTACTTGAGAAATAATATGTTATTGCTCTGATATCACTTTTGTTCTGCACTCTGTCTGCACAGTGAGTGCTGAAGGCTACACGGATAACTTAACCCAGTGTTGTTGTAAGGTCTGATCTTCGCACCCGTATAGATATAACATACATGCTGCTGCCAAAATCTGGCTCTAGGCGAGTTTTATATTGTTGTGCTGAACGCACAAAAACAAACTTGATGTGCTTCGCATGCAGAGAGCTGGTGGAAGATGATGTGATCCTCTGCCACTGAGATTTTGAGGTATGGGCCTGCCCTGCTAAAACCCAAATGAGACCTTCATAGATATAAAATATTATGCTAAATAGGGAGGGTGAGAATTAGATATTGTAAATTCCTATTCATTACAGCATCTTAGCATGCTGTCACCCTTTGCTTTCTATGGACTAGTAACTATGCTGATAACTTCGTTTTTTATAATGTGTTTGCTAGTGTTATATAAGATACTGCGTTTGAGAACTCTGCATTAGTAAATAAATATTTCAAATATGCACGTGTCCTCATTTACTCCAAGTTCTGGTTTAAAATGATTATATAACGAAAGAGTGTTCATGTGTTCCACGATACCTGAGGTATTTCAAGTTCATGTTCTGGTTTGTCTAAACATTGGGAGTTTGTTATGACCAATGAGACACTGTAGCTACCTCGGTAAGGGGATTTTGGGTACTGAGGTGAGTTTTGGGCCATCCTAATTCACCGAGGTTCCAGGTCTCTATGCACAGTTCTGTAGAAGAACGGAATTCCTGTTACAGTGCCCCTTCTGCGCAACAGTCTAGTTTGGTGTGAATGTTGCTAGGTTCCGTAAAAGGTACAGTGCTGTGGTGTTGGTCTCATACAGGATGATGTTTACTACTGCTCTCATGGATTCCACTCAATTGGGTTGTATCTTGGCCCTAATCCTACATAGGTACAGGTGGACAAGACATTTTGCTTTCTCTGGGGCTATCACTTAGAATTCGTAAAGCATACTGCACCTACAGCATGGGGTATCAGCGCATATATGTAACACAACCTGTTCGGGGTTTGAGTGACCAAGGCGGTCATGTGCTGATACCATGTGTCGTGTGAGAGTGCGCTCTGTAGTACATGAGGAATGCTATTGTTTGGTTCAGCATAATTATAAGTGAGGTGAGAGAGGTCCCTACGCAAGTGTTGCAAGAATGTTGAGGTAGTTTCCATGCAACTATGCAGACTTTTGGCTCTGGAGGGGCACAAGAGCACCCATGCCAAAGGTGTAAAAGAATATATAAATACTTAACTTGGGAAACATTTGTAGGTCTTGGGATAGTCTTCAGGGGAGATGTCTGTCATCTGGGCACCCAACGGTGTCTTGTCTATTGTGCACAAAAGAGTCTTTTATAAAAAATTAAATGTCTGTAACGTCAATTTGCAGTATGTGTTTTTGAGTGGTTGGCCTTGTTGAAGTCCTTTTCCGAGCTTCGGTTGAAAGGGCGGCGGGCACATCCTTAGACAGTTTTAGGAACATTCCTGTGCCTTCTTTTTAGGGGTACACTCTAAACTTTCGTTGTTCATGAAGCCTTCTAGTGTGGTACTGGAAGGAGGGGGTGGCACTTTTTAGGAAATGGTCAGTTTAAGTTGTTTTAGCATTATTTTATAAGTACTTTGGTCCCCCCTCTCCTCGCTATAGCAGGGAGAGTACTTTTCTCTGTGGGCTACTTCTGTTAAATGTATGTGTGTGTGTCATTTTTTCAGTGCGGGGTGTCCTTTTGATCTGCATGTGCTACGTGCAATGTGAGGGGAAGTGAATGCCTAATAATTTTTAGGGGTTCTGTGTGTAATGGCAATGTTTCTCTTGTCACATGCATGTCGATCTGGTTCCTGCAAGTGGTGTGTAATGAAGTTCTCCCTAATGGAGTTGGGTGATTGGGTTACCCCCTCTTTCTGGAAGGTTGGGGTTTTGGACTACTTTTAGGCTTCTTTGTGTGGGTTTCCTTGGGCGTTTACCTGTGGTGTTGTGTGATGCTGCTTCTAACGTAGCATACAGGAGGTAGTCGGGGAGTGGTTTGTGGCCCCTGACTGGCTCTGCAGGGTGGTGACTGGGATTTTGTTTGCTTGCTGTGTTTTCAACCGGAGTCGGGTGTGCAGTTGTGATTCATTGTGATCGGCCCAATGCGGGTAATGCTAATGGATTCAATGGATTGGCCCTGAGGACTGGATGTCATGTGGTTGCTTGCTTCAGAGGTTTGAGCACATTCTTGTTCTGGATGTGGGGGAAACCTGGCTACCAACACTGGATGTTTGCTTTGTATTGTTACAATAAGGGGGCCACATGATCCGCACCACCAAGAAGACAGCATTCAAAGAACGACTGGACAACAACACCCACAACAGCAAGGAGCTTTTCAGCATCGTCAAAGAGCTCTCCAACCCCAGTGCCTGCAACACCGACATCACCCCCTCGCAAGACCTCTGCGACTCTCTTGCATCGTTCTTCCACCGCAAGATCGCCAACATACACAACAGCTTTGGCACGCCGACAACGCACTAAACCACCGAACCAGCGCCCGCCACCACCACCCTCCACACCTGGACCCCAATCAGCACCGAAGACACCACCAGCATGAGGAACACCATCCACTCCGGCTCCCCTACGGACCCCTGCCCACACCACAACTTCAACAAAGCCGACGCCGTTATCGCACCCCAACTCCGGAACATCATCAACAACTCCTTTGCATCCACCACCTTCCCGGAGAGCTGGAAACATGGCGAGCTGAATGCCCTCCTGAAAAAAACCACCACGGACCCCACGGACTTCAAGAACCTCCGCCCCATCTCGCTCCTCCCCTTTCCAGCCAAAGTCATCGAGAAGACCGTCAACAGATAACTCTCCACCTTCCTCGAGACCAACGGCTCCCTCGACCCCTCACAGTCTGGCTTCCGAGCAAACCACAGCACCGAGACTGCCCTCATCGCAGCCACCGACGACATCAGGTCCCTGCTCGACAACGGGGAAACGGCTGCCCTCATCCTCCTGGACCTCTCAGCAGCCTGCGACACCGTATGCCACCGCACCCTAATACAACGCCTCAGCAACACCGAAATCCAAGGAACAGCCCTGGAGTGGATCATCTCGTTCCTCGCCGGAAGAACCCAGAAAGTCTGCCTCCCCCCATTCCGATCCACGGCCACCGAAGTCATCTGCGGCGTCCCGCAAGGATCCTCACTCAGCCCCACCCTCTTCAAAATCTACATGAGCCCTCTCGCAGCCATCGCCCGCCAACACAACCTCAACATCATCTCCTATGCCGATGACACCCAGCTGATCCTCTCCCTCACCAACGACCCCGCCACCGCCAAAGCCAACCTCCAGGAAGGAATGAGAGACATCGCAGAATGGATGAAGATCAGCCGTCTGAAAATGAACTCAGACAAGACAGAAGTCCTCATCCTCGGACCTTCTCCCTCCGCCTGGGACGACTCCTGGTGGCTCCCTGCCCTGGGCAGCACACCCAAACCAATGGACCAGGCACGCAACCTGGGCTTCATCCTGGACTCCTCCCTCACCATAACCAAGCAAGTGAACGCCGTCTAATCATCCTGTTTCAACACCCTGCACATGCTCCGAAAGATCTTCAGATGGATCCCCACCGAAACCGGTTGCCATGTGCTTGGCCTACCACCCAGCATTTGATGCAGTGGTGTGGCTGTTGCCTGATTTTTTTTAGGCTGATTTACAATTTATTTGCGTTGCTCTGAGCTTCATTTTGGGGATGAGTATTCTGTGGTGACTGTCCTGGGACTACACTTAGTGGAGAGGTGTGGCTCACTGGTTAGAGGCGGCAGACCTGTAAGCAGAGAACAGCCCGGGACCAGGGTTCAATTCCCAACGCGGCAGGGTCGTGGACCAGGGGTCAACGCACTCGAAAATTCTCGCCTCAGTGCCTACTCTAACCAGGGAACACACTCGGTAGCTCTGGGCATTAAGCTTGCCTTATCTCTTCAACGGCCCCCCACAGACGCCAGGGATGCCTGGTTTCACCCTGGAGATACCCAGAAAGGGACCATCTCACAAGGAAAACCAGGACGGGTTCCCCAGCGGTCTGCAGCGCCAGGACACTCGGTTAGAGTAACAGTGCGCTTTACAAATACCCCACATTTCCATTTCCATTTCTTTCTGCCCATGATATGTTTTTAGTGCAAAAACAACAGTTGATGGACAGAATGCAGAACAATGTCATACATTCACCCCAGTACAGAGATCTGGGCCTAAATCCATCGTTTTTTTGCTCACCACACCACCCCAGTTCAGACATGGCCATATGCAAATCAGCCTTGACCCTGTGCCTCTTGGGAACAGTCCAGCCCGAGCTGCCAAGCCATGTCTTTCCTGGACCGGAATCAAGATATCCTAGGACCGGTGTCTGGCTATCAGCCATCTTCAGGCAGGATAGCTTGACTCCAGTGGCGTGGAGGGCACGGGACTCACGTCTGAGCATACCCGTCCCACTCGGGGTGACAAATGTAAAAACAACAGTTGATGGACAGAATGCAGAACAATGTCATACATTCACCCCAGTACAGAGATCTGGGCCTAAATCCATCGTTATTTACTCACCACACCACCCCAGTTCAGACATGGCCATATGCAAATCAGCCTTGACCCTGTGCCTCATGGGAACATTCCAGCCCGACCTGCCAAGCCATGTCTTTCCTGGACCGGAATCAAGCATCCTAGGACCGGTTTCTGGCTATCAGCCATCTTCAGCTAGTACAGCTTGACTCCAGTGGCGTGGAGAGCACGGGACTCACGTCTGAGCATACCTGTCCCACTCGGGGTGACAAATGCAAAAACAACAGTTGATGGACAGTATGCAGAACAATGACAATGTCATAAATTCACCCCAGTAGGCCCAGAGATCTGGGGCTAAATCTATCATTTTTTTGCTCAACACACCACCCCAGTTCAGGCATGGCCATATGCAAATCAGCCTTGACCCTGTGCCTCTTGGGAACAGTCCAGCCCGAACTGCCAAGCCATGTCTTTCCTGGACCGGAATCAAACATCCTAGGACCGGTTTCTAGCTATCAGCCGTCTTCAGCCAGGATAGCTTGTTTCCAGTGACGTGGAGAGCACGGGACTCACGTCTGAGCATACCCGTCCCACTCTGGGTGACAAATGCAAAAACAACAGTTGATGGACAGAATGCAGGACAATGTCATACATTCACCCCAGTACAGAGATCTGGGCCTACATCCATCGTTTTTTTGCTCACCACACCACCCCAGTTCAGACATGGCCATATGCAAATCAGCCTTGACCCTGTGCCTCATGGGAACAGTCCAGCCCGAACTGCCGAATTGGAATGGCATGGTGATCAAAATAACGATGGATTTAGGCCCAGATCTCTGTACTGGGGTGAATGTATGACATTGTTCTGCATTCTGTCCATCACCTGTTGTTTTTTGCATTTGTCACCCCGAGTGGGACGGGTATGCTCAGACGTGAGTCCCGTGCTCTCCATGCCACTGGAATCAAGCTGTCCAGGCTGATGAGGGCTGAAAGCCCAAAAACGGTCCTTGGATGCTTGTTTCCAGTCAAGGGAGGACCTAGCTCGGCAGTTCAGGCTGGACTGTTCCGATGGGGCACAGGGTCAAGACTGATTTGCATATGGCTGGGTTCAAACTGGAATGGCATGGTGAGCAAAAAACACGATTGATTTAGGCCCAGATCTCTGTACTGCGGTGAATGCATGACATGGTTCTGCATTCTGTCCATCACCTGTTGTTTTTTGCATGATATGTTTTTAGGCAGCATTGGTCGGCCATGTGTCACATTCCATGATAATGGTTGCACTCTATTAGGCCTGGCTGTAGGAGCTTCCCTGACCTCTACTGCTGGGACTGGGTGAATACCCACTGGGGTTCAGAGGTGGAGCTTTCCTCAAGACTGTTGCCATTTGTACGTTCACAGCCAATGCTGCCCCCTCGAGGGTGGTCTTTTTCAATTTTTACTGGACCAATCTGGTGGTGTCTCTTTGGGCTTGCTCCTGCTTTTCCCTGTCCTTCTCCCGTCTTTTACTGTAATAATTTAATATATGGGCCTGTATTTCTTACCAAGGTTTGGTGTCTTAGCCTAAATAGGCCATCTAGTCCTGTCATTTTGCTCACCACGCCACCCCAGTTCAGATATGGCCCTATGCAAATCAGCCTTGACCCTGTGCCTCATGGGAACAGTCCAGCCAGAACTGCCAAGCCATGTCTTTCCTGGACCAGAATCAAGCATCATAGGACCAGTTTCTGGCTATCAGCCGTCTTAAGCCAGGATAGCTTGACTCCAGTGGCGTGGAGAGCACGGGACTCACATCTGAACATACCCGTCCCACTCTCAGTGACAAATGCAAAAACAACAGTTTTACAGTAAAAGACAGGAGAAGGACAGGGAAAAGCAGGAGCAAGCCCAAAGAGACACCACCAGATTGTTCCAGTAAAAATTGAAAAAGACCACCCTCGAAGGCAGCATTGGCCGTCAACGTACAAATGGCAACAGTCTTGAGGAAAGCTCCACCTCTGAACCCCAGTGGGTATCCAGCCAGTCCCAACAGTAGAGGTCAGGGAAGTTGGCTACAGCCAGGCCTAATAGAGTGCAACCATTATCATGGAATGTGACACATGGCCGACCAATGCTGCCTAAAAACATATCATGCAAAAACATATCATGCGAAAAACAACAGGTGATGGACAGAATGCAGAACAATGTCATACATTCACCCCAATACTGAGTTCTGGGCTAAATCCATCGTTTTTTTGCTCACCATGCCATTCCAGTTTGAACCCAGCCATATGCAAATCAGTCATGACCCTGTACCACATGGGAACAGTCCAGCCCTAACTGCCAAGCTAGGTCCTACCTGGACTGGAAACAAGCATCCAAGGACTGGTTTCAGGCTTTCAGCCCTCATCAGCCTGGATAGCTTGATTCCAGTGGCATGAAGAGCACGGGACCCACGCCTGAGCATACCCGTCCCACTCGGAGTGACAAATGCAAAAAACAACAGGTGATGGACAGAATGCAGAACAATGTCATACATTCACCCCAGTACAGAGATCTGGGCCTAAATTCATCGTTTTTTTGCTCACCATGCCATTCCATTTCGGCAGTTTGGGCAGGACTGTTCCCATGAGGCACAGGGTCAAGGCTGATTTGCATATGGCCATGTTTGAACTGGGGTGGTGTGGTGAGCAAAAACACGATGGATTTAGGCCCAGATCTCTGTACTGGGGTGAATGTATGATATTGTTCTGCATTCTCTCCATCACCTGTTGTTTTTTGCATTTGTCACCCCGAGTGGAAAGGGTATGATCAGACGTGAGTCCCGGGCTCTCCATGCCACTGGAATCAAGCTATCCAGGCTGGAAGAGGGCTGAAAGCCCGAAACTGGTCCTTGGATGCTTGTTTCCAGTCCAGGGAGGACCTAGCTTGGGTGTTTGGGCTGGACTGTTCCCCTGGGGCACAGGGTCAAGACTGATTTGCATATGGCTGGGCTCAAACTGAAATGCCATGGTGAGCAAAAAAACAATGGATTTAGGCCCAGATCTCTGTACTGGGGTGAATGTATGACATTGTTCTGCATTCTGTCCATCGCCTTTTGTTTTTTGCATTTGTCCCCCCGAGTGGTACGGGTATGTTTCGGCGTGGGTCCCGTGCTCTCCATGCCACTGGAATCAAGCTATCCAGGCTGATGAGGGCTGAAAGCCTGAAACAGGTCCTTGGATGCTTGTTTCCAGTCCAGAGAGGACCTAGCTTGTCAGTTAGGGCTGGACTGTTCCCATATGGCACAAGGTCAAGACTGATTTGCATATGGCTGGGTTCAAACTGGAATGGCATGGTGAGCAAAAAAACGATGGATTTAGCTCAGATCTCAGTACTGGGGTGAAAGTATGACATTGTTCTGCATTCTGTCCATCACCTGTTGTTTTTTGCATTTGTCACCCCGAGTGGGACGGGTATACTCAGACTTGAGTCCCGTGCTCTCCATGCCACTGGAATCAAGCTATCCAGGCTGATGAGGGCTGAAAGCCTGAAACCGGTCCTTGGATGCTTGCTTCCAGTCAAGGGAGTACCTAGCTTGGCAGTTCAGGCTGGACTGTTCCCATGGGGCACAGGGTCAAGACTGATTTGCATATGGCTGGGTTCAAACTGGAATGGCATGGTGAGCAAAAAAACGATGGATTTAGGCCCAGTTCTCTGTACTGGGGTGAATGTATGACATTGTTCTGCATTCTGTCCATCACCTGTTGTTTTTTGCATAATGTGTTTTAGGCAGCATTGGTCGGACATGTGTCACATTACATGATAATGGTTGCACTCTATTAGGCCTGGCTGTAGCCAGCTTCCCTGACCTCTACTGCTGGGACTCTGTGGATACCCACTGGGGTTCAGAGGTGGAGCTTTCCTCAAGACTGTTGCCGTTTGTACGTTCACGGCCAATGCTGCCCCCTCGAGGGTGGTCTTTTTCAATTTTTGCTGGACCAATCTGGTGGTGTCTCTTTAGGCTTGCTCCTGCTTTTCCCTGTCCTTCTCCTGTCTTTTACGGTAATAATTTAATACATGGGCCTGTAATCCACACCAAGGTTTGGTGTCTTAGCCAAACTATGCCATCTAGTCCTGTCTTTTTGCTCACCACACCACCCCAGTTCAGATATGGTCATATGCAAATCAGCCTTGACCCTGTGCCTCGTGGGAACAGTCCAGCCTGAACTGCCAAGCCATGTCTTTCCTGGACCGGAATCAAGCATCATAGGACCGGTTTCTGGCTATCAGCCGTCTTCAGCCAGGAAAGCTTGACTCCAGTGGCGTGGAGAGCGAGGGACTCACGTATGAGCATACCCGTCCCACTCTGGGTGACAAATTCAAAAACAACAGTTGATGGACAAAATGCAGAACAATGTCATACATTCACCCTAGTACAGTGATCTGGGCCTGAATCCATCGTTTTTTTGCTCACCACACCACCCCAGTTCAGACATGGCCATAGGCAAATCAGCCTTGACCCTGTGCTTTATGGGAACAGTCCAGCCCGAACTGCCGAACTGGAATGGCATTGTGAGCAAAAAAACGATGGATTTAGGCCCAGATCTCTGTACTGGGGTGAATGTATGACATGGTTCTGCATTCTGTCCATCACCTGTTGTTTTTTGCATTTGTCACCCGAAGTGGGAAGGGTATGCTCAGACGTGAGTCCCGTGCTCTACATGCCACTGGAATCAAGCTATCCAGGCTGATGAGGGCTAAAATCCCAAAGCCAGTCCTTGGATGCTTGTTTCCAGTCCAGGGAGGACCTAGCTTGGCAGTTCGGGATGGACTGTTCCCATGTGGCACAGGGTCAAGACTGATTTGCATATGGCTGGGTTCAAACGGGAATGGCATGGTGAGCAAAACAACTATGGATTTAGCCCAGATCCCAGTACTGGGTTGAATGTATGACATTATTCTGCATTCTGTCCAACACCTGTTGTTTTTTGCATTTGTCACCCCGAGTGGGACGGGTATGCTCAGACGTGAGTCCCGTGCTCTCCATGCCACTGGAATCAAGCTATCCAGGCTGATGAGGGCTGAAAGACCGAAACCGGTCCCTCGATGCTTGTTTCCAGTCAAGGGAGGACCTAGCTTGGGAGTTCAGGCTGGACTGTTCCCATGGGGCACAGGGTCAAGACTGAAATGCATATGGCTGGGTTCAAACTGGAACGGCATGGTGAGAAAAAAACCGATGGATTTAGGCACAGATCTCTGTACTGGCGTGAATGTATGACATTGTTCTGCATTCTGTCCATCACCTGTTGTTTTTTGCATGATATGCATTTAGGCAGCAGTGGTCGGCCATGTGTCACATTCCATGATAATGGTTGCACTCTATTAGGCCTTGCTGTAACCCGCTTCCCTGACCTCTACTGCTGGGACTGGGTGGATACCCACTGGGGATCAGAGATGGAGCTTTACTCAAGACTGTTGCCATTTATACATTCACGGCCAATGCTGCCCCCTCGAGGGTGGTCGTTTTCAATTTTTGCTGGACCAATCTGGTGGTGTCTCATTGGGCTTGCTCTTGTTTTTATCAGTCCTTCTCCTGTCTTTTAAGGTAATAATTTAATATATGGGCCTGTATTTCTCCCCAAGATTTGGTGTCTTATCCCAACTATGCCATCTAGTCCTGTCTTTTTGCTCACCACACCACCCCAGTTCAGACATGGCCATATGCAAATCAGCCTTGACCCAGTGCCTCATGGGAACATTCCAGCCCGAACTCACGAACTGGAATGGCATGGTGAGCAAAAAAACGAGGGATTTAGGCCCAGATCTCTGTACTGGGGTGAATGTATGACATTGTTCTGCATTCTCTCCATCACCTGTTGTTTTTTGTATTTGTCACCCCGAGTGGGACGGGTATGCCCAGACGTGAGTCCCGTGCTCTCAATGCCACTGGAATCAAGCTATCCAGGCTGATGAGGGCTGAAAGCCCGAAACCGGTCCTTGGATGCTTGTTTCCAGTCTAGGGAGGACCTAGCTTGGCAGTTCGGGCTGGACTGTTCCCATGGGGCACAGGGTCAATACTGATTTGCATATGGCTGGGTTCCAACTAGAATGGCATGGTGAGCAAAAAAACGATGGATTTAGGCCCAGATCTCTGTACTGGGGTGAATGTATGACAATGTTCTGCATTCTGTCCATAACCTGTTGTTTTTTGCATTTTTCACCCCGAGTGGGACGGGTAGGCTCAGACGTGAATCCCGTGCTCTCCATGCCACTGGAATCAAGCTATCCAGGCTGATGAGGGCTGAAAGCCCGAAACCGGTCCTTGGATGCTTGTTTCCAGTCTAGGGAGGACCTAGCTTGGCAGTTCGGGTTGGACTGTTCCCTTGAGAGCACAGGGTCAAGACTGATTTGCATATGGCTGAGTTCAAACTGGAATGGCATGGTGAGCAAAAAAACTATGGATTTAGGCCCCAATCTCTGTACTGGGGTGAATGTATGACATTGTTCTGCATTCTGTCCCTCACCTGTTGTTTTTTGCATTTGTCACCCCGAGTGGGACGGGTATGCTCAGGCGTGAGTCCCGTGCTCTCCATGCCACTGGAATTAAGCTATCCAGGCTGATGAGGATTGAAAGCCCGAAACCGGTCCTTGGATGCTTGTTTCCAGTCCAGGGAGGACCCAGCATGGCAGTTCGGGCTGGACTGTTCCCATGGAGCACAGGGTCAAGACTGATTTGCATATGGCTGGGTTCAAACTGGAATGGCATAGTGAGCAAATAAACGATGGATTTAGGCCCAGATCTCTGGACTGTTGTGAATGTATGATATTGTTCTGCATTCTGTCCATTTATTTATTTAGTTACTTGTGTAGCGCAGGACTCGACCCCCGGAGGGGTATCTCCGCTATTGGTTCACCAGATGTGCATCAAAACAGAGCTCTAGGAGGCAGAAGAACTATGCTGTCAGGAACAAATGTGTCTTAAGTGTTCTACTAAATTTTAGATAGTCAGTAGTTTATCTCAGGCCGGGGGAAGTTTGTTCCAGAGGGTAGGGCCCATATAGGATAGGGCCCGCCCACCCTGCTGTGCCTTTCTGACCGTCGGGATCTGTAGCAATAGTTGGCCGCTGGAACGAAGCAGACGTTCCGGGTTATAGATGTTAAATTTTTCTGTCAAGTATTGAGGGCCTGAGCCAAACAGACATTTGTGTATGACACAGCAGATCTTAAACTTGATCCATTGACGAATGGGCAGCCAGTGGAGTTTTTCAAGGAGGGGGCGAGAAGGCGTTCTAGGGGGGACATTTAAGACCAGTCTTGCCGCGTGTTCTGGGCCACTTAGAGTCTGCTGAGTCCCTCTTCATTAGCTGACAAGAAGAGGCCATTACAATAATCTAGCCGGCTGACTATAAGGGCCTGGACAAGGGTCTTTCTAAAAATGTCCGACAAGAATGAAAATACATGCCTCAGAAGTCCTATCATCCGAAAACAGGACCCTGTCACCTGGTTTGCATGCTCTTTTAACAGTAATCCCTGGTCCAACCATACAGCTAGGTTCTTCACTGTCTGTTTAGGGTTAAGTACAGGTGTCAGATCGAGAGGCCACCAATCCGGAGACCAAAGGAGAGGAGCTTTCCCGAAAAGCATGACCTCTGTCTTGCCCACATTACATTGTAGGCAGTTAGAGGCCATCCAGTCAGACACTGCTCTCATCCCCTCCGCAAAAGAATGTTTGATTGCAGGAGTAAGGGTCTGGAAACAAAAGCTGAGTGTCGTCAGCATACGACACTGGCGTGAACCCATATGTTCTCACAATGTCAGCTAAGGGGGCTACATATAGATTGAATAATGTAGGACTTAGACATGAGCCCTGTGGGACTCCCTTGGTGAGCTCCCTAGAACTGGAACAGTAGGGGCCCAAGCTGACACTTTGTGAGAGGCCTGAGAGAAAACACTCAAACCAGGACAGAGCCAGTCCTCCAATCCCCACCTTCTGCAAGCGGCCGAGAAGAATATCATGCGAGACCGTGTCGAAGGCTGCGGACACATTCAACAGCACCAGAATCATAGAGCCCCCTCTGTCTTGTGCCATCCTGATGTTATCTGTGTCAGAGAGGAGCGCTGATTCGGTGCTGTAGTTGGGTCTGAAACCTGATTGTGTATGGTCAAGCCCTCCTGATGCCTTGATGAATTTGGACAACTGGGTATTCACATGTTTCTTGGTCAGCTTGCTTAAATAAGGCAGAAGGGAAATTGGGTGGAGGTTGGATAGGTCTGTCCATGGTGAGGCCGGGTTTTTATGAATAGGGTTAATTACAGCTCTTTTCCATTCTTGGGGTATCCGACCCTCCCCAAGAGAAAGGTTTATTATTGATTGAATCATAGGGCCAAGCAGAGTGCATAAAAAAGCAGCCATTTTGGCAGGCAGGAAATCCAGAGGAGACCCTGTTTTAATATGATTTGTCAATGAATTTATGTCATCTAATCCAATCTCCTGGAAAGCAGTGAATGTAGGTGTAGGTATGTCACTATTGTGAGGACTTGATGGAGGAGAAATACTGACAGCGTTATCCTTGCAGTTAATTACTTTTAGAATTTTTTTGTATATCAGCTCTATTTTGTTTTCAAAGAATTGGGAGATATCATCACACAGGGATTGAGAGAAATCATCTGGACTTTCACAGGCTACAGGTTTCACAAATGTCTGTAGAATCCTGTAGAGTTCTTTGAAGGAATTGCCTGCCTCAGTCAACTGTGAAGTGAGACAGTTCCTCCTGGCTAGCCTGATATTTTTGTGGTATAGGGATAGGGCATCAGCATGTTCTTTCCTGATTTCCTCTGTGTGGTTCTTTCACCATACTTTTTCCAACCTCCTACATTCCTGTTTCTCTATCCTAAGTTGTTCAGTGTACCATATCTCTTGTTTGGATATGGGAAGCTGTTTATGCAATTTAATTGGGGCCAACATGTCAACCGCCTCTAAAAGAGAGGTATTAAACTTAGATAAGACAGAATCCACATTGTCCGTAACTAGGACCATGGGTTCTATCCACACTTTCTGTAGGTCATCCAGTGTCACCTTATGCCATTGTCTATGCCATTGAGGCGGAAGGGCTGGCTGTTTATTTGATTTGTCCTGGCCAAGGAGAAGGAATTCCAGCAGAAAGTCGTCTGACCAGTTTACTCGGGTCGAGGGTCGACATAATATCTTAACACAATTAGAAAAAATCAAATCCAGAGTGTGGCCTCCTATGTGAGTGGGACCTTTATTGCGTATTTCAAGCTCTAAAAGGGAGAGATCTGAGAGCAAAGACTGCGTCTGAGGAAGATTGGGGATGTTTACATGAATGTTGAAATCTCCCAAAAGGAGAAAATCTTCTTTAGCTTTAAGATGTGGGGCCAGTATTTCGGGCAGAGCTAAAGTCAAACTTGTGCTAGGCCCAGGAGGGCGGTAAACAAGAGCTCCCTTCCAATGTCTTTTAGATGCCGAACTGATCTTAAAGATCATAACTTCCATCAGGGAGCAACTTCTTTGCTCAATTACATTTACCTTCAGTCCTTCCTTGTAAACTATCGCAATACCGCCGCCGATTTTTATCGGGCGATCAAGCTTTAGCATTTTATATCCGACAGGAACCCCCAAGGCAATAGCGTGGATCGTATGTGGTTTTAGCCATGTTTCGGTTAAAAAGCAAATTTTAGGCTTTGTCGTTGTGATAAGGTCCCAGAGTTCGCAATAGTGTTTTGGTAAGGAGCGAATGTTAAGAAGAAACATCTTCAGGCCCTTAGGAGCCACTGTCCCTTGTATTTTGTGACCTCGGATGGTGTCAGTGTGGGATGCCTGGAAGTGGCAAAAGATACATGAGAAGGGGCCCTCTGGACATGGCCAAGAGTTACGAGCACAACCCTCTAAAGGCACTGGTTGCAAGTTTTTTAGGGCTTGAGCTGAGTATTTGATGTAGTGTTCCCCAGTGGAGTACGCACCATATTGGGCAGAGTCCATGGCCCCTGGCCCCGTCAGGTCACGGACGGGCACAGACGGGCGACTCTTAGGCTACTCTTCGGCGTGTCTTCGGCTCCCCTGCGCGCGACCGCTGCGCGCTCGGGAGGGGGCGAGGGCTAAATACCACTATGAGTACGACCACTAGAGCGCTAACCGCTCAATGGTGGACAGGAAGTGCCTGGCTCTCCCTGACCCGTGCTCCGCGCAATGGTACTGGCTACCGCGTCGGACCGGGGCGGGCAGGAGTGGTGATCGAGCCCAGGCTTCCCAAACTGCCCTGAAGAAACCGTCCCCCCTCTCTTCAATCAGGAAGGGAGAATGTGTAAACAACTGAGCAACTCAGGTACAGGCTAGCGCTAATAAACCTGAAATTCCAATTGCCAGATTTCCAATTTTTAAAATCAGCAGCAAATTAAATAAAACGTTTTTAAAATATCACATACGCAGCATAGAGCACAATTTAGGCACATCAGTTGAGCTAGTGGGTCAGGGAACTCTGCCACAGCCTCCCTACCCTCCCTACTCCCTGCCACAGCCTCCCTACCCTCCCTACTCCCTGCCACAGCCTCCATCACCTGTTGTTTTTTGCATGATATGTTTTTAGGCAGCATTGGTCGGCCATGTGTCACATTCCATGATAATCGTTGCACTCTATTAGGCCTGGCTGTAGCCAGCTTCCCTGACCTCTACTGCTGGGACTGGGTGGATAACCACTGGGGTTCAGAGGTGGAGCTTCCTTCAAGACTGTTGCCATTTGTACGTTCACGGCCAATGCTGTCCCTTCGAAGGTGTCCTTTTTCAAGTTTTTGCTGGACCAATCTGGTGGTGTCTCTTTGGGCTTGCTCCCGCTTTTCCCTGTCCTTCTCCTGTCTTTTATGGTAATAATTTAATATATGGGCCTGTATTTCTCACCAAGGTTTGGTGTCTTAGCCCAACTATGCCATCTAGTCCTGTCTGTAGCTCAGTGGGTTTTCCCTTTTTGAGGGTGTTGTAAAAGAAAGCAACATGGGCTGCCCTGTCATTTGTCCTCATCTTTCCCTCATTCTGTCTAGAAATCAGTCAAGGTCTCTCCAGGTTTCATGCTTTCTCCCATCAATCCTCTTACGCCGGGGCAGTCAGGAAATAATATCTCTCTGAGGTGCATCCATATCTGGTGTCTGAATGAGTCATGCTTGGTGTTGATCAGTGTGACTGTGGGGATGCAGGCTTGGGAAAACACTGTGTCGGTCTGCTCCCCAATGAGGTTGCTGAGCAGACTTTTGACGTCACTTATAGCTACATTGATTCCTGCTGTGTTTTTCTCAAAACATGAGCTCCACTTTCCTGCCTTGTCCATCAATGAGGGCAGCTTGTTCCCAATCCCCTCTTTGTCCGCCTGTGCTCATGACACATAGATGGTTCCTTACACACCTTTCTTTAGTGGTCGACATATTTTGGCATGGCGCGGCTGTTAGTTTCTCCCTGACGTAGTGCTTCCATCTTCTCAGACATTCCTGCATGTAGGGGAAGTTCCATCATGGATCGCCCCCTCCGTGCCAGATGCAGTCTTCCGTGACTATCATCTCCTCTGGTTTGAAAATTCCCTACTCCAGCAATGGTCTATTATACTGGCCCTTCTTTCAGTCCAGTAGGCCAGCAAATGGCAAGATGGCATGCGAAGGCCTTACCGTCTTCTCTGAACCTATCCCTCTAAGGGTCAGCTTGCCTGACCAGCATGTTAAGGGGGAGTGCGGATGTCCTCACCATAGCTCTCCTCGTGCGTGCATAAAGTCGCCATTCTACTCCTCCTATGTCTTCATTGCGTTTCATTTAGGCTATCCTGATTTCCTATTTCTTGGTCGGCCCCTCTCCTATGCTGATGACCAAATGGAGTGTTAATTTCTGTTAGGGGCCTCTCATGAGTCATGAGTCTTCCTCAGGCTCATCCTAATTTGGAGCCTGGTACCTAGCTCTGGCTTACTCCAAGGCAGAGTGCATTTTTCTACCATCCCATTGGGCTTCCAAGATGAGAGCTCTTTCTCTCTCTATTCCCAACTCAAGACTCTCTAACTCCCACCTGTGCTGCCATCTTCGCTCAATGCTGCGTGCTTTTCTTCTTGGTAGCATTTTAACCTTAAGCTCACTCCCTGATGCTTCCTCCACAGCCTGAGCATACCTTGGGGGAGCATATCCTAATGCTCACCCCTCAGCTTCGGACCTCGGAGGGCTGGGACCCTATCTACCCCTCCGCTGGTGTTATCCTCCTCCAGAACTGCTATGAACCTCCCTCTGACTCTAGGGCAGTCAGAGGGGCTGTTTGGAGCATGTGCTCCTCATTCCGCTAGGGCTTGATGGGCTGTGACCGATGGATGGGGGTCAAATTTCTAGGGAGCCTGGCACTGGACTGGAAGGTGGCTGGCTTTACATGGGCAGGTTAGTCTGGTGGTCTCCTTACCCTAGGTCAGGTGGGTTGCTGCCCAGTGGGGGTTCGAAGACAGCCTCACAGGATAGGGCCACCTCAAAGATGGCCTATAGTTCTAGTACGGCCTCTTGTTTAAACCTCTTTTGACATACATGTCTTGCCTGTATGTGTGTTCTTGTGTGCTCTATTATGTTGGTATCAAATGTTACCCCCTCAGGCCAGGGAAATGCCTATGCCTTGGTATGGGCGTGCCACTCATGGAAGTGTTCCGCTAGCTTCCGAGCCTGTGTGGGGAACAAAGCTTGCATGTAGTATAGTGATGTCTCCATGATGGATTAGAAGACTTGTTAAGGAGCTTGTGTAAACTTTAAACTTTCTTGAGTTTTAAATAATTGCAAATTCTACTGTGATTGTGCGGAAACTGTGTAAACTGGGTGTAACGGCAACAATCCACTGGTCATGGACAATCCACTAGTCATGGGCTCTATTTTAAGAAAAATGATGCATCACAAAAACTCCTAACAATTGTCAAAGACAATCCAATGAAAAAGTAACAACCTGGGGGGAGGAGCCAAGCTCGTGACCGTGATGGCCGCACTGTAGCTCGGCTCCGTCAACCTTCCTGCCTAAACGCATATCCTGATCTTCATCCTGCTCCGAGGCGACACACTCGGCAAGAAATGGAACGATGAAACAATGCTCGCACTCACCGTTTGTCCCGGGGGCTCCTGTGTGCTGCGGATCTGGAGTTATGCCCTTGCTGGGTCCGGGGCCTCCGTGGCGTGCAGCCCGGGGACTTGCCTGTGACGGTCGGCCAGAGTGAGGGTGTCGGGGGCGGCCCCTGGTGGAGGAGGGGTTCGGCTGAAGAGGCCGTTGTGCGGTTGTGCCGGTGGCGACTGACCGGGCCCGGTCTGGCGGCCAGGGGGCCCTATGGCAGGGCGCGGCCTGCCGCGGATGGGGGTAGACCGAGTAGGAGGCATGTCCCCCCTTTGCTACCCTGCTCGGCCATCTTGAAGCCCTTCGCCCGGATTCGGCGGGCGTTGTCCGTGGGCCGGTGCCGCTGGTGGTCCCCGTTTTTGGTGGCCCTTCTTTCTGCACCAAGATTGCCATTTCCGTGGCTCGAGCAGGCCCCCGGTGGGCCTTGCTTGAGAGCCCATTCCAGGAGTTGAGGCGCGGAGAAGCACGGCTGAATTTACAAGATGGCGACCAGTGCCCTGAGTCACGGATCTACTCGGAGCGGCAAACCTGGGTCGCTGAAGTGCACGTGGGCAGCGTCCTGTGATCGTGAGCCTACGATTGGTGATGTCCTCGGTGCCCTGCATTCTTTACGCGAGGCCATGGTCTTCGGCTCCGGTGTGAAAGATGATAGGTCTGCCGCCAAGGTTTTTGGGCCGCCCCTCATGGACGCGGCTCGACTTCGCATGTTTGCTCCTTCGCCCTCCTCGGCTGCTACGAGGAATGCTGTCACTGTGCATCAGCAGGACCGTACGCCTGCGGCCCCTAATCTCCAGGTAGCTTCGATTGTGGCGGGTGCGGGCGTGGGCCCCACGTCGGGCCCGTTCATGCCAGAATGACTGGGGAGCGAGATGGATGCTCGATTCGAACTGCTTTGGTGTGGCCCCGCTGCTATCCTGCGGGGGAGACCTCGCTTTACTGGGCGGCGAGACTACTCCCATACTGCTTGCTGCTCCTGATGCTGCTATTGGAAAGTCTAGACTGCCGCAGCCATTGCTTGCTCTGCTGTTTGATACTGGGGTCCTCTGGTTTATGCCCCCTGCCTGATTTGTTCCTATCCTGTGCCCATCTCACCTCGAACTATTTGCTACACACTAAACTATTGCGCATGATGGCTATGGTCAGGAGAGGACAGGGGTGAGCCGGACTGGACCCGGCGGTCTACTGGTTAACAGATGGAGATGAGGACTGCCCACAGCTGGGCCAATATGGCCGGTTCCTTCGAATGTTTCTGTTACATGGGGTTGTGTCGATCTCACTTGGATGTGGTTTCATGTGTGTGAAGGCGGGAGGTGAGGGCTGAATGATTCGATTGCAGATCTCCTCTCCCACTGGTTCTTTCTCCCCTCTCCTCTGTTTTGTTTCTTTCTCACTTTCTAATTTCCTACATTTCGGGTTTCTATTTAGGGCGACAGGCACTCTGCTGGGGGAGTAGGCCGTAGCCTTCTGCAGGGGTGCAGGGTGGGGCGGGTGGGATGAGGTTTCTTTATTGTTCGTTTTTCTTTTAGTTCTATGGCTCTTTTGTATCCCTTTATCGGGGCGCTGTGGCTGTACGTGTTTCCCATGGTATGGTAGCTGGTGGGATGGGGGATGACTTGCTTGCTTCTACGATATTGATTGCACATGTATCACGACTTGCATACCCCTACCCCGATAGCTGATCTCTCAGTCTTGCGCGCCTTTATTGCTGTGGGGCGCGTGCAGTAGCGCGGCGCTCTTTCTCTCCCTCTTTTAATATTTTTCCTCCCTCCTTTCCCCCCTTTTTCCTCTATTTACTTGGGTTAGTATAGAGGATGAACACAACTAAGCTGCTGCTCTGGTTCCTCTGTTATGTACTAGCATATATATAGGTGGTCGACGGGTGCGTGATGGGCCACGGTTTGACTGTTCTGAACTGGGGTGTCTATAAGTTGATTCCTGTTAATCGCGGCTGTTACCTGCTTTTATTGATGCCCTTCTGTTTCGATGTTGGACATGTGGCCCGCCAAGGGAACTTAGATGGCTAAAAGTTGCAATTGATCCTGCTATACTTCCTATTATATTATAAAATTAACCTTCCTTAATCCTGTTTCCAACGGTCATATTCAGCCCCCCCTTTTAATATTAGATCGCTTGCTTGTACAACGCTGGGTGACTACCGGGAAATTTTATTATTGACTCATGTGCTTTCATAATGTGTCGTGGCCGGCCTGACTGGTTGTCGGCCCGTATATGTATATTTCCATCTGTACAATAAAGGTTTTCAAAAGAAAAAAAAAAGAAAAAGTAACAACCTGTAAGAAGCTCAATGGTTAGTTCAGAACAGTACGAGCAGATTTTTAGTAGCGAAATAGCTGAATATGAATTTGTGGGAAAAAATGGTTATTATTTAATAAATGCCTAAACTTACTAACAGGACATAACATTTAAGCATGAAATACAATTGCAAAATCTAACAGAACCACAACATCAACAATGCGTAAATGGAAAATTCCTAAAAGAAACTAGAAAAGAAAAATTTACATGAAATATGATTCGTTTGTCCAAAAATCTTGGCTCTTTCGTCGGGCCTAATGCCCAGGGAGGGGGGATACTCTGTGTGGTACACAGCGCTAAGTGAGCCCAATATTCTGTCAGTATCGGTTAGGGGAACACAAATAGCAACAATTTGCCCAGAGAAAAAGGAACAGTCTGACAATTATCGGCCCTACCAGGACAAGCACAAACGCTACACCTTATTCACCAAGGTCCGAATTGCTCCCTAACGTCCAATTAACACCCTATATCACACCCAGGGGTCATGCGTACCATCTGTGTAATGCTCAGCAGTCCAAGTGAAATAAATAAGACTCTCTGTGGAACACTCAACAGCCCAAGCGAGAATAACTTAGCGACCCCATTTCACACCAAAGGCCTATGAGTAACATTTGTGTAATGCTCAGTGGCCCAAGTAAATTAAACTACAAACTACCTTCACCTTCTCTAGCGTGCTGTCCAGGAAAAAAAGGGATTTACACACTTGCCTTAGTTTTCCATACGCCACATGCTGGTACTAAGGATCAGATCTAGTCTTTTACCCTGTGATGGCGGACTCTGGATGGACCTCCGCCCCGTAGATTCAGCAGAATTTTTAATTAATAAGGGCATCTGCTCACTCGTCATGTTGTGAAGATGTGAATCCATTTGGGCAGGGGTCCTTGTCCTACGGCAGTTGTCGGGCTTGATAAACCAATCTCTCCCGGCTCAGATATAAACTTACCTTGCAAAAATAAAAAGACAAGACGTATAGCAAAACAGGAACACGTTTGTTTAATTAAATGCAGTGGCCGGGTGGCCGGGAGATCCTCAACAGAGTCGTGTCTGAAGACCGTCTCAATTTACGGAAGTTTTGGCCGGTAGTATATAAAGTTATTTTTGTTCAATTACACATTCTTGTAAAGCATGTAGGGTCTGATTCACAGAACTAACTTAAGACAAAATCATAAACTTACTACTTTTGGTATTCACAGAAGTTAGGATTTTGTCTTAAATTTGTCTTACAACAGACTTAAGACAGACTTAAGACAGACTTAAGTTAGGATTTCGTCTTAAGTTTGTCTTAAGTCTGTCTTAAGACAAACTTAAGACAAAATCCTAACTTCTGTGAATACCAAAAGTAGTACGTTTAGGATTTTGTCTTAAGTTAGTTCTGTGAATCGGCCCCGTAGATCCCAAACTAGTCATGAACCATAAATACAACCATCTGATAAGGGGGACACAGGTGGCTCTCGACCTCATGGACAGCTCGTGTGTGCCAGTGTGTATGTTTCCTGATATCCTGCATCGGAAGCACGTGATCTCTGCTTTTGGTGTGCATGCTGTGCTCTGATTGGCTGAGTGTTCCTAACTACATGTTGCATCTGACTTTGTGGTATTTTGGGAACGCGTGCCTTTGGCTAAATGTGTTCAATCTCCTCGGGCCTGTTTGTGGTGTAACTGCCTACCTGGGTGAATAATTAGGGTTTTCTCCGTTTGCGTGTTTGTCACTGGGCTAAGTTTAACCCCACCTGTGACCTATCAACCAGTAGGCTTGGGTTTGGGTTGCAGAGCCTGTCTGGCCGCGTATCTCTGACTCGGGTTGATGGGAAGAGCATCTCGGGTGAATTCAATAGCAAGGATACAAGTTCATTATTACATGTACATATGACATGGCGTTCATCATGACGTACATTGATATCACATTCACCGATATTAACAAATGAAACAAATATGCAGCACAAAAACAATATTCTGTATCACAAAACTTATTTTTATGTCACAGAATTTGACAACACATGCTGCAATGTCCTTGGGAAGGGGAAGGGGTAAGTATAAAAAGACTATTGCTATTTATTTTCCCTTCCATGGGGTTTAACTTGTAATAGGTGTATTTTGGTGCAGAGATATTAGCCAGAATACTTAACCACCTGACCTTCTCGCCTAACTACTTCTAATACATAATCAGGCAAAACCAGGAGGTGGCCTGAAAGCTGCCTTGCCTCACTCAGGTTTTCCTGCTTGTTGCCAAGTTTAGCTCCTCAGGTGATTGGAAAAAGATACACTGGCTGATTTTGCAAACTCTCCAAACGCTTTCCTTCGCCGATATAAATGACTATCGAAGTAAATAAAAAGCTCTTACATGTGAGAGCAGGCCCAGGCCACGTGGGTGTCACTCTCGCGCACGTCCCTGGCTGGCAGGGGCTTGACAGGCGCCTCTCTCCGGTTCCAGTCGTTGACCGGCTGAGGCGAGGGGTCAGCTCCCCTGATTTGCATGAAGATGCGCAATCACCAGCTGTCCCGGCCGCAGAGAGAGCCGTCTCACGGCCTGTGCGCCTCTGATTTATAGCAGGACAGCTCTCGGCATTAGTTTGTTGATGAGCGCGCACAGTCATGCATACTAATGCCAAAGGCATCAAATATTTGTGACAAAGGCGCAGAAGAGAGGGTGAGGTAAGTGTGCCGAAGCAGGCAGGCCAGGTGGGGGGCGGTGATCTGAAACTAGGGTGAGCAGCAGGATTCCTGCCTTAACTAGACAACAAGGAATGTTTGTGATGAACTAAGACAGGGCGCAAACCTAGCACTTTCACCTGGACTGAAAGCATCTCTGGGGACTGACTGGTGTACTTGACAGAACACATTAGAACTGTATAAAAGCAACTACAGACAAACACAAATCACATGAAAAGATGCACATATACAGAAAGACTATGGGGCATATTATCAAGGGGGTTTATCTCCGCTTTTTTGGCTTTAAAAGCCAAGAAAGCGGAGAAAAAAATGATCTCCCTATTACCTAGCTGTCGCTAACACCAGTTAGTGACAGCTAGTAGGAGATAGCGACCATCTTGGGCCCCACTTTGCATGTCAGTGATATTTATCACTAATGACATGCAAAGTGGGCGTGCCAAGATGTTAGCGACTGAAAACAGTCGCTAACATCGCTATCTCCTATTACCAACTTTTGGAGATATTCGCGCTAAGCGCAAATATCTCCAAAAGCTAACACCTGCCCTGAGCAGTTCTTAGCCATGTTATCCAATGGGAGGTGGATAACATGGCTAAGAGCATTAGCTCGCTAATGCATGAATATCGCTGACTTTTCAGCGATATTCATGCATTGCGGCGATTTTTATCGCATTTGCGATAAACCTTGGTAATACCAAGGTTTATTTGCGGTAAAAAGCGCCGCAGCTCTGCTGTAAATTTTGGTCTCTAACTAAGCAATAGCGATAATTATCGCTATTGCTTGGTAATATGCCCCTATATTAGGAATAAAACATACTTAATGGAGAGCATTTTTAAATTCCCTCCTGCCCAGAATGCTAATTGCAACTGGTGAGAGTACAAAAACACAAGTTTCACACGTTTTCATGTAAATCCAGCTGAAAATGGTTTAAACCCATGAGAAAACGTGAAGCAGTGTTTTGTTTGCTTGTTACTGTAGTCTCACAATTTCTTTTAACAGCCATATAGTAGGAAATCGTCTTATATTAGAGAAACAGGCAACTATGCTAGCCTATAACATTTAACACTTCTTTGTTGCATACCCAGGCTACAAAGACATAAATAATTAACCTTTAGTTTCACCCAGAAAGCATGTTGCCTCTTTTCCTGATTCAAACTCTGTAATAGAAGCAGGATCCTGACTCAATTAAGGTGGTAACGAGTCACCGTTGTATGCTGTCAACACAAGAGGTTGTATGCTGTCAACACAAGAGGGCTCCAGAGGGGAAGTTAACTTCTTGAATATGGCACTTTTACTTGTGGAGTTAGAGCACAAAAACGGCAAAATTTTATTTTGCCTGGGAATCAAAAATCGTTGAACTGATGCTGGGTACCGAGCTGCGCGTCCTTAGCTAATCCTTCAAAAACTGGCAGCATTATTTGCCAAAGGCAAAGGAACTGACTAAACTATCCCCAGTCACTATTACCTGCAAGTCTGGTTAGGTGAAAAGGATATGTAAGTAAACACGCCTCCTTATTGAACTAAAGCAGCTAAATTGATATTTGCACTTAAAAATCTACATCATGGCCAAACAAGCCCCAACAATTGCTCCAGTTCTCCAAGTGGATGGTTATATTGTCCAATTTGTGTTCGTCCTGGGGTTTGGCGAGAGTGTATAAAGTAGCCAGTTTGTTAAGCTGTAGATGTAGCTTGATGTGTAGTTTCAGGGTCATTGCGCTCTTTTTGATGCTTTTTAAGGTACTGCGCCATTTTATTTGCTAATTTATGGCTTTTTGCATAGGGGTACCTGTGGTTTGAATGCCCGAGCCTGTTATAAAGATGCAGCGCTACTGCTGTGCTGTTGACTAATCGTCCCTTTGCATTTATTTGTTTTATTGTACTGTCATGGTAATATGTTGTTGGATTTACAATATAAAAGCATATTGAGTATAGGTAATGTTCTGCAAGCATGGGTATCCCCTGCGCTATTTGTATACCCCATTACAGCTTACAACGTCATAGGTTTATTCATATATGCCTCTTTCTCTCTGATCTGTCTAGCGGATGAGAGGGGATTTTAGAGCATAGACGTGAGTGGTAAGAGGTGTGCAGTTTGTGTAAATATCCTGGGGAGTCATTGGACCCAATCAGCCTGATTGCCTGTAAGAAAGAAATATTTAAAGATTATGGCAAGAGAGTAAAGTCCACTTGTAATAAGGTCATATTTCAGGATTTGAGAGGGGAAGGCCTGTAGTTAACTGGTGCAATTGTTGCATTTTTTTTAAAAATAGCTTCATTGTCCTGCCCATCAAGGCCATGGAATTTCTTTTGCTGGTTATATTGTCCCATTTTTGTTCCCAGTGTGGGGGAGGGCGGGGATCATGTAGTCACTTTTTTAAGCTGCAGATGTAGCATAATGTGCATCTTCAGAGCTATTAAGTGTTCTTTAATTAATTTTCTTAGCTACCACTGCAACATTTTAATTGCCAATTTATGGCTTTTGTGTTTAGAGAGTGCCTGTAATTTCAATGTCTGAGACTGCTTTGCAGATACAGTACTGTTTCCTTATCATCCCTTTGTATTCATGTGTTTTGCTTTGCTGTGTTGATAATATGTTGTTGGATTTACAGCTTTTTTGTTCACAAAGTAAAGACGAGTTCACACACATACAATTTCTTACTGATAGCGAAAAAATAGTGTCCTTTTGTCAAACGTACTTACTGTATAATATTCTGCTGTTTATGCCTTTTAATTTCACTACTTTTACAAGACAAACGTTATCCTCCGACTTGTTTCCACAACATGCTAATACAGTCTGATCAGCAAAGGGGTCCTTGTAAGGTCTCACAAACAACCTTTGCTGTCTCTTGTTGAAAGACCTTCTGTGTACAGTACCAATACTTACAGTGGGTTTGGGCCAGCCCATTGTATATACTTTATTGGCTTTCTTGTCAATCTCATTTTCTTGTTTCTTATTCAACGTCTTTCCTTCATCTTCTTATGTTTGTCCCACTCCCCAGTTCAGGAGCATTGGTTTTTACAGTGTTTCTGTTTGGATGTAAGTTAGGGCTCCTAACTTTACTACTAATAAACTGAAACAAAATCCTAACTTTGCTACTTTCGGATTCACAAAAGTCATTTACTTTACTACTACTAAATGCCTTTTGTAAATACCGTAAGTTGTAAAGTTAGGATTTTGTCTCAGTTTAGTAGTAGTATAGTTAGGAGTCCTAAAATTACTACTACTAAATGCCTTCTGTGAATACCAAAAGTAGTAAGTTTAGGATTTTATCTCCGATTAGTTCTGTGAATTGGTCCCTCTGTTTTCTGCCCCTGATTCTCCCCTTCCCTTTCCCCGGGTCCCGCCCTCCCCCTACCTACCCCTACTTAATAGTGGTCGCTGCACGCTGAGATCAAGCAATACCACTTGGGTTTTGCTCTCCCAGCACGCAGCTCTGCCATAACTCTACCTGCCAGTGCCTCTACCTCCCAGCACACGCAGCTGACCTAGGTACGAGTACCTGAGACTCCTCTGCCTCTCCTCCTGGCTCCGATTTTACTGCTCTTTCCCGGATCACTGACATCGACAGACAAAATATCAAGATGCAAAAATATCGAGGATAAAATATTGACTGACAGAATATCGACTTCCTATCTTCAAACAGGTAAGTACAAAATTATCAACACCAAAAATATAGAATGTCAAAATATCGAATTTTTTAAGTATGTTAAAAGTAACTTAAAAGTAAAATAACAGTAAATTAAATTATTATAAACATATTTAAAATACTTAAATAAACGAAAAATTAAGAAATAATTAATGTAACTTAAAAAAAATATTAATACTTATATATATATATCTACATATTATTAACAAAACATATACAATATTTTTACCGTAGGATAGCGCGAGGGTTAAATGTACTCTAACAACTCCAGTGAGTGCAACAGTAGGGAAAGCGTTGGATAGCGTAAGGGTAAAAATTACTATTCCAACTCCAATGAGTGTAACAGTAGGGTAAGCGTTGGATAGCGTAGGGGTAAAATTTACTATTCCAACTCCAGAGAGTGTAACAGTAGGGTAAGCGTTGGATAGCGTAGGGGTAAAATTTACTATTCCAACTCCAGAGAGTGTAACAGTAGGGAAAGCGTTGGATAGCGTAGGGGTTTAAATTACTATTCCTACTCCAGAGAGTGTAACAGTAGGGAAAGCGTTGGATAACGTAGGGGTTAAAATTACTATTCCAACTCCAGCGAGTGCAACAGTAGGGAAAGCGTTGGATAGCGTAGGGGTTTAAATTACTATTCCAACTCCAGTGAGTGTAACAGTAGAGTAAGCGTTGGATAGCGTAGGGTTAAAATTTACTATTCCAACTCCAGTGAGTGTAACAGTAGGGTAAGCATTGGATAGCGTAGGGGTAAAATTTACTATTCCAACTCCAGTGAGTGTAACAGTAGGGTAAGCGTTGGATAGCATAAGGGTAAAAATTACTATTCCAACTCCAGAGGGTGTAACAGTAGGGAAAGCGTTGGATAGCGTAGGGGTTAAATTTACTATTCCAACTCCAATGAAGTCAAGTCAAGTCAAGTCAGAGAATTTATATAGCGCACTACATACCCAGAGGGTCTCAAGGCGCTTAGACAGGGGAGGAGGATTACTTGTCAAACATCAACGTTTTAAGTTGCTTTCTGAATGCTAGGTGGTTCTGGGTAAGGCGAAGGTAAGCGGGGAGTGAGTTCCATGTTTTAGCAGCCAGGTATGAGAAGGATCTGCCTCCCATGGTGGTCTTGTTGATGCGAGGTACAGTGGCGAGGGCTTGGCTGGAAGAACGTAGTTGGCGGGAGGGGGTGTAGAAGGACAGTCGTGAGTTGAGGCATTCTGGTCCGATGTCGTAGAGTGATTTGTGTGCGTGGGTTAGCAGTCGGAAAGTGATCCTCTTATTGACGGGTAGCCAGTGGAGGTCTTTAAGGTGACCAGAGATGTGTTCGTTGCGTGGGATGTTTAATATGATCCTGGCTGAGGCGTTTTGGATTCGTTGGAGTTTCTTCTGGAGTTTAGCGGTAGTGCCTGCGTAGAGGGTGTTTCCGTAGTCCAGTCGGCTCGTGACCAGAGCATGGGTGACTGTTTTCCTTGTTTCGGTGGGGATCCAGCGAAATGTTTTTCTGAGCATGCGAAGAATGTTGAAGCAGGAAGAGGATACGGCGCTGACTTGTCTGTTCATTGAGAGTGAAGAATCCAGGATGACGCCTAGGTTCTGTGCGTGGTCTGTCGGGATGGGTGCTTTTCCGAGGGCTTCCGGCCACCAGGAGTCGTCCCATGCAGAGGGGGATGTCCCTAAGATGAGGACTTCTGTTTTGTCTGAGTTCAGTTTCAGACGGCTTTGTTTCATCCATTCGGCAACTTCTTTCATTCCTTCGTGTAGGTTAGTTTTGGCGGTGCTGGGGTCATTGGTGAGAGAAAGGATTAGTTGAGTGTCATCCGCGTAAGAGATTCTGTTGAGGTTGTGTTGGCGGGCGATGGCCGCGAGGGGGCTCATGTATACGTTGAAGAGGGTGGGGCTGAGTGAGGATCCTTGTGGTACGCCACAGATGACTTCAGTGGCCTCGGACTTGAATGGTGGGAGGCGGACTCTCTGGGTTCTTGCGGTGAGGAACGAGGTGATCCATTCGAGTGCTTTTCCTTGGATTCCGATGTTATTGAGGCGTTGTAAAAGGGTGCTGTGGCAGACTTTGTCGAATGCTGCAGAGAGGTCGAGGAGGATGAGGGCGACTGTGTCTCCATTGTCCAGTAGAGTTCGAATGTCGTCTGTTGCTGCGATGAGGGCGGTCTCAGTGCTGTGTTTTGCTCGGAAGCCAGATTGTGAGGAGTCGAGGGATTTGTTGGCTTCGAGGAAGGCGGCGAGCTGGTTGTTGACAGCTTTCTCAATGACTTTGGCCGGGAATGGAAGGAGCAAGATGGGGCGGTAATTTTTGAGTTCGGTGGGGTCCGCTGTGGGTTTTTTCAGAAGGGCGGTGAGTTCAGCGTGTTTCCAGTCTTCCGGGAAGGTGGCGGAGTTGAAGGAGCAGTTGATGACGTCTCGGAGGTGCGGTGCTATGACGGAGTCTACTTTGTTGAAGATGTGGTGAGGACATGGGTCTGTGGGGGATCCTGAGTGGATGGAATTCATCAGGCGGATTGTGTCCTCAGTGGAGATTGGGTTCCAGTTGTTAAGGGTGTTCACGGGGGGAGAATGTTCAGCAAATGGTAGGGTGGGTTGGTTTCCGGGTTGGTTGTCGAAGCTGTTGTGGATGTCTGCAATTTTGTTGTGGAAGAATGAGGCTAGGGAGTCGCAGAGGGCTTGAGAGGGGGTGATGTCGTTGGAGATGGCCGAGGGATTGGAAAATTCCTTGACGATGTTGAAAAGTTCCTTGCTGTTGTGGGAGTTGTTGTCAAGTCGATCCTTGAATGCTGTTTTCTTGGCCTTTCGGATTAGTTGGTGGTGAGTGCGGGTGGCGTTTTTGAAGGCGTCCTTGGTGCTAGTGGTTGGGTCTTTTTTCCAGGCCTTTTCAAGGGAGCGGCAGAGTTTCATGGACTTCTTAAGATCATCGTTGAACCATGAGGCCTTTTTGCTGCCAGGTTTGCTTTGACGTTTTTTCAGTGGTGCTAAGGTGTCGGCGGTGTTGGATAACCATAGGGTGAGGTTGGCGGCGGCTTCGTTTGCGTTAGAAGAGTGGGCTGGGGTGTTTAGAAGGAGCAATGCGGAGATCTGGTCCGTGGTGATTTTGTTCCAGTTTCTTAGTAGAGTTGGTTGGAGGTGGTTGGTGGGTTTTGGTTTGTTGTAGGTGAAGTGAACGCAGCTGTGGTCAGTCCAGAGGAGATCCGTAGTGTGGCTGAAGGAGACATGATTGCTGGAGGTGAAGATGGGGTCGAGTGTGTGACCTGCGATGTGGGTGGGGGAAGTGACTAGTTGTTTAAGTCCGAGGTTGGCGAGGTTGTCTAAGAGGGTGGCGGTGTTGCGGTCTTTGATCTTTTCAAGGTGAAAGTTGAGGTCTCCCAGAAGGATGTAGTCTTTGGAGGGGAGCGCGTGTGGGGTGATGAAGTCAGTGATGTCTTCACTGAATTTTGCGCGGGGTCCTGGTGGTCTGTAGAGGAGGGTGCCTCTGAGAGTGGTCTTGGGGTCGATGTGGATCTGGAAATGAAGGTGTTCGGAGTTAGCGAGGTTGGCGTCAGAGCTGGTTGAGATGCGGATGGATTTCTTATGGACGATAGCGATTCCTCCTCCTGTATGGTCGGTGCGGTCCTTGCGTGTGATCTTATAGTCTTCAGGGATGGCAATGGTGATGTCTGGGGCGGAGGAAGCGTTCATCCAAGTTTCTGTTAGGAAGGCGACGTCTGGAGAGATGGTGTCTAGTAGATTCCATAGGTCAATGGCGTGTCTGTGGACCGAGCGGGTGTTGAGGAATGTGCACTGTAGGTGGTTGGGGTCAGGAATCTGTGTTGTGGTCGTAGCGGAGATGTTGTCGGTGCCGATGAATTTGCAGGAGTAGCAGGAGAAAGGTCCATGGGTGTTTCCAGGAGCGGCTTGGAGCGTAGGGGTGCAAATTACTATTCAAACTCCAGAGAGTGCAAAAGTAGGGAAAGCATTGGATAGCATAGGGGTAAAAATTACTATTACCACTCCAGAGAGTGCAACAGTAGTGAAAGAGTTGGATAGCGTAAGGGTAAAAATTACTATTCCCACTCCAGTGAGTGCAACAGTAGGGAAAGCGTTGGATAGCGTAAGGGTTTAAATTACTATTCCAACTCCAGTGAGTGTAACAGTAGGGTAAGCAATGGATAACGTAGGGGTAAAATTTACTATTCCAACTCCAGAGAGTGTAACAGTAGGGTAAGCGTTGGATAGCGTAGGGGTAAAATGTACTATTCCAACTCCAGAGAGTGTAACAGTAGGGAAAGCGTTGGATAGCGTAGGGGTTACATTTACTATTTCAACTCCAGTGAGTGCAACAGTAGGGAAAGTTAATACTTCTTATATAAATATAAATAACATAAATAGTAAAATCTATTACAAAATATTTTAAATATTTTAGAATTGTGTAAATTATATTAATTAATCTATTAAATTGTAAAATGCAAATTATTTAATAATATAAATTACCTACTAATACCAATAATTTACTTATTAACAATCAAATAATTTAAATTTTAAAATTATTTTACAAAATAAACTCTATATATTTTTTAAAACAATGTAATTACTTACAACTAAATTATTTCCAAAACTATTCCTCTATAAACACACAACCCACTACAAAATTCAATTAATTAAATTAACATATTTATCAACTAATCATTTAAATGTATTTACCTATTGTATTGTAATTAATTACCAATTAATAATTATTGAACAAGTAATTCTAAATAAATAACTTTTAATTAATTTACATATTTAATTCATTATATTTAAATTACTTCCCACCCTATTCCCCTATAAACACACAACCCGCTAAATTATCAATTAATCAATAAAAATGAATTACCAATTATATTTTAATTACTTACCAATAAATAATTAATTAACAAATAATATTAAATAAATAACAATTATTTAAATAACATATTTAATTAATTATATTTAAATTACTTCCCACCCTATTCCCCTATAAACCCACAACCCGCTACAGAAAATAAATTACTAAAAATAATATATTTATCAATTAATCAATTAAAACTAATCACCAATTATATTTTAATTAATTAATAATTAATTAACAATTAATTTTAAATAAATAACAATTATTTAAATAACATATGTAATTAATTATAATTAAATTACTTCCCACCCTATTCCCCTATAAACCCACAACCCGCTACAGAATTATATTACACAAAAATTAAACATTAATATTAACTTACCTTAAATTCGATTTTTTTGTTGTCGATATTCTGTCTAGTCGATATTATGTCCATTCTATATTTTTGAATCGATATTATTGCTATTCTAGTCGATATTACATTTTTCTAGTCGATATTTTGGTAGTCTATATTATGTCTAGTCAATATTATGTCTAGTCGAAATTAAAAACTCGATATTATGTCTAGTCGAAATAAAAAACTCGATAATATGTCTACTTACCCTCTTTCCCCCCAGTGCTTAGTTTTTTTGCCTTTTCTTTTTCGCTGGTTCTCTGCCTCTGCCCCATTTCTATTGACTTAATTTCTCTGTTTTTCTGCTTTTGTCTTTATTGACTTAATTTCTCTGTTTTCTGGCCCGTTGTATTGACTTTTATTTCTCTGTTTTCTGCCCCTGTTTCTCCCCTTCCCTTTCCCCAGGTCTTCCCGCACCTTACCCTTTTCGCCGCTGCTGCACCGCGGCCCCTCAGACTCCTGCCTCACAGCTGTCCCACCTTCCCCCTCCCTCCCAATGTAATGGCGGCCGCTGGGCAGCCGTGCCATCGGCGTGCCATAGGAAGGCCCGTGTGCGCCAGCCCGTGACCCACCCGTGACCCGCGCCAGGAGCCCTGTCCCTCCGACCTGCCAGCGCTATGACTCAGCAACCCTCCACGTCTTAAACCCCGGAAGAAACATCTGCCAGCTGTCGACATCATATACCACGCTATGTAGAGGCCTAGTATAGACTAGGTCTGACCGGGTGCTCACGCCTAATGTCCCTAGGGTTTCAAAACACTTTTGTAATTAGTCGAAATTGCTCGAATGTTTTTCAAAAAATGATAAAGTCACATTGTTTTCAGAAGAATTAAAACTTTTTTTAGTTAACCATTATTTATACATATCAGCAAAATATTTGAAATCGTAGAAACGTGATATCAACTTAGCAATCAATTTGTTTTTTGTTATAGCATTCAAAAGTAAATCAATTCAATAAACAAAAGATGTAACATTTCCCAATACATTTTGGGTCATGTCCGACCCTTCTTCAGGGGTATTTCAAATGTAGAAGCGAATCCAAACTTTGTTTATCTGTGTCATTCACATCAGTTCCGTTATCGGGCACTGCAAAGTTAATAAAAAGTAATGTATTTCTACTAAACAGTGTGTCATGTACATTGAAATATAGAATTAACACTAATTCCCAGGAAGAGCATGCAAGATAAAGATATGTGTGAGTTGAGTAAAACGTAGAAGTGTGTGAAAATTGTACCAACACCCTAGTGAGAAAAGGTCCTGATAGAAAAATCCAAAATATAGGTGCCTCCGTACATATCCAGTGTTAGAGCTCGGTGTTTTTTTTTTTTTTTTAATTCTTTATTGTCAGGCGTTCAAAAGAGATATTCATACTTTCTTTCGGTAGTTGCCGGTACATATCATCAGTGTGTGCCCCCACGAGGGCAAAGATTTAACACATTTTACATCAGCAATTATCAGTTTTGACGACGGCCTAGTAGTAGAGCAGTGAATATAACAAGCATATGCATATCATGGCCCAGTTTTGCCCCCTGTCCATAACGAATACCCCGATAATGCAATTTTGATACAATTGTCCGACATCAACTATATGAGGTCTTAGAGAAAACAAAAAAGAAGAAAGAAAACAAACATTAAACCCAACAATGGTCATCGTTGTGCAATTGGGTGTGTTCATCTACATACAGTGTCGTACAGGCTCAGTCATTTAGCACGTCACCTACGTTAGCGGTGTGCACCCGCCGCTTCCCGGCCCCCCCCTTCAGTATGCTGGCACTTCCTCTGCCACTAGTCCTCATCCTCCTCTGATTCCGAGTCCTCACCCTCTGGCAAAGCCTCACACCGTTCGCCCCTATATTTGTTCCATGGCGTCCATACCTGATTCTACTTGCGAGGGCAAGCTCTCAACACATACACTGCTCTTTCCTTCGCCATGAGGAGGTCCATGTTTCTTATCCACCCTGCCACCGTCGGCAACTCCGGGGCGCCCCATCTCTGTGCAATGTCCCGTTTGGCCACTGTCACTGCCAGTGTGACCCACAGTTGTCCATACCTGTTTAGGTCTGTTGGGTCCCAGATGTTTAGCAGGCACTTACGAGGTTCCGGCAGGACAGATACATTGATGGCCTGTGAGACTGTACGCATAATCTGCCTCCATAGTTCCCTGATCTGTGGACATTCCCATAACGTGTGGATGAGAGTCCCCTCCTCCCCGCATCCCCTGAGACAGTATGGGTGTGGTGCCCTCTGTATTTTGTGTAGTAGAGTGCGGGTGTAGTAGGTGCGATGTAACACCTTGAGCTGTACTAGGCGGAATCTAGCCGAAATTCCTACTTCCCGTGGCGAGGCCAGTGCCTCGTTCCATTCCGTTTCATCCATGTCACCCAATTCTCCCACCCATTTCTCTTTAAGTTTTTGTGCGGGGTCTGGCAGGTTATTAACCAGTTTTTTGTACGTTAGTGAGGTCGCTTTCTGCTCCATGAATTCGGTGAGTAGCCTGTCCTCTAGTGGCGATGATTCTGGGAGTGTGGTGTCTGGTGGGATTGCTTGCAGTAGAGCATGCCTGATTTGTACATATCGGTATGTTTCAGTGGGGCTCAGGCCGTATTGCTGTTGGAGCTGTGGGAAAGGAATAACCGTGCCTTTGTCCCAGAGGTCCCCCACCACCGAGATCCCTATGTCATCCCACCTCGCAAACCCCTTACAAGTCCGCAGGTTACCCAGTGTTTTAGTGTCCCACAACGGGGTGAGCCTGGTGATTTTACCCTTCCATCCTAGGCGTGATTGTGCCGCATGCCAAAGTGTCGCCGTGTGGAACGTTGGGCCAAATAGGGCTTTCACTTGCGGGTAATTGTACAGCACCGAAAGCATGCCCTCAGTCCCCAGCTGTGACCAATCCGCCTTGTATGCGGGGTCCTCCCGTGTGACGTGGATCCAATGATTAATAACCTTAAGCTGCGATGCCCAGTAATATAGTTGGAGATTGGGTAATGCAATCCCCCCTTCGTACCAGCTCTTCACCAATTTAGTCTGCGCTATCCGTGCTGGGCCATTACTCCATAGCAGACTGGAAACCAAAGCCGCTACCTGTCGAAAGTACTGTGGGTTAACCACATACGGGGAGTTTTCGAGCACATAAAGAAATCTAGGGAGAGCCATCATTTTATAGAGCGCCGCTCGCCCTAGGAGGGTCAGTGGCAGTGCAGCCCAATATTTGACGTCAGCACGCAATCGTTGCAGAGGTGGCTGCAGGTTTTCGGTATAGAACTGTTTAGCATCGGTCGTCACAAAAATACCCAGGTACTTAAACGAGGAGGTGGTTATCTTGAGGGGACAGTCAGCCGGCAGCACCGGACTCGGGCCCTTGAGGACATAGAGTACAGACTTGGACCAGTTCAAGGTATAGCCCGAGGCCTTGCCATGTTCATCGCAGACTGCCAACAGGGCGGGAACCCCTTCATTCGGCCCGGTCATGTAGATCAGCATGTCGTCTGCGTATAGGGAGACCTTGTCCTCCCATCCGTCCTCCCAAGTGATGCCCCGGAATAGCGGCGTCGCTCTGAGCAGGATTGCCAGCGGTTCTAGCACTATCGCAAATAGTAGGGGCGATAGCGGGCACCCCTGTCTAGTTCCCCTCCCCAGTGGAAAGGTTGACGATATGTGGCCATTTGCAACCACCTGCGCCATCGGTAGGGTGTAGAGTAGTCGCACCCACGCTAGATAATGGGGGCCGAAACCCATCCGAGTTAGGACAGCAAACAGGTATTCCCACTCCACCAGATCAAACGCCATTTTAGCATCTAGGGAGAGTATCGCAGCCTGCTCCGTGAGAAGATGTGCCCTCGCCAGTACCCCATGTACCCTTCGCAGGTTCAGCGCTGTACTCCTGTGTGGCATGAAGCCCGATTGGTCAGGGTGTATCAGGGTACTCAGATGCTTGGTCAGACGACTGGCCAGGAGTTTCGCCAGGACCTTTGCTTCTGTGTTGAGTTGGGAAATGGGTCGGTACGAGGCGCATTCTGTCGGTGGCTTGGCTGGTTTGGGGATGGCCACGATAGTGGCCGTGCGTTGGTCGAGTGGAAGCAGTGCCTTTTGTGCGCTGTCTTTGTACATGTCTAATAGGGGCTTGGCCAGCACCGAGTCCATCGCCTTATACCACTCCACAGGAATTCCGTTGGGGCCTAAAGCCTTGCCGGACTGCAGCGCCTGTATCGCCAACTGGACCTCCCCCTCTGTCAGGTCAGCATCAAGTTCCTGCCGCGCTTCAGGTGTGAGCACAGGGACGGAAATGTGACTGAGTGACGCTACGGCCTCCTGCTCAGTGACCGGCCGTGTCGGTGTGTAGATCCCCTGAAAGTGGTGAGTTAGTGCATGGACTATCCATTCCGGGTGAGTTCGTAGTTGGCCCATCCCATCGTATAGCCGTTGTATTCCCCTGTTACTGCCGCCCCGCTTATCTAGCCATGCCAGCATCCTCCCTGCCTTATCGCCCACATCGTAGATGCGGTGCGCGGTGTTCGCAAGGTGCCCTTTAGTGATTGTAGTGAGGTGTGCCTGGTGCTGCTGCTGACGGAGCTGTAGCTCATGTGCTGTGTCAGGGGTGGGGTCCGCCATATGCGCACTGTTCGCCGTGTGTAATGCCAATTCCAAATTAGCCAGTTCAGCTCTGGATTCCCTTTTATACCCAGTAATGGCCGATATGGATGCTCCTCGTAGGACCGTTTTGTATGCTTCCCACAGTACTGAGGGTGAGGTGACTGAACCCGTGTTCTCATTGAAATAGTGTGTCGTAGTCAACTTAAGTTTCTTCCTGATGCCAGGTATCTGCAGATAATTGGGATAGATAGGGTACAGCCTAGCTCGCTTACGTTCTTTAGTAGAAAGGTGAAGGGAGATCGGGGAGTGGTCAGAAATGCCTCTCGGCAGGATTTCGAGGCCATCCACTGAGCCCAGCCCCACCCCTAGAAAGAAGAAGTAATCAATACGTGAGAGGCTATCGTGGGGTGCTGAGTAGTGTGTGTACTGCTTCGCCGTGGGGTTCAGGTGACGCCCATGGCTGTCAGGAATCCAGGAAGTGCGGCAGCCCCTCTCTGGCGATCCCGTACGGGAAAGGTGTCTAGTAAGGGGTCTGTGATAGCATTGAAGTCTCCCCCAAGTATCATATCACCCTCCGGGAGATCGATAAGAAATTGGCCAAGTGCTGGTAGCGCTGTGGAATGAAGTGCTGGGGGGATGTATACAGATACCACATTCAGGGCCCTTCCCTCCCACTGGCCTGAGAGTGCCGCAAACCGCCCCTGATCATCTGTCTTGTGGCTAGTGACTAAGAAGGATGAGTTGTTTTTGAGGAGTATCCCGGTGCCTCTGGAGCCTGTGGTGAATTCAGAGTGTACTGCCATGGTGTATCCACGCCTGTTCAGTGCTTTGCAAGTGGTCCCTGCTAGATGTGTTTCCTGCAGCAGCACTAGGTCAGATTTATGTCGTTTAATAGTTTGCAGCACCAGACCACGCTTAATTTTGTCCCCCAACCCCCTGACATTCCATGTAAGGAGCTTCAGTGGGGGCACCAGTGTCATTACAGGGGTACCCTCAGCGGGTGTTGCTTGGTGTTGTTGTGCCATTCGGGGTCATGACCCATGATATCAATGTGCAGCAATATGGTGAAGCCAGTGTGCGGATGCGATGCCTGACGCTGTTGGCTAGTAATGGAACTGTGCCTTGTATAATCGCAATGATGATGACCAATAAACTTAACTTTAACTTTACCCTCACAACTCCCATCTCCCCACCCCCTCCCTGCTCCCCTGCACCACGGACGAAAACCCGCCCGCATCCCCAACTTGGCAGAGTGCTTTTGTCCCCCCCCTATCTAGTCTTACTTGCTTGTGGGGTTGGTGAGTCCCCTACAGGCACCGGCCATAACCCGCCCTACTCAGTTCCATCGGCCCGAAGTCCCAAGGGCTGTGTTCAGATCATGTTGCATCCAACTCAGGCAATCAACCCCTGTTAGGCTGACCAGAATCAAACGGGTCCCTTTCAAGATCAGAGTCTATTCCCCCGGCTGCGCCCTGTTCTGTAGCCGGGCTGGCCGCACGGTGGTCCGTCGTCCTCTCACTGCGGCGGTCCTGGCGGTCTTTGCGCGGGCGTTGAGGTTTGCCCACCGGTCTCCAGCCATCCAGCCATTCTCGTGCCACCTCGGGGGTGTCGAAAAACCACGTCCTCCCCTCAGCCACAATCCGCAGTTTGGCGGGGAAGAGCATGGAATAGGGCAGGCCCCTGTCACGTAGTGTCTTCTTGACTTCAGTGAAGGATTTTCGACGTCTGGCCACCTCGGCCGTGTAGTCTGGGAAGAATGCCAGAGTAGAGTTTTGAATTTTTACCGGTGGTGCCACCCTGGCTGCTTGCAGGATGGCGTCCCTGTCCCTAAAGTTGAAGAGTCTAGCCAGCACCGGCCGCTGTGAGGCTCCTGGCTTGGCCGCACCCCCTGGGACATGGTGCGCTCTCTCGATGGAGAAGAAATTGGACAGGCCTTTAGGCTGCAGTTTGGTCTTGATGAGGTCCTCGATGTATAGGTCCATGGCCCCCTTCCCCTCCGATTCCGGAAGGCCTAGGATGCGGACGTTATTCCTTCTGGAGCGCCCTTCCTGGTCATCCAATTTGTCTTGTAGTTGCTTGGTGGTTTTCTCCAGTCTTCCATCGCCACCTGTAGATCTGAGGTGTCTTCGATGAGGGATTTTGTGACTACCTCCACTTGAGACACTCTCTCTGACATTTTCTTAAAATCAGCTCTCAGCAGGTTCACCTCGGTGGAAATGGTGCCCACTGTCGCCTGGACCTCAGTGAGGGTTCTCATAATGGCTTCCAGTGTAACTTTCCCAGTCCCATTTGCATCAGAGGAGGCACCGGTGGAGTGACGTCCAGGCCCCTGCGAGTGGCCGCTTTGGGAATAGGCGAATTTATCAAGCTTCGCTTGCGTCGTTGTCGTGCTCCTCGTGTTCTTGCCTGCCATTATGCTGAGTTTAGTACCGCACTGTCCGGTCTGTTCTGTGGTCTCTGGCCCGGCCTCCCACTGTGTTCACCGTCCCCTGGGTGCGCGCTGTCAAAGCAGATGGGAAAGGTCCGGATCGTGGCGCACCGCAGCCCCTTGATGCCAGGCCCGAGTCGCACTCCGCTCGGAGGTCAGTCTTATGTTCCAGCCACGTGCGAGGCCCTCGCCTCCGTGGTCGTTGCAGTCGGAGTCAATAGCAGGTCTCGCTGTGTCGCCGGCGGCGTCCGCCCTAAGTGCACTCCGCAGTTTTCTCTCGCTCAGGGCGGCGCCCCCTTCTCGTGGGTTACACTGCCGCCCCCCAGGCCCTCTACGGGTGTTTTTGGTGGCTGGCGCCGCTAATCTGCTAGCGTCCCTCCTTCCCAACGTTGTCTCGGACCAAAGTTCAGAGCTGCGGGGGGGGGGGGGGCTTCGGCCCACCTTGTCGTGTGTGTGGGGCGCCCGCCCGGCAGTGCCGTCTTCGGATGGCTCCTCCGCTGCGTAGGGATTCCTCCGCCTTCGAGGACGGGTGTTGCGTGTCTCAGAGGGACCGGTGGCTGATCCCAGGTGCAGCGCTATTCAAGCGCCGTGTTGAGACCTGGCGTCTGGCGGCGCGACGTGGGCGCCGGCTGGAGTCGACTTCTTCCGGCCGAGTAGGGTGCACTTCTGGTCGGGCACTCCCAGTACTTCAGGCCGGTGCTGCTGGGCTGTTGGAGGCCTCACCTCGCCGCTGCCGAACGGAGCACTTCTCGGCTTCGGATTTTCACCGGGGGCGGCTCGATGTGCGCCGCTTGGTTCCCGGAGCCGATTTCAGGCGGGTCAGTATACGAATGGGCATTCGGATTTTTGCGCGGGCCGGTCTGCCTTGCGGAGCTCCCGAGTTAAGCTGCCGCCATGTTCGGCAGTTGGCCACGCCCCCCCAGAGCTCGGTGTTTTTAACATATGCTCTATATACCTGACTGGTGCTTGAATCCGTGTGTGCGAATCTAAACAGGTTGTCTACGGCCATCAGGTCTGAAACTATTAAAAATATGAAAAGAGCCGTAAATAACAATTCTGGTGTTCGTAGTTTAAACTTCCTGTAATAGAAGCAGGTTTGCTATCTTACCACAACGATGCTCGTGGTTGCATAAGACAATGTGTCCCGAAGTGCAGAATCAAGGTATTCAAACGAACAGGTTCTGGTGAAAAAGAGAATCACCAAGAGTGTAAACTTCCCATCTAAGTTCTAAGTGTAAAAATTTATGAGCCAAACGTCATTAAGGCGCGAGCGCCTACCTTGCTGCGAACGTGTACCACGACCTCTGACATCCCGTTAGCTTCCGGTGTAAACATCCGGTTCGGGACTACGTCCTTAAATAATAGGACGTGCCGAAAAAAACCTGAAAGCAAAAGCACCATACGCAACAGGTCTATAACATCTTGCCTAGCGACACATTGGATTAAGTCAAGTCACACCATACCACAACTTAGATTCACTATTTTAGAAGTGGTAGAGAAACACAAGGGCATAGATCATAATGTAGCTCTGGCTCGGAGAGAGACATTCTGGATAAAAAAACTGGGCACACTGACACCGGGCGGGCTCAATGACCAGTATGAGATGGTATGTTTCTTATGAAAATCATACAATTATTGCATACTATAATGTATCTGGTTAGTTTGATAAAAAAAAACATATACGTTTTTTACATCATTGATATTTGTACTTTGTGAATAACTCACCAGACTCGTTTGGTAAGAAGTACTCCTTATTTGTTATTGTACAGGATTGACACTAAATCCCTCTATTTTTCTTAACTATTTTCCCCACTGTGCTTTTTGCCTCATAGCAGTTCCATTTTACAACACACACGCATTCGTTTCATGATTTCCGTATTATTCGTTGTTAACTCGCACCTTCATTTTTATTTAGTAACACTCGTGTGGGATCGGTGTCACGTAGAGACAGGTTTTTTTCGGCACGTCCTATTATTTAAGGACGTAGTCCCAAACCAGATGTTTACACCGGAAGCTAACGGGATGTCAGAGGTCGTGGTACGCGTTCGCAGTAAGGTAAGTGCTCGCGCCTTAATGACGTTTGGCTCATAAATTTTTACACTTAGAACTTAGATGGGGAGTTTACACTCTTCGTGATTCTCTTTTTCACCAGAACCTGTTCGTTTGAATACCTTGATTCTGCACTTCGAGACACATTGTCTTATGCAACCACGAGCATCGTTGTGGTAAGATAGCAAACCTGCTTCTATTACAGGAAGTTTAAACTACGAACACCAGAATTGTTATTTACGGCTCTTTTCATATTTTAATAGTTTCAGACCTGATCACCGTAGACAACCTGTTTAGATTCGCACACACGGATTCAAGCACCAGTCAGGTATATAGGGCATATGTTAAAAACACCGAGCTCTAACACTGGATATGTACGGAGGCACCTATATTTTGGATTTTTCTATCAGGACCTTTTCTCACTAGGGTGTTGGTACAATTTTCACACACTTCTACGTTTTACTCAACTCACACATATCTTTATCTTGCATGCTCTTCCTGGGAATTAGTGTTAATTCTATATTTCAATGTACATGACACACTGTTTAGTAGAAATACATTACTTTTTATTAACTTTGCAGTGCCCGATAACGGAACTGATGTGAATGACACAGATAAACAAAGTTTGGATTCGCTTCTACATTTGAAATACCCCTGAAGAAGGGTCGTACATGACCCGAAATGCATTGGGAAATGTTACATCTTTTGTTTATTGAATTGATTTACTTTTGAATGCTATAACAAAAAACAAATTGATTGCTAAGTTGATATCACGTTTCTACGATTTCAAATATTTTGCTGATATGTATAAATAATGGTTAACTAAAAAAAGTTTTAATTCTTCAGAAAACAATGTGACTTTATCATTTTTTGAAAAACATTCGAGCAATTTCGACTAATTACAAAAGTGTTTTGAAACCCTAGGGACATTAGGCGTGAGCTCCCAGTCAGACCTAGTCTATACTAGGCCTCTACATAGCAGTTTATACACAGTTGTGGGCTCAACTGACCACTGGGTAGCTCCCAATACAGACCAAAAACCTATGAAACAAAGCCAAAATTTGGGAATAAATAGGTGTGCAGGCTAGACTCTTACATAGCAGACATCATATACCACCCATGGCCAGTTTTCCTGCCGACACTGCCGCCAGACCTTCTCCCAACTCCGGACCATCACTGCCACCCCCAGCCCACCGGGTGCCAGCGCACCCAAACCCATGAGCTGCATCCACTTCAATGTATGCTCCCTGCACAGACACGCAGTAGAAATCTGGGACCACCTCGACATCCTCTCGCCGGACGTCACCTTCCTCACAGAGACCTGGACCAACGCCAGCTCCACACCCTACATCACAACCACCGTCCACGATGGTTACAAGATCATGAGGAAGGACTGCCCCACCCACCCTGGAGGTGGACTCGCCATTGCACACAAAAACAACCTCTGACTCACCACATCCAGCACAAACAACACCTTGTACCCTATGGAACACCTCCATTTCCAAGTCCAGGTCAACCATAGAACTACCCTACGCAGCGTCTCGCCAACAGACCTCCCGGACAGTGCACCACGTTTACCACTACCATCGCAAACCTAATCGCGCCCCACGCAATCTCATCCACGGACTACATACTACTCAGAGACCTGAATTTCCACCTCAACAACCCCAGTGACCTCAACTCTACTGCCCTCCTGGAGAACCTCGCCAACATCGGACTGAGATAGCTCATCACCACCCCTACCCACAAGGCAGGTCACACCCTCGACTACATTTTCGCTAGAGGACACAACATCCACTTCAGCCACACTACGCAAGCTGTCTGGATGGACCACCACTGTGTCCACTGCGAAACCCACCATGCAAAAGCCTACACCTCGCCCCCCACGTAGAAACTGGAGCAACATCACTGAAGAGCAACTCAACTTCACCCTCAACCGCGCTCCTCCTCCAACCACAACCGACATCAACTCTGCGGCCAACACACTTCACAAATAGTTCACCAACTGTGCAGACACACTCGCCCCCCTCCAGTACTCCGACAGAAAACACAGCACAAAAGCCTCCTGGTTCACCACTGACCTCTGAGAATTCAAGCGCACATGCTGACGACTCGAGAAAACCTGGAGGAACAGCAAAACCCCCGAAGCACGTTCTGCAAACAAGAAAGACATGACAGAACACCACCAACTCATCAGAACCACAAAGAAGAATTTCATTCAGTACAGAGTCCTCATTGACTCCTTCAATTCCAAGGAACTCTTCAGCATCATACAAGAATTCACCACACCCCACAGCGAATCATCTGATGTTCCTCCTTCCCAGGACCTCTGCAACAAACTCGGCTCCTACTTTCATCTCAAAATCAGAACCCTCTACAGCAACTTCGACGAGCAGAACCTAGGCACAGACTCTACTCCTACTACCAGCAAAGCAACCCAGTCCACCATCACTGCCTGGAGCCCTGTCACAACAGAAGACACTGCCGAGACCATGAGAAGTATTTACTCAGCCCCATGCTCTTCAACATCTACAAGGCCCCCCTCGCCACTATCGTCAGAAAACACAGACTCAGCATAGTATCCTACGCTGACAACACCCAGCTCATCCTCTCCCTCACCAACGAACCCGACATCACCAGACACAGCTTCCAGGAAGTAATGAAAGACGTAGCCTCCTGGATGAGCAACAGCTGCCTAGTGCTCAACTCAGAAAAAACTGAATTCCTCATCCTCGGATCCACCCTCTTCCCATGGGACAACACCTAGTGGCCACCACCCTCGGCAACCTCCCCACCCCCGGCAACCTCCCCACCCCCACTGACCATGCTCAGAATCTTGGCATCAGACTTGACTCCTCCCTCACAATGAACCCCCAGATCAACGCCATGTTTTCCTTGTGCTTTAACTCTCTGCATGTCCTTCACAAGACCTTCAAATGGATCCTCCCCAGATCCAGAAAGATCGTCACCCACGCACTCATAACCAGCAGACTGAATTATGGGAACGCCCTCTATGCCGGAATAAACAAATTCCTGCTCCTAAAACTCCAGGCCATCTAGAACTTGGCAGCCAAACTCGTCCTCGGCATCCCAAGACAGCACCACATCACCCAGCACCTACGAGAACTCCACTGGCTCCCCATCGAAAAGTGAGTGACCTTCAAACTCCTCACCCATGCCTACAAATCCCTCCACAACATCAGACCCCAATACCTCAACAATTGAATCTCCTTCACACCCAAGAGAATCCTCCGCTCCGCTGATTTGGCCTTGGCAGAAATCTCTCGCATCCCCAGAAACAGAATAGGAAGGCGATCCTACATCGCAGCCAAGACCTGGATCGAACTCCCCCTCAGCATCAGATGACCCCCCACACTGCAAGCCTTCAGGAAGAGCCTCAAGACCTGCCTCTTCGGATGAGACTGAGCTGTCCGAATCCCCCCCCCCCCCCCCAGCGACTTGAGACCCTCACAGGTGAGTAGTGCACCTCACAAATCCCTTATTGATTGATTGACTAGTAGCATTTAATTTACAGGCCCTGGGTACATGTAGTACCACTTTATTAGGGACGTCATTTAGATATCTCAATTGAAGATAAACCAATGTTACCAATGTTTAAGGTGTGAGCACAAGCACTTTAGCACTTAGCAGTGGTAAAGTGTGAAGAGTCCTATTGCCAATAAAATAAGATCAGAAACTTTGGAGGAGGGCAAATAGTTTGGGGGACGACCACCATAAGACTGACAGGTCTAACACAATGTCTCAGTCTGTTCCATAATCTGATAAGGAACTTTTTCCCAAACTATGCCTTCGGCCACAGGATAAACTGTGATATTTCCAGCATAGAGATCATGTTGAGCTCTATGGGATGAGAGATGTGGTTGAAATTCTCAAACCATAGGTTGTGGAACAGTACTTTTAGGGGTGTAGTGTCCTTTCAGTAGCAGTACAATGATGATCAGCATTATCAACCTCATGATCAAGAGAAACTCTAATATAGTGATCCCAACATAGGACCACAGCGGCAAGTATCTGTCACAAAGCCAATGATAAGCATACAGTGGTGAAGAGTGCCTGTGAAACATGATGAATATTTCTCTGTGTAGTATTCAGATTCCTTCTCATATATTGTTGTTTCTTGAGAAGGCATCATCTCGATCAATGCTGAGCCATGCGGAGGTTCATAATAAACCATGGTGATGCTTGGAACCTTTGCAACTGTAGTGATTGCAGCATCAGATGCATTGCAAACCTGAAGAAGCAGTATACGTAAACGTCCCCAGCTGGGTGTAAAAGCTAGTGATGTTACTGCTGTCTTCTAGGGATATTTCAATCAGAGTAGGGAGAGGTTTAGAGGTTCTACTCTGAATCCTTGTTGACGTCCAGGATGTTCTTCTGGACAGAATCGGCCACATGATGTGGTCGATGAACCACTTTCTGCTCGAAATGGATTGCTGAATTACAGACAAACGCCCAGAGCAGACATAGCATCCCTGTAAATCTTAGAGGGAAACTCAGAACCATTGTCTGAATTAAATGAAGGAACTGGCTATCAGACACTTTAAATCCTTTCCGACAGGAATAAAGAGCATAAATCTATTGCCACCAATGTATACCTATATTGGTTAACAAAATGTATTGGTCTGACATGGTTCAAATATATAACCCGAAATAGGATGTTAAAGACTGTGAGGGGAGTCTGTAGGGGCCTTTTAACAGTGGCAGCCTTAATCTGTTGACACACATCACACTGTCTAACATAATCTATAGTCTGTTTCTATAATCAGGGCCACCAGAAGCATTGCTGCAGCATTGCTATGTAGCATTTCTTCCAACATGGGCAGAAGCCGACTCCTCTTGGACTTCCTTGATTAAGTCTAATCTGGACATTTTATTAGGAATTATCTTGTCTCCCACTTTGGGTATAGTAACCACGGGAGTACCATCTGAATCAAGGCTGTATGAGTAGTTGAGAGTAAAGCCATTTGGAGGAGTTTCGATCTTCGTAGTTACGTGAATCACTATTAGTATATTTGAAATGATCTTTGTTTGAGATCTGGTTAATACTACTACTTTCTACCTTCAGCCTGTATTGAAGCCTTTACAGCTAGGTCAGCCACGCAGTTTGCTGTGGCATGAATACTGCCATGTTGATGGCCTGAAGTGTGTTTCACATGGACTAATGGAAGCTTATCTTGTAAGACAACTACCTTTTTCCCAGGGCTGTTTCTTGTTAATAGCTTTTCCTTTCAAATCTTTGAATCCGTTTAGGTGCCACTGTTATAAATGTACATTGTAACCCTGCATGCATAAGGATGAATCGGAAACTATTAGTGTTGGAACTGACGGTTAGTCCTCTGTAGTGCAAGTGCCAAGACATGAATTTCTACATGTTGTACGGTGCTGTCACCTAGGATTGTGGTGTGGGTGCACTGTGTTTGAAACTCTCCATCTTTCGCTAAACCCTGCACTATTTTGCAGGCTGCAGAGTACTTCTATTGGGTCCCTTCCACAGGTTGTGCAGAGCCGTTCGTGTAGAACACGCTCTGATAAGACTCAGTGGGTAAGGCTTTTGGAGGGTTTTTTTTTCTAGCATGCCTGCTCCGCTTGTAGCGCATGCAAGATATCAGTGTGTTTGTCCATTGTTTTGCAGAAAAATGTGGTAGAACTTAAGTCGTACAAGGGTTCACTCTTTCAGCATAGTGTGGCAAGAAGTTTGACCGAAGTTAAGAAACCTCAACAGGGATTGTAACTACTTCAGTGTGTTGGGAGCAAGATAGCGCAATTCTGAAGAAAATCAGATATCAGACCCTTTGCTTCAGTGTCATCGGTGATATAGATGTCATCAATGCATGATAGCACCTTGGGATCTTGATGTAAGACCTACATTATGTGTGCTGAAAACAGGCTGGCTAAATTAACCCCTTTGCCGCGGTCGCGATTTCGCGGCATTGCGGCACTTCTGCAAAATGAGCGGGGCCGCGTCGGCCGTTGGACGTTAGCTGCACCAGCGAGGTAGTGCTTGTGACGGCCAACGGCCGACAGCAGCAGGAAAGGGGTTAAAGGTGGTTAGATACTTGCTTTCAGACACTTCTAGACAACACAGCAGAAGTAACTATAGTACATCAAACTCTTTAGGCATTTTTAGTGGCAAGCCCATCTGACGAGATCATATAGAGTGGCAATCCAGATAAACATTTAAATCTTCCTAATAAGGTTTATACTATGGATATGCAGATTGAAGGAGATATACTACTCACAATTAAAGAAGACTTCTGGTCGCATTTACCCGAAGACTATGATATTGTACTCACAGGAGATGATTGGTTTCCACTCTTCACTAGGGAAGCTAACTGAGCGCAGCAAGTCTCTGACCTATGGCCAGAGCCGACATACTTCCTTAATGTTGCTAAGGATAATCGAGGAGGAGACTGCAGAAAAGTGTCCCATTAACTCCATACCTAAGTTTGCCACACCTGAACACCACACCTGAACCGGCGCTGCTGCTGCTACAGGGCTCCTTGAACCCACGCCTCGCGGAACCCGCTCCGCGGGTCCCGCTTCGGATTTTGACTTGCCTGACTGCTCCTGGCTCTCCTGCCTTGGCTGTTCCTGTGGGGGTGCGTGAGGCTGCAGGGCTGCGAGCGCGAACCGGGACTCACCTTCCCAGGAGTCACGGTCCCAGAGGCCGAGTCACCTGGCCCCGCTCTCCCTGACCGCCCGCCCCACCTCCAAACAACTGAAAAGGGGCTTGGATCCTTTCCGTCGTGGGACGCTGTTTTGCCACACCTGAACCGGCGCTGCTGCTGCTACAGGGCTCCTTGAACCCACGCCTCGCGGAACCCGCTCCGCGGGTCCCGCTTCGGATTTTGACTTACCTGACTGCTCCTGGCTCTCCTGCCTTGGCTGTTCCTGTGGGGGTGCGTGAGGCTGCAGGGCTGCGAGCGCGAACCGGGACTCACCTTCCCAGGAGTCCCGGTCCCAGAGGCCGAGTCACCTGGCCCCGCTCTCCCTGACCGCCCCGCCCCACCTCCAAACAACTGAAAAGGGGCTTGGATCCTTTCCGTCGTGGGACGCTGTTTTGCCACACCTGAACCGGCTGCTGCTGCTGCTACAGGGCTCCTTGAACCCACGCCTCGCGGAACCCGCTCCGCGGGTCCCGCTTCGGATTTTGACTTGCCTGACTGCTCCTGGCTCTCCTGCCTTGGCTGTTCCTGTGGGGGTGCGTGAGGCTGCAGGGCTGCAAGCGCGAACCGGGACTCACCTTCCCAGGAGTCCCGGTCCCAGAGGCCGAGTCACCTGGCCCCGCTCTCCCTGACCGCCCCGCCCCACCTCCAAACAACAGAAAAGGGGCTTGGATCCTTTCCGTCGTGGGACGCTGTTTTGCCACACCTGAACCGGCGCTGCTGCTGCTACAGGGGTCCTTGAACCCACGCCTCGCGGAACCCGCTCCGCGGGTCCCGCTTCGGATTTTGACTTGCCTGACTGCTCCTGGCTCTCCTGCCTTGGCTGTTCCTGTGGGGGTGCGTGAGGCTGCAGGGCTGTGAGCGCGAACCGGGACTCACCTTCCCAGGAGTCCCGGTCCCAGAGGCCGAGTCACCTGGCCCCGCTCTCCCTGACCGCCCCGCCCCACCTCCAAACAACTGAAAAGGGGCTTGGATCCTTTCCGTCGTGGGACGCTGTTTTGCCACACCTGAACCGGCGCTGCTGCTGCTACAGGGCTCCTTGAACCCACGCCTCGCGGAACCCGCTCCGCGGGTCCCGCTTCAGATTTTGACTTGCCTGACAGCTCCTGGCTCTCCTGCCTTGGCTGTTCCTGTGGGGGTGCGTGAGGCTGCAGGGCTGCGAGCGCGAACCGGGACTCACCTTCCCAGGAGTCCCGGTCCCAGAGGCCGAGTCACCTGGCCCCGCTCTCCCTGACCGCCCCGCCCCACCTCCAAACAACTGAAAATGTGGTTGGATCCTTTCCGTCGTGGCACGCTGTTTTGCCACACCTGAACCGGCGCTGCTGCTGCTACAGGGCTCCTTGAACCCGCGCCTCGCGGAACCCGCTCCGCGGGTCCCGCTTCGAATTTTGACTTGCCTGACTGCTCCTGGCTCTCCTGCCTTGGCTGTTCCTGTGGGGGTGCGTGAGGCTGCAGGGCTGCGAGCGCGAACCGGGACTCACCTTCCCAGGAGTCCCGGTCCCAGAGGCCGAGTCACCTTGCCCCGCTCTCCCTGACCGCCCCGCCCCACCTCCAAACAACTGAAAAGGGGCTTGGATCCTTTCCGTCGTGGGACGCTGTTTTGCCACACCTGAACCGGCGCTGCTGCTGCTACAGGGCTCCTTGAACCCACGCCTCGCGGAACCCGCTCCGCGGGTCCCGCTTCGGATTTTGACTTGCCTGACTGCTCCTGGCTCTCCTGCCTTGGCTGTTCCTGTGGGGGTGCGTGAGGCTGCAGGGCTGCGAGTGCGAACCGGGACTCACCTTCCCAGGAGTCCCGGTCCCAGAGGCCGAGTCACCTGGCCCCGCTCTCCCTGACCACCCCGCCCCACCTCCAAACAACTGAAAAGGGGCTTGGATCCTTTCCGTCGTGGGACGCTGTTTTGCCACACCTGAACCGGCGCTGCTGCTGCTACAGGGCTCCTTGAACCCACGCCTCGCGGAACCCGCTCCGCGGGTCCCGCTTCGGATTTTGACTTGCCTGACTGCTCCTGGCTCTCCTGCCTTGGCTGTTCCTGTGGGGGTGCGTGAGGCTGCAGGGCTGCGAGCGCGAACCGGGACTCACCTTCCCAGGAGTCCCGGTCCCAGAGGCCGAGTCACCTGGCCCCGCTCTCCCTGACCGCCCCGCCCCACCTCCAAACAACTGAAAAGGGGCTTGGATCCTTTCCGTCGTGGGACGCTGTTTTGCCACACCTGAACCGGCGCTACTGCTGCTACAGGGCTCCTTGAACCCACGCCTCGCGGAACCCGCTCCGCGGGTCCGGCTTCGGATTTTGACTTGCCTGACTGCTCCTGGCTCTCCTGCCTTGGCTGTTCCTGTGGGGGTGCATGAGGCTGCAGGGCTGCGAGCGCGAACCGGGACTCACCTTCCCAGGAGTCCCGGTCCCAGAGGCCGAGTCACCTGGCCCCGCTCTCCCTGACCGCCCCGCCCCATCTCCAAACAACACGGCCCATTGGACTTTGGCCTATAAATATCGGAGTACGACGCTGCGCGGGAGCGCGCGGGAGCGCGCGGGAGCGCCCGGGGCTAAGACCGGGCAAAGAGCGGGCCGTTTGAGGCCGTTCGAGGACAGAGAGGACTGGACTGGCCCACCCCCTTTCGCTCGATATTCCCCAAAACCACTTCAACAACTCTGAGGCAAAGACCTATCTTCGTCCCCGCGCACCAAGCGCTATGAATACAAGGGTAACTCGTAGTAAGACCTCTAAAGGTGGGTCACAAATTAGTGGCCCCATGGATGACTTCATTACCCGCACCAACATAGCCATAGACGAAGAGATATCTAAACTCCAAACCCGGGTCTCGTTAGAATTAGAAGCTGCCAGAAGAGTGTCCCAAGGTATTGCACTTTCCAAAAAATCTTCTTTAGGCCACATAGCTACTTCAGTTACTCCTGAGCGACCTGCCCGCCCTCATTGTATAGTCACTCAGGTCGATGTTCATCACTCCCCGATCCCTGCTACTTTCCAACCGGCCCTAGAAAACAAAGACGAGGGAACCCCACCCACACCACTCAGTGCGTACAACTCTATCCCTATTGTATCCCCTCAGACAAATTCGTTTAACATCAATACTAGTGGCAAGCAACCAAAGAGAAAACGCCATTCTCGCTCTGCCTACTTTCGCAAAAAAGCAAAAATTGCTGTTCCCAAAGACCTGTCAATGACTAATGCCACAGCAACCAATGCTGGCGCAGAGCGTACTCTTAGCACACAGCCACCTAGTGAGGGACAGGGAAAGGGTTCATCTGTTCCCCCTATTATTACCCCAGTGGATGAGGACCCAGAGGTAGATGGGCTAGGCAAAAATAACAAAGAATTTATAGAGGTGGTTTGGGAGACACTTAAAAAACTTCTATCACCCCTAGACCTCAGACTATCAAGGATAGAAAATAATCTGCTTGAAATGGAGAAGAGCATTATTGCTCTGGCCACTCTTGGGTTGAAAAGTCTTGAAAATCAGGGTATTATAGTAGCTGACCCAACGCCACAAGCTCCCGCATCCCAAACTAACCAAACCCCCCCCTCAGTATCACCTACTACAAAGCCTGTCCCTAAACCAAGGACTGTCACGGTGGAGCAAGCTCGCGCCAAACCAAAGGCTCCCCCGCGGGGCTCCACGCGACACCCAGCACACTCTAAACCTGAAATGCCCTATAGACCCATTCCCAGTGAAACCCAGGGCCCCCCAGCTAAGGACAACTTTAGAGGGGGCTATATTGACCTCCCCCCAGAGGCCAATGACTATGTGGTTGTGCTGACGGGTGTTCCTACGATCGGCAATGGCCAATTTGAGAATCACTGGTCGCTGAAAAACAAAATAATGCATTGGTTAAACGTAAACAGACCGATCCCTCATGGCACAAGAAGTCGCGTACTGATGGTTCGTAGAACTCCTTGGGTAGGTCCAACGATGAAATCCAGTCCCGGGGATTGCATAGTGGTGACCTTCGAGGACCCACACACGGCGCACCACATTTGCTCTTGGCCCGGTAATGATGACTCTGCAGTTATACCTAGACCATTGTCCTTCTTCTACCCTCCCCGACCAAGACGCAACCAGGTGGATAATTGGACATTGGTTCAACACCATCCATGGTTGAATAATTCCCGGAGCCATAAGGAAACCCTCCTACACTGGAATGGTCTCTCTACCTACAACAGATTTGGTAGCTTAGAGGAGGTGGATTGACTCCCTGCGCAAAAGGCCAAACAACCCCGAAGAGAAATATTGACATCGCAGGGGCATCGTCACAACGCATGTCCTGCTCCTGAGATTGCAGCAAGCCGAGTAGGAAGATCAAACAGCCTATTGCCTGATGGGGAGTCATCTATATCCAACACAACAGAAAATTCTGGCAAGGAAGATTGGACACACTTACCCTGTATGACCCCTCCTTTATCCACCTCTACCGAATTATCAGGGTCTACCTGCTCTGGCCCTTATGTGACCTCTAATCACCAACAAACTGAGCTACCTGCGAGGTCTTCTAACCCTGTGGCCACGACAGACTCTCCCTTGCTTACTGTCTCTTCCAAGGTTTCTCCGCCCGGTGATCTCGTCCTAAAAATCCTATGTTGGAATACGGCTGGGCTTGGTCGTAACTTTGACATCCCCGAATGGAATGATTTTCTGGAACCTTATCACATTTGCCTTTTCCAGGAAACCTGGTGTCTAGAACCGAGACACAGAGTGGGGTTTTCTACCTTCTTCATCCCCGCCGTCCAGCAACAAGGATCTAAAGGTCCACCTTCTGGCGGCCTTATCATATGGGTCAGTATTGCACTAGACTTCAGTGTAAAAGAAAGGACTACCCAGTCACCAGATCTTCAGTGGTTAACAATAAACCACAAAGGGGGAAGAAACATGGAAGTATTCAACATTTACCTAAGGGGTGCTAAAGGCGGTGTATCTCATCTACCCTCTACAGGCTTAAGCCACAATCTAGCTGCCTGCAGTGCTGACTCCTATGTACTTCTTGCAGGCGACTTCAATTGCTGTTTCGAGCCACTGGCTAGAGAAGACATTTTGGACACCTTTGAGGAGGACACCCGGAGAGGTATCCCGATTCTGAACCTTGACCCGATCCCTAAATGGTCACAAAACGCAATAGAGATCAATGCTCTTTGTATGGAGCACAATTTGAGATCAACAAACGGCCGATCCAAATCTGACTGTACGGGTGCTCACACATACAACAGACCAGGTCATTCCTCTAGAATCGACTTTATCATGCTCAACTACAACCTCTGGTCACACCACCAAGACATGGAGGTTATAGTGTCGGGTGACAGTGATCACAACCCCCTTTCGCTAACCATTACCCCTCCTTGGCAGGCTGGAAGTCATGGCACATCTGATTACAAGTGGAAATCTTCCCATGAATTAGCTCCCACAAACTGTAGCAGGCGCCTGAAGTGGGCCAAAGTCTCAGCAGACGAAACAAGGATGGCCCAAGCCGGGACTATTTTGGCAGGAGTGGAGCCTCGGATGGACACCTCAAGTCCCACTGGTAAAAAGGTTCTACCCCTATTCACCGAGACTATAGTGGCACTGAGTGACTTGTTTATTGTCCCCCAATCCACTCGTAGGGGTCCCTCGAAAAATCTCCCCAAACCAACAGATAAGTGGTACACTGCTAAATGTCGTGTAGCTAAGAGGGAACTTGTTGCCACATTAAAGTCTAAAGACACAGCTAATATTAGGGCCGCGAGAAAATTTTATAAAAAAACCATATCTGAAGCCAAGCAGGACTATGATTCTAATTTTTGGGGGGATCTAGTAGAGGCAAGCAATAGGAAGGATGCTAAGAGGTTCTGGGACCTACTAAGAGCTAGGGAAAAGCCCACTGACCAGCAGTTAACTTGCAATATCCCTGGGGACGTATGGTTTGCCCATTTTTTTAAATTGTACTCCGCTCCTCCAGGTGCGTGTCAGTTAGCTTGCCCATCTCTGGGTCCACTGCCTAATCCTATAATTGACCTCCCATGTCATGATGGTCTATTTACCAGCCTGGAAGTAGAGAGAGCAATTCGGTGTATTGTCTCAAATAAAGCGGCAGGTCCCGATGGAATTCCAGGAGACCTAATCAAGAATTACCCTCCTTTTTGGAGTAGGCTAATTGCCTCTCTTCTGAACGAGGTATTGTTGGGTGGGGTTTTTCCTGACTCATGGAGGGGCGCTGAAGTCGTACCTATTTTTAAAAAAGGCTCTAGGGACGACCCAGCGAATTATCGACCCATTAGTTTATTGGATTCATCCCAAAAGGTAGCAGGAAAGGTGGTACTGGGCAGGATTATCCAGTGGGCCGATGAAAATCGGATTCTGTCAGATCTCCAAGCAGGCTTCAGAACAGGAACAGGCACAATCGAGCAGACGTTCCGCCTTCTAATGATCTATTGGAAAGTGGTGGTGCTGGGAGGGGGCAGTTTGTACTTAGTCTTTATTGACTTACGGACGGCCTTCGACCTGGTACCACGAACACTACTATGGAACGTCCTCGATGGGCTAGGCCTCCCCCCTTATTTGTTGTCCTTGCTTGTAAAATTCCATGACAGCAATTTTGCCCAAATTAGATGGGGTGCACAGGGAGAGAAAACACCTCGTATCCCTGTGGACAGGGGCGTCCGCCAAGGGTGTGTGCTTGCCCCCACTCTGTTTTCTCTTTATATTAACGGAGTGGTGGAGCACCTTCTTCAGCAGCCATCAGATGCACCCACCCTGGCTGGAAGGAAAATTCCAACGCTCCTGTTCGCGGACGATACCCTCCTAATTTCGAAATCACCCATGGGCATCCAATCATTGCTCTCCAGCTTCAAGGCCTTCTGTGATGTAAGGGGCTTGGCTATAAACATAGGCAAAACTAAGTTCTTAGTCCTTAACCCGCCCAAAAAATCTGTTTTTCCACCGGTCCTAGATTCTGTTCCACTTGATCGAGTCAAAGAATTTGACTACCTGGGTATACGTATCAGTGACACCATGAGTTGGAAGGCACACCACCAAAAGGTGTTTCTGACTCACAAGAGGGTGGCAGGTGCACTGCTCAAGGAACAGCGCGCCTCATCCCTAAAACCAATTGGGGCTCCCTTAGATATTTATAGGGCAAGGGTTGTGAGCGCGGCACTATACGGTGCCGAACTGTGGGGCACTCATAGAGTTGATACTCTGGCTCATCTTGAGAACAACTTCCACAAAGACCTTAAGGGCTAGCCCCACAGTACACCAACAATTCCATTGCTGCTAGATGCAGGTACCCGGCCAATATGCGATCAAGCCAAATTACGCCCGCTTCTCCTATGGTCCAGAATATGGAATGTGCAAGAACTTAGCAGTTATGCAGAAGCCTTAAGTGAGATTATGTCCCTACCGGGCTCCCACAAGATCATTTGGCTTAGGGAGGTCAAAAGGCTGCTTTATAAATTAGGCCTAGGAGAGGCTTGGGCTAACAAATCTGCACCTTCAAAACAACTGCTAAAGAAGGCTTATTGGTCATGGGCAGACAACGAGAGGGTTTGTAGCACAAATCATTGTAAATCCGTAGCCCTGTTTTTGTTAATCAAAGAGACCCCGTATAGGGAACCTTATTTAGACATTATCCAGAGCTCATGGGACAGATCATTGTACATTAAGTTTAGGGTGGGGGTGCTTCCATTGTGCGAGTTTACTTCTACCTGGAAACCGCCCGCCCAAACCGTACCTTACTGCCCCTTTTGTGATTTAAGGGTAGAGTCTGTGTCCCACCTGTTGTTCGAGTGCAGTGTCTACGCAGCCCCTAGACGGAGGTGGTTGAAGCCCCTCTGCAGGAGTTTGGGAACTCGTTCTCATCTGGAATCCCTACGTATATTACGTACAGATGCTAGACCCCTCTTTGCCTCCTGTATGGCAAAATTCTTAGGCTGGGCCTGGCGTTTAAGAACTGCAAAAAAATTACTAATTAAGTGAATGAGTCCCCCTGCTCAATATGCTGCTCTGTTTATAAAATGTTTTTATGTTGATGATTGTTGATAAAATTGTTTTTAAGATGTAACAAGTGCTTTTATGATATGTTTTTATTGAATAAAGCTATTACAAAGACCATACCTAAGTCCAGAGTCGGAGCAACTCTGTGCTTATTTTGTACTTGTTTCAGCACTTGAGTTAGAACTGCCTTTGAAGGTGTGCTATGCCTGTTAGTGTAAATGCATGTGAATATATTTCCCAGGGGCTGTACTCCTCTTTGAGTAGGACTGGTAAAATTGGGATAACTTTCCCAAATGTACTGATCAAGCCTGTAACCTTTATTGTTGGCTTGTCACCATCACCAGTGAGGCCTGCCTTCCCAAACATAAGTTTTCTCACAAGGCAGCTATCATGCAAACTGTCAGCAAAAATGCAAATATGCATAATATAGTTGGAAAAACAATGTAGCGCCCCTCCTCATGTGTCACAGTGCTTTTCTGGAAATCCATATGTTATATTAAAGCTGTGCCTGATTATATTGGAACATGAATACAATAATTTCTCCGCGTATGCATTTGGCAGGCTTATGGTCTAGAAAGCTAATAACAGTTTGATTGGAAATCCTAACAAATGTGTGCTAGAGCACCACATTTTATTCAGACCTGCATTTTGACATTAGTCTCATTAACAAAACAGAGAACTGGAATCTTACCGCTCTCTGACAGCTGCAGAACTATGTGCCGTGATTACTGCCACAAGGCCATCCTGACTTGTATGGATCTGAATTGGAAGGAATCAGAAACAGTCATTTATTTGTATTTATTTAGCTTGTTCAACACCCGGGGGCATTTGTCTTTGGAGTGTGAATAAAGACGTTGTGATCAACCATTTCAAATGCCACTGACAGGTCGAGGAGTCCTAGAAGGCACGAGCCTCCTTTGTTGAAGAGATGAAAAGGCATCTTCGCCCTCGCAAGCACTCTAGCTGTCTATCTGAGGAGGAAATCCTTGACCTCGCCCGCTCTTACAACATTTGCCTGGTCACCACCGATTCCTCAGACCTCACTGAAAAGGAAATACAGGATGTTCTCAAAGACCTCAATCCAGCCCTTATCCCTCCCTGCCCACCAGACGTGAGTGCAGCACACCCCATCTGCACGGTCGCTATCGATCCACACAGACTGGCCCCCCGCTGCAAAAGAAGGACGATCAGAAGCAATCTTGCACCCGTACCCCTGACTGCCCCGACTCCCACTACCACCTCCCTCCCTGGTCTGACGGGGCTCTTAATCAACTGCCGGTCGGCAGTAAAGCATGCCGCCGATGTCGCTGCTCTAATTCTGAACAATAAAACCGACCTAGCTATCATAACTGAATCATGGCTTGATGATGCATCTTCCCCATGCCTCGACCTCTTAGTACCCCACAATTTTAACATAGCCACACTAGACAGACCACTTAACAAAAAAGGTGGCGGAATTGCTTGCATCTATCGCTCTAACCTCCTTGTCTCAGAGCTTTTAACGGATACCACTGATTCCTGCGAATATCTAGCCCTCTCAGTCTGGAGCAACACCACCCACTTGTGCAACCTGCACACATTTTCCCACCCCCCAGGCAATAACAATCAATTCACTGATTACCTCATGGATATTATCACAGCTAAGTACTCCCCCAACACCAAAGACATATTCCTGGGTGACTTCAACCTGCACTGGAACGACCCTAAGGATCCTCATGTCAACGCCATTAAAGAACTTATGACCGATCTAGCCCTGACCCAAGCTTGCCCACTCCCCACCCACTCGAAAGGGGCTACTCTTGACTGGATCATCTCTAACGAGAAAACCGTCAAACTCACATCCACCGACCCCTGCGACTGGTCAGACCACCATGCCATCGCCTTTCTCTTACCCTGCACCCTCAAAACATGGGCTCCTCAACCAGTGCTACCAAAACTCTGGGTCAGAGAAGCAAAAACCTAGACCTAATTGAACTTGAGACCCGTTGCAAATCCGACCTCCCCCCCCTCCTCATATCACCTCAGTCAGTGACCTCAATGATCACTACACTGTTTCGATATCGAACGTTTTGGATGACCTAACCCCTCTTAAACTAAAAAGGGCTCGAGTCAAAGATAGAAACCCTTGGTTCACCGGTTCCCTCAATGACGAGAGAAGATCCCTCCGACATGCCGAAAGAATTTGGAGACAGCACCCATCGGCAGTTCACCTGAAACTTCTTCGCGAGGCCAGAAATGCTTACAACAAAAACATCCTCAATTGAAAAAAAAAAGAGTTTTTCAGAGCAAACTACGAAATACCCAGAACAGGCCTCGGAAACTCTTACAGCCTGATTCATCATTCTCCCGTTTTGCGAGCCCCTCATAGCGATTCATAGCGAATCGCTATTAAGGACTCGCAAAACGGGATTCATGTAGAAATTGCATGAAGAAATGCGATTCCTACATAATCCTTATTTGCGATTAGCAAATTGCTAATCGCAAATAAGGAATAACTCGCCATTCATTCCTATGGGCCAAAAGGAATAAATGGAGAGTATTCCTTATTTGCGATTAGCAATTAGCTAATCGCAAATAAGATAGCGATTTGAAGGGTGCCAGGGGTGTCCAAAGGACACCCTGTAGCACACCTCAAATGAAATTTTACACAGTTGTTGCACACACACATGCCAAAGGACATGTGTGTGTGTAACATGCAACTCAGAAAAATGCATTTAAAAGCATTTTTCTGAGTTTTCGCAATTTACCACGAGGTCTGACCTCGCGGTAAATTGCGGCCAGAAATTGCGAATTCGCAAAACAAAATTGGATGATGAATTGCATTTAAGGAATCTCAAATAGAGATTCCTTAAATGTAATTCCTCGCAAAATTGCGAGATCGCAATTACCGATTTTTGCATTTGGGATGATGAATCCCAAATGCAAAAATCGCACTCGCAAAGGGCCGGATTCTCAGAATCTGGCCCTTTGCGAGCCGATTTCGGCTTCATGAATTAGGCTGTTAGAGATGATCAAACTCCAATCGAACAAACTGTCCAAAACAGCGAAAGAAAACCCCAAGTCTCTTATCTCCTCTGAAGATTTCTCCTCGCTTTTCGCAAACAAAATCCTAACCTTAGGTACCGAACTGAAAGCTGCCTCACTCCTCCCACCTAACATTGACCATCCGCCTCCTCCATCACTGCTACCGACACAGACCTCACCCAAGAATCTAGCGCACTGGTCCGAATTCTCACCCTACGATGAAGACTCTGTCGCAAATATCCTTTCCTCCTTAAACCAGAACAACCATTACAACGACCCACTCCCCTCGAACTGTCTTGCGACTATTACCAAATCGATCATTCCTTGCTGGACTGCGATAATAAATGCCTCGCTCTGGCAGGGATCAATCCCGATCTCACTGAAAGCAGGCCAAGTCCTTCCCATTCTGAAAAAGCCACCGCTGGACCCAGCCTCCCCAGATAACTTTAGACCAATCTCCAACATTCCCCTCTTGGCGAAAGTGATTGAAAAATGTGTTCATATACAGCTAAGTCACCACATAAGCAACTTCCACCTCCTCGATGACTGCCAATCCGGCTTCAGACCGGTACATAGCACTGAAACCACCATGCTCCACCTTGTCGATGATGCTCTTCAAGCCCTGGACCAAGACAAAACTTATCTCCTAATCCTCCTTGATCTATCCTCGGCCTTCGACACTGTCAACCACAAGATGCTACTCGAACGCCTCAAACTTAGGATGGGCTTCGATGGCACTGTACTTGATTGGTTTAGTTCCTACCTCCAAAACTGATCTCAGAGATTCCTAATCAATGGTGAACTCTCCTCCTCCTCCGTGGTCACGGTGGGAGTCCCTCAAGGTTCAACGTTGTCCCCCACACTTTTTAATCTCTATTTGGAACCACTTGCCGAAATCCTTCGCACTGCAAATATCTCCTTCCATATGTACGCTGATGATACTCAGATCTACATAAAAATCTGATCTCTTGCAGAGATCCTCACCCTGAATGAGGCCCTGAAGCTGACCGTCCGATGGCTCGCTTCAAACCAACTCAAACTCAATGCTAATAAAACTGAGTTCCTTCTAATCTCTCTGCCCAAGAGCAGCTCTGACATACAAACTTGGATCAAAGCTATCACAGCCTTAAACTGTTCCCCGACCATTGTGGACTCTGCCAAATCACTGGGTATCACCTTGGATTACAACCTAAACATGAGAAACCACATCAACTCAATGGCCAAATCTGCCAGATTCCACCTGAGCTACCTATGGAAACTGAAACCCTTTCTAGCTGCTCACGACCTAAAACTAGCAGTCCAATCGTTAGTTATCTCTCGGCTGGAATATGGTTGCTCCACCCTCTCCGGTTTACCCAAGGTCACTCTGGCACCCTTAAAAACCTGCCTCAACGCAGCCGCCAGACTACTTACTGGCTCTAGAAAGTTCGATCAAATCACCCCTCACCTGAAAGCGTTGAACTGGCTTCCCCTAGAGGCGAGGATTCACTTCAAGATGGCATGCATCACGCACAAGGCCTTACACTCCAACTCCCCGGCGTATCTAGCAAAGAAGCTTGTGATATCCAGAGGGAGCAGAAACTCACGATCGGCAAATACCTTCCTACTCCGGCATGCACGTTTGAAGAAGAAAAAAAACTACAACCGGGCTTTCAACGGGACCACTCCAAGAATATGGAACTCCTTCCCGCCTGACATCAGAAGTATCCACTCCCTGGCACACTTCAAAAAAGAGGCTAAATCCTTCCTCATGGGTAAATTCCTTGGCTAACCCGCTCCACAGCCACCGAGAGACAGAGGGGCAGAATTATGTTGGTAATGCGCCACGTTTGCGTCACGCAACTGCATCGTAAAAGTGGCGCATCCCTACGACCCATTTACAACGTGACGCATCTAGGCAGATGCGTCACGTTGTAAAGCCCTGCGCCACTTGTGGGCGTTCCGGCGCAGGGTGGGCGTTCTGGGGCAGGTGCGCCTCGCAAAAGTGGCTGAGTGAAATCTATAAGATTTCACTCAGTCACTTTCAGGCTAATGCTGCGTCAAAACCCTGCGCCTGCTTGAAGCAGGCGTAAGGCTTGACGCAGCATTGAACAGATAGGGCACCCCCGAGCCTTGCTGGAGCTGCGTCGCGCTTGCGACGCAACTCCAGCAATGCGCCACCTTTACGGCACAGATGCGTCACGCATCTCTGCCATTTTTGCCCCATGGTGCGCCGCATTGTAAATGCGGCGCACCATGGGTGGCGGAGCAGCGGCGCAAAATAACTGGAGCATCCCTGGGGATGCGCCAGTTATCATAAATCTGCCCCTTAGTACCCTTGTGATATCCTGTCTATTGTATGATCCTTTACTCTGTAAAGTACACTGTGGTATAGTATTCCTTTCTTTTCAGTCCCTTAACGTAAAGCAGATCCTGCAACATCCTCCCTAATGTACGACCTTCTATTCTGTAAATTGTTCCTATGTACAGCTTTCTCCCCCTCCCTCCTTTGCACATTTCCCTTTTACTCCCTGCCTACCATTTGCCTCTTGATTCTGTATAACCCTCTGATGTATTGTTTTTTCCCATGTGATAACCGTCTTTGCTGTATTACTCTATGAACCTGTAAAACGCTCTGATACCCTCACGGGTCAAGTTTGCGCTCTATAAAACATTAAAATAAAATAAAATAAAATAATCCTCAAAAATGTGTACAACCCAGTGTGAAGCCTGCTTGGAGGTTGTTGAGTAGGCCATGTTCTTGAAGGAATTTCTTAAGTTGGACAGAGGCACAGCTTTCCAGATCTTTGCCATGAAAGGCAGCTTGCTGATAGGGAACACATTGCTACATTTGCTTGCTTTCTGGAAAACACTTCTGCAAAAAGGACATTGTCAGTGTTCCGAAGCAGCAACATAAGACCTGCAGGGAATATCCTCTCCTCTCTCCATGGGTAATAATTGAAAACAAAGGTGTAAAAGGATGCTAGAAATAGAGAGGGGAGGGACAGTGGCAGTGGTTGCCGAGGGGACCTGCTGAAGAGCCTATTCTGACTGCAGATAGAACAATTTTATGTATGCAGTGAAACTTGCATGACTTGCAATAATTAGGTATCATAACCAACCATAGATAATTAATAATATGGCTGTAGGCATATATGCAAATTAAGTAGGGATTAGGCTAAGGGAGGACGGATGTGTGATTAAATAT